>NC_090998.1:56872500-57497500 GCF_041146395.1 Eulemur rufifrons | reverse complement strand
ACTGAGATGAAAATCCTTCCTTTCTCCTTTGACAATAAATGTTTATGCCAAATATTAGTTGGTAGGATTTTGAATCCTAAACATATTATGTAATGTTTGTATATAGCTCCATGGATGGCATTGCTCTCAATTTGGGCAGGATTACTGATAACATTCCTTTGATAGAGGAAGTTAATTTTTCTCACTGCAACTTATTTACTCTGAAAATATCAGAAAACTCACAACTCAGAGGTTTCTTAATCTCTTGCCATTTAAAATGACAGTTTATATGGTAGGAATAGTGGCACAAGGGAATATCATTTATTTCCACAAGGTTTATGTAATGGACAGAGTGAAGACAGCAGATAAAGCTGAATATTTGTGCCTGGGATAGAGAATATTTTAATTGCAAATTCACCAGTAGAGAAATTCTTGTCACTACCTTAGAGGAGAATAAATAGATGATCTCCCTCTTACTTCTGCATGCATACTTATGAACTTTATCAGAGAATCAGGCTAGACATAACTGTGCTCTGTTTAACTATTTCTCTGCTTTCTCTCCCTGGAAGTGCTTTAGCTGCCTCATTAACTGTAATATATCTTGTTTGAAGAGGTCTCTGTAGAATTTTCTACTAATGACACCTTTGTCAGATCAGGATGCCCAGTTTGCACTACTAGAGAGTGATTTTCACAGAGGAAATAAATGGCAAGTGTCATGGGATTAAAAACAAAACCACTATTTGTCAGATTTTTTTGCTGCCTAGATTTAGAGGTGTTGATATAGGGATTTTGTGTGTGTTTTTGTTTTTGTTTTTTTTTTTAAACCAGATTATGGTGCTTATAATATTTCAGGCATTATTTTAAGTAGTAAAAATTAATGTATTGAATCCCCATAACAAGTTATCAGACACTATTGTAACTCCTCAGAGGAGGAAACTGAAGCAGAGAGAGGGTAACATGACTAAATTCATATAATTAGTGAGTGTTAGTGCCAGGACTTTAACTCAGCCATCTGGTGGCAGAGGCCATTCTCCTGACCACTATTCAGTGTTTCTTCTCAAGTTTAATATAGATTTATTTGTTTTGTTTTAGGCTGATCTCTAAAGCTCACCTTGGCTTCAGTTCAGATTATGAAACAAACAAATAGACAAACAACCTTAAGAGAAGTACAACCCAGTAAATGCTTATTTTGTCTACATTCATATACTTTGCAAAACTGCCCAAAAGCACATGGCTTGCTTCCCTCACCTTCCCAGTTAATGGGGTAGGGTATATTTTTCAAGAGAGTTGTAATGTCATCTCCCTTCCCGCATGTTCTGGTTCTCGTATGATTTTGACACTTCTGCCTCCATGAGAGGTGGGGCTAATGTTGTCACCCTTTGAATCTGAGTGGACCTGTGGCTATAGTGGAAGGGACCAAGGCTAGGTCATTAAAGGTGATATAACTTCTGCCTGTTCATCTTGAGGCCCTCATTAGAGGACCCAACACCATGCTGTGATGAAACCCAAACCACATGGAGAAGGCACATGTTGTCCTAGTCATCAGCCTCAGCTGAGATCCCCACAACAGATAACATCAGCCATCACGCAGGCACGTGAAGACTCTTCTGGATGATTCCAGTCCTCAGTTTTTGAGTCTTTCCAGATGAGGCCTCAGACATAGCTGATCTGAGACAAACCATCGTTTCTGAATCCTAAATTCCTGACCCCTGAAGTCTGGAGAATAATAAAGTTGTTCTTTTATGCCACTAAGTTTTGGGATTCATTGGTTTCTTAGCAATAGAAAACTGAAACATTAAAGTAGGATTAATACCTCGTCCCATTAGATGAAGTATAATTAATTAATTTTTAAATCAGTAGCATAATTTGAATTATTCATTATAGTTAAATCTTAGAAGAACTTTCAAATCTCTTTAGATCAAAGTTATTTAATTTTTTTTAATTAGAGTGGGAATTTAAATTTGAATTTTAGTGATTTTTTTCCTACTTTTGCTGCTCTTGATTACTTAGGTAATTTTGGTACTATCTCTTCTTAAAAGCTCTGTCCTCCTTTTCTTTCTCTGCCAAATTCTGAAGTGCTAACTTCATGATTTGTTTTTATTATTAGCAGAAACTTTTGCAGAAAACATTTGTTTGAATGGCCATGTGAATATATTTGATTGCTGAAGATTTAAATACATGGTTTGTATGTCTATGAAATTTTAGTATGAAAAAGCAGATTAAGGGTCACTAGTGTTATGGAAACTGCAAGGGGGTTTGGTCCTAGGTCCTGTTTCTCTTGGCACAGAATAACCGATTACTGAGACAATGAGGTTTGCCAAGGAAGAAAGGAAATTTTAATATGAAAGATGTCTGTTGGGAAAAAGAGAGGAGCCTGAAATCCTTTTCCCCAACCAACTGAGAGTATGGGCTTTTTAGAGAGGGGCTATGAGCATTGGGGCATTGAACAAGGGTCTGTAAGCATTGGGGCAGGTTGTGGGGAAATTAGCAAGAGTCACCGTGAATGGGGCAGGTTACAAAGGGATGGTGAGTCTTGGCTTCAGAGAATCTGCCCAGGGGCCTGCAGAATCTCAACTCATTTGTCTTGCAGAAATTCCACCATTTCTGGGAAACAACTCAAAAAGGTTAAGTAGTTAGTTAAAGGAAAGGATTATTTAAAAAATCACATAGGGGTCATTGAAATTTGTTCATAGAGTGGGTTACACTAACATCTAAGATTAATTTATTTCAAATGCTATAATTGGAAACTACATCTGAATGAAGTACTTTTTTTTAGCAAGGGAGTTTAGTCAATAATCAACACGCTTGGGGTGTCAGAAAGAAGTATCAGAGGAAATTGAGTGATTTTTAACTGAAAAAAAAACACAAATCATGCCAGTAGAGGTGTATGTGGGTGTGTGTATACATGTGTGTGTTGAGGCCTGATCTCCTTGGACAGAGTATCTTAATCCAAGATTGTCTGTGACTTAAAAACATTGGAATAATTCAAGGTTATGTTACAACCTTACCAGATTCATTGCCAGTTGCTCAAGAGGAAGCCAATACACTGAGACAGCAGAGATTACAGCAAAATAAGAGTTTAATATCACTGGTGCCACATGAGGGACAAGAGGAAGTTCTCAAATCCATTTCTCTGAGAATTTTGGACAAAGGGTTTTTAAAGATAATTTGGTAAGCAAAGGGCTAGGCAATTGGGTCTGCTGATTGGCTGGGTTTGAGGTGAAACCATAGGGGTATAGAAATTGTTTTCTTGTGCTGAGTCAGTTCCTGGGTGGGGATTGCAAGACCAGTTGAATATAGGCCCCTGGTTTGGGTGAATCTACTGACCCACTGGAATGCAGGGCCTGGAAGATATCTCAAAAACTAGCCTTAGGTTTCACAAGGGTGATGTTGTCTATGGGAGTAATTAAGAAAGTTAAGAATCTTTATGGCCATCGGCTATGTGACTCCTGAGTAGCAATTATAGGAAAGCAAACTAGGGGACAATGGCTGGTTACATATGGTTATACATGTATATAACCTATATCTTTGCAGAGTTCAGGCCCCTATCACAGTTCCCACCTTATAGCCTTTTATTAATTTTATAATTTCATAAAAAGTTTCAGTCACAGTACCTGGGTTTTAGTGTAACTTATAAGGTGTTATTTGAATATATTAAGTATCTGATTAAAGACACATGAGCATTTTATTTTGATTTATGACAATAATTATTCCTCAAAGACTAAAGTGTCTTCAGTGTGTTGACAATTTCATGTCATATATTCATGTGCTTTAATCTCTTAAATATAACTCTCCTGACATTTTAAAAACTAAAATTTCAAAAGAAAACAATTGCAAATATATTTCAATAGCTACAATAGTATTTTCTTTTTAGGTAATAACTACAAAATGGCAGACGCTCTTTATCATAAAACAAAAGCTAGCAAGAGAAAAGAAAGCAAGTCTCAATTGTAAAACACTAAAGCAAAAACTCCATTTGTTCATGTGCTTGGGGAGGTCCCACAATAATTCAAGTAGGCATATTAATTAAAAAACAACATCAATAAAAAGCAGGCAGTAATAGTTTTAAGAGAAATAGAAAATAATCTCTTTTTCAAGTACTCCAGTTAAATAAAGAGTACTGAGCAGGTACTGTAAACCTACCAATGATTGGGATAAGCTTTGAGGATCCAGAAAACAAAGTCTCAAAACTATCTTTTGTCCTAACAAATAAGTTTTGCAGATCAAAAACAAAAAGTTTTAGCAAGATTGTGATGGTGGGGGCGTGATAGGAACAAGCTGGGTATAAAGGTTATTATTATTTTTATTATAATTATTGTCTAGTTTCACAGAAAACATAATTGACATGAGCAGAAGCTATTTGGGAAGAATGTAGTTTTGGTTAGTAAGGAAATCTAATGTAAATTTGACACATATGTAAGCATTATATATTGTGACCATGATTTTAAAGAGCTATCACTCTATACTTTATGAAGACAATAAATAACCAACTGGAGATAGTAACATTTAACTCCTTATGCAGAGACATATTAATAGATAAACTATGTAATTTGAGGGACCAAGACAGGTGCCAATGCCCACAACTATGTCCTGCAAGGTGAGAAATTCTGCTATCAGGTGTTTAGTCTTCTAATCTGCTTTTTTTTTTTTTTAAAGGAAATTCTTATTTCAGGAATAAATTAACCTTTATAATGTTGACCTATAGAAGCAGAAACAACAGAAAATAAAGTTACTAATAAAAGGAAGCAGTGTCCCAGAAGGGAAAGAGGGAGAGGGATACCAAAATCAAATTTTTCTGAACTTTCTGATAAGAGTGGTAGGAGTCTTCATCTTCATACCATGTTATATATATGAGATTACTTTAATCATACATAAAATATATATGTTATCATACATAAGACTGTATATTCCATTGATTTTTGTCAAAAATAAATTAAGTCACACGTCCTAGCCTTCATGTTTTGATCTTTGTATTACATTTTTGACCAAGATGAGTTAAATGTTTTGGCAATTAAAGAAAATGCCATTTTTGTTACATATTTATAGAAATGATTTATGACACAGAATAGGGTTCATAGGAGATTAAGTGTGACTTGATGAATTATTTTAATTTGGGTCTTTGATACTTACCAATGATGATATTAACATTTGTTGTACATCATTCAATATAATAATGTACATGAAAACATTCTGACATTATTTTGAAAATACCTGGCAAGTATGTTAATACTTTAACATAGTTTATTATCTAGCTTTTCTTTTATATAATAGTTCATAATGATTTCTCAGCTAGTGCTTCTTCCTTCTTTGCTGATATGACAACAGAAACACAGCTTTCTTCCACATAAGTATCAAGAAAGAGCTTCATGGCTACAAGCATAAAATAACCAAAACCACATATAATTAGATCAGTAAAACCCCCATGCCACAGCATACTTCAGAGTCTTGCACAATTGAATATGTCCAGAAGTTTGATTGTTAACAACTTTGCAAGCTATCTGTACTACGAATTGATTTATAAAAGACTATTGTGTCCAGTGAAGATTAGGATCCTATTGGGCACCCTACGTATAGTCCCAGCACCTAGCATATATGTTAGCATGTGGTTGTCAATCAATATTTGATTTGCTAAGAAGATATAGTATTTTACAATTCGGATTTAGGTAAGAATATATTGCATTTTGTTGTAAAACTACATCATGGGATGTGGTATAATAATGAATGATGCCTCAGTTCCAGCTGGCCCATATAATACCCATATGACCTGTTCAAATTACTCAGGATCTCTGGGCCACTGTTTCCTCATCTTTAAAATAGGGATAATACCTATTTTATGTGGCTCTAAAGATTTAATAAGAAGTTGTACATAAAATGCTTAGCACAGCTCCTGACATAAAGTTAGCTTTCAATAAATATTAATTCTCTCCTGGCCCATCATTCTCTAGAAGTTGAATTATATGCACACTTTATAGACAAAGTAATTAATAGCTGGTGCTGCTAACATCTTAAAGTGTTAGTTACAGGAACATCTTATATTCTACAAATACCAGAGGATAACAAAAACATCTTTAAGGCAAATGTACTCAAATAACTTGTGACAGCAATCTTACTACTAGGCAATAAATTATAATAGTAGTAATTTCCCTATGAAATTGGAAACCTTTTCATAAAAGAACAGTCCTTTTATCTTTAACTTCATAAATCATAGTATATAATGTGTTCTCAACTTGAAAATAAAGACGTTCTTTGGTAGATGTTGAAATTTATAATGTTGTTACTTGCAGCACTAGAAAGAATGGCCCTTTAAAGAAATCTGACTGCATTTTTTCAATGGAACTATTATAGGTACTTTTCTCTACATAAAAGAGAATTATGAAAATTATCTTATGAAATCTTCTCTATGGTATTTGGTTCTTGAGGAACTTCTTGACCTCAACTGAAGTCTGGTGATGTCAGTAGTGTTTTATTGTCTGTACATTGCATGTTTCTAAATAAATATATAGTGCTCATGCTGCTTTTGTTTATGCCATTATTTCAAGTAACCATATCCTACAGTGCCATTGGTTCCAGAAGCTCTCTTCTCCTGAGAGCAAAATGTGCCATTGCATGCTACAAATTAAAAGGGGTCCTTAATCTGAATGTGCCTTTGATAGACTGCTAATAATGATGGTTATCAAGAAGGACTTTTTGAATGGTGATTTGGGAAAATACACTCAACTTGAATATTTTTTGAATTTCATATTTTTTATTTTCCATTTCTTGGATATCTTGAAAATACTATTTGCTGAAAATATATTCATAAGTATCTTCTTATTTGTTAATAGTATCTATTCTATTTTAGATTATTCTGGTTTTTGTGCCCTTATCATGTGTGTGTTTATAGAATTGTCACTATTAAAACATGCCTCTTACTTAACATGACACTGTAACAGTTAGGGTTATGTTACTCAGGCACAACTAATATTATAGAATCCAACTTTTTTCTAATCCATGGCATTTAATCAGCTGTTCTACCAACTTTCTTTGTACGTAATTTTTTTTCCCAGAGTAAACTTCTTGTATGATTAGGAAACTTCTCATCATATTTTAAACTCAGTTTAACTCCATTTTCTTGAAAGAAAACGTTGTTTCTGAATATACAAAAGGAGGTTGTTGAGGGCATGTATATCACTCAGATCTCCTTCAAGGGAACTGACGTGGTGACCATGGGGGGATGACAGCTGGCTGCTGTCCCTGTAGGTCCCCTGCTCATTTGCACTGAGACCTGCTTGCCCCAGGCTGTTCCCAGCCAAAGGCTGAGCCTGACCAGGAGACTGGTGTGGGCTCACTCTTGCTTAATACAGCATCTCTCTAATGGGCATCTTTTATTTAGACATCATGGATAAGACTTTTTTAAAGTAAGCATACCATAATATGAGGCTAATTTTATCTAGTTCCCTCTCTAATTTCATATCTCTCACACCTGAATCATGATCTAAATTTTCTCCTTGACTATGCCTGCTCCCATCCTTTCATTCTTCACGAGTGTTTTCCCCAACAAATTGCTTATATCTTAGCATCTGCTTTTAAGGGGACCTAAACAGATACAGATGGGGCCAGGAGTAGTCTGAGAAAATAGGCACTGAAATGAAGGGTTGTGTCATGCCACCAAATACTCCGTCAGGACAAGTTGAAGCAATGGCACCCAGTGAGGGGAATTTAGAATGGCTGGAGGATAAATGAGGGAATGAGTATTACCCGCATTCCCAAGACCAACTGCAATGACAGAGACTGCAGTTCATCTCTGTTCTACATTTTCTATCAAGAAGAGTGGCCAAAGGGACCTATGGTAGAATGGCTTTCAGAACTTAAAAGGAAGAGTGGATCTCTACAGTCGCACCACTCATATCTCCTTATAGAGAATCTGCTGCTGCAGGCATGGTGACAGCTCAACCATGTTGAGTGACAGCTCAACTCCAGGTCTATTATCTGTCACTGTGATAACACAGGTCACATTTTTCTGGGCTGCAACCAGCCAGTGACAAAGCATGGAAGTGTATTAGTGCCAGCACCTTCTTGCCCTGTGAAGGATTTATCTATTGGAGAACTTTTGCTCTGGGATTCCTCATCAGCCTGGCCAAGACTTTGTTAGAACTTTTCTCTAATCTAAGGCCCTTTCTACCCAATTGTTAGTTTCCTGTCTCTTCACAAAAGTAGACCTTCAATGTGGTCTGAAGACTCTCCCAACCTTCTCACGCTCCCTCCATCTTTATCTTTCATAAATCGTTATCCCAAATGAATTTCTTGCACATCAAATCCCATCTTGGCCTCTGTTTCCTCGAGGACTCAAACTGACACAGGGATCATCAGCCCCTCCTATGTACTATTCCTATTTATTCTGATTTTGCATTTGCCACAGGATATTAAAATGTTTGTCTGTTTCCCTAGTAGAATAAGAGGTCCTAGACTGTCTGGTTAAATAAGAATAGGCCTAAAACACAATCAAATATATATACTAGATAAGTAATATGTGCTTCCTATATAGAATTTTATTAAATTTGTGTGCTCCTAACATACTGTACATATATCACATTTAACATTATCATATTGTATTACGATTATTGATGAACCTCTCTCCAAGGACCACTGTTAAGTTATAAGCCATTTAGAGTAAAGATTATTCTCATTTCTCTTTGTGTTCCTGGCACATAATACCACATAGTAGTGGCTAAATAAATGCTAAAAGTGTTAACTTTTATTTGTTTCAAATATTAATAACTCATATGAAATAACAGATGTGCAACATAAATTAATGATAGACAATCAGTATTTCCTAAATCATTACACCTGAGTGTACTAAACATAAAATGAAAGACTTCAGAACTACTTAAGTTACATCTACTAACATTTTAGGGAAAATTCATGAGATAATAAAAAGCAAGCATCCCTAATTGATTGAAATAAGAATAAGAGTACAATGGTGGTTCTTAAAATGTGGCCAAGAGTCAGTGGATGCTCTCAAGGGCTGCCTTAGATAAAGGAAATCATTTCTTTATTGATTCAATTAATTCATTATATCCATATTGAGCATCTCCTAAATGCCACCCACTGAATTGGACACCATAATATTTTCTTATATTAAAATAAAATTGTTTATAATGGACCACATTTAAACATTTATTTCTTTATTGATAGTTTTTAATTTGTCATATGTTATTTATTGATACTTTTTAATAATTATTTCTTAATACTTATTGATATTTAACTTTAAAAGACAATCTCATAGATGTTAAAGCTATACCACTTTACATATTGATCATTAGTCTCCCTCTCTCTCTCTCTCTCTCTCCCTGCCTCTATTGGTTTTTCTTTTCATACTAAAAAATAAAAACAATGAAAAAAATAAGAAAACAAACGAAAAAAATTAAAAAAAATCATATCTCCCTTATGTAAGAAAAGGGCAAGTGTGTACATCCCCCAGACGGTGCACACCGCACCTATTAGGTGTAAATATACCCCACCCACTTCCCTCCCCCACCTGCCCGACAGCCTATGCTGAAACAAAAAATTAAAAAAAAAAAAGGACAAAATACTTTCTTTGACTCTTTCCAACAAATTACCACTTCATTGCTCTACTGTCACAATTAAATACTTTACCTTACTGGCTTTAACTTCTCGTATTTCCTTACTGATGAACTCTGGATTGGGCAGCTGTTATTCTACTGAAACTATTCTTTCAAGATCAAAGCAGCTGTCAATATCATTCCTAAAGGGTGTTAAAAATCCCCTACCATGAGAATCTATGACACAGGAATGTGTGATCACTAAAATGAGAAGTGGAAATGGAGACCACAAGGTGAAGTAAACATTTTGAGAATAAAATGGATCAGGTTAAAGAAACTAGTAAATGACCTAATTAGAGAAGGTGACATTAGAAGCTAGTCTCAAACATCAGTATGGTGAACTCAATCCAGTTCTTATTAGCCATCAATTTAAACAATAAATAAATAAAATAATTTTTAAAAAGAACCATCTCTGTAAGCAGAATATATTTAGTAGTACAATATATTAGTTTATTAATCATGGAATGTCTGATTTCCTTAAGTACTAAGTTTGACAGTTGATATCTCTGACATTTCACTCTGACATTCTTGTTTCTTTTTTATTGTGAAGGTACATCTTCAGACTTTCAAACACACATTTCATCTTGTGATTATCTTTCAAAATCTTTTTTCTAGAGCAATTTTTGTGAAACCATGGGTAACTCAAAAATCTGTGTTATTTTTTAATATGAGTTTCATAGTGGAACCAATGCAGCACAGACAGCTCAAAATATCAGCAAAGTGTTTGGGAAGGATGTGGCTAATGAATACCGTATGTCGATGGTTTGAGATGTCCATTTCAGTTATTTTAATCTTGAAAATGAGCCATGTGGTTGACCTGAGACCAAGGTGGATAATGATGAGCTGAAAGCTGTAGTGGAAGTGAATCCATCTCAACATATGTGTGAATTAGCAGCAAGATTTGACATTACTATTCCAACAATATTGGACCATTTGAAACAAATGGGCAAGGCAAAGAATCTGAATAGATAGGTACCACATGAATTAAATGAGCATCAGAAGAGAAATTGTCTTGAAGCTTGCCTTTCTTTGCTGTCACAACATAAAGGTGAACAGTTTCTACACTGTATTGTTACAAGTGATGAAAAATGAATTCTTTTTGACAATCTCAAGCATTCGACACAATAGTTGGATAAAGATGAAATGCCAAACACAGTCCAAAACCAAATATTCATCAAAAAAACTAATGGTGTCTGTTTGGTGGTCCAGCACTAGTATTATCTGCTACAGCTTCATGAAACCTAGTTGACTTATTACAGCAGATGTCTACAGCAACCAACTGGATGACATGATGAGTATGCTTGTGGTTAAGCCGCCAAGATTGGTCAATAGAGATAGGCCAATCCTCTTCAAGACCACATGTTGCAAAAAACAATGCTGCTCAAACTATAGAAGCTGGACTTGGAAACTCTCTGTCATCCATTGTATTCACCAGACCTTGTACCAACTGACTACCACTTCTTCCAGGCTTTGGACTACTTCTTACAAGGAAAAATATTCAATTCTCAACAAGCTGTGGAAAATGCCTTTCACGATTTCATTGCCACTCGCTTTCCAGGCTTCTTCACTGCTGGCATAAGCAAGTTACTGTTTAGATTGCAAAACTGTGTTGATAGTTTAGGCACATTGCTTACTTGTACTTCCTCTTGTTTGAAATATAATAAACTGTTGATTCAATACAAGACATTTCATATTTAATGACCTAATAGAAACTGTAGAAGCACCAGGTGTTACCCAACTACTGCCTTTTCATTATCTATATTGAAAAGTCTCTTGGCTTTGCCTCTCTTTTCATAATCATCACTCCAGTTTCAGGTCCATATCCCTTCTTTGTTGGACAAAATTCATTACCTTCCTGACTAGCCTCTTTACTTCCAGATTCTTGTTCATCTAATACATTTTCAACAATTTCATATAAGCTGACTTTCAAAGTCTGATTATGTTACTCCTTCTGTTAAATACACCCAGTGATTTTTTCCCCTCATGAAGGTAAAAAAAAAAAAAATCCAAATTCCTTAATTGGAATGAAAAATTTTGTGATTCCCTTTCAACCTGCATTTTAATCTTGATCTCAGGTGATGTTCTTCAATGCCTTGACATGCTGAGATTATTGTTTCTTCCCAAATTTCATTTATTACTTGCTTAATCTTGTTCATCTGTCTTCACCAACCTTCTTTTCCCCTGTAATAGCTAGAATGTAGATTCTTGGTGAAGACCGTCTAGAAGGAATGCTACCACATATAACTACGCTCAAATTAAATGCACTCTAGTAGCACAAGTACTAGTGAATATTCTCAATGCCCCCACATGATGGCTTGATCCTAGGGTAAATGGTTATGTTTGAATCCCATTGTCCAGCTCAGGGCCTAACACAGGATAAGCAACCAATAAAAATGTATTAAATTTTACTGAATTGGTGAGGTCTTTGTCTCATGACATTATCTGTAGTTTTCAATATTTGAACATAGGATGAATAAAGTTGTAGCTCCGGTTTTGTGAAACTCAAGCTAAAGATTGACTTACAGGACTGGTTTTACCAATTAGAGAGGCCACATCTTTCTATGAGGCAGGCTAAAATGTAAATGAGGTCTCCTGGGCTGGTTTTGGAGGAGGATAGGGTAGGGTCACATTAGGTTATGGAAAATTTTTGAACAATTATGTTTTCCTATTTGTACAAAGATGTTGACCCAAACATGCCATGACTGGGAATTATAGAGGCATAAACCCAGAAAAGCAGTCAGTCAGCTTTGAGAATCTTGAAATCAAAGTAAGGAATGGGATCCAACATGAGGATTTTGTCAGGATTGCTGATTGAAATAAAAAGAATGTCTTTGTATAAGCAACTAAAAGATTTTTTTTTTTTCTGTAAATCAGGCAGGACCCAGTCAGAAACAAAATACTTTAGCCCCATCTGTCCTGTGTTTTTCACGGCTTTGTGTGTCCTGCTCTCTATTGGGATTTCTTACAGAAGTCATGACAAATTCTGATAACTCACATGAAATAAAAACAGCTATTTCAAAAAAAAATAATTAGAATGAGTTTTTGAATGATTTTTATTCAGTCTTTTCAAAAATAACACAATCAATAGGTAAAATGTTTTCCCTGCTAGATATCTAGTGTCAGAAACAGATCTTGAACCCATGATTCTCTTTTTTTTGTAACATAAGTACATCAAACATTAATTTTAATCTAATGTAAGGGTTAGGAAATGATAACCCCCAGGCAAAATCTGGTTTGCTGCCTGTTTGGGTAAAGTTTATTAGAAAGAACTATGCTCATTCATTTGCATATTGTCTCTCTGTGGGTGTTTTTTCATGGGACAACAGGGTTAAGTGTTGCAACAGAGACCATATGGCCCTTAGAATCTGAAAATTTTCCTCTCTGGCTCTTTACAGAAAATTTTGCCAATCCCTGGTGTAAACCATCAGTCTTTCTCATGAGGACCTTACAGTCTTTCCTCAATCCTCTCCCATTTTATTTTCCTTGCAACTGCCCACTCTCCAGCACCACCTACACATCTTTGGCAGAACATGCACCATGAAAAAGAGGAGACAGAGACATTTATATTCCAGCAAATATCACTCAGCTTATATCTGACATTAGTCACTTTTTATCCAAAAAATAAATTTTCTAAAGGAGATTGCTTATAATGCCTTTATCTGGAACCATTAAGGAAACACATACGTTCTAAGTTGGACATTGGGTAAACATTGTAGACATCATTGCTACTGACCCCAGGGTACATAAGCAGAGCCAAGAATAATGGATAATTTGGGGTCTGTTGCAGAGACTGGCTTCAAAGTTTTCATGAAGGATCTGCAAGCTAAGGCAGACATCTTCAATATTATATAGTTTTGTGTTGATTTCTGATTACCTTTGTGTTCCCACTTGACAACCACAGTTCTCATCTTTGTAATGGGAATTTTGTCTACAAATTCTCTGCTGAAGATCTCTTCACCATCTGAGTTGAAAATTATGAGCATATTGGCTAGGTGCGCTGTCCAAAATGATGCTATTACCAAAAAAAAAAAAAAACAAAAGGAGAAATAATGAATAGATATTCTCAATGAATAGAGTAACAATTGTAGTTAACTGGTTATCTTGCATCTGGAGAAGAAATGAGAGAGTGAAATGAATGCTGTTGATCTCCTGCTGGACTCCCTTTGAAGCTGTGAGGATAAAGAGTAGAAGAACGACATGAAGGTGTAGCTACAAGGAAATTATTCCTGGGAATTTCAACTTTGACTATGATGTGACAAACTTTCAGTTACTTCCTTTTAATATTTTCTGACAAATGCTTCAGAAGGTCAGGGCCGGGAAGACCATTCACAGAAATATGATCAGGAAGTGTCATGAAATTCTTTCAGCTGACAAAAAGTTCAGTGATGACAATAAATTTAATCAGGCATATCCAAATGCCTGGAGCTGGGAATCTAGGCAGATTCCATCAACCGACGGCACCTGTCTGAGCTACAGTACGGAGTCAGATAACAGAAAGACTGAGCAACCACGTCTGGGAGTCAAATAACATAGTGTTGAGATCAACAAAAAATTCTGGGTTTTAGAGCTCTCAAATAATCTACAACTTACCTCATGTGTCCAAGATACTGCTTTTTACATTCCATTATGTTAAAATTAAAACTCTCTTTGAATTCACTTGAACATAAACGTTTTTCTAGACGCCGTGTCCAATGTTCATGAAGCCAGGGTTGGGTCCCAGCACATCTCTGAATTAAGCTTCCCACTTACTATTTACGCACTGAGGACCATCACATGTTGATTACTCCATCCCTTCTGCAAGCATTTTCCCCCTTTTACTAAAAGCTACAGATGTCTTCCTAATTCCTCCTCAGTCATTCCTTAATATGATGAGTAGAAGCTTCTTAACTCTGTGTTCATGCCCCTCAGAAAGCTCACAAAGAGATCTTTACTAGGGAATTGGCCCCTGTTTGAGTCTTTCTATTTCGTCTCAATATTAGCACAATTACTAAAATTTTAAAAAGGAATATATGTGTTTTTTCTAGTTCTAGCCTCATTTGAGTAACTTAACAGTCCACATATAACTTGGAATGAAGAAACTAAGGATAGAATACAATAATAAGAGCAGGAACAAGAAACATAATAATATAGAAATTAAATAATCTTTCTTGAATGTCTGCAATATGCCTGCATATTTGCTTTAATAAACAACTCTGTTAACATTACCAAAGGAACATGAATCTCATATCTGATTAATAATATGCGATGTAAGAAATAAGAGCATAAAATTATTATAATTTGATATTTAATCTCCTGACTTTTATTTATACAGTAAAATGCTTTTATATTGACTAAATTTAAGTTATAAGCTGTTCTCCTGGAACTTAGGTTTTTTGTGGCTATCTCAACATGTGATGTAGTGAACCTTGAGTTCCATAAGGTGGCATCAGCCCTCCAGAGTGAGTAGGACAGGGCTGCTCATATTTCAAGTGACCTTGGACTTTCAACTTTCATTTATTATGCAAAGGAGAAATTCAAAAACATTTTAAAAGGTCCCTTCAGATCTAATATCTACTGACTTACAAAAAGAAAATCTCAAATGAATCCAAATCTATCTTCTTCTAAAAGACCTTAAAGTTCAAGTGCATAACTGAAGCTTACCTGACTCGCTGGTCTCCCTCAGACTACAGACTTGGCTTTGAAACCCTACAGGGAATTCTGTGCTTCTGAGATTTCTGACATTTCGACTTTTGGGTTACAGTCAAATGTGTAGTCAAACATATTATGCAAATTAGTCATTTTGTTAGTTTTTATGCAGCAAGGAAATTTGGGGAATGGAGAAGCATGTAAGATTTTAAATATTTTATTTTTTCTGTCTTTTTATAGGTTAAATTCAATCTTATTTAAAAATAAAAATAATAGAAATAAAATGATGCTGCTCCTTGAATCATTTCTGAATGAATATAACATCTCTTTAAAATTCATGATTAAAATAATCAAATAAAAGTGATATTGAGCTGCATAATTCTCATGTGAGAAAGGGGGCAACTTAAACTAGAGCATTAATAATAAATTAAAATGCAAAAGAAAAGATGCATTGAATTCCACATTCACTTATTAATGAATCAATATTATCACTTATTAATGAATGCTAACTAGCTTTATAACTAGAAAAACAAAAGTGATTTTATTTTGTATATCATTATAGCACCGTGCACTATGTTCCACCAATATAAATGCATTTATATTCCCAGTTATTACTTCAAAAGGCCATTTTAGAGAACACGGTTACAAATAAATATGAAGAAACCTGTTGAGTTGTCAACTTCTAGTACCAGTTGTCTTTGAAGAGGTTTTTATAATATGAAAAATAATGACCCAATATTGCAATAAAGGCTAGCCTTAAGCAGTTTTCTTAACTCTGCATTTTACTGGCTAGGTGACATAGTATAAGTCATTTAATCTCCCTACATGTAGAATGGGAATTTACTCCCCATTCTTACTTTACAGCAATGTTAGGAGGATTAATTGGATAATCAATCTAAAGGCTCTTAGGCTCAGTAAAGAAAGACACAACTGCAATGTATTATATGCTAGTAAAAGAAGACAATGAGAAAGTACTTTCTCTACTAATCAAAATTATTCCTTCTAAGAGCATGAATGTTAGCAAGTAAATTAAAACTATTTTTGATAGAGTTTCTAGTCTCACATATCCTAGGGCAGCAAGCAAGGAAAGCAAACATGGCTCTCAGACAAATTAAATATATTTCTCCTATTAAGAAAATGGGACCACCTCAAAGACATAATGGAAAAAACTTCCTAAGATCATTAAAGCACAAACTTTGAGATAGTTGGATCAGACCTAAATGAAAGACACATTAAATTAAAAAAAAATAGTCGTAATTCAAATGAAGGTTTACCTTCTTGCATTAGCTTTCTACTGTTTTCTTAGAATAAAGACCACACCATGGCAAATGATTTTAAAAATAACACAATGAGAAGCTATCTTATATGGAAGCAGGTATAAAATATAATACCCAGAATTCATGATCAAAGTGAATATCTGTGATTGTTCGTAAGGATGTAGGCATCATGGAGCTGCTGAAATAGAATTGGACTGGGAGTAAGATTACTTGAGGCTTTTTTCCTCTTTCTTCTCAGGGATTTTTGACTTAAAATTAATTTTTTTTTTTTTTTGCACTGAGAGATCTGCATTATATATAGCTTGTTTTCTAGCTGAAATATAAAACAATTATAATTTCCACTTGAGAGTCTGATTTTCAAAAAGGATTATTTTCTTGATCAATAAAAAATAAAAGCAACTCTGCCTCTGGTTCAGGTGTAAAAGCTCACAGATGTGGCAGGTTTCCCTTGTTTGGGATCATTGCGGAATATGAAGTTTAATGGACTTTCTAACTCAGAATGGTACCCTATTTATTCTTGCATTAAATTTAATCACTCTCCAAATGTGAAACTAGGTTTGAGGCAGGATTTCCAATATTGTTCTATAATACCAAGAACACTCATCTTGGCAATCTTCATAGGTAGTCTGTGTAAATTAATTAATGCATTAGAAAGTAGAGTTCTTAATTATTATAATACCATGAACTATATTTATATGACCAAATACACAAATACATTGTGACCAAATGCTATCTAACTTTACCCTCAAATAGATCACTTGGTTTATGAATTTGAAGCATTAGCAATCATTTGTCGACCTCCTTTCATCAGTATGATTGAAGGCCTTGTGGTTGACCAGTGTTCCTCTTTCAATCTGTTATTGGATTGTAGCAATTATCTTGGTCTTTCAATTATAAGTCCTAATGGAATGATCTGATTTCTTCTGAGGAAACTCACAGACTTTTCTTACACAAGTAATTAATTTAGTTTTAGACACATACCAGATATATTGCCAGAGAGCAGATTACTAATCATGGTCATCGAGACAAGAAAAAAAAAAAAAAGAATGTACATATTTCAAATACTCTAATAAAATTATATTATTTATTAACTAATAATTTCTATTTTAACAGTAATGAAAATACTTAAAGTCTGTATCATATAGTTAAAGACATACTTTTTAAAGTTGCTGGTATGTTGTAACTTTTCTTACATGCAATTTTTTATTAAATTGATATTTATTCAGCAACTAAGTCTAATTTTAAAGTTTTCAGAAAGTAACCAATGAAACATAGAAAGTTTTTGAATTAAATTGATGATATCACATATATTTTATGTGGATTGAGGTAATATTTTCCTGTTTTATCCCCTAGTGTAATTTTCCAAACTACCTGTACAAACAATGATGGAACAAAAGATACATTTATTTTAAATGCTGAGTTTCATTAAAGATGATTTTAAAAAGGTTTATGATGACCTTATTGCAAAATTATCTATTATTTATATATAAGTTACTGGCCTTTTAATTTCTTTTATTAACAAGATTGAAATCTGTATGTATTTTTCTTCAAGGCTGAATTTTGTTACTTTGAACAATCAACCACAAGGTGGTAGTCAAGAGAAGTCTTTAAAATTTAATCTTGGAACATAATTTATGAGGTTCATTTAAGGAGTTATCACACACCTGATATGTCAGTGGCCAAACCAGTACATAAAAGCTGATGTACACTTCAATTAAAAATCATAATTATTCATACAGGGAAAACAGCAGGCTAAGAAACAGAATGGTCTGGAAGTGAGCCGGAAATCTTAGATGGGCACCTTGTAAGGCTTGGCAAATCACATTAACTCTTTGTGTCAAGACATTTTCATTTCTTCCTGCCAACCTAGCAGTGATTTTGTATATAGTAATGAAAAATAGCTATCTGAGGCATTCAGCTCCGGCTACCTTCAGGATTCTATAGCAATAAGCAGCGCTGAAAGCAGCTTTCAGTTTACAGCAATTCAATTCAATTTACCTCACCTAACCTCCATGCTCAGAGATCCACCAGATAAGAGCATTATGCTGGGCACACCGGGGTATACACAGATAAACAAAACACAAATCTTTGGCCTCCAGGAAACACACAAAAACACAGGACAGAGGGAAGGACATTTTCAGGAATTTCTTCACTAATAAAACTGAAAATGTTCACATATGGTAAATACATAGAAATATTCAAATTTCTCAGACTAGTGAGAAGTAACTGTTACAATTTCTATATTTTATACTTAATACTGAAACAATATACAATTAGTTTGGTAATAATTTATTAAGAAATACATAAAATTGACATAGTATGTATCATGTTTATAATTCACTGAAAACATAGCCGTTTGTGCTTCTCATTTTTAGAGTTAAGTTTCTTCGGTGGTAAAACTGACATCATAATATGACTTATATACAGGAAATTAATGACCACATATTTATTAGCTCTAGCCAAATGCCTGCACATAGTAGTTGTTCAAAGAATACTAGTTAATTTATTGATGTCTAACATAGCTGAATATTTGTTATGTTCCCAGCACATGATCTCATTTAATCCTCTCTTTTCTCTATTATGCTAATGGGAAAACTGGGACTGAGGTTGTTTGATATTCATAATGCCATATAATTTGCAAGGGACAGGGGCAGGATTCCAGTCTAAGCCCACTTGACTTCGGAGCCTAGCTACCACATGAATATGCTTCTTAAAGATTTGGTCTTTCTCCACAGAGATGTTAACGATGCACTTTTTCATTTATCTAAATTATTCTTGAGCCAAGCCAAGCCCTTTTCACTTCAATATAAAAGTGATGACATGATTAAGTGTTTAGCTCTTCACATTTTTTGCTTAGAAAGTAAATTGATCCAGAACTAAACTTTAAACTCTAGTCCTGAAAATATCAGTGGACAAAGGTGATTTGAAAGCAGAAGTCTTGTCTTCCCTTCACTTTTTGGGCTTTCATAGCTGCAAATAGGGGGCACCTTCTCAATGTTGGTTTGTGTATTTATGTACTCTGGAAGAATTTAGTAATGTGGATCAATGACTGTGTAACTAGTAAACATCTTTATGAGTACATGCTTTTAATTTTATAGGCAATTTCTGTTACCAATGTCTCACTGCATTTTCTCAAGGAATAATTTTAAAATATACACTTGAAATGCTAATTTGTAAGTTAAATGAAAGACTGGAAGCAACAGATGTCAAACTTTTACATCACATTATCCACTAAGAACTTCTCTGAATCATTACTTGTTTTATGTGTGCTAAGAAAATTATAATATATGTATGTTCAACACTTCCCCAAATAGTGTCTGCTATACTTAATAAATTTCTTTTTATGTGTAATCACTTTATCTTTTCATCATCTCTTTCTCTCCTTTCTCATTTAACATTTATAAAAGTAGAGCCCCAATTAATATTATTTTGAAACCAGTTTTTATGTTAATGTCTACTTACCTACATGTGGTCTGATGACGTTATCTTTTAAATTCTTTAACAGGGGCAATTTTGTCACACTGGGAACATTTGGCAATGTGTGGAGACATTTCTGATTGTTGTGGTCAGGAATGGAATTGCCCCAGCATCTAGGTGATGAAGGCTAAAAATGGTGCCAAATGTCCTACAATGTCCTACAATGTCCAGTAGTGCTAAGGTTCAGAAATCCTGAGATTTTTCACCCTTATATTCAAAGTTGGATATATACACATTTCAGAAATGGCTTTCATCATATCCCTAAAAGCGTCCCAGATATTTAAAAGAGTAAAGATAAGTTATATACAATTTTACTATCCAATTCACATTCTATTTAATTTAGTGTTTTTAACCAACATTTACTGAATATCATAGTGCTAAGTAATAATCTTTGCACCAAAGAATTAATAAACAATTAGGAAAAATATAAGAGGCAAAAAAATGGCATTTTGGCAAATAAAGCAGGATATTATTATTGATAGGGAAAACTGTGTGCAGAGGGAGAGGGGATATATGAGAACTGTCTACCTTCTACTCAATTTTTCTGTAAACTGAAAAATGATTTTAAAAATAAAATCTCATAATTTAAAAAAAATGTAGTGTGGTATATGCAGTAATAGCAATGAGACAAGCATGGGCCAGACAGGAGGTGATACTTTAGCACTTGAGCAGGCATGATGTGAAGGAGAGGTAGGTAGAAAGAAGAGCCCATAGATATGCCCCACAATATGAATGATTCTTTTGAAAATGAACCTTTTCTATGGAATTTTCACTGATATAATTAATAAATACTTTAAGGCAGGGGCTTCCTGGCACAAGCACAACCTGCCTTTCTTTTCATTTCTGCGGCTAGATCAACTTCATATTTCTTTTCATATGTGCATTTGAAGTTCTTATATTGCCTTACTTCTATATATCTCCTTTTCTTTGATAACTACTATTTTATATATTATTTCTTTCTATTTTTATTATTCTAGCAAGACATTCTGTTCTTTCTTCTATTCTTTCACCTACCAGTTCCATTTGAAGTGCTGGTTTTGGAATAGTCTAATTCCAGAGGTGGATGGAAGAGAATTTCAAAGGACCTAGAAAATTCCTGATACTCTGATCTTCGTCTTCAGCAAATTAAGAAAGTCTTCTTGAAATCATTCTTTGGATGTTTTCCCACCCTACACTATCTAAGAAAAGCCCAGGTGAAGACATTTAAATCCGCTGACTTTTGCTCTAACAAATGCTCTCTCTTCATGGACTTCCACATCTTTTTATTGTTGGCAGTGTATTTACAAATGACCTTTGACCTTTTTCTATCACTGAAGTACAAATATTCATGATTTTAGGTTTGGGCTTTCAGATGAAAACCAAGCAAAGCAGACCTCTGGCCTGTGTTTGCACCAGTTCATTAAGCCCCCTTTTTTTTTTTTTTCTGGACAAGAGAGTAGAAAGTAGTACTATTCCAACTTTTCCCCCGTGGAGTTTAACACTGGAGTTTAGGGAGAAGTCTCAGAGAGCGATACAAGCCCTCCTTGCCTTGCATTAACTCCTGTAGGTATTGTTGGGGAAATATTATTGAAAACAAAAACTTCTCTCACCCCAGCAATCCTTTCCACAAAGGTAGAAGAGAAGGAATACATTTTAGTACTGAATAAGCATTAAAGCACATTGTGATGCTCATCACAATCTACTAGAAGGGATGGCGAGGACAGTTAGAAATCTCACCTCTTATATATAGCCAAGCAAATACAACATATTAAACACATGTTCTCAAAATAAACAATAATTAGTCCTCAAGTAAGAAGACTTGATGTCACCATTTGTCACACATAGTTCATCCTAAATTCACTTATTACAATTAGAGTAGCAACTTGGGTTTGCTAATTGCCTTTATCAAAAATAAAATCTCATATGTTCATGATAAGAGGTAGATTTGCAACTTGGAATCAGGCACTGGCTAAAGTTAGGGCTCTATCTCCTCAGGAAACTGGGAGATAGGGACCTGTCTCCCTTCATTGATTACATTTCAAAGAGATGGTTTCCAATGCTCTGAGGAAATATTCCTAGGTTGTAAAAAAAAAAAAAAAAGTGCCTTCTTTAGCCTTTAAAAACATTTATATACATTTCAAAAGGGCAGAGAAAGGGGTCACAAGTTTTCTTAAAACAAATGTCTAAAAAGAGGTGTGGAGGGGCAAGAAACTTTTTGTTTTTGTACCAGGGAAAATTAAATTTTTTATGTTTCAATTTATATTTACCCTTACAGTATATAGTTCATCTGTGATTTAAAAGTGTGTGGTATCCTTTTGCAGGTTTATTTTCAGCTAGTTCAAATGTTATTACAATACATGCACACACATACACACAATTTATATTTATTTATAATTATCACTCGCACAAAAATTTAATAAATCTTATGCCTGTTTATAAAGATTTCTATCAGCTTTGTTATCTTTCTTATCTTCATATAGTCTAATGGATCATTACAAAAATATTTGGAACAAAGTTCATGTTAAACTTCTTGGATAGAAAAAATAAATTGAAATATGTTTTGCAAACTTAAAAAGTAAAGAAGAAGTCAAAATGACTTTAAAAGAAAACTAGACTCTGCTTCTATACATAAGTTGCTTTAAAAATTTTTGTTGTTTTTGCTTGTTTATAAATGATCCTGTAAGCAAGTAGCCTTTAAAGCCTTGCTACTCAAAGTGTGGTCCATGGACCAGTAACATTGGTATCCAGTTGGAAAGCTAATGTTAGAAATGAGGATTGTAGGGAGCAGGCTCTTGCCCTCCCAAGGTTCACTGACAAATCACTGCCATGAGGCAGGTTGATTAGTATGAGGAAAGAATACAAATTTATTTAATGTGTACACATGGTAACCCTCAGCATGAAGATTCAAGTCTCCAAACGGAGTTTAGAAGCTTATATTCCTTTTCCAGTAAAATGAATTATGGGAGGGGGGGAAGAGAGGAATTCTGTTGAGGGGCAATGAAGGATTGCTTAGGAGGATGAATGAATGAAGAGTAAAGATGAACTAGTAAATAGTTCTCTTTGGAATTTGAATGAGTCTGAGAGGAGGGACATAATTTTCTTCATTTTACTAAGAAAAGACAAATTCAAGTCATTCTTTCAAAGAACTGCCCCCTTCATGGTGGGATGGGGCTATTTTAATCAGTCAACAATCAGATGGTTACAAGAATTTCCAGGTTATGGTGACATATCAGAGTCTCAGCATTGATATTCATCATTGGCACTTTGAGTACCCAACAGTGAATATAGCCAGGTTATCCTCGGAGAAGTAAAAATTTTTTGAGACTGTTTCCATTATATTCTTTCCTATGAACTTGGCCTCTTTCTTTGTGAGTCTTTCCTTAAATCCTAATAGATGCTTTATCCAACTTTCTTTTGACTTCAGACTTTGCTCAAGTTTAATCTCACTTCAAACTGATGATGGAATGCTGCTTAGCTTATGACTTTGAAAATCAATTAACACCGGACTTACAATAAGTAGCTGAGGTCTCATGGTGACTGGGTGTCCCACTGAGAGGTATTCAGCTCCTACCCAAGACCCACTAACAACCTGGTGGATTATTATTTTTTATTTATTTATTTATTTATTTATTTTATTTATTTATTTATTTATTTTTTCAATTTAATTTTACAGAATCAAAGAGTCTAACAGTATATCTTGTTAGATACAGTATGTCCTCATAATGTATACATTATTTCTTGTACAATGATATGAAATAATATGGGAAATATTCATGATAAATTAAGTGAACAGTGCAAGTTAAAAACAATAGTTTCATATTTTTTCCCCACCCCCCTTTCCCGAGTCAGCACCTTCAAGTGTTACCACTCCCCAAACGGTGCGCAATGCACTCATTGTGTAGGCATACCTCCATCCCCTCCCCCACCCCCCACCTCAGTCTGATGTCCAATTAGTGTCATTTCCAGATTTGTATTTAGGTGATGATCAGGGAAACCAATTTTCTGGTGAGTATATGTGATGCTTGTTTTTCCATTCTTGGGATACTTCACTTAATATAATGGGTTCCAACTCTCTCCAGGAGAACCATAGAGATGTCGTATCTTCATCATTCCTTATAGCTGAGTAATATTCCATGGTATACATATACCACAGTTTACTAATCCAATCATGTATTGATGGGCATTTGGGTTGTTTCCACATCTTTGCTATTGTGAATTGTGCTGCTATAAACATTTGGGTACACGTGACTTTGTTACAGAATGACCTTTTTTCCTTTGGGTATATGCCCAGTAATGGAATTGCTGGGTCAAATGGCAGGTCTACTTGAATCTGTTTAAGATACCTCCATAATGCCTTCCACAGGGGTTGCACTAGTTTGCAGTCCCTGGTGGATTATTTTGAAAAGGAGAAAAGTTTATTTTAATGGTGGGTATGGAGTTGCTCTGAAATCCTAGGGGCCTACTCTGTGATTTTATTAAGGTGCTATCACAGGCAAAAAAATATGACGAGAGAGTAAAGGGAAAGTCAGAATCCCTTGCATCCTAAAAATCATTGCTAAAGCTTCTTATTTAAAGACAAATGCCATAAGGACACATACTCTGGTAAGATTTTCTCTGTGCTTAATGTGCCACTCCCTCCACAAAACCCTCCTTTTAGGACTACCAAAGTATTCATCCTGTCAAAATGTAATTTCCTATTTATTTCCCTATAAGCAACACTATACAGGAAAGGAAAAAAGTATATCTTTATTTTCTTAAATCACTGGTGTCCAGCTAAGTGGTTGGCAGACAATATGTGATGAGTAAAAGTATTAATGTGCCATTTCTCACCCTCTACTCAAGAAAAAGCCCTACGGCCGGGCGCGGTGGCTCACGCCTGTAATCCTAGCACTCTGGGAGGCCGAGGTGGGCGGATCGTTTGAGCTCAGGAGTTCGAGACCAGCCTGAGCAAGAGCAAGACCCCACCTCTACTAAAAATAGAAAGAAATTATATGGACAGCTAAAAATATATATAGAAAAAATTAGCCGGGCATGGTGGCGCATGCCTGTAGTCCCAGCTACTCGGGAGGCTGAGACAGGAGGATCGCTTGAGCTCAGGAGTTTGAGGTTGCTGTGAGCTAGGCTAACGCCACGGCACTCACTCTAGCCTGGGCAACAGAGTGAGACTCTGTCTCAAATTTAAAAAAAAAAAAAAATAAAAAAAAAAAAATAAAAATAAAAAGCCCTAGGGGGAAAAATAAAATAAAGTATTGGGGTAGTCCCTGAAGGACTTTTATTGACCCTGCAATTCTGAACTCTTTTTTTTTTTTCACTCCTGGACTTTACATGTATACTTTAATCTGAGATAAAAGGCAAAAAATAAAAAAAAAAAAAAACCTTGAAGAATTTTATACAAATTCTTTGTTCATGTCTAACATGACTTTCCATGTTTAAATCATCTCAAAGAAAACTCCTGATTTTTATGAATTTTGAGAATCCCAGGATGCAGCCACTTGTCAAGTTCTCCAGATGCTTGGGAATTTGGGTAAAATTCTGATAACAAAACTTGCAAATCTTTGAGTTTATTTTTTGGATTTGAAGAAAGATGAGTTTATGAGACTATGAACTATTGCAGTTTTCAAGAAAATAAAAGATATCTTTTTTCAAGCAATAAGAATTAAATTCAATTAAAATTTTTAGCTCAGGTTCAAATGCAATAGTCAAGAAAGCAATATAAAGTACATGATGCTAATGCTAGAAAGGAAGACCCCATGAATATGGTAAATAGGTATTTTGAATACTCTATATTTACGTTTCTGGTGAACTACTTGTACCACAATGCATGATCTATTTAAAATACTCAGTTCAAATAGAGAACCATATTTTTCCTTTATTATTATTATTTTTAAATTTTCAGAATGCCTCAACAAAAAAGTTTCAATGGGTTGTAAAAAAAATCAATCTCAGCTACTATGACATGTGAAGTCATAGACATACTAGGCTATCTGGTAAATGTTCAGTTGTTACCATGGTACAGTGTCAAGTGGATGACTGTGTTTGAACCATGTTGGAGGAGCCTAATTTTTTTTCATGGTTTCCTAGTAGCTTTTTCTTTTCTTTTCTTTTAAATTATTATAAGCACATAATAGTTATATACCTTTACAGGGTATATGTGATGTTTTGATAAAAGCATACAATGTGAATTAATCAAATCAGGGTAATTGGTGTATCCACCACCCCAGGAATTTATCATTTCTTTGTTTTAGGAACATACCAATTCCACTTTTTTAGTTATTTTAAAGTATACCCTAACTTATTGTTGATTACAGTTACTTTGTTGTGCTATCAAATATTGTTCATTCTATCTGCCTATCTAACTATTTTTGCACCTATTAACCAGCCCCACTTTATCCCTTCCTCTCCGCTATCCTTCTCAGTCTCTGATAACCATCATTCTACTCTCTGTCTCCATGAGATCAATTGCTTTTAATATTTAGCTTCCACACATGAATGAGAGTGTATGAGATTTGTCTTTTTGTGTTTGGCCTATTTCACTTGACGTAATGTTCTCCAGTTCCATCTATGCTTTTGCAAATGGTAGGATTTCATTCTTTTTTGTGGCTATATAATAGCCCATTGTGTGTAAGTACCACAATTTCTTTAATCGTTCATCCATTGATGAACACTTAGGTTGATTCCAAATCTTGGCTACTGTAAATAGTGTGGCAATAAACATAGGAGTGCAGGTATCTCTTCCATATACTGAATTTCCCTCCTTGGGATATATACCTAGCAGTGGGATTGCTGATTATATGGTAGTTCTATCTTTAGTGTTTTGCAGAACCTCCATACAGTTCTCCATAGTGGTTACACTAATTTACATTCCCACCAGCAGTGTACAAGCGTTCCCTTTCTCGACATGCTTGCCAGCATTTGTTTATGGCCTGCTTTTTTGATAAAAGCCATTTTAATTGGGGTGAAGTGATATCTCATTGTAGTTTTGATTTGTATTTCTCTGATAACTAATGATGTTGATAATTTTTTCATATACCTGGTGACCATTATTTGTATGTCTTCTTTTGAGAAATGTCTATTCAGATCCTTTGCCCATTTTTAATTGGATTGTTTGATTTTTCCTATTTGTGTTGTTGGTGCTCCCTATATATTGCAGTTGCCAGACAGGTAGTTTCCAAATATTTTCTCTTATTCTGTTGGAGGAGCCTACATTTTTGAACATTCCTTTCTGCAAGTAAATGAGGACAAGGCATTCATTTCATATTAAAAATATCTTAAATATTTGGGCAATGGGAGGGAGATTATGAATATATTTTTTGTAGGCATTTATTAACTTTATTAAATTTAATCATGTTTAAACATGTTATCAATATTTAGCTGACTTAGTCTTAGGATTTCTGCATATTTGATAGCTTCTCTTTAGGATTGATAAAAGTAAATGTGTCTAGTCACATAAAACTCTAGCATCAGATTAATAAGCAAGTATCTTTTCAAAAGTTCATTGTATAAAGTGTAGCCTGAGGATCCATTATGTGATATTACTTCTATTGTAACTTTTGGTATCAATTTAAATTTTTTAATTCAGTTAAGTCTATTAATTCTGAATTTCCATTTCTATAGTGGTGTTTAAAAATTTCTCATTACACACCACTTCTCTATGGTCAGAATTTGAATAATTGGCCTAAACTTTTCACTCTTCCTTCTCATGTTCTTTGCCATATGACTTTATATTTAATATTTCCTTCCAGAAAAGGGAGAGAGTATATTTCCTGCAACTTGACTTTAGGTTCAGACACGGGATTTATTTTGTTCAATAGGATAAAACAGGAATACCAAGTGCCAATTTAGAGACTATGCCTTAAGGGACAATGTGTATGTCTACTTGCTTCCTTGCATCTCTGCCATTACCATCAGAAAACATACCCTGCAAGGTACTGTTTCTTTAGCTTTGACCCAAGAATAAACAAACACAACTAACCTGACACCAAATCTCAGCTGGAGAGTAACCATGCCCAGGGAGGTCTACAGCCAAGTGCAAAGCCACCCCCAGCTGAAAACAATCAAGATGTGTTTGCTCCCAACAGTGAGCTAATTGAATGCTTATCATTGTATGCCACTGAAATTTTGTGATCATTTTATATACAACTTACTCCTGTATGTACATGTGGATGTGTTTCATGAGCTCTGAAACTGTATATGTCCACCTACTCCAGACTAGAGCTATGTCATTTGATTTGCATTCCATCAATTGAATCAGAAAATAGAATCTGTTGTAGCTCATAAAATTGACCACATCTCCCTTCTTCAAGCTACATTGATGTAAGATGATTTGTATTTTTATAGAAAGAAAGTATTTTGCTTAATCACTATCAAAGGAGTCTTGTACACAATCCCTAGGTGAGGAATGACTTTGTAGTCGATGGCATGAAGTGATTGTAAATGATAAGTCACCTATTCCTTCAAAGAGAAATTATACGCCACCAAAATATAAAGGTTTATATTTTAGTTTAGTACATAATTCTCTAATATGCAATGTAAAACAGAGTTCAGAATGACTCAAAAGTTAAAAGTGATTTGTGTGTGTGTGTGTGTGTGTGTGTGTATTGTTGAGAGATAGGGAAGATTTTTAAAACTAGGAAATAGCCTCTTTCCTAGAATAGCAATAAAATATATAAATGCATAATGTGCATACTTAATGTATATCATTATGAGTTGAACTGTGTCCCCCAAAATTCATATGCTAAAGCCCTAACCCTCAGTACTTCAGAATGTGCCTGTATTTGGAGATAGGACCTTTACAGAAGTAAGTTAAAATAAGGGCATTAAGGTGGGCCCTAATTCAATCAGACTATTTATAAAAAGAGAGGATGCACAGAGGAAAGACTATGTGAGTACACCGTGAGAAGACAGATATCTGCAAGCCAAGAAGAGTGGCCTCAGAAGAAACCAAACCTGGCACAAACTTGATCCTGGACTTCTAGCCACCAGAACCATAAGAGAATAAACTTCTGTTGCTTAAATCACTCAGTTTGTGGTATTTTGTTATGGCAACCCTAGCAAACTAATTCATATGTAATTTTTAACTATTACAGTTACAATTATTAATAATACACACATACATACATATGAGAGACATAACCAAACTTAATATGGTCACTTACATATATGTTATGGCTTACTTAGTAGACAAATTTTCCTTCAATTTATTATGATTTTGTTTGGGAGATATTTTTCACTGGCTAATAAGTTATAACCTCATAATCCTTTTGTAAGTGAAGCTAGTGAAGAACACACATTTTAAATCAAAGTAACACAGATTTAATTCGATCACACATTTCTTCAGTTGTACATTTTAATCAGTTCTATAGAAATTGGTTAGGTTAAAGACTTATTATCCTCTCTTGGATTATAAAATAGACATTTTAAAGTAAAAGATTAGATATATCAATGTCTAAAGATACTGTTAAATCAATTATCAACAATAGAAGGGTATAATACGTAGCATTAGTACAAAATAATAATGATATTTGTGAAATTGTTTTCTTTAACTATGAGAAGGTTTTAAAAACTTATTTATTTTGGAGGGGGTTGTAATTTTTCCTTAAATATAACACAGATTTCTGCCTTTTTTACTAAGTAGTATCAGCTAAAATTATGATGGTGAAGTCCACTTAATTTTAATTGTTTTAAACTTCAATAAGGGCTACACTATTGTTAGATTGAAACTAGCTTATGGAAGGTAACATTCTTTTTCTACCAAAGACTGACCATTAGCACTACTAAAACCAAAGATGCACCCTCTGGTAGTTGTGGGCAATAACTAGAAGTAGGATAAAGGGCAGAAGTAATGGTGGCGTTAAAGTGTTTTTTTGTTTTCTCTTAACATTCTTCTTTGCCATATCCTGATATTTTTATTCACCCACAATAAGTATTTATTAAGAGTCTATGTACATAGGTGCTATACCAGGAGCTATGAGAAATAGAAAAATAGAAAAGATATCTGACCCGTGAGTCTCTGAAATCTTCCATGGACATCAAAGCACTTACACAAGAAATAGCCAGTGAGGGTTCTGTTAGCTAGAACATGCTGAGTTGAAATCTTCGTTTTGTAGAACTGATCTTCAGTGATCTTGAGTCAAGAAGGATCAGAGAGATGAGTTTATGATCAATATTATTTGGATTATAAAATTAGTTAATCTTATGATGAAAAGACATTTAAGAAACTAGGAAAACATAAAAGTAACTTTTTTCTTCTTTTATGAGTTTAACAGAAAACCCTTCGTCTTGCTGTACAGCATTCCTACCACCTGAATAAAACTGCATTTTTTAAAAGTTTACCTACTGATTAAGCCTATGCTAGTGTACTATCCTATTGCTTATGTTGGAACCAATGAGACAAATGGTTTGGAATGGTTCTTCCCACAGGACAGATGTTAAGAATACACCAGATTAATTGTTCAGTATGAATCCACCCTTAACCAGAAGGATTTTATACTCTCTCTGCTGTGGTTGCTCATCTGTATAATAGAGATGGTAGTGGTATTTACTTTAAAGAATTGTTGCAAAGAATAAATTATGTAGGTGGCTCGGTCCTGGTAGATTGTCCTTGGGAAGTGGAGATGTTTTTCTCAAGGAGAGCACATCTAGGGCAGTAAGTGGTGTGAGGAATCAGCATAAAAGCAGATCTTTCAGATGGTGATAGGCATCTCTGAGCATCCTAGGGGTGAACAGTTGACAATGGGAGAAACTACCTGCTTTTATCTAAAAAATTACCCTTAGCAACTGGCGGGTTCCAAGAGAAAGTACAGCAGAGGACCAACCCAAAGAGAGTCTAAGAGTGTGGGCCTGACACTCAGTAGGCATGCAGCACAGATGTTTGCTTCCTGTGGGCTGAAGAGGGCAAGGAATAGCCACTGCAGTTGTGGTTCTCTGAATGTTCTGAGGATTTTTTAAGGAAGAATTAAGAGACATACTGAGATGTAAGGAACCACCATCTTACCGTAGAAAATAATTTGTGGTGAACTACTATAGGCTTTTAGCCCGCCAGCAGAAGGGGCTTACTTGGAAGCTGCCACTGGGAACTACTCTCCAATCAGGATGGGAATACTGACATAAAATGAAAAGAGAACAAATAATGCATATTTAGAACTTAAATAAGATTTTCAGCGTCAATTAAATTGAAAAAGTCACATTCTACACCCAGAAAATGAGGATGAGAGTGACTGGGTTGGCAAAAAAATCTAAAAGGTAAGAAGAATGCTATGGCAAGGGTATTTGATGGTTTTTCATATTTTCATCTTTTTCCTTTCTGAGAAGGAATTAAATTTATCATGTGGAAAATTTGTCTCTAGAACAGAACACTGCCCTGAAATGTTCACATTGATTTCAGAAAAACAAAGTCCTGGGAATTTAAAAGCTACATACTTACTTATAAATATGTATATTCTTCAATAAACAATTTCAATTGTTTAATTGGAAAAATAAGCTCTACTTAGATGAGCTAGGGCATGTAAATTGAAGTCACATTGCAAACATTCAATAAATATTATTTATTGAATAAAACTTATTAATTATGCAAACCTTAAAGAATAATAGTATATACAATATTGTGTAGGCATTTCCAAAATGGTGAAATAGACAAAATTTGCTAGCTTTAAAGCTCATTGTTTTCTGACATATTTTTGGAGGAGGTGGGTATTGGGAACTGGGATATCATTTAAACAGGAGAAGATAAGTTTGCTTAGTTGAAAATATTTTTCAGAAATCGATAAAAAAATTTTTATTCAGGCGTGGCCAAAGTTTAACCTTAACTGTCATGGTTTGGGGAAATTTTATTAAAGTTAGAATAAAATAGCTATTGGATATAGTTATACTATTAGAGACTGTGGGTTAGAATTTACATAACTTTTATTTTGATACCTTTTAAATAGACATGATCAATCTAGTTAAGATAGGAACTTTAATCAATAAACTAGAGAAAAATTTAAGTCTAATCAGATATGCTTGTTAGAGTGAAAGGAATTATTAATTGATCCTAATTTGAATGAAGAAAATGTTTTATCATTATAATAGGTTTTGAAATTTAAATTTTGGAAACAATTAGTAATATTTGTACTCAAATAGAAATGAGAAAGTTTAAGGTGATTAAAATAGAAGATTTATTATTCTATAATTATCTATGTTTTCTGTGAAAATGTTTTTAATTTTTCTAAGTGCAGCTGAATATTTATTGGAAAGCTATTGGTAAATATCTGACATGCTGAATTTCACCTGGGCTATGTTTGCCTCATTCAGTCCATAATGAGAGGGAAGCATAATATCAGTATTTCTACTGTTCATATATAATGTGTTGTTCAATTGATTTTTAACTATCTTTTGTGACCTGATTCTCAGCTCTGATATTAGTTTGAAGAATAGACAGGCTTGAAGAAAATATTAAACTTTAACTATTTGGGTAAATAAGTCCCAATCCCAATGTTTAAAATTGTTTCTTTTGAAATTTTAAATTACCTATTAAAAATCAAGTTCAGAAATGGGACAATAATTAAATTTAACTTTTATTTGAATTTTGCTAGGGACATTCTAAGCCTCTAGTATTGGCTTTATCTAGGGTACTTTATCTTCTCACAAAACCAAGAACTTTGTCTGGTCTGTGACTTTCATGATCAAGGGCATATTTCTGTACTAGAGAACCATTGAAATAAACTCTTTTTAGTATAAGAAATGGATCATAGCCTGAAATTGTCATAGTTAAATCAAGATTTGAAAAGGGGATTTCAAATGAGGGATGTTTAGAAGATACTAGGAGAAATGGAAATGAGAAAGAGAATAAATAGCGAAATTGCAATGGAGCAGCAGAGCATTTTGGCTCATGTGGAAATAGAAGTGTTAGTACAGGATTTTCAATATCCTAAGGCCATTAAACCATTATGTCTGCTTTCCTGTTTTTTTTTTTTTTTAATTGATATGTTCTAAATGTATGGGGACTTCAAGATATGATGTTGGGTGTTTTACAAATGTGTTCTATAGCATTCACTCCTCCGGGGAAGAAAGATGTAGTTTTAATTTTCTTTGTTAATTTTATTCTTCCTTCTCAGGTTTTCTGTCCATTTGTGTCTATAATAGAGTTACCAGTCCTGACTACTATGTAGTCATTTTTTAAAAATTTATGCCAGGGTCAAGAGAAAAAAAATGAATATAAAATCTATTTTGTCCCAGGGCTTGTGAAATACTGTATACTTTAAAAAAGCAGGAGTTCATGTTGTCCCAGACGTCAAGTGAAGCAAATATTTTAAGGAGTAATGAATTCTATTAAATGCTAGTGCCATAACATGGTGAATAATTATTGACCATTGGATTTGGCAATGTGTAGCTCATTGGTCTTAGAATGAAGTTTTAATGAAGTAGTAGTTAGAAACTTCTGTGTAGAGTGGGTTTAAAAGAAAAAAGATGCAGTGGTAATATAGATCAAAGATAAATCTATTTAGGAGCTTTGTAGAGAAGAAGGATAGGTAAAAAAAGATAAAAATTGGAGGGGGGAATATATCAAAAGAAAATTTATTTTCTATGACATATGATATTACTGAATGTTTGTATGATAATTAGACAAATCCACAAAAGGAAATATGTAATGAAATAAAAGATAGGAGTAGGAAATAGCCTAAGTGAATTTCTTATGCAGGTGAGAAGGATGCTAGTCAATACAGAAGTGTATAGATGCTTAATTTAGCTTCTTCAAAAAGCTGAGGATGAGACCAAAATGTGTCCGCATATAGTTTATTTAGAAATGTTTCTGGGGCAGGGGAGGGCAAGGGCAATATACATAACCTAAACATTTGTACCCCCATAATATGCTGAAATAAAAAAAAAAATGTTTCCTGGAGGCAAAACTAAGTTAGTAGGTAGAATGAAATGGGAAAAAGAAAAAAACTGACAAAGATTACATTATTGAGGATGTGTTCTCCAAAGTGATCTTAGAGAAGAATACAGACTCTGTCCAGAATTCTCTATTCATCAACTTCACTCCACTTTAATCCACTGACTCTCATATCCCACTATTTGACGGTTGTTTCTAGTGTTGTTCATGATGATGATGGTTGTATAGAGTTGAACATACCCTAGGGAACATAACTGATGAATTAATTCAACCACTGAGGTAAAACAACTTTTCCTTTCAAAAGTTCTAAATAATTACCATAAAATTGTGAAATTGTCAACTTCTTCTATTCACTGAGAACATTGAGCAGGATAGAGAAAGAGACATTTTTATTTGGATGGATATGTCCACAGGGGTTCTACATATTTGCCCATTAAGAAAAAATTTTTCTTCTGTGTGTCTTTGTTGAAAATGACTAGGGAATGGGCTTGCCTGTCTCTGGATACACTTTACAAGAAAGATAAACCCTATAGATTTTTATATGTAATAAGAAACATTTCAAATTGTTAGCATAAGAAGTGTATTTATGATTTTGTGTGGATCTCTTTAATAATGCCTATTATCTGTGGTGGATGCACATGGATATTGACTCATTCTGAATTAGTTTGCACCATTAGTCATAGAATCTCAGAATATGTCTGAGAATTTGCTTTTGTCCTCACATTTACTGAAGTATGAGGAGGTTAAGTGACTTGCCAATGATCATCAAACATGTTGGTGAAGGAGCCAAGAATAGATCCTTAAGATCCTGGCTCTAAGTTATTTATTTCACTGTACTTATTGACTTTACTTTCTGCTTAGTCATTTTTTGGGCACATTTACAATAAATATAATCAACAGTGACACTTCAATACTTTAAATAGAGTTTTTACTTTACATCCCTGGCAGGCTAGAAACAGAGTAAATCTGAGGAAATGCAGTGGATTTTTAACTGAAGTTTTATACTAACCAATTGGACCATTCATTTAATTTCTCCAAGTCTCACTTTCTACGGCTGTAAAATCAATGCAGTAGTCTCTTAGATACCTTTTAAGTTCCACATTTTATTTTTCTGGGAGATAGTAATTGAAGATTTGTTCATTTTAACTTCATCTGTGAGGTGTGATTTTTATCATTTGGATGCTTGATCTAGTAGTCCCCCTAATCTATTATGAGGGATTTTTAAAGTAATTATTCTTAGGACACTAACATCACAAGTCTCCACCAGGAAGTCCATAGTGAACTGTGTCTCTTCCTCTTTTAATGTCAGCTAATTTAGCTTTCTCAATATAGGATCAAAATAATATCTTTCCATTACTCCTGGAAAAATATATGTGCGTTAGTCGACATATTCCTATGGAAATCTCAGGTCCTCTTTGAGAATTAAATCTCATGAGAGAGCTTATCTGTTTTGTTCCCTACTATATATATCTCCAGTGACTGGAATAGTATCTAGCACATAGTAATTCGTTAGGAAAAAATAAGGGAGAGGACTCTGCCCCATACAGTCTGAGGGATATCATTGGCATAATACCCATGATAAAAGTACAAAACACATAATAAAATAATTAGATGATGACAAATATTTCTTATCACCCATCTTCCATTTCAAGTTCCAGTCCCCAGAAGTTATCTTCTTCATTTTATTGTGGTTTTAGTCTTTATAAATGTTACCATCACAGTTCTAATTAAAATGCATGTACCTCTATTTTTTATCTTATCAGTCTCTATGCTTTGAAAGATTGGGAAATTGGTTCACCTATACTAGTTTGTACATCTGTATAAATTCTGAACTTTTGCTTCTTATATTACTAAAATTCTGATTTCTTCTGATGTTTATTTCTACTTTTTCTTAGATCTCTATTTCTTGCTATTCTAAATCTAAATAATTTTTCCGATATCAGAAGGAAGAAGGATGTGAACCTGTTGTGTGGCTCAGAATTGCAGTTACAGCTCATGGTGTCACACCAGGGTCCTGGACACAAATCAAATCCTGTCTCCCAGCCAAAAATCTCTGAAGAATGTCTAACCTTGCTCTTCTGAGATAGAAACCTCAGCTTGCTAGGAACAACTGTCTCCTTACTAGGTGTTTTCAAGGGTCAGAAAAATTCTCCTTGACATCTTAGAAGCCTTAAATCCTTCCACCGTAATGTCATCTCCCTTATCCTGCTGTGCCTCTTCTTTTCTAGCGCACGTACCACCTTCAAAGGAGAGATAAGAAGGCTGACCAGAGACATCAGCTGCCAGATTGCCTTAGAAAGAAGGAAAAGTTCTAGATGAAAAAATAAATAAATAAATAAAAAACATAGATTGGGCGTACTTCTGAGGGAAAAGTGCCAGAACATACCAGAGATTCCATGGGGAGATGTTGTGGAGCAGAAGAAGAAGGAGCAAGATACGGGCAGAGATTAACCTGCAAGAGGCTGGGGTCCAGCGAGAAGGTTGAGTGGAGGAGTCTGTTTCTCCCTCCCTCACATCTCTGGCAATCAGCAGGCGCTCAAGTTGCTAGAGAGCCTTTCTACCTTCATGAGCCTAAAAGCAGCTGCTGCCAATGAACTGGGACCTTCTTGAGGAAAAAGTACTAGGCTACCAGGCCCCTTCGGGTCACTTCCTGTTGCCACAGACCTGAGCTGAGATGGCAGGTGCCATATTGCTTCTCCACCCACTGTGCACCTTTGTCCTCCCCAGGGAGCTTCAGCCCTTCAGTTCTTGTCTCACTTGTTCCCACACAAACATTTCCCAACTCTGGCCCAGACTGTGGGAGCCATAGGGGCCAGTGGGTTCTGAGGGATCTCTGTGACCCCAGAGCTTGGACATTCTGGCTGGGCTACCTTCCAGAGAAAGGGACAGAGATGACCAGAGTGCTAGCTGTCCTCCACTCAGACTCTTTTCCTTCCCGGCCCCTGTCCCACCATTGCTGCCAAGAAAGATGATTGGGCTCTCAGGAGCAGCTGCTTCCCCTCTGTTGATGTGTTCACCACACCAAGGCTTCCACAAAGAGTGGGGCTCAAAACTTTCCTCTTAAAAACCTGCAGTGGACTAGGGGGTACTTGGATTGTGAGCTCCCTGCTTACTGGCCCTCCCTGGGCCTGCTCGCCCAGCTGCTCCATCAGAGCAGAGCACGTCCCAAAGCAGAGGGACATTAAACCTGCTTGAGCACCCCATAGGCAACTTGGAACCAGCATGCTTCTCCATGGCACAGTCAGGGATTTATCTCTGGGGACCCAGAGACAGGCCTGCAAGCCAGATCCCATAGCCCCAGGACTTGATCATGTTGCTTGGGGGCACAGAGGGGAGATTTGTGAACTAATCTTGGGAAGTTAGGGAGCCTGCCTGGGCAGAACTGAGCGGAGAGAGTATGGATCTGAGTCTCAGCACACTCATGGAGCACCCCTCTCCCCACAAGAAGGCCACATTTTCAGTCCAGGGCCAGATTCTGGACACAGAGGCTCCCAGTCCTCAGTGCCATTGCTGGGGAGCTTGGCCAGTTTGGGTTCCTGCCTGCCAGCAGAAGCCAGAGGAAACGCACAGGGCAGGGGAGTGGGGAGAAGAGCAAAACCCACTCCTGAAAGCCAGACTGTGAATCTCAGATGGCCCAACTACCACAAGCAGACTTTCTGGCTTCAGTCCCTCCCTGATGGCTATTCCAAGCCACCTGGGAGGAACCTTTGGCACCCACTGAGACAGCTAACTTACCAGATTTTTTGGAGCCTGAGGGAAGGTTCACCTGACCCAGCCCCACCCAGCCTCACTGCTCCACCCATCTCTGCTGTTGTGGAGAATAAGGACTCATCTGTAAATTCCAGGTCCCTGCCCATTGCCTGGGACATTCACCTGCTTCTCCTGAGGGGCTAGAGCTGGTCTCAGGTCCCCAAAACAGCAATGCAGCTGGTTCTTTCTGGCATGCACCACCTACTGGCAGGAAGGTCAATATTCTCAATATTTATGCACCTAACACAGGAGCACCCACATTCATAAAGCAAATTATACTACATCTAAGCAAAGAGATAAATGAGAACATCATAACTGCTAGGGATTTAAACAACCGACAGAGCTGGACAGATCATCCAAGCAGAAAATAAAAAAAGAAACACTGGACTTAAATGGGACTCTAGAAAAAAATGAGCCTAATAGACATCTACAGAACATTTTACTGAATATATATTACTCTAGAAAAAATAATTCTACAGTTTGTTTGGAAGCAGAAAAGACCCCGCATATTCAAAGCAACCTTAGGTAAAAAGAACAAATCTGGAAGCATCACATTACCAGACTTCAAACTATATTACAAGGCTATAGTAACCAAACCAGCATGGTATTGGCACAAAAATAGAGACATAGATCAATGGAACAAAAAAAGAGAGAACCCAGATATAAAATTATCCACATCCAGCCAAGTGATCTTTGCCAAAGCAAACAATAATATACAGTGGGAAAAAGAAGCCCTATTCAATAAGTAGTATGGGGAAAATTGGATAGCCACATGCAGAAGAATGAAACAGGATCCATATCTCTAACCATTAACAAATGTTAATTCAAGATGGATAAAAGACTTAAATGTAAGGCATGAAATCATAAGAACTCTAGAAGAAAATGTAGGAAAAACCCTTCTAGATATTGACCTAGGCAAAGAATTTATGCCCAAGACCCCAATGGCAATTACAGTAGCAGCAAAAGTAAATAAATGGAACTTGACTAAATCAAAAAGCTTCTGAACAGTTAAGGGAATAATCAACAGAGCAAATAGAAAATCTACAGAATGGGAGAAAATATTTGCAAGCTACACATCCGATAAAGGGCTACTAACCAGAATCTATAAAGAACTCAAGTAAATCAGCAAGAAAAAACACAAACAACTCCACCGAAAAGCGAGCAAAAGACATGAGCAGAAGCTTTAAAAAAGAAGACAGACAAATGGCCAATAGACATACAAAACATGTTCAACATCACTAATCATCAAGGAAATTCAAATTAAAACCACAATGAAATATCACCTTATCCCAGTTTGAATGGCTTTTATCCCAATACAATGGATGCTGGCATGAATGCAGTCAGAAAGGAACATTATACATAGTTGGTGGGACTGCAGATTAGTATAATCTCTATGGAAAATACTATGTAGATACGTTTTCTTTGGTGCCAACAGACCAAAGAAATGACTCAGACAAATACAGCTTGATGAGTTGGAAGAATTTATTAGAAGTTACATACAAAGGGCTCTCATTCTTAGTCAAGATAGGAATCCTCTGGTCACTCACTCCTAGGTGGTGGCAGAGATTCCTCAAAGAGTAAGATTTGCACTGCCTGCCTATTTGTGGAGTCTTAAATTTCTTTCTGGAAAGTGACACAAGCTCTCTCTCTGCATTATCACATATTTACATGTGATACAGGTTAAGCATGCACAGTACTTCCCATTAGGCATGGATGTTAGTATTGCAATTAACTAAAGGGTACTTTAACACAATTACTATAGCATAAAACAGTTTAAACTGGTCCTAAGACTTGATGACCACCTACCCAAAAGGATCTACTTAAGAATACCCTTTGTGCTTTGTGGCTCTTTCAGCTTCCTTGTTTTGATTTACATATCTAAGTTCAAAAGAAACCTGTACAAGTTCTGTTAAACATTAAATGCCAGTGGTGGAGAACTTGTATTTTTCCCTCAATTAAGAATCTCCATTTTAAAATTGAAAAAAAGTTTATACTTCATAAGGAAATAGATTCTTATTGTTCTGTTTTCAGTAAAGTAGAAATAGAAAAATGTTATATATATTCGCTCTCTCTCATATGTTTGCATTGCAATTTATTTTCACACTGAAGGAGCCTTTCATTTTGATCTCAGCTAGTGTGCAATCAATCCTTTTTCTCTTTGTATATTGTCTTGATAGGGAGTCTGAGTAAGCTATGAGTCCACTGAAAGGTCAAAATCTGTTATTTGTTTAATATATTATTTTATATTTGCTCAGAACCATGATCTCTTGGCATTCTTGACAAATGTAAGTAATAGACCTCTCATCCCTGCATTGTGACTAGGGCTGGTCAGCTACCTCTTTTAGAGATTTCTTTTATTGCTTTGGGGCATCAACTTGCCAGAGGTTGAAAAAAAATCACTTGGAAAAAAAAAAATCCCTCTCTAAACCTAATGATATAATTCCCTCCTCTTCTTACCACTTTTCTGGGCTAATAAGTTTATTCAGAACTTTTCCTCCTGTGTTCACATACTGCTGCTCCCTTTCTTCTTTTATTGATTCATTTCAGGTCTAGTATAACTGGAAAATTACTCCTTTCACAGCATTACATTTTTATATTATTTTTCCATTTCAGTAACTATATGATGGAAATAAGACTTAGTTTCCTTTCTTATGTAATAATGATTGAGTTGCACATAATGAACAAATAGAAAATGTTTTATATAAAATAGCCTAATAGAAGCACTTTTCCTTGTTTAAAAAACACAGTATCTTCCATTTTTATGTCTATTTGATGCTATTTCTCAACTCTCAATTTAACTTTCCCTGGTGGGAGTCATCATTACTTGCTCTTGGCAAGCAGAAAGATTGCAACATAGTCATTTAGTTTCTCCCATTTCCTTTATCCCATATTTTTTAAGTCACCCCTGTAATGAGATGGTTGTAAAGCTGTTTTGTTTGCATTCTCAATTCCATTTTTCTTCTCTTTGTGAAGTATTATGCTATGTACCTTGCACTTTATTTGAATACCAGGTTAAAACCTTGTGTGTTAGCTATTTGTATTCCCTCAATCATGACCAGAGAAGTTGTATTTTGGCTCATATTTAAAATCTTGAAGAATGTGGTTATTTTATTTGTGCCATATTAATAACATTGATAATTATGTCAACATTATTATAAAATAACAAACTTAATCCATGGGATTGAATGTTGTCACTATCCGATGCATTTGGACACTCAAAGAATGTTATTCAAAAAATGATTATTTCATTTTGTTCCCTCAGCACCTAGAATAGTGAAACATAGTGTTTATTTAATAAGCAGCATTTGACTGCAATTAATGAGATCATTTAAAGCATTTTCCGTAGTGTGTTGGAAACAGTATGTTGTGATTTTAACATATCATTATACTAAGTAATAAATATTTTCTATTCAGAATTGTGCCATTTCCATGTTTTTCTTTTTTTCTTTATCACTCAACATTTCACTTGGCTGACATTCATTTTAATACAAAATCTGAAACTATTTTGTCTCTAAAACTCTGCCAGCATTAAATCCAGGACTTCCACATGTTAATATATTGCCTAAAATAAATACCTCTCTCTTTAGGTGAATTTATTTTCATCAGTCTTTCTCTTACTAGTTAGGTGACCAACAGCATTTTCCTTTTTCAATATCTAATCTAAGTTATTGTGGTCAGGTAAAAAGTTGTGAGGATCAATGTTATTATCTTTTTTAAGCATAAAGTATCAATTTTAGCTAATTTAAAGTAAAACTGCCCCATCCACAAAATGTAATCGGGAAAGATAAAATATCTATAAAAATATTAGTCAAAGTCTTAAAAGAAATTTACATATCATATTTCTTAAATATCTTTAAATTCACAGAAATGGGGAGTTGCCACTTAGCCCTTGATATACTATAATTATTCCTCACCTGTCATCTCACCTCTGACTTCCATGATCTCTTATAACTCATACTTACTAAATATTAATAGCAAATGCAGGCACCTATGGACCTTTGACTTGTATTTGTGTGTTTCTTTTAATTTTTATATGACTATTTTTACAGTTAGATACCTAAGGTCATTATTTACTTGAGCATACTTACTTTCTAAGCTACTTTCTCTTTGGTGTTACTTCCATAGGTACAAATATCGATCTTATTTTTAAGAGCTTGACAACAAAGCACTGCAGTTTATTGCTTGTCTAAATTTTCAAATTATGCGACTTTTGGGAAGATTGTATCTTCTTACATATATTATAATTCATTATTTGGAGGTACGGCATAGTTTTTCTTCTTAAATATTCTTTTCTTTTTTTTTTTTTTTTTTTTGAGACAGAGTCTCACTTTGTTGCCCAGGCTAGAGTGAGTGCCGTGGTGTCAGCCTAGCTCACAGCAACCTCAAACTCCTGAGCTCAGGGGATCCTCCTGTCTCAGCCTCCCGAGTAGTTGGGACTACAGGTATGCACCACCATGCCCGGCTAATTTTTTCTATATATATATTTTTAGCTGTCCATATAATTTCTTTCTTTTTTTAGTAGAGATGGGGTCTCGCTCTTGCTCAGGCTGGTCTCGAACTCCTGAGCTCAAACGATCCGCCCACCTCGGCCTCCCAGAGTGCTAGGATTACAGGCGTGAGCCACCGCGCCCGGCCTTAAATATTCTTTTAACATGTTAAATTATTTGGGCTGAAAACATGGCAGACACAGTAAAGGAATTAGCTTACCCTTATTCTGCTACCATTTATGTGAATTTAAACACACATTTAAACATTTTTAACCTATTTCATTGATGAAATGAATTGGTAAACTAGATTGTCTCTGAGATTTTTGGCTTCAAATTTATAAGAACCTAGTTTTCGATTTCACATATTCAACTTGGTAGAAACTGTATATAAGCAATTTTGGTCAGATGAGAAAAGATTCAATTAGATCAGACAGATGATCATTGGCAGAGGGGTAAAATGGAGCTCAGTGGTTCAAACTAACAATAGATGTGTTACCTTTCCATACCGGGTTATTGTTACAGTACAGATCACCTGTGATTACACTTCATCTCCACCCCAAATTTGTCCACTATCTATGTCATGTGGAAGACATTATTCAACAAGCTGGCCTTTTAGTTTTTTGGGAAACTCTACTCTGATAGATTTATCCTACATTGTATCAACTTTTGCCACTGCCATAGTCACAACACCCTGGAACCCTGGTATTTGATATACTATTTTACCCCTGAAATTATAACAAATACGCCTCTCCTCCAATACAGTCTCCAATCTTTTCATTTTTTTATTTCTGTTACTACTACAGCAACTGTTCTTCTTATAGTTTGTTTCCTACCATATTATCTCATTGGGACTGCCCCTCCCCCACACCCCATCTATGTTTTTGAATTCTCCAGTGAAACTCAAAGCTTAGAGGAATGTAATGTTGGCCTTCTTTATGCTTGCACTCAACCTGTGGAGCCTTAATGGATAGGCTTCACACCATCAGGCAGATCAATAGAACTATTCATTTATAGTCACCAGCATCAGTGACCCTTTGGCCACCTGTGCAATCAATGACTTAAAATAACTTTTTCAGCATTGTAAAACTTCCCATTCCTCTTAGCACACTCTGCAATCTCAGCAGAAGCACAAACTTTCTTTTCAGACAGAAAAGAGGAAATATCAGAAAATAATTACTTCAAATTCCCATACCAATCTATAAGCCTATACACATTTTTTACCATTTCTATATTTTTCTTCTTTCTGTCACAATATTGGAGTTACCATTCTTCCTTTCCAAAACAAATATTTAAAATATCATTTAGATTATTTCATTTCTCTTCCCTTTCTACCCAGTATCTTCAACTTTTTAAACTGACTGTCTCTGCCCATCTGTATTGATGCATACTAAAACACTCCAATATGACAAAAAAAGGCATCTCTTGAAGACACCTCCAATCTCATGCACAATTCTATTTCCTTCCTATTGCAGTCTAACTCTCTAAAGAAGTTTCTAAAATCTGTGTTTCTAGTTCATCATCTCTCATTTGCACACCTACCAATCAACTGAAACCACCCCAGCAAATGGGTCACACTGATGCAGTGGCCACATCTCAGTCTTCTTGCTCAGTCTCTCATTATCTTTCTAAATAAGTAATACTCTCCTTAATACACTATATTCTTTTCAAATTTGATCCCATCTTAAGTAGTTTCCCTACTTTTTCAGTTCCTTCTTCCAATGGTCTATAACATCATTAAATGTACTTCATGCCTTCTTCCCCAATTTTATTTTCAATTTACTCTTTATGTCATGCTTTACCATGGCTTGCCAAAGCCTAGAAATACATATTTCTAATATGTACTATTTTGAGCTTCAATTGTATCTATCTATCTATCTATCCTATCATTTAAACTCAAAAAACAGAAAAGACTATCTATCTATAAACCCACACAATTTAAATTCAAAAAGCAAAATGTCTATCAAGCTGGAGTTACCCTGAAACTCCCAGATGTGTAAAATTCTTCTAGAGTAGCACTTTTGTTCTCTCTCTATCCTCTTGATCACCCCTTGCTGTAACATGAGAGAGTTATCTGATTGTGTCAACATTTTCCATATGCTGTTTTTTCATTTAATCTTATGGTATACTCAATTGTTCCAATCATAGACATAGAAGTTGGTTTTGTCTTCTTTTCTCTGACTCTCTTCATCCCATGTCCAAAAAACCCTCCACTTCCCCAAACTCTCACTGTCATCCTCTTATTTCTGCTTTTTCCGTTCTCTCTTCTGGCGTCTGTAATGTCATCCTAACTGGTGTCCCCTATCACTTCTTGCATTCTGTATAGCTCTCATTGGTCTTTTAAATTCATGGTTATTTATGTCACCATATCATTTCAAAAATCCCCCAATGCTTATGGTTATCTATAGGAAAAAGCCCAAGTTTCGTAATCTGGTTTTAAAATTGGTATATGATTGGGCCCCTGTACTTGCCTCCCTTATAGGCCACCTGCCAGTTTATTCTTTAAGAATTAGTCATAATATCCTCTTAATTTTTCAATGTGTTATGTACTTTTACTAACTTAGGATTTTATGCATCCTGTTCCTTCACTATGGAACAATCTTCACCTTTTCCATCTGTACCTATTTACCGAGGTACAGATCAATCTTCTTCTCTATCTGTACCTATTCTTTGTCTTTCCTTGTACATTCCTAATACTTTTTTTTTTACCTTATGTATAATCATTATTGCTACTACCATTATTGCTAGTATTGCTAGTATTGCTAATAATACATATTATTGAGCACTTCTTATGTACTAGTGCTTTTTATTTCCTAAAGCTTTAGGAGGTGGATCCTGTGGTACTGTTATTGCCTGCTGTTTACATATGAAGAAAGTGCAATGCAGGACAATTACGTGATTTGCCCAAGATCTCAGACTGTGGAGGCAGCACTTGTTTACAAATTCAGTAGTATGGCTGCAGAGCCTATGCTCTTTAGCACTATTTTATAGTCCTCAAACATTATAATCCTGACCACATTACCATCTACTCTAGTCCCATTTTCAGAGGCAGTCCTGATGGAGCAAGAGCAATGCCTTCACTCTGTGCCACAGGAAGAGCATTTGACCTGGAATCTGATAGACCTAAGTACAAAGTACAAATTCATCTTACCCAGTCTGTCATCAGGAAAGCCACTGAACTTCTCTAAGGATTAGTCTACCCATCTGACAAGAGGGAATAGTAATATCAAATCTGGCTAGCTCACAGCGTCAGTTTAAAGAAAGAAGAAAGAATGAATATAAAAGTTTAAATCTAAGGAACATTAAAGTCTACCTCACTTGCACTATCATTTTGCTGTTACAAAGTAGCATACGAGCTGGGCTAAATACTTGCTTTGATACTTATAACCTTGAGGCTGTTAATTACCCCTTCAATCTCAATTTCATCACCTATAAAATGAAAATATAATTCAGAGCACAATGTGTTATTACTCTCCATTTACATAATTTAATTATTTAGAACATCACAAGATATTATACTCTAAAAATGCCATCGACTAGGCTTGTCTATTAATTTAGGTCTTTCAAATGTGGTAAAACACCAGATGCTTCCTTTCCAGTTTATTCTTCAATCTTTACAATGGTAGCTCCAGAGGAGGCAAACTTGGGTGAAGAAATGCCATTGTCCAGGAGGGCAACATGTAGTCCTCTGCATATATTCTAGATATTAGTTCCTTGTCGGATATGTGGTGCAAGTGTCCCAGTCTGTAGCTTACATTTTCATCCTCTTGAGAACAGTCCATCCTCTGACGGTGAACTGTTCATGCCCCAGATGTCCTCATGGTAGTCACCGTGGAATCCACAATTGTCCTTTTTCATCCCCCACACTTCCACTTGCCACCTCCTGAGGGATATCAATAACCCCACTGTGGTAGGACATGGATTTCAATCTCCCTTGGGATTTCCAGACACTCTGTCCCCAACGTCATGATTTTTGCCCCATTCAATTATATTATTTTGAGTACAGCAAAAATTTCTTCACTATCCCTAACTAATAATCCCAATCAAATTTGGATCACAAACAAACTCAGTCCTTGCAAAAGCTAAAAGCTTTTAATTTTTAGGAAGTGTGGCTTATCGGTTTTTCCTTTTATGGGATGTGTTTTTGATGTCAAGTATAAGAACTCTTTGCCTAGGCCTGGATCCCAGAAACTTTCTATTTCTGGGTTCTCTGTTCTGTTCCATTGACGTATGTGTCTATCCCTCTGCCATACTGCACTGCCTTGGTTACTTGTGCTACACAGTGAGCCTTAATATTGAGTAGAGGGATTCCTCCCAATTTATTCTTCTTTACCAAGATTGTTTATCATCATTTTTAAGCTGCAAAAGTAATATATGAAGGCACACTTGTAAAATCTTTCAAATGATATCAGTATTTCTCGGGAGTACTTTTTGATAACTTTTGGAAAAAAAACCTCCCTTTTCAGTCATGAAAGAGGGTATATATTGGTTTCCCAAATGTGCTTCCTCCCTAATGGGCTTAAAACTAATGCTTCTAGCTTCCATAAGGGCTGAAAAGCTTAACATTTTACATCTTTTAACTGAAAAGTCTTGAGGCAAATGTGGCTCTGGGTGGAATTATTCTCATATTGCAGTGGCAGATATTGACAGGATCCTGTTGCTTTGCTTTCACCCCAGCAACTCAGGATGGCTGGAGTCCTAATTTTTTTGTGTCATGTGACTAGAGAAAAGCTTGGAGAAATTTTGAAACAGCAGCTTTTTGTGTAGAGTTATTCCCAGATAGTTAGAGAGAGGATTAGCCTTATTCCTACATGTTTAGTTTCCTTGGTTTCAGAAAGGCTCATGTTAAGATGATGCTGTCCACACAAATTTGGTGATAAAGTGATTAAGCAGAAATGCCTATGAGCTATCACTTCCAGGACCGCATAAAATGCTCTACACAGGAAATTCCTGATGTTAGGAAATAAGGCATCTGTCTCCGCTGATTCCTAGCTGGAAGTGTTTCTTACAGCCTAAGGAATTTTAAAATGATTCTCTACTGATCCATATTCAGAACTTTTTGGCAGGGAGATTGCTTCATCAAGGGAGTAGGCAGCATTTTGTACAGTGGGAGCCAAAGGAAAGCTGCAACGTCTATGACAGTACTTTTGGGAGATTTTATGGAAAAATAATTGTTTCAATAAATTACAAATATATTCCTTCTGCTACATCATTTGACTCAGCAGACAGCATATGAAAACACAGGGGAACATGCATTAGAACAGAAAGGGATATAAAGGTGACATTAAGAAGCTTAAATCTTAATTATTTCTGCTAAGTCACTTGTATACAGAAAGAGACTTAAGGAAGTATCAGCTGGACTTGCATTACCCCAAATGGAATGTTTGTGGAAAAGATACCAATAGAATAGCATGTCATTGACATTTATTGTTTTGCCACCCTAAATCCTCTCTCCACCATTTTGTTTAGGGAGATATTCCTCCCCACACTCAAATCATAGGGTCTGATGGAGACTGTCAATCACAGTGCTCTTTCTCCTTTACCACAGGAGAGACCATGTAACCCAATTAGGCCAAACCTAGACTCTCAACCCCTAACACAGTAATTCTAGTATGAGCTCATGTCCCAAGCTGTCTCAATCAGACTCATTTTCTACGATTTCCAGCTGGGACTGATGGGTAAGTATTTGAATATTTAGAACTACTTGGAGGCAGTTTGCTTACTCTTAGGGACAGTAAGTCTTAGAAAATTATGGAAACAAGGACAAGATTCTTTAGACCAGTTTTTTCCTGAGCTAAGTCTTACCCTACTTTTTCTTTAAGTGGAGTTGATTGGTAGTAGCATTTTTCAAATCTAAATTTTTTGTTGACTTTCTACTTTTTCCATCAATTATTGAGAGAGGACTGTTGAATCATTCCTGTGTAATTGAGGATTTGTTTATCTGTCCTTTCATTTCTATCAGGTGTACTTCAAGTATTCAGGGGCTCTCTTAGGTTCACACACATTTTGAATTATTATGTCTTCTGGTAAATTGACTTTTGTATCATAAGGTAATGCCCATTTTTATCACTAGTATTCCTTGTTCTAAAGTCTACTTTTTCTGATATTTGCATGGTCATATTGGCTTTCTTTTAATTTGTTTTTGCATGGTGTATCTTTTCCTATTCTTTGATTTTAACATGCCTGTATAACTGTGTTTAAAATGAAATTCAAGTAGACAGCATATAGTTGGGTCATGTTTTTTAATCCATTGTTACAATCTCTGCCTTTTAGTCTGTGTTTAAATTAATTATGTGATTAATGAAATGATTGCATTTACATCTGCCATTTTGTCATTTTCTGTTTTTTTAGCTTTCATTTTGTTTCCTTTCTTATTATTTAAATTTCAAGTAATGTGTTGTATTTTTTGGCCATATTGTTGTATTTTTATTGACTTCTCTAGAATTATAATTCACATACACAACTGTTTATATCTCAGACACAAATATTTTGGATATTTTATATTATAAATTTTTAGTCTAATATATAGATTATGCATTGTTTTATATTATTCAGGATGTATTGCTGGATGAAGTAACACCTTTATACTTTGACCTAGCACCTATGTATAACAAGTACAACTTAAATATAATTGCTAAAACAATAACTTATCTAGTTCATGTAGAGTCCTAGCACTTGTAGGAGTATCCTCCCGAATTGGTGAAAAGTAATCTTATTTGAAAACAAAATAATGTCCTTTAAAGAGTTAAACAGATGGAGTTTTATCAATGGATATATATTGTTCATAGAATCATGGGAGGCATTGAGGAAATGGTCTAGGGGTTGAACATCCAAGAATAATTCTATAATCACAAAACATAACTGGCTCTCAAAGACAGCCAGCAGTTCTGGCACAAGCAGAAATACGCACAATGGAAGAACTACATGTAGGAGGTCTGAACCATTCATCCCCACCACCAAAATGGATGCTTGCAGCTCTCTACAAGTAGCTTAATTTTAAAGCCATATGATTAGCAAAAATCAAATGGCAACCAGAAATATATATTTTTCAATTAAAATATGTATAATTTTTTGTTGTTTTTTGCTTTCTTTTGTTTCTTGCTTTCTATCCTTACTGGAAAGGGATATGTGCTAAAAAGGGGTAGAAATGATTAGAGAAAGCCAATTCACAGTGTATGATGCATTTCTTGAACCAAGATGAGTTAAACATTAAAGGAACAAAGAAATTATTATAGATACAAAGGATAAGAGAAACTACAAGCATACATGCATATGTATATATGTGTTTATATGTATACATATATGTTGAATACTGAAAAGTGATCTATTTTCTGTTCCTTTTTGAAGTGAGAATATCAGAAATTCATGGAAGCATTTTTATTAATAAAAAGGAAATATGAGGATTTCTGATTGTTTTCTTTAGTCTAGTCATCCCTGTTTGAAATCTCATATGGTTTATGTATTCTCTACCTCTGGTTCTCTTTTTCTAGCAGACAGATGTTAACTTTAGGATTTGCTCACCATGTCACAACTTTTATCATTTTATTTCCTTATTCTTTAGTACTGTATTTGAAAATAATTCTTACATTGGATTTCAAAGCCATTTTAATTCACTACTCAGAAGTGTCTGTACAGAAATTCACCTGATCTTATTGAGGTTTTTCTTCTTCTTACTATTATTATTAGTTTTTACTTTTAGCCATCAAACTTTAAAATTCTAATGGTTCAATCAAATGGTTGACTTAATTATTTATGGGTGCATTGTATACTCTACCATGTCTTGGAAAATAACCATTCTTGTTAGTCATTGTATTGGTTTCTCACAATATTTGATAATTTTTGTATGTATGCTTGTATCACTTACCCCGATTCTGACATTTGAAAGGACTCACCAATCTTCATAATGTATACTCACATAGGGTTTTATTTAAGGGCAAAGATGCCATACAGCGAAAGAAAGAGTGCATACACGTATCAGTGATCAAAAAGATATTCTAAATGAGCATGCACGGGCCATGCTGAGTCTCTGGATTGAATTGCTATGATCTGTGTGGAAATTTTGGCCTTGAGAGTGCTTCTCAAAATGGGCTGTCAGTATCCCTTTAAATAATCAAGCCACGCCTGTCAAACGGGTTGGGTCAGTTGCAAACCAGCTGTAAAGAAACTGATCCTGTAGGTCACCAGGGACGTGTCAGCCTTTAAGCAATACATCATAAATCCCACTGCTCTCATCTTGCCAAGAGGAAAAAACCAGACATCTAGACGTCCCAAGATATAAAGACTGAGCTTCCCCAGTCCAGCTCTTAATCAACTCTGGTTCCACATCACTAATATTTTATATTGAAAGGTTTTATTTTTTCTGTGCCTGTCATATCATTTTATGACAGATTATCTCTAGATCTTGTAGAGGAAATGTGGAAATGGGCTATCAGGATGTGTGTTTCAGTGCTAGTGTTCTGGAGAAGGGACTTCCTATTTTTTTTTTCTTTATTCTGATATGGACAGTACTGCTCAGCTTTTTATGTTCAGTAATGCACATATAATTCCTTTACTTGGGAGGACACACCTCTATGGTCAGTACTTGTTTCAAGAAGCAGGGATACAGGAGTTGGTTATGGTTGCAGTTGAGATAAAGTTAATCTACTTGGCTAATTCTACCTTAAATGTTATTGTTGATCCCTTTGTAACTGGTATACAACACCTCAAAGTTTATAACTGTCTTGAAATTTCCCAACTTTGCATCAGCCCTTCCATGAACATATTTTAAAATACATTTCCTTTCTCCAGTTTGGTCTCTAACTTAATGTCAAGAATGCTCAGAATTCTGGTATACCTAGGACAACATTTTTGTTTGCTATGTTCCTTCTTGCTTCTGGATTTTATATTTCCTATTGTCTTTACCTGGAATCTTTCTTTTTCTACCTATGTTTTTCACCTAGCTATAGCCCTGTAATTATTCATATTTTCCATGAAAAACTTTCCCTGATTCAACACTCTAAGTTATTTCCCTCTGTTATATTTTCATACGGGACTTGAATTTAGCCTTCCGGGGGTTTCTGACAATTCTTTTTATCCTCTACAGAATTTGTAGAGCTTCTTGAGTCTGTAAAGTAATGTACTTTGTCAATTTTGGAAAATCCTCAAATAAAGCTTGTATCCCTCCTTTCCTTTGGAGAGATTCCAGTTACACTTATATGAGATCTTCTTGTGGTTTTCTGCTGGCCTCTTACATTCTTTTTTTCTATTTTCCATCTTTTTCCAATCTCTGCTTCAATTTCAATATTTTATACTAACATAATTGTTGATTATCAGGGGGCTTTTCTACTGTGTCTAATATGTCACTGCACCTGTCTATTTCAGCTCTTGTATTGTTTTTAGTAAACATTTCGCTTTAAAACAGGTTCAGATTTACAGAAACATAGTGAAGACAATATCAGAGTTCCCCTATATTCCATAGTCACTTTCCCATTATTAACATCTAATTTTAGTATGGTGCTTTTGTTATAATTAATAAACCAGTATGAATGCATTGTGGTTAACTAAAGTCCATAATTTATTCATATTTCTTTAGTTTTTATCTAATCTCTTTTTTCTCTTGCATGATCCCAACCATGATACCATATTGCATTTAGTTGTCTTCAGTCCTCAGGCTATTCTTGACTATGGCAGTTTCTCAGAATTGCCTTGTTTTTGATGATCTTGACAGGTTTGAGGAGTATTCATCAGGTATTTTGTAGAATGTCCCTTAACTGGAATGTATATGAAGTTTTTCTCATGATTAGATTGAGGTTATGTGTTTTTGGGAGCAAGACTACAGAATTAAATTGTCATTCTCATCAAATTATACCAAGGTTAATACCTTTAACATGACTCAGCAGTGTTGATATTAATCTTAACTAACTGGCAAAAGCAGGGTTTGAAAGGTTCCTCCATTTTAAAGTTAATTTTTTTCTTCTCTTTCCATACTATACTCCATGAAAGAAAACGAAAATATGAAGTCCACACAAAGTATTGCTGAACATCACCGAGGATGGGGTATGTACATGAATTATTTGGAATTCTTCCACCTGGTAGATTTTTCTCTTCTCCTTCATTTATCTATTCAATCATTTATTGCTTCCAGTATTGATTCATATTTTTTTGATCATATATTTATTTTGATTATTTTGATCATATATTTATTTTATAGATTGGGTTAAACCCCAGTACTACCTTATTGTATTGCTCACATTGCTCTAGCAGTGGCCTGGGGAGCTCTTCCATTTGGTTCCTATTTCCCTCTACATATCCCTATCAGTGTGTGCACATGTTTGTTTTTTTTTTTTTTTCTTTTCTGTTTTGTTTTTTTAACATTTCTTACACTCTAGTACTGCACGATGCTCCAGGCTCACCCTGTATGTTTCTTGCACTGGTCCTACAAACAGCCATGTTTCCAAGGGGCCTGGTTCTGGTACCTTTTGTTGGATACTGTTACTAGAAACCAAGGACTTAGTTTCTTGGTATGCCTGTTGGTATGGAATTGCCACTAGTTTTAGCTATAGAACAAGGAGATATGTGTCTATACATTAACCTGTGTATATACAAATCTATATCTACATGTTCTTTTATAAATAACCACTAGTTTGAATATTAATTGAAACATGAGTTTATACCAACGTCTCCAACTCTAATCACTTACCATATAAATTATTCTTTCTTCCTCCTCTTGCTTATTTAAAACCTCCAAATCCACCAATAAGAATTTTGGCTACTAACATCCAATATAAATTTACACAATTGTTCAATTGTGTTTAGGTGTAGTGGTTTCAGAATTGTTAATTTTATCCCTCTAGAAACTACTTTAAGAACTTGGTCAGGCATGGTGGTTCATACCTGTAATCCTAGCACTCTAGGAGGCTTAGGCAGGAAGATTGCTTGAGCTCAAGAGTTCAAGACCAGCCTGAGCAAGAGGAAGACACTGTTTTTACAAAATAAATAAATAGAAAAATTAGCTGGTCATGGTGGCACATGTCTATAGTCCCAGTTATTCTGAATGCTGAGGCAGGAGGATCACTTGAGCCCAGGAGTTTGAAGTTGCAGTGAGCTATGATGGTAACACTGCACTCTAGCCAGGGCAACAGAGTGAGACTCTGTCTCAAAAACAAACAAACAAACAAACAAAAAACTAGAGTAATTATGTAATTATGTACAGTTGCTTTTGCTGTTAATTTTACAGGTTCTACTTATTTCAATAGTTACTTAAATCATCACCTTATTACCCTGACTCTTGAGCAAATTTGTTTCATGTATCTGAAATACATTTAGATTCTTTATCATTTTCTGAATTCTGGAATCTCCTGATCTCCTAAATAATGTTTGATAAAATTTACATATATCTGGATGTTGTAAAGTTCTACGGATTTTGACAAATGCTTAATGTCTGGTATTCAACATTACAGTGTCGTACAGAATAGTTTCATCTTCCTAAAACAAATCCCCATGGATATCTTATAGATAATGTATGTTGGGACCTTTTTAAAATCTACTTTGACAATCTCTATGTTTTAATTTATGTATTTAGAACATTCATATTTAAAGTCATTTTGATATAGCTGGAAAAATATCTACCATGTTTCTAAATGTCAATTTTTCACACTTGCTCTTTATCTTTGTATGTTTAAAACCTTCTTTTCTTTTTCTGCCTTCTGTCGTTTTAACTGAGCATTTTATATAATTACATTTCCTCTCTTAGCACATCAATTGTACTTCTGTTTTAGAATTTTTAGCTATTGTCCCAGAATTTGCAATATGCATTTACAATTACTTTAGGTCCACTTCAAATAACACTATACTGCTTCGTGCATAGTGCAGGTACCTTGAAACAGAGTGTTCCCAACTCCTTCCTAACATCTCATGAATTTTCTGTCATTTATTTTTACTTACCAATATACTTTAACAACCCAATACATTCTTTCTACTATTAAAATTTAAATTTAAACAGACAATGCATTTATTACACTGAATGAGAGTAAACAATAAAATATTTTATATTATCTTCATTTATTTCTTCTTGGATGCTCTTCCTTTCTTTATGTAGATCCACATTTCTGACCTATATAATTTCCTTCCCTGAAGGACTTCTAATATTTTCTGCATGACAGGTCTGCTTGCAATGAATTCCCTTAGTTATTTTTTATCTGAGGAATTCTTTGTTATTTACTTTGGAAGTAAAATTTTGGTAAATATTAAACTGTTGGTTGATGGTTTTTCCTTTAAACATTTTAATATTTTACTCCACTCTCTTCATGTTTGTATGATTTCTAACTAGATAAGATGTTTTCATACTTTGCCTTCTTTTGTCTATGTTTTATACATAAGATGACTAGGTATGTTTTGTTTTGTTTTATTTTGTTTTGGTATTTATACTGCTTGGTGATCTTTGAGCTCCCAAATCTGTACTTTAGTGTCGCTATTAATTGGAAAGCTCTCAGTCTTTATTACCTCAAATATTTCTTCTTTTTTCTCTATCATGTGTTTCAATTATGTTAATGTTACACCTTTTGTTATGGTTTTGTGCTTGAAATGAATACTCTCATAAATGCTCTGTTCTTGATTTTTCATGCTGTTTTGTGATTACGTTTTATTTAGGGCTTTTCTATTGACCTACATTCAGGCTCAGTGATCCCTTTCTCAGTGTGTCCAGTCCACTAATAAGTTCCTTTAAGGTAATCTATAGTTTAGTTAAATATTTTTGATTTCTAGAATTCTTTTGATTGTTAGAGTTTCCATAATCCTTACTTACGTTGCTATCAGACCTTGCATGTTGTCTATTTTCCCACTTGAGATTTTAACATATTAATCACGGTTGTTTTTTTAAATTTACTGCCTGAAGATTCCTCCATCTGTGGCATCATCTGACTCTTCTTCTGATGTTTACTTTGTCTCTTCAGACATTTTTTTCTTTCTCTCTCTCTCTCTCTTTTTCTTTCTTTTTTTTTTTTTTTTTGTCATTTTTTTGTTGGAAGCTGGATATATTTTTTAGGTAATAAATCTGAGATAAATAGGCCTTTAGTGTGAGATTTTATGTTAATGTAGCTAAAATTGGTCTTTGTTTAATGTTTTCATAGTCATATATGCCAAAGCCCTAAAATTCTTTTAGTGTCTTTCTTTCTGTCTCCCCTCTTGACTTGTAGTCTCCTTAAGCACTCCTAAGGAGAAATTCTGAATTTTACAGTTCTTTCCATTGTGATCTACTGTTATTATAATAGAGCTCTGGTGATATAGTGGAAAGGTATGGGGAGGGGAAACGTTCTATAATATTTTGATTAAATTTCTTAGTTTTATGAGCTCATGCCTCTGGGCTGTGACCTTCATAAATGTTTTTCCAGTGGTATAGCTTTTTTTTAATCTCCGTTAGATAAGATAGGAGAGCTGAGGGCTAGGGGGCTGGAGTCTGAATAAATTACTTTATCCCCCCAGCTGGGATGAGAGTATGAATATTTTATTTATTTATTTATTTATTTTGCCCCTGGAGAGTAGGCATAACTCACACAAAACATTCTGGGAATATTTGGCAATTATTACCCTTCCCCTTCCCCTACCATAAAGGAATCTTTCTAGGATATTCACCTTGAAAACTTGGTGGTCTTGCAAAATGTAGGGCTTCTCCTAAAGACCGGGACCACCAGGATTTTCTTATTGTCATACTAGTCCCCGCTCATTTTCCAGCAACTCATCAAAATTACCATTGAAATATCCCTACATTTTTAAGGTTCCCACGGCTCCTACTCCAAGTAAGGAGTTCTTGGCTGTGGCTGACTTAATTTGCTTGTTGCTCCAGATTTCAGGTAGGCAATTTGCCCTGTAATCTCAGTTCTCTGATGAGTTCAATAAAAGTCATTGATTTTCTTTTGTTCTGCTTTCTCTTGTTGTAAGGACTGGATTGACAACTTCCAAGCTCTTCATTACATGTTTCAGCTGAAACCAGAGTAGCCAGCCATTGCATTTTTAACTTCTAGAATGTTAAATTGACTCTTTTAAGGATTTGAGGTTTGTACCAATAGTCTCCATTTTTTTTCTCTATTCTTAACATATTAATAATATTTATTTTATTAAGTTCTTGTCTGAAACTGTGATATCTAAATCATCTATTTTTTTCTCTTGATTTTTTGTCATTTGCTTTTGCTAAAGCATACCTCGTAACTTTTATTTTAATCCTAGATATTGCATTTAAAAACCACAGAAGCTCTGGATGGTGTTTTTCTCAAAGGAAGTTAAATATTTTTCTGGAAGGCAAATAGAGAGGTTGATATTTTTGATCACATAGAGGCTTAGCTTTAGGCTTTTTTTTTCTTTCAAGCAGAATTTGTTCAACTTTGGCCTTACATCTAGTTGATAGCCCTTCTCCTTAGGCTGTGCCCCTTTGAGGTCTTAACTGCAATCTAGAATCATGTTTCAGGGCCTCTCATCCTTCCAGCTCTTAAGACGCAGCCTCTGCCTCCCCAGTATTGCATTGTTGCTGAAATCTCTAAGCAGCTATTTAGCTTCCCAGTTGCTGCTTTCTGTACAAATTGTTGTAGTATCTCTCTCAGCATGTTCATCTTAGGTGGCAACAAAAAATACCTCAAGAAATTGCACACAGATCCTTGAGTTCCATTTTTATGGTTCCCTCCTCTCTGGGATTTTGTCTTGTAAATCCAGTATCACTTTGAAATTTACAAACTCCAATCTCTGAATTATCAGAGATGTCAAATACATTAACTAGAGTCTTAAATGTTCCCATTATAATAAATTATCCTAAACTATATCAATATACACCTATGTTATATTTTCAAATATATACAACCAGCTTAAATAATATTTTAGAGTCTTAGAAAAACATCACATGCAAAATATACATAAATACATAAAGAATTTTAAAAATATATTTTTGCTTTATCTTATCATTTTTCATGCAAGATTATGTAGAGAAGTGTAGTGAAATGACATGCTATATGAAGGTAGCTAGATGAGAGACAATGCCAGTTCAACACTACCAATAATTGAGTAGTTGCTCACACATTAAATGCATTATATTTTGTTAGTTTCTCCCCAAAAAGAAAAGAAAACAGAACACTTGGATATATTTTTCATTTATTTGGCTAATATATAATAAACTTAGAACCCAATTGAGATTGTGTATATCTCTATTACTATGGCAAATTTGAGAAAGAATACACTTACTGTATTGTTTTGTTGTAAATATATACGTGTATGAGGGGGAGAGAGATTTAGCCACAAAACATGGCTAAAAATGTTCTCTTATACTTAAATTCTCACATTACGTCTAGTCTATGGAAAAAGTAAACAATTTCTTAGAATTGAGTGCTTGGTGACTGATTAATTTTTCCCTTGATCACAGATTTTATCTGTAAAAGGTATATTAATGTTAATGTGCTAGGTAGATAGCCAGGGATTCTGGGTCTCCTCCGGATGAAAGCGGTGACTTGCCTTGGTGCTGTTGCCCCACCTAGGAAGAATGACAAGAATGGGCCACAGGCCTCCTCAACCCCGGCCTTGGTCTTGCCCCACCTTAATCTTGTAAAATAAAAATTTGTAAAGCACACCATAAAATTGTGTCTTTTAAATTAAAAGTTCTATTAATATGTACAATTAATGTCAGATACCTCAAGCCTTCTAATTCCTCAAAAAAATTTGTTGACTATATTGATTAGCCATTTAAATTCAATTCTTAGATATTTGAGGAAATTCAAAATAATACATAATTAATATTTCCTCACTTACTTAATATGCAATGGGGGGAACAAAGTCTGAAACTCACAAAGTTAACATAGTATACAACCACACATTCTTTGAAGTGTTAATCTTTAAAGTTTTAGCTATAGATAATGCATTTCTTTCCTACATTCTTCTACTGTAAATTATGTCTAATGATTATTTTTATCTTTACACCATGCTGATTACTGAACTGTTACAAAAGAGAAATGATATGCAGTTCAGTTCACTTCAGAACCAACCCCTTAAGGTCACTGCTATGAATCATGAAACTAAAATTTGAAAATATAAAAAGAGCTGTTCAAAGTGAAATATATTAACAAAAACTTTATTCCCAATTTGGTTTCATCCTGTTTTCAATAGGATCTTGAATAGACAAAATTAGTTTACCTTGTTAATATGTTGATGTAAGGTACATGATAAAATGCGATGCACACATGATATACTCATTTGTATTTATTTCAAGTAAATGAAAAAAAAAGTGTTTACACATTCACATGGTCAGTGTCCAAAAATTTATTTCTCACTTTAGGGATCTAAACTGATTAGCTATTCCAAAAATGACTATAATTTATTTATCCATATTGTTTACACATACACATGCATTCACACACATAAGCACATAAACACAGACTTGAAATATTTTTGTAACTGGGACATTTATTGAAACAAAGAAAACCAATATTTTGCCATAATTAGACTTTCTAAAGAGTAATATTTGATTTTGGTAACTTTAGCATAACTTTTTTTTCTTTTGAAATGGTTCATTGAAGATAATTGAGGAAAGCACAGGCATGTGGAAAGGGTTTAAATATGACACCACATACTGAATACTAAATTCATCCATATTTATTTAAAACTTATGTATCTTCCAGAATCAAGGAGATGGAGTCTAATCGTTGTTTGGTAACTTGCTCTTGATTTAATGGGTCCATTTAGCCATGAAGACTCTAAGTCTATTTGCTTCAGGGTCAGCCAGATACATCATCTATATTGTGAGCCCAAAAGAAATATTGGCCTACTTATGATGGTTATGAGGAAGGAATTATAAGAGTATGTATCAAGAAGTGGAGGAGAAGATAGAGAAAAATGGTATTTATTTTAATTGACCATCAGTTAAACTTTACTTAATTTGCAACATACAAATGAGTATATCATGTGTGCATCGCATTTTATCATGTACCTTACATCAACATATTAACAAGGTAAACTAATTTTGTCTATTCAAGATCCTATTGAAAACAGGATGAAACCAAATTGGGAATAAAGTTTTTGTTAATATATTTCACTTTGAACAGCTCTTTTTATATTTTCAAATTTTAGTTTCATGATTCATAGCAGTGACCTTAAGGGGTTGGTTCTGAAGTGAACTGAACTGCATATCATTTCTCTTTTGTAACAGTTCAGTAATCAGCATGGTGTAAAGATAAAAATAATCATTAGACATAATTTACAGTAGAAGAATGTAGGAAAGAAATGCATTATCTATAGCTAAAACTTTAAAGATTAACACTTCAAAGAATGTGTGGTTGTATACTATGTTAACTTTGTGAGTTTCAGACTTTGTTCCCCCCATTGCATATTAAGTAAGTGAGGAAATATTAATTATGTATTATTTTGAATTTCCTCAAATATCTAAGAATTGAATTTAAATGGCTAATCAATATAGTCAACAAATTTTTTTGAGGAATTAGAAGGCTTGAGGTATCTGACATTAATTGTACATATTAATAGAACTTTTAATTTAAAAGACACAATTTTATGGTGTGCTTTACAAATTTTTATTTTACAATAATTTGTATTTATTCATTTGTTCATTTTCTAATTTGCTTATTCCAGTTCAGAGTCCTGGTGGCTGGAGCCTCTCCCGACACAGCTCAGGGCACGAGGCAGGAACCAGGCCTGGGCAGGACACCATCCCATCACAGGGCACAGTCCCACACAGCCACACTCATGTATGCTGGGGCCATACAGACATGCCAGTTCACCTCATGTATGCATCTTTAGGATGTGGGAGGAAACCAGAGTACCTGGAGAAAATCCACGCAGATGTAGGGAGAACGTGCAAACTCCATACAGAAGGTGGCCCTGGCTGGGAAATGATTTATTTTTTCTCATGAACGTTATAACAAAATCACTTTGAATGAAATGATATTATTTGATGATCTGCTCTACAAGTTTCTAGTAGTTCCAGGAGAGAAGAGCTGCAGCAGACATAAGCCGTCACAGCACAAGGGGGCAGAGGCAGGCTGAAATGAAAAAAAAAAAAAAAAAAAAATGTGAACCCCTGCTGGAGTCACACTGTGAGCAGAAATTCTGTTTCAACAAAATAACCTCACATTAATGTTGTTAATTGGAAAAAATAAAATAAAATAAGACACAATTTTACCCTCAAGCAAATTAAATCTACTGCAAGGAAGCTCTCAGAGGAATTATTAATTTATAAATACCTACTGTGAGTTAAATAATTATTTGCTAGAATAAAATGAAGATATGAGAAAACTAATAATGAAATAAGAAAAAAATACATAGGAGTATATGAATTGAAAAGGAGTTAAGAAAAGTAAAAGAAATATTACATAATGAAGAAAATGGAAAATTAAATAAATTAGAAATGAGACAAAGGAAATATGGCATAATAAAAATCAATAAAAATGAGCAAAATGTGAGCTCAGTTTCCAGAACAGTGATTTATTAATTGAAACCTTAATTTCATTTATATTTTGAGACTGCATTTTAATCTGAAGATATCCTTAGCAAATTCATACATGTCTTACTAATATTTTGGTAGAAATAAGCCACTAATATTTTGCATTGCATTACTGTAGTTAGCATTGAGAAGCTTTGATATATTAAACTTCTTTTTAAATTTTATATTTTTAAATATTATGGGTACATAGTAGCTTTATATATTTATAGGATACATGTGATGTTTTGATACAGCACACAATGTGCATCAATCAAATTAGGGCAATTGGAGTATCCATCACCTCAAGCATTTATTTTTTTTTTTGTGTTAGGAACATTCCAATTCCACTCTTTTAGTTATTTTAAATAGATATCAAAATTTGTCAAATGGTAGCATTTCTTATGTATTTTATAAATACATTAAATACAAATTTGTATTCTGGAAGTAGCACACACATCAAAAAAGCAATCTTATGCAAAAGCAAAAGCAAACAACAACAAAAAAATTTAAGATAGCTTGACAATAAGATATAGATATGTATTTTCTTTTTGTCCTGGAAAGATTGTTAGTCACAATTTTTATTTCCCTTGATAAAATAACACAGAACAATTCTCTCAATTTCCTCCCTGAGGAAAATTTAAGAAATGTATTAAATTTGTAATAAAAATCATCTTAAAAATATCAAAGAGTTATCGAGATAGTAAAGAAACTAGGTCAAAAGTTAAAAGAATATAAGACTACAGCGAAGTAAGCCCAGAACTCAAAAATGCTTTTTATGAGGTATAAAAATTTTTAGAGAATTTTAAAATAAAATGTAAAACAAATAATCAAATATACCAAAGCAAACAAAAGGCCTAGAATAGCAAAACTTGTGGTCTCAACATGACTTTGGTTTTAGGTATATCAGCTACAAATTAAATACACACATACACACACACACACAAACACACACCAATTTTATGATGTTCATAAAGATTTTTAAAAAGCATAAAAATTTTAGTAGGAAATAAGAATCTATAAAATTGGACATGGTAGATTTGAATAAGAACCAAATAGAAATTCCTGAAAAAAATATAGCTGTACATTAACCTATAGTATCAGCAAAAAGAGCAACACTACTAAATGGTTTTGAAAAAAGATTTTATATGTATGAGCAGGTTAGACATACCTAGAGAAGAAACCAGCCAACTGGAAAACAGATCTAAAGAAACACTCAGAATCCAGTACTGAGAAATAAGAAGACTCAAATTAGTGAAAAGAGAATAAGAAAATAGGAAATACATGAGAAATTCTAAAATCCATGTCATTGGAGTTTCAGAAGAAGCAAATAGAAGAAATACTTCAAAAGCAATACTTGAAGATAAAATGGCTGAGAATTTTCCAGAACTAATAAAGTCAACAGTCTGCAAGTCAAGAAGCCCAGTCAATCCTTAGCATGCCAAGATTAAATACAGTTTGGAAAATAGTTTAGTAGTGTTTTCTCCGACTGAACAACAGCATAACCCAGCGATTTTATTTCTAAGTTTATGACACAAAAATAAATGCACATGTGCACCAAAAATACGCATAAGAATAATCATAGCAGCTTTTTTAGTAATAGCCCTAAACTGAGAACAACCCAAGTGCCTATTTTAAGAATTATCTATTTTTCAATGAATGGAAAGTAGAAAATTATATAGCAATGAAAAGGATCATACTGCTACAGCAATAGCATGCACATATCTCTCATATATAATGTTGGACATAAAGAAGAGAGTCATAAGGAGGTATATACTACATGATTCCATTTGTATAAATTTTAAAAACAAGCAAAACCAAAAAATTTGTTAAAGGTGAGCATAATGGTTATATTTGGGAGGGTACGGACTGGAAAGGATGGTGAACAGTTACTAGCATGCCATTAATGGCCTTCATTTTGATCTGAGGATTTATTACATAGATAAACTTATTTTCAAAAATTTATAAAGCTGTACGCTAAATATGTGTGCATTATATTACATGTATGCTATATTCCATTAAATAAAACCTTTCCATTAAAATTTTAAAGCTATTGAGGAAAGGAAAAATTATAATATATAGTATAACATTTTCTTCAAGAATATGGATAGGAGAAGTTTTCTTAAAAATGACATGCACAGGAAGACATTGAGGCCTTTATTTGCATCCCAATTAAGAGCCTCTTTTTATTCAAAGAAATCACAAAGTATGAAAAGACAAGTCACTAAATAGGAGAAATATTTCACATATAATTGAAATCCAGAATTCATAATCCAGAATATGTGCAGAACTTCTACTTATCAATAAGATAAAGAAAACCTAACACATTAAAAAAATTGTTAAAACTATTAAGAACTTAAAAACAGAAAAAAATATCAAATATTGACAGCATCATATGAAAAGTTGGGAACAGCTTTAATAATCATTTAGAAAATCTGGCAAGTCCATATGTTGGAAAATTTGTGAAGCAATGGTAATCTTCATATATAACTGGCTTGTGTGTGTATTTTTATAAGTATTTTGAATACTCTTTGGCATTATCTGATAAAGTTTAAGATATGCATATCCTAGAAACAAATAGTTCCACTCTTGAATGAATAGCAAGTAGAAGCACACCAGGACCCATACATGCATACAACGGGTTGTATCATTCATAGACAATTGTCATTCATAATTGTCCTAAACTGGAAAAGACTGAAACTGAATATTTATCTATAATAGAAAGAATAAATAGTGGTATATTTATAAAATGGAAGGCTCTATAGCTAAAAAGTTAAACAAAATAAAGATTAATTCAACACTATGAATGCCTCTTAAAAAGACAATATTGAGCAAAAGAAGCACACTAAAATAATATGTTTAGTATGATTTTACTTATATAGGCACACAAAGAGGACACACTCTGCTCTATTGTTAATACACATAGGAGGTAAAGCTATAAAGAAAATCATGAAAGTGATTACCATAAAAATCAAAACAATATTAACATCAAGGAGAGAGGAAGGAAATGTGATTGCGAACAGACACAGTTGGTGGGAATGTTCTCTAACTTAACTTGGATGCTGGTTACATTGATGGTCACTTTATGATTAATTCATTTAACTGCACATGTATGCTGTGTTGACATATAGGACATGTGTTATATTTCATAATAAATATTGTTAAAAAGATCACCAACTTGATCAGTTGGACGCAAATGATATCTGATCAACATTAGCATTGCCTAGAGTTAATAAAAGTCCTGTAGGCAAAAAGCTCAGTTTTGTGCCATTATAATTACTGTCTCAAATGAGTATAACAATGAATCAGATTTTGTTGTTAAACCGGAAACATCTCGATGCTAAAATCAATTTGACACAAATAAAAGTTGATTCAGTTTGTTTAAGACCTCAAAGGGAAGGCAAAAACTACAATTTTTTTTCAAAGAAATTAGGTAAATACTGTGTTTCTTGTGCAAAATATGAAATAGAGATAAAAATGTGTACATCATATTTAAAAAGGAATGCTAGACATATGAAGCAGAATTAATGAATGAGGGAAAGTATTTATTTCACTCTCAAGTTCCCCTAAATTATTTATTTATTTTAAACTCTGTTGCTAATTTTTTGAATTATCCATATTATATCGCATTAAATGCATTAAAAAGGAGAGCACTGTACTCAGCAAGTATGTGAGAAATAGTTTGAGTTGTTTTTAATACTTAAAATTTTTCAAATATCAGTATTTATTTTATTTTAAATTTCCAAAACATCTCATATGAAAAAAATCAGTTGATTTAGAAGTCATCCATATCAGATGGATTGCTATGTAATAGATATTAGGATTATGTAACTAGGGCTATGTAATAGCAGTATTTACAAAAGACTATAGCTGCTCACATGAGATACTCTAACATAACTTACGTGAATGACTCTAATTTTACCATTGTGTGCATTGCAAATAATGCAAAATTCTAAGTAATTTCCGTTTTGAGATATAAGATATCAATATGCTGGGGAAACCACTGTCATACTTTGAAGTAGATATATTTAATTGCATTTTACATATTTAAAAAATCTTTTTTATAACTGAAGGTTAACTTGAATTGATACACTGAAGATACAATTTATTATAATTATTGTTATAATCATTAAATTACCATTTTATGACTAATCTACAACTTTAATGAATAATATATCTGATAATATAATGATAAACAAATTTCTTTTTTATGTTAAAGTAACCAGAGGGTTTTTTTGTTTGTTTGTTTGTTTGTTTTTTAGAATCTTACTAAGGCTTTCTTTGCAACTCTGAATGATTTATATGGGACATGGTGAAACCAACCTCCACACAGTTAAGTTAATTTGAGACTTGGCATCACTGTCTTTTTGAACAATCTTGAAGCTTTTTTTATAGTAGTGAATTGCTCCTTTGAGGTGAGAGGATTGAAGCATGCAAGTGTTTGGGTCATTATGTGCTCAGCCATGTCTTACGCAGGTGTCTGGATTTGTACAGCTCTGGTTAGTCTGTGATATGTTTTAATTTAGACGTATACATGCCGGTCTGAGTTCTGTGCTTTTATTAAATAGAGACAAGGAATTGATTGCAGCCTATTGATCCATAACTGAACATATTATCTCCACTGAGCCACAGATCCAGTGAGCTAGTTACATTTTTAGTTCCATTCTGATTATAGTCTATTATCAGGACAATGTGTAAATTACAATACTTTCTTTTGAGAGTAATGACACATAGCCATTGATAAGACAAGTTCCTCTTCCTTTCATTCCATTAAACTACAAGTTTGGATAGACAAGTGTACTTCATTTTAGATTCATATATTTTCTGATTGTACCACTGAGAATAAAGAGGCATCTTTGGTAAGACAATGGGCTTACTTAAAATCATTTTTTGGATATTATTTCCTACAAACTGGATACATTTAACTAGAAATCATGTCTCTACTCTTTCTGTTTTTCCCTCAGTCATCATTGTCACTTCCTATCCTCTATAATACCCTACCCCACACAATGAAAGCTTACTTCCCAATCTATTGCATTTTTCACTTTTCTCTGAATCCCCATGTAGCTTCTAGATGTGATTTCATGGTTTCATGGTTTCCCTATATTGCTGGAGAATTCAGCATCAGGACTGAGCCTTTTCACTTTTTATTTTATGTGTAAATTTAAATGGAATTTATGTTAATGTTGCATTTTTCATCCCTATTTAAGCAGTAATCATATGTTTCTGTATTTTTGTGGTTTGGGCAAAATATTAGCAAACATTTAGGACTAATATAATCAAAGTATTAGAGTCCTGACTCAAATCCTGTGACATATTGACAATGAGTATTTTTAAAATTTAAAATATGCTCCTCAAAATGACAAAACAAAATGTTTCAAATCTTACTTTTCAAAACATAGGACAATGGAGTCACATCGCTTACTTATTTAATATACATTGATTCAACTATAAACAGGAGATGAAAAATAAGGAAGAAAATAAAAGCAATTTAAATAATACAGGCACTTTCTCTTACCATTTCACTCAATGGGCTATGCCTTGGGATAAGCATGAGATAGGACAAACGAATGTGCTGTCTCTTCAGACAATTAAATTTTGTGCCAGTCTTTAGAGTATGAACATCTTGCATCAAACATGATTCTAGTGTTTTGAGACAAGTACTTTTTATAAGGATTGTGTCTTAATTTATTTTCTGCTGCTATACCAGAATACCACAGACTGGGTAATTTATAAAGAAAAGAAGCTTATTTGGCTCATGGTTCTGAAGCCTGGGAAATCTAAGAGCATGAGCTGCCATCTGCTGAGGGCCTTTTTCCTGCTTTATCTCAGGATGAGATAAGGATAGAAGGCAGAAACAAGTGCATAAGACAGAGAGAAAATATCTGGCTAAACTCATTTTTTTTTTTTTAAATCAGGAACCTACTCCTGCAATAAAGACATTAATCCATTCATGAGGGCAGACCCTTAGTATGGCAATTAAATTTCATCATGAGTTTAGTGGGGACATTCAAACCACAGCACGTGGTTTTTAAATAGATTATATACAGTTGTGCATCACATAATGTTTCAGTGATGGGCCACATATTTCAACAGTGGTCCCATGAAATTATAATTGAGTTGATACCAGGAGCAGAGGCTCAAGCCTATAACCCCAGCACTTTGGGAGGCTGAGGTGGGAGGATTGCTTGAGGCCAGGAGTTCAAGACCAGCTTGAGCAACGTAATGAGACTCCATTTCTATAATAAAAATGTATATATATTAGTCAAGCATGGTGGTGCCAGCTATTTGGGAGGCTGAGCTAGGAGGAACACTTGAGCTTAGGAGTTTGAGATTACAGTGGGATATGATTATGCCAGTGCACTCCAGCCTGGAAAACAGAGCAAGACCCTGTCTCTAAAACAAACAAAAAAAAGTTATAATGAAGTTGAAAAATCCTATCTCCTAGTGATGTCTTAGCCATTGTAATGTTGTATAGTGATGCATTACGTACCTGTTTGTGGTGATGCTGATGTAAGTAAACCCACTGTGCTGTCAGTCATATAAGAGTATAGCACATGCAATTATGTACAGTACATAATACTTAATAATGATAATTATATTACCGGCTTATGTATTTACTATACTATACTTTTTATTGTTATTTTAGAGTGTACTCCCACTTATTAAAAAAAGCGAACTCTATAACAGCCTGAGGCAGGGCCTTCAGCAGGTATTCCAGAAGAAGTCATTGTTATCATAGATGACAATAGCTCCATTCATGTTATTTTCCCTGAAGACCTTCCAATGGGACAAGACATTGATGATTCTGATCCTATGTAGGCCTAGGGTGTGTGTTTATGTCTTAGTTTTTAACAAAAAGCTTAAAAAGTGAAAAAAAAAAAAAACTTATAGAATAAGGGCATGGGTTGAGCATTTCTACTTTGGAAGTTTGAAATTAGAAATGCTCCAAATTCCAAAACACTTTGAGTGCTGATGTGACACTCAAAGGAAATGCTCATTAGAACACTCCCCAGTTTGGATTTTAGGGTTAAGAATGCTGAGTTTTAGGGTTAAGAATGCTCAGTTAAGAATGCTCAGTTAAAATGCAAATATTCCAAAACCTTAAAAAATCTGAAATCCAAAACACTTTTGGTCCTAATAATTTTGGATAAGGGATACTCAATCTGTATAATGAAAGAATATATTTTTGTGCAGCTGTATGACATGTTTGTGTTTTAAGCTAAGTATTATTACAAAAGAGTCAAAAAGTTTAAAAAAAAAAGTAAAATCTCATAAAGTAAAAAAGGTACAGTAGTCTAAGCTTAATATATTATTTAAGAAAGAAAAATATGTTTTTACAGTGTTTATAGAGGTCTGTAGTAGTGTGCAGTAATGTCCTGGTCCTTCACATTCACTCACCACTTACTCATTGATGGATCCAGAGCAACTTCCAGGCCTGCAAGCTTTATTCATGGTAAGTGCCTTGTACAGGTTTACCATTTTTATCTTTTATACCACACTTTACTGTATTTTTTCTATACCTAGATATGTTACCATTGTGTTACAATTGCCTACAGCATTCAGTGCAGTGACATGCTTTACAGGTTTGTAGCCTAGAGCAATCGGCATACCATATAGCCTAGGTGTATAGTAGGCTACACATCTGTGTTTGTGTAAGTATATTCTACGATGTTCACACAACAAAATTTCCTAACAACTCAGATATATTCCTGTCATTAAGCAGCACATGACTGTATTTGTGTTCAAATCCTTTGCATTTTGAATTGTGCCCCTCCCAAAACATGTGTTCAAGTCCTAATCCCTATACCTGTGAATGCGATCTATTTGGAAATAAGGTCTTTGAAGATGTAATCAAGTTAAGATGTTGTCGCACTGGATTCAGGTGAGCACTAATGCAATGACTGTTGTACTTATAAGAAAAGAGAAATCTGGGCACAAACATACACAGATACCCAGGGAGAATAGCGTCTGATGACTAAGATAGAAAATGGAGATTTGCTGCCACAAGCAAAGGGATGCAAAGAATTGCCAGCAACCACCAGAGGCTAGAAAAGAATTTGGAACAGATTCTCCCTCTGAGAACTCAGAAAGGAACCAACACTCCAAACACATTGATTTTGGATTTCTGGACTCCATAACTATGTGAGAATAAATTTATCTTGTTTTAAGCCACCCATATTGTGGTACATTGTTATGATAGCCTTAGGAAACTAATATAAACACCAAACAAAACAAATAAAACAAGAAAAACCTGGCTCTAATTACTTGTTGAGAGACAGTCTTGATGTAGATCCACCCCAAGGGGTTTTCCTGTACTAGATACCTGAATGAATTAATAATGCCTGGCTGAGAAAGTACCTGGCACGTGGTAAATGCTCAGAAACTATTGGATATTAATGTTCTCCAGGAAAAAAAAAAATCAGATTTGTTTATTTTGGACTTTTCTAAAGATCTGTGTTGAACTAAATTTTTTTCTCTTTTTGAAAAATATTTCCTCTTATTTTTTACAGTTTGCTTATAGTATACACCACTGGTCACTTACAATTTCCAGTACAAAGCAAAGAGAATTATATATTGTTTGATGGATTTGGTGTTACACAAACTAGTGAATAGAAAATATTACACACTTTTGAAATGCACTTTTTCATACAAACTAAGTTGTCATTTATCACATAAATTTAATGAAATATGGAAGGCTGGCTTAGTGACCAATAATATACTAATTTTCAAGAATAGTTCTGCCTCATCTGTTCTATTTAGAGACAATAGATGGCACCTAAGTCATTATATAGACCCACACCATTGTTCACTCCAGTGACTCAGAGAGAAAATAGAAATGGCTCACAGTGAATCATCTCCTCTGTTCAAAAGGCAATTTAAAACAAACGTCATACATTTTATGAATAAATCACTCGCACTGCATTCAAATGTGAATTGTGACAAAACTTGTCTAAATACAAACCTTTTAATTAAAGAAAAAAAATCCCTGAATGTAAGGGTTCCAGAAGTTGTTTGATGGCACTTTATACCCTCAAGTTTTTTTTATCATTTCCATTTTTTCTGTATCTTTTGTATACCCACACCTGTGGAGGCAGATAACATATTATTAGTACATGTAATTTGATCTGACAAATATAGTCAGAGCTCCGTATTTATGAGTTCCACATCCGTGGATTCAATCAACCTTGAATCAAAAATTGTGTCTATAGTAAACATTTACAGAATGTTTTTCTTATCTTTATTCCCTAAACAATACAGCGTAACACCTATTTACATAACATTTACATCTTATTAGGTATTATGAGTAATCTAGAGCTTATTAGAAGTATCCAGGAGGATTGTCTATGGCCACAGCACCCTGAATGTGCCTGATCTCACTTGATCTTTGAAGCTAAGCAGGGTTGTGCCTGGTTAGTACTTGGATGGGAGTATACGGGAGGATGTGTATAAGTTATATTTAAAGACTAAGCCATTTCATATCACAAACTTGAAAACTCCTGGATTTGGGAATCTTTGTGGGAGGTCCTGGAACCAATCTGCATGATTCTAAAGGATAACAGTGTTTATGTGAGATGAGGCTAGAAACAGGGAGATGGTTATAAGAAGATTTGTCTCTCATGATTAACCACTGCAGGATTTTAACCATTAGAAGTGATATGGCCAAATAAAAAACAGAAAAAATAGTGATAATATAAAATACTGACAATATATACATTAGACTTGATGAAACCAGAGGAAAAAAAACAATAATTAGGAAGCTACTTGGTAAGATAAGAAACAACTAGGTAGTGCTAGCACTAAGACAGTGGCTACAAATAAAAATGTTAGAAATATTTAGGGAAAAAAGTGACTTGGCTGATTGATAAAATAGCGGAAAATAGAGAGTGGAGTATAGGATATATCTAAAAGTAAGAGAAAGAGGAAATAAATAGAGTGCAGTGACCCTTAATCCCAGATTTGATGGAAGGACAATTACATATCTGTTTTTGAAATTTAGGGGAGCAGTCTAGGTTTAATACATTGACTTGAGAATACGTAGTCATGACCTTGGGTGAGAATTCAGTCAAGCAAAGTGCACTAAATGATAAAGGAAGAATTTGATGATGAAAGCATGGAGAATACCAAGTGATAATCTTTATTAAAGAGATAACATATTTTAGTATATTTTCAAGGAACCAGTACATTGAGCTCACATCTTTTGAGAAATAATAATACAGAACTTTCTTTTTTTTTTTTTCCTATCATTTCTTTAAAACCTATCAGTGGAGGCTACCTTCTCCAGTTTCTAAATGAGAGCTCTAACAAACCTACCAGTCTTCTGCTCCATTTTCTATGTAATAAATATTTCCCTGTAATAAGAGTTAAATTGTAAACAGTCCCTACAAGATTATAAGAATGTCCAGAAAAAGATATTAAAGTGTTAAACAGAATTGGGGTTAAACTTCATTTAATCTCAAACTGTGTTCCCCTGTTCAGTGAGACTTGTACCAAGCTGAAAGGCAGAGGTGGGAAAGATAGGGGAGTGGTTTATTCCCTTCTGTGTCTGATCTAATGAATTTGTCTTTGTGTTTAGTTTTTAGCAGTTTAACTCTGAAAGGTCTACATGTGGTTTCTTCATATTTTTTCCTATTTATAGGTTCATAGACCTTTTTCATCGGTAGATTAATACTCTCATAGTTTGGGGAAATTTTCAAACTATTATCATTTCAGATATTGCTCTTTCCTGATTCTATTTTGTTTTTCCAAGACTTCCACAGCAAATATCCAAAGCTTTTCTTACGTCTCACATTACTTTTTAAAACTTTTAAATCATTTTCTATTTTTTTTCCCCATGCTTCAGTTTGCCTATTTTCTACCGACTTGTTTTCCTGTTCACTAATCCTGTCTTCTACTGGGCCTTATCTGCCTTCAGTTTATATTTTGAAAGTTTAACATTGTTTACTCTATCAATTATAAAGTTAACTTTCTTATTTTTATAAATTCAATGAAAATTTGCTCTACTTTTCAGAGGATTTAAACTTAGCTCTTTAGTATCCTGTTCTAAGAAGTTTCAGATTTCAGCAAATGCTTTAAGGTAGCACGTATTTGCGTCTTCTCCTGTTTCCAATTTTGTCTCTCCGTGGCCCTTTTTCAGGGAAAAGCTCATACTTCAGTCACATGTTCATACCTGAAATTTTCAAATTCACTTAGGGAAAATGCAGCCTCAGAGTAACATCTGACTTTTCTGTGGGTTTTCATTCTTGTATTATTGATCCTGCTTGTCCCAGGGGCGTTAGCAGCTCTCTGATTCCTTTAAACAGATACATGTATATATTTTTTTTCTTAGTTAATCTAGATTTTCTCAAGGAAGTTTTGATCTTACATAAGTCACTCTATCCTGCCCATCAGTAAAAATCTCAAGGGGTACTTCTGTGGGAATTTTATGTTCCACACAGGCCCTTCTTCCTGCAGTTCTCTTGTGTCAAAATGGTGCATCTCTGTTTTTGAAGACTACTTGCAAAATCAAATCATTTTTCACTCAGGAGTCACTCTAGTTGTAGATTCTGAGTGTCTCCCATCTTGCTGGCATCCCTCTGTGTTGGAATCTGAGATGACACTATAATAAATTTATTTACTTCATGGCTTTTATCTGTTTCATGGGAAATGCTTAAATATTGCTGGCACCAATAATATCCTGTAGGTTAGGCTTAATCTCATATTGGCACTTCTATCCTCTTGGTAGAGCTCATTTGATCTTTTTTAGGTTTAAGCCAAATACCATTATTACATATCTGAGAACTGCAAAGAACACGTTTTAAATCTCTTAGTGATCCTATGAAAGACCCCCCTCATAAGACCAGAGGGTAAAGAATTAGCATAGCTCACGTTTTCCTTTCTTGAGGATGCTGGTGGTGTGGGATATGAGGCCCAGCAGCTGTACTCAATCTTAAATGCTTTTGAAGAGCTCAAAAAGCTTTGTTTGCATTCAATAATTACTGCATTAGAAATTAAAACATATTTAAAAATATTTATCAACTCATATAATGAGTTGATGAATGTTAGTACTAAGCCTATTACAGATTAGCATGAATAATTTTTTTTTATGGAAATAACTACATTTTCCAAAAAGGAAGAGTGGTATTGTTTTACATTTTTTGTAAATCTTTTAAACATCTCACTATTTAATAGAGGTCAAATCTCATACTCCTCCCCATATGTCCTACTGCATTAACCACTTGTGATAACAAGTTATCTCTTCACTATATGCCCTCAGCTGTATCTCTCCACTATGCGAGCATAGTTTAACATTCAGACCTTCTGAAGGGATCTTGGGGAAACTGCAGGGGCTCTAGAACACATCTGGAGAACCACTGTAGCACAGTAACAGCTGTCTTTAAGTTAATACCTTCACTTTCCTCTTATTTTTTATATTCTTGAAGTAATGGAGAAGATTCAAAATGAGGATATATGAGGCAAATTTTTAGAAAGATGGGACTGTTCTAAAACTGAATTTTGGTGATGGTTCCACAACTATGAATTTATAAAAATTACTGGGTTACAAACTTATAGCTGGTGAACCTTATGGTATGTAACTTGTGCCTCAATAAATCTGTAGAAATGGTGAAATATATTATCATCCCTCTTCTTTATAAAATTATCATGTGGTCATTTTGTTTTGCAGTTTCACATTATTGCAATTTGATGTCTTGTTTAAAACTTCAATGCAAGGAGAGGCAATATAGTGTAGGAGTTGTGACACAAATTCTTTTTTTTTTTTTTTTGAGACAGAGTCTCGCTCTGTTGCCCTGGCTAGAGTGCTGTGGCATCAGCCTAGCTCCCAGCAACCTCAAACTCCTGGGCTTAAGCAATCCTTCTGCCTCAGCCTCCCGAGTAGCTGGGACTACAGGCATGTGCCACCATGCCCAGCTAATTTTTTTCTATATATATTTTTAGCTGTCCAAATCATTTCTTTCTATTTTTAGTAGAGACAGGGTCTCGCTCTTGCTCAGGCTGGTCCCAAACTCCTGACCTCGAGCGATCCTCCCACCTCGGCCTCCCCGAGTGCTAGGATTACAGGCATGAGCCACCACCCCCGGCCTACAAATTCACTGCTGCATAACATTGTATCTTAGTTTCCTCCTCTGTAAGATGGAGAAAATAAACATCTAATTCAATGAGTTGTTATAAATTGAGGCATATTAAATGCCTAAATGCCCTTAGAATATTGTTATTTTATGGTTAGCACTATGCAAGTGGTAATTTTTACATATTCTGAGATGAGGAACCAGTCAAATATTGAAACTGAAGATACAAAGGTAAAATAATAAAATTGTTAAAGAAAGATATAACAGATGGAAAGTAAAAAGGGATGGGATTAATCTTCTTAATGTAAATAAATATACCTTATCCCTTAGGTAAGACATTAATAAGTGATGGTCAAGATTAATTCAGGTACTTTTATAGGTGGTGGACCAATGAATGGTGGTGTCAAGTAATTAAGAAGATGTCAGAAATTCATTTGATGAAAATCATTTGATGAAAAAAATAACCTAGGATAATAAGAGTTGGAGAGTTGAGAAGATTAGGAAAGACTTGCCATAGCTGTTCTTAGGAACAGATGACCTTAAATATAAATACATAAGCGGATAACCAAATGGTAATTAGAATCCAGCTGAAGTGGCAGACCATAATTTGGTTTCAATGTTAATGAAAGTATAGTCTTTGACAATTTCAATAAATATAAAAATAAGTAAACTATTTTACTAAAACTTTTCCTGACATTAATTATTAATTAATGCCAATTTTAAGAGTGTATTAACATCCATTATGACTGAGTAACCATCACATATTCCCTGTGAATTAATTAGTCTAAGTCAATAATGAAAATTTCTTCAATTTTGTCAGTTCTTAGTTTGGAAACAGACAAGTTTAACAAATTTGGGTCAACGAAGTGCAACTAAATATTTACTTGGACTTTTGATGAAGCTAATCTAGCCTTTTCCATTGGCTGTGAACAAAAATGCTTGTTATCACAGTTTCTTCTGACAGACATCTCATGTTCATGAGGGTAACTGACCTTGTAATGAATCTAGTTTGCAGTGGCAAAGCAGAGACACAGAAATAACCTCAGTTCTTTATAAAATCATTTAGAAACCAAATCAAACATCCCAGGAGCCTGGACTAAATCTGAATTTCCTAGTATGTAATTTCATACATTTTCTTATTTTTAAATAACATTTAAGCTGGGGTTTCCATTTTCTGTAGCTAAAATAATTCAATCTAATACATAATAGCTATCTGGTAATACTCTTTAGACAACTCATTATAAAATATAAATTTCAAAAATGAATAAAATAATTTGGAAGAAAGACCTTTTATTAATGAAGATTGGATTAATATTTATAGTTATTTATATATTAATTATATCTGCATGTAGTAATAATTATTTAGTTATCACTTTATTTGTAAATTATGGGCTTCTCCCAAACTGAAGCTACCTCCCAAAGGAGCGACCAGTATTATTAGATCTGTAAACTCTAAAGTATCTGAAAATAAATGAAAAAATCAATTGTGCAAGTTCACATTTAACTAAAAGTAGTCCTTATGATATACATATATATGTATATTATATATGTAGTCAAAAATGGTGGAGTTGGGCCAATATTACAAATTAAAGTGTTTAAAAAAGTCAGAAAATATATCTAATAATGTGGTAAAATGCATGCATTTTCTTCTGTTCTATTTTTAGTATTGGTATCTAGTAGAAATTCACCAAATAAAACATTCAATCTGACTATATTGGTTTGAATCGTTGCAATGACTCTGGATTATAAATGGCTTACAAATTATAGGAGACGGTTTACATTCTCCTAACTGCATTTTACTTTTTTTCTCTCTTGACTTAGAGGCAATCTTCTTAGCATACCTCATTACATTATTCTTAGAGTACATTAATTTCACCACTTTTAAAAATAAACACCTGCTAGACTTCTCACACTTATTGTAGCTAAAGCAACTCTTCTGAAATTGTCCTTTTAAACATCTCTTGTTTGTGGGGATAATTAGAAGAAAGGAAAAGTGAACATAAAGCTAAATTCAGTTTTTGAATTTTAATACAATAACCAAGTACTCTAACATAAGTATCCTTTAATTCATTCTTAAATACATGCTAACAACTGTACGAGAGCATGCCATTTAGAAGCCAAATTCTTCATCCTTCCCTGAATATGTGAATGGGAAAGAAACACATTAATTAATTTCAGAACCTATCATAATGTTTTTTGCTTAGTGAATGGAAAGGTAAAATCTCACACTTGCACAGTTTTACTGAGCTAAAAAAAAATCAACATTAATGCAATTTCTTCCAAAATCATATGATGCTCTTACATTGTAAGAAATCATTCAGGCTTGGCAGCAAGAAAACACTTTTAAATTGGAAAAGCCTTTAGTTTTCAAAGTTTTCCCCCAGTTTTTATTTTCCTTTCACATTCTGAGGTCACTAACGTTCCACTCAAGTACACTCCTCATAGCTTTTGCACACCATTTCTCATGTATTTATTTCCCACTTGAGTCCTATCTAGAAGGAACTGTTAAATCTATCTACACTTGTTAAAAATAATTATTTCTCCCTGATTGATATAAATTATTAGACTGAACTACATGAAATTACCAACATTCAACTATTTCAATCTACAAAACCAGCTTTTCCAGATGGTTCAAACTAATATTATCAAATTGTTAAGAATTTCTTCATATCAGAAAGAGGTACTTTAATACAATCAATAATGAAAATTAGTTTTCTTCTTGGTTTGTAATTTCTGTAATTTCTCTGAATTTAAACTCATCTACTAAATAGTATAGATAGTCATCACTTTATTTTTGCCTAATATTAATTCCCCCTTTTGCTAATTTCAGGGAAAATTTTATTCTGAGTTTGGTTAGGAAAATGCTATTACAGGAATAAAGCATCTTAAAATTTGAGATTACATGTTCCTACCAGAAACTGGGAAAGCAAAAATAGGTAAACTAGAGCTAGGGGACTGAAAAAAGAGTTACTGATGATGTCAGCTGAATTCCAGGCTGAGGAGAGTGGGAAGGAAGCTGCAGTCCACAGAGACTTTTGACAAGCCTTCTCTTTTCCCCAGAATGTCAAGTCGGAGAGGACACAAAGCTATTACACCTGACCAACATCTGACTGACACTAACTTAATATCTACCACTTCACTTCCTTTCTCCTAATTTCACTCAAGCTCCTCCTAGTGAGAAACTCAAACTTGTACTATTAAGAGTACAGGGAAGGCGATTCCAAGGAAAGCATGTCCTGGCCTTAGAAGGAAGTGGCAGTGATTCCAAGTGGACACAGCAGAGATTCTAAGTTGACTACTGATAATCTACCACAGAACCCTGAGATTCACTTAAATGATCATTCAAAGATTTTCATCTCCCAGGGACTATTGCTTTTTCAAGAAAATGCTAATAATGTAAACTGAACATTGAGATACTTCACACCCATAATCACTCAAACACACATACTCAACTCAAAGATTTTGCCAGTAAAACTAAGTGAAAATGCTTTCATGGGTCTTTATAACATATTGACTCTTTTTGGCCACAAGCATAATAGGGCAAGTCAAGACTAATAACAGAACATTTCTCTTATAATCGGAAAGAATGTTGGTCCACCTAGTCATCTTCTATGTGAGTAATAAATCTCACATCTGTGTGGTCACTTCTGAGGCCCCCTTCTCCTATTAGAGGAGAATACTCATGCATCGAAGCCACCCCCCACTAGATCTCCAAGTCACCTAATGATCATTAATATAAGTAAATAGAAACTACAGAAAAAAACACTTTTCTTTTTCTTTTACCTCCCCCCCATGGGAAAGCTCTTTCCGAATGAGACAAGCTCTTGTTTTCAAAATGTTGGGGCATAATTGTTATCCCAATCAGTCTTAATATTTGTATAAAACTACCTGTTTGGGAATTACATAACAGATATATTAAAATAATGTATTCTTTATTGTGATTTTAAATATTTTAAAAATAATTTAATAGATTATTTCTTTAGAATATTGTTTTAAAATAAAAGTTTGTCATTAATTTTTATACATCAGGTATCAGTTTCCTCGCAAATATATTTTTTCTCATTTTACTATCTTCAGAAATCCATCTGACTATAACCAAAATTAAAGTGAAAGGATTTTGAGTCTTGGATGTGAACACTCATTTAAGAAATAGAAAAACACAGAACATGGGAGACCTGATAGTGTCCATGAATGTAGCACTTGTCTTTGAGTTGCATGGAGAACGTGAGAAAATGAGGTTGAGAGAAAGAAAGAGCAATTATTACAAGGCTGCAAGAGCTGAGAACTATATTCAGATTGATAATAGAGCAGATATAAATATGCTTTCAGGTAAATCAGAGGTAAGGGAAGGAAGGATCTTACAAGCTTGACAATTAGTAAAATAATATTAAATTTCTTATTTAATAAAGAACTAAGTCAGTTAATTCCTTTGAGGAACTGACAATGTAAAAGAAGAAAACTTATTTTTGCAGTTCTAGCCCCAAACACTTTATCATGTGTTATCCTGGGTACCTTTGCTAATTATTGACAAACTGGATAGACAATACTTGTCTACTTTGTCTACTTTCTCTTCATCTTGTCATACAACTTCTTGGCTCCGTTGACAGTTAAATTAAAGAAAAACATAACTTGACTAATATTAATATATATATAAATATAATTTCAACCAGAGATGAGTCTCCTTATTTTATGGAATTTGATTAGTTCCTAATATGAGAATATAAATTTTTGTATTTTTATAAAAAGAACCTTATATTAAATATTTCAAGGTATTTGAGTCTAAATGTTGATGATTTCTGTTAATATTTAAAGTGGAGATTTAGGTGGCTTACACTGTATTTAATTAAAATTAGAAACATCAATACTTGAATATTTTTAGATTTACAGAAAAGTTATGAAGATAGTATTAATACAATGTTTCTGTATGTTTCTCAGTTTCTCTTATTATTAACATTATAAATTAGTATGTTACATCTGTCACAATTAATAAACTGATATTGATACGTTATTGTTAGCTAAAATTCATACTTTATTCAGATTTCTATAGTTTTTCCCTAACCTCTGTTTTGTTTCCAGGATCTCATTCAGAATATCACATTACGGTGAGTTGTCATGTCTACTTAAGCTCTTCTTTGTTGTGACAGTTTCTTAGATTTTTTTTTTGTTTTGAATGACCTTGACAGTTTTAACAATTACAGGTCAGGTATTTTGTAGAACCTCAATTTGGATTTTTCTGATGTTTTTCTTATGATTATACTGGGATAATATTAATATACACCTGACTATCATAGCGGGGAAGAAAGATTTAAAATTGTCAGTAAAATTATTTGGGTTTTTTTTGCTATTTAGTTATAGGAGTTCCTTATCTGTTTTGGATATTAACCATTTATCGGATATATGCCTTACAAATATTTTTCTCATTCTGTAGGTTGCCTTTCTGTTCTGTTGTTTCCTTTACTTTTTAGTTTGATGTAGTCCCTTTGTCTATTATTACTTTTGTTGTCTGTGCCTTTGGTGTTTTATTAAATAAATCATTGTCAAGGACAATGTCAAGAAGATTTTTCACTGTGTTTTCTTCTAAGAGTTTTATGGTTTCAAGTCTTTGGTTTAAGAGTCTTTAATTCATTTTGAATTGATTTTTGTGTAGAATGTAAGATAAGGGTCCAATTTCATTCAGTTATCAGTTCTACCGACATTATTTATTGCAGAAACTATCCTGTCCCCATTGTTACTCTTGACACCCTTTCTGAAGTTAACCATATTAAGTGGTTTTATTTCTCAGCTCTTATTGTGTTCCACTGGTCTCTAGGTGTGCTTTTAGGCCATTACCATGACGTTATGATTACTGTAGCTTCATAACAAGTAACCTCATTAAAAAATGGGCAAAGGAACTGAATAGGCATTTCTCTAAAGAAGGCATATAAATGACCAATATGTATATAAAATAATACTCAACATCACTAATAATCAGCAACCACAAGGAGATATCACTTCATACCTGTTAGGATGGCTATTACAAAAAAAAAAATATTAGCAAGAATTGGAGAAAAGGGTATCCTTGTACATTGTTGGTGGGAATATAAATTGGTGCTGTCCCCATGGGAAAAAGTATGGAGGTTCCTCAAAAATTTAAAAATAGAACTACCATATGATTCAACAATTCCACTCCTGGGTATATATCCAAAGGAATTGAAATCGGTATCTTAAAGAGATATCTGTACTCGCATGTTCATTGCAGCATTATTTGCAATAGCCAAGGAGACATGGTAACAACCTAAATATCCATCAACAGATGAATGGATAAAGAAAATGTATATACATACAATGAAATAGTATTTAGCCTTTAAAAAGAAGGAAATTCTGCCATTTGTGACAACGGAAGAATCTGGAGAACATCATGCTAAGTAAAATAAACCAGATGCAGGAGAACAAATACTACATACTACCAAATATATAAAGAATCTAAAATATTTAAACATATAAAAACAGAGGGTTGAATGGTGGCTGCTAGGAGCTAGGGGGAAGGGGAAACAGGGAAATATTAGCCAAAAGGTACAAAGTTTCATTTATATAAGATGCATAAGTCCTAGAGATGTACTGTACAGCATAGTACCTATCATTAACAATATTTATTATATATTTAAAAATTTACTAAGAGGTTAGCTCTTATGTTAAGTGCTCTTATCACAAATTATATTAATAGTAAATAACAAAGTAGAAGGAAACCTTTGGAGGTGATGGATAAGTTTATGGCATAGATTGTGGTGACAGTTTCATGAATATATACTCATCTCCAAACTCATAAAGTCAAGTACTTTAAATATGCACAGCCTTTTGTATGTGAATCATATCTGAATAAAGTGGTTTAAAAATTATCACTCAAAAATAATTATAATCTAGAAAACAAAGGTAAATTTGTAGAGAAAGAAGTGGTAAATTAAATCACATCAAATATGAAGACTAAAGAGCAGATTTCTAAACATTTTTGTAATTGTTACCTCAATTCATAATAATACAGATATTTTACATTGTGCCTCAGTAAACACACACACATATACATCTGACGAAAAATCAAGTAGCCTATTTTTTTGGAATTGCTTATAATCTACTAAATTCATTTCACAGTCCTGACATGACTTGAAATTTTAATAGTCTGGTATAATGAAGTATGTATCACAGATGAAATCAAATAGAGCCCTTTCTCTTCTCCACAGCTTTGGGGAGCATTTGATTGAATAATTCCCAGGACACAGAGGAAACTAAGAGAGAAGATACAATCTCCATTATTATAAAGTCTCCTAATTATGTATTTACATGTGCTAGAAATACAGAAGGCTCTAAGTGAGAAGAAAATATATATTTTTGTGATTTTCATAATGGCCATTACAGTTAAATTAGGTGAATCAAGAATACAAAAGTTAATTGCACGGATAAAGGTTCTATAATAAGTTAGTTGCAATGAGGGGAATAAAATCCAGACATCTGTCCCCCTCAGTCACTATCACAAATGTCTTACAAATAGTTGATTTAGCAGTAAATTGCATTCTCTCTAACATTTCTTATTATTAGGTAGGTTGCTTTTCACTATAAAAGAGAAAATGAGCATAGAAAATTCAAAGCTAGGCAAAAATGATTTGGGTTCTCAATTTCATTTCTCTATTGAATATGAAAAAAAAAAGTTCAAGTATGTAAAAATGTCCTATGTTTCAAGCGACTTGTACTACAGCAGTCCCTATGGCACATTCACATACACGAGCTGAAAGGTAATATTACAGAGATCATTTCCAAATGGAGATAAAAATAAGGGAAGAATACTTCATCCTAAGTCCCATTTGGAAATGTGGCTCAGAAACGTGTTTTCTTATTACTTCTCTGTTTGTTAAAAGAGATGAACACTCATCTAGGGAACAGTTTCAGAAAGGGGAAATGTGTCAGGGACGTATCAAGTGACTGGAGTATGGTCTGGGCATGTGAGGAATTCTAATATGAGTATTTGGAGAATCTTATGAATTCAATTCTTGTTAAAGAGCCAAAACAATAACTCATTAGCAATATTTTTTACTGCCAGAATAGAGATGTGGGTCCAGTTCCCAGTGTTAGCTGCTACCTCTTCAAGCTATTTGGCACACATTATGTAGTAGAGGTTGCTTAAAAAAAAAAAGCTGAAAGCAGAGACCAGGAAATATGACACATTGCTCGTCAACAATTCTACTAGCCAAGAAATGATCAGCGTGTTGATGGGCCCTCTGATTAGCTATTCACAATGTAATGTGCTGTTATGGTGCATGTGTATTCATGAAGCAAGAAGGGGTAAAGTTAAAGGTAGGAAATAGATGGGCACAAATGTCCTTTGTATGTGGCCAGTGCTAGGCAAACACTGGGGTGACTTACCGTGTTTAAGTGCAGCTAAAAATGATTACAGCCATTTCACTTTGATCTCTGTAACCTGATGCCAATAAAATTTCTAAAGAGAAAGTATGAAACTATTCTTTTTTGTAACTTTCTCATTTGTCTGGAAAATATTGAGATTTTCTTTATACTTAGCTTATGTAAATAAAAGAAGTTCAATGTTAATATATTAATTTTAATGTTAATATTAAATGTTAATATTAATATTGTTTAGAATCAACTCAGTCCTTTTAGTTCAGGGAAACCTCATTCTATTAATAATATAATTTCTGATTACTGACTCTTTTACATTTAATCTGGTCATTTTAAAAGAACACATGTTGGCATTCCAGTTTTCCACTCCCTTTCTATTACGTGTTCTCTTGTCATTTACATCAGTTTTTTTTTCTGCATTTTGAAAGAAATTCTCAAACTTCTATTATTCATAATTGATTTGATTTTTCACAACATAAAATTTAGTTTCTATTTTATTCAGTTTGGATTTTTATTCAACCCTTGCACTGAGGGGCTTTGCAATACTTCCTTTACTTTTTTGTATCTCTTTGTGTTTTTGTCCCTTTATATGATTCTATAGACTTTTAACTTTTATCTGTTCATTTCCTATAGATCTCAGATCACAGAAGCAATACATTTTATTTCTGCTTTTTTCTTTCTTAGTATCCCAAAGACTTTCTCAAAACATCTGTGGATTCTATAGTAAATTGTTTTTAAAGCTTGGCTTGAATTGTCTGGTATTCTCTTTCCATTAGTTTGAGATATGTTTCAAAAATCCTCAAGTTTTATTTTTGTTTTAGGGTTTTTTTTTTTTTCCACTTTATTCATCTGCAAATGAGGTATGGCCTATCCAGAACCTGTTAGCTTTCACACTAATATTGCTATGGGCCTGCTATCCATTTGCTCTCTGTGACTCTCTCTCCCATGTGCAGGTATAGAATAGGATGATGTTCACAAATTCTAGTCATTTACTAATCTTTGTAACAAATTCATCAGCTTCACTTCCCTGAGGTAGCACCTTTGTTCTTATTATCTTGTATATATTGTAGCTACACTCTTTTCAGCCATTTCTCTATTTGGCTTAGGCAAAGAGCTCCTGTTGAAAAAATGTAGAATGACCATAGATAGAAAAAAAGTTACAGAATCTTGGCAGCTCCAAAATACAGAATGTGGGCAGTAGAGTTTTCAAATATAAGAGCACTTTTCTTATTTTTTCCAACCCCAAATCTCTCAGTCACAAGGCAGACAGACAGGAGGGATCAGGGTAAATATATCTCTCTTTAAACACTGGAACATTTAAAATGATGTGTTGAATTTAGGATGGGTTAATCATAGCCTAGTTCCATATTTTGTAGTCAGATGATATTTCTTCAAGATTTTTGTCTTCAACTATCTCTAAATCTTCTATTTTATTGTATATCGTCTTTGGGAGGCTTACACTGTTTTGTCATTCTTACTGTTTGTTTGTTTTAATTTTTCAGAGTTGTATGAGCCTTCTTTTCAACTGTTGTCCAAATATCATTGTAAAGCAAAAGTTATGCATTTTCCCCCACAAATAGCAGCTTGGGTTAACAGGCAGAATATGGTATTCAGAGAATATGTGACCAAAGACAGACACAGGCAAGCAGTTAGTGTCAGGGACTTTCCAAGAGGAATATCAGAAAATCACTGAGAGTCAGGCCAGTGGAGCATGGCAATGAACAATTTAGGAGCTGTCACTGCGCAAAGATCCACAGAGATAAGCTTTAAAAAAAAAAAAACTATATAAAGTAGCAGGGTGACAGACATTAAGGGACTAATTGCAATCTCTGTAATAATTAGAATAGAGGGACTGACCAGAAAGAAAATCAGGAGTTCAGACTGAGGGACTGGAGGAAGTCTAGGGTAGTCAACTTAAGTAGAAACCTTGACACAGGGATCCAGGGGGGGCAATCTGCAGTTATAGACCTGTTCCCAGGATCAAAGCAGAAGCATAATTTCTTGATTTGGCCTGTGTGCTCAGAGGCAGATTGGTATCAATGACAACTTGTTGCTGACCATCTGGAAGTGAATTAAATCCTTGCTGGCAAAGGAGAATTTTGGGTCTAAAAGGTAGGGGCAGGGTTGAGCTTAATGTCAAAAAATCTGGCAAGCGAAGGGTGGCCAGACCCTGACTCTGTGGACACTTGGCTCATTTCATAATACAGTCACACTACATTTTTTTCAGTAGCCTTTAATTATATTCTTTAATTTGGAACATTGGAGGTTTCTAGTAATAGGTCCTCCTCTTAATATTAAGGATAATATATTATGTGCAAAATATTCTTAGCTCCTTACTAAGCACTGTTTATGGTATCTATTCCATAGAGAGTTGTCTGTTAAAATGTTTGTCCAGGCCATTTCAAATCATGGGGCATATCATCCAAAATCAAGAAAATACAGAATATCTTTAAACTTAAAATTTTGTCCTGTTACCCAAGCTCCGTATTTAAAATGTTTCTTTCAAAGGAAAAAAGAAATCTGTCAAAATTTAGTAAATGGTATTTTCAATAAATGCCATTATTTTCCGTTGTTTTAGAGAGACCATATTATTAAATCAGTCTGCCAAAGCATATTCTTGACTTACTTTCATTGCCTATTCTCACATTGTTATAGATACTGACACGTTCCCTTTCTTACACATCGCTTTCTAAACATATTTCATAAATTATTTTATAAATACTAATTGTAAAGTGTCCACTAAATGTTTTCGTAATCCAGAATGCAAATCAGAATGTTGCGTGGGGTGGAGTGGTGATTAGAACATTACTTTTATTTCTATTCCTTAAAGTTCCTATTCTGAGTAAGCTACTACTTGTCTCTTTCAGTTTCTGTATCAGCCTGTTGACTTTGCAATCTGAAAGCTCTTGATCTTTAATGATCTGTAGCACATCTGTATGCATAATACTGTCTTCCAAACTCCTCAACAATACAAAAACATTAGGCACGTATCACAGAGCTCTTTTAATACATTTCCCACGCTACAGTGCTTTTCCAAAGTGCAACCCATTTTTGCATAAAAAATAAGATTGCACTGTGTGGGGATAATCAGGTAGTTATGCTGAACTAATGAGCTTTTCTCTTCTGACATTACTGTGATACGGTAATTGGGGAATTTAGTCAATCCTTAGATTCAAGAATGATGAGTTCTCTACCTTTGGTTATCATGAAAGATTCCTTTACCCTGGAATATCCTGGCCAGGTAAGCTCATTAACAAGGCAACAGTGCAACCCATTGATTACATTATATGAACTAATAGGCTGTCTATTGATTCACATAAAATCATTTATTAAAGCTGAGCTGCTTTGCATATAATGTAAATTGATTGTGCCCCCTTGCCAATGTTATTTTTATTACATGAATGGATCTGAAAAGATGTGTTATTTTTCATGCTTACTGTATGAAGCAAGATTTTTAAAAATTTTAAAAAAGTCACAGGGAAATGATAATGTACTAGTTAGTATAACCCGACTTTATTTCTTTAGAGGAAATATTTTTTCTAACTTGGAGCCAAATTTTAAGAATCCCATAGTCACAATTTTTAACACATTCTGCCTCTCTTTCTGTTTGTCTCAGCTCCTGATATGTTCCAGAATTTAGTCTTGATGCCCTGTAATCATAAAATTGCCTTCTCTACAGTTGGAAAGGAATATTCAATATAAAAAGGGAGAGGAAGAGCCTGCAAAATTCATTTAGATTAGTAGCATATTTGTTTAGCACAAATAGGCAACATTCTTATTATAAACAAATGTTTCATTTTTTTCCCCAATATGACAAACAAGCTAGTGAGAAAGTGGCAAATCTACCTTTGACTATTTTTCTTTGAAGCTCTGGATTATTTCTTACACTGTTGTGGAAATAGCCATTGGTTTTCTATTTCTTTCCTTCTCTGATGCTTACTTCTCTCCATAGTTCTCTGCACTCATGATTGAAAGAGTGAAAGCTACATTCCTGTAATGAAGGTAGTTTCCTGTCTGTACCTAACATCAGAAACACAAGTAAATGACTACATCTTAGGGTGGGCATAAATGTTACTCTATGTTTAGAGATCTATATTTGGAGATCTTAAAAGTATTTTATTATTTTTTAATATATCTGATTCTAAGATAACCATACTTTTAAAAAAAATGTCATGCCCTTTTCCTTATTCTCTCCATTTTCTGGCTTGTTTGAGGGTACCCAGAATATAGAATTAAGCTGATAAAAAGCCCAAGAGAAAAGGCATGACTAAATTAAAGCAGAAAAAAATTAACAAGCCAAATCACCTGCCCATTTGGCAATAACCAACAGAATAAAAAATACAAGGACAAGAAAGGGAGAGGGAGAGAGAGAGAGAGAGAGAGAGAGTCTGAGACAGAGAGATGGAGGAAAAAAAGTTTTGCATAAGATTAAAATGTGTTTTCTGCAAGCTGAGTCATCAAAAGAGACTTCTTGCACGTGTTGCATTAGCACTGAAGCATTGCACCCCAAGCCAATCTGTCAGCCAATCAGGAAGTCTTTACATTTTAGCTGGGTCTTTAGCACAGAGATCTAGGTGGTCGCAGGTTGCTTTCTTGTAGGATAATGTTTAATGTACTGTATAGCACATCCTTGAAAACTGGCCAAGACTGACATGGACTTGGCAGACACTTTCTGGAGCTCCTAGTGCCAACAGATGTCTTTGCTAGGTGTAAACAAATAAGAACCAAAATTCTTCTCAGCCTGCTGAAATAAAAGGTTCCTGGGAATTGTTGAGTGTTAGATTGCTGTTCTAAAACCCTTCATTTTGTGTTCTTGTTCTGAGTTCTGTTTTTGTTGCAGTTGGCTCCCTGCCCAGGAACTTGTGCTCTGCAGGGTTAACCACCATAGGCAAAAGGTGTGAGGGACCACCTGTTGATTTGACAGCAGCCCAGTGGAGTTTAGAAATACTTCTACCACAAGAGGGTGGTATAAATCTTTGAAAGGCAGATGTGATCCCTATTTCCCACCCCCATTCTCCTTTTGAATTGGTTTCTTTGACTTCTCAATCTTTTACTTCTCTCCTTTCTCTAGAAACTTATCCAATTGCCATTCTGTAAGCTTACATTGCAGTGGCACTTTATCAGCTTCAAAATTGTAAAGAAAAAGCAAACAAACAAGAAAACAATCAATGTGACCATCTGGGGGCTGAGGTATTCAACAGAGTTAATGTTTATGTTGATACACTGGCAAACATTTAAAAAATATCCCATTGAAACCCACAGATAAGACTATGGAATGTTTTATTAGTATTCAGTGTCTATGTAATAGAAGGAAAAGGGATTAGCTGAAGGTAAATATTAATTTCCAAATATTTATGTCATTGAAAATTGCAAGAATACTGTTCATTCATTTATAAATATTTCATTGAGGAGATTTTCACTGAATCACCACTATGTGTCAGGCAGTAAAGATACAGCAAAAGACGAGAGACACAGCCCTCAAACTCCATTGAGATTGCACATGAGTGGGAAAGACAAACACCAAATGAGTTTACAAATAGATATACATGTCAGGTGGTGGTAAGTGTGAAGAAGGAATATAAATCAGGTTAAAGAGACATGCAGGGAAAAGGGCAGTACTATTTAAATAAGGTAGTTAAGTAAGCTTTCCTAAATCAAATAGAGAGGTGAGTACATATAAATTGAGTAGTATTTATCCAATCATTTAACATGCATTTATTGACTGCCTAATATACATAATGCAGACCAGGTGTTCTCTTTAGCATTTAATCCATAGCATTTAAATTCTTCAGGCATTCATTGTTAACTTTCTGGCATAGCATGGAGATTAAAATCTTAGGTCTTGATATCAAATACCTGTGTTTGCACCTTACTGTAGCATGTTCTCTGGTAATTCTTTACCTCTCTTTTCTTGTATATAAAATAATATGTCTCATAGATGTGTTATATATGTAAATGAAATAACAGGTGAGAAGCACCTAGCATAATGCTTGCAACACAATTCACACTTATTGAATGTCTGTTACTGAAATTGTTAAAATCAATGCATAACCATATCTTTCAAGTTAAAAATATTAATGATGTAATCATGGGAACTCTTTTAGTCATTAAAATCTTTCACATAATTTAATGGTGCCATGTCTAAAATGAATAGTTACAGACTGGAATATGAAAAATGTAATAGCCACCATTACTTTTCTATAAATTAAAACAAATTAACTCATAAGCCCCCATTTTCAGGATGTTATTAGTTCAAGGTAACTTAATTACAGATGATAATTAAGTGATTTGTGATGGTTTGATGTCATATTTTTTTATTTTACAATGGTGAGAAAATCATATGCATTCCATAGAAACCATACTTCAGATTTTGAATTGTGACCTTTTCCTGAGCCAACAGTATGTGGTACAATAATTCTTTTGTGATAGATGACAGTATCAGTAAGCCAAAGCTCCCAGTCAGCCCTGAGATCACCATGGTGAACAGCTGAAACTCTACAGTATGCTGTGTTACCAGATGGTTTTGCCTAGGCTAATGTAATTGTTCTGAGAACATTTAAGTTAGGCTAGGCTAAGCTACGACATTCAGTAGGTTAGGTGTATTAAATGTAATTTCAACTTATGATATTTTCAACTTATGCTGGGTTTATTGGGACATAACCACATTGTAAGTCAAGGAACATCTGTTCTAGACCCATCTCCCAGGTGGCCTGTGTTTAGGAGCCAGAACAGAATATTATAGGTCATTCTGCCATAAAGAAATGGAATGGTGTCTGTATTTGTTGCCAAAACATCTGTACATTCTGCCACAATCTTAGGTCACCATGATCCTCAGACTCTGAGGCCTCCTTGTCCCAATTTCAGGTCCTTTCAACATTTCTGTTCCTATTTGGGGGTATACAGAAACCTTCATCTGCTTTTCCCTAACTATCCAGAACTCTGAAGCTGATGTCAGGCTCTCATTTCATCCTGGACAGGACATGGATAAAGGCTTATATTCATCCTGTGCTACATGCACAGAAGGCAGGTGAAGCCTATACCCAGAGATTCCTCCTTTACTATCAGGGTCTTTGTTCTGAACTTTCCCTGACCTACTCAGCGAATTGGCCCCTAAATGGGCCAGGTATGGCGACTCGTTTTCAAACATCTATTTTTAAATCATCCCTATTAAATCTTTTTTTAACCTCAGTGAGTGTTTTTCAACCATTAGTACACATCAGAATCACCTGGAAGACCTCTTAAATCATAGATTGCAGAGCTCCACCCCCAGCATTTCTGATCAGTAAGTTCCAGATGGAGCCTGGTAGCTCGAATTTCTAACACGTTTTCAGGTGATGTTGATGCTGGTGGTCCAGGGACCACTGACCCAGATGACTCTTTATTTCCGTTTGGACTCGAAAATCATCATGCTACATTTTTCCGTATTGATATTTTATAAAATAAACCTTATTTCTCAGCATTTCAAAATTGGCTCTTACCATATAAAGTCCTACTTTCGGAATCCTAGAAAATCCTTTTCTCTTTCACCAAAGCCTAGTTCTTACATATCTAAAATGCTTTGTCTTTCAAACCAGTGGTTTTCTGTTTTTTCATTGCTATGTTTTATATTTGCTTCAAACTAAGATGAATGAAATGAAATATCAGGAGGAGGAACTATATTTTTTGTTATAATTTCAAATGTACTTTTAAATTTGGAAGAAAAATAAATCTGCATGGATTTGAAAAATATCTACTGTTTAAGTGTTTTCTATTTTAGCCTTCTGATTGCTAAATATGATTTAGGCACATAACAGTCTTCCGAACTCTGGAGGTATCATACTGTTTTGCAATTATGTTCTGTTAAATAACGCTTAGGCAGATTACAAGTACTTAGCTAAATTAATATGAGCAACCGTTTACAATCTGTTATATTTTGCTTATGGTAATTTTTAAGAGATTATGTTGGGTGCACAAATAAGCTAGCTGAACCTGCTGAATGAAAGTGTATGCACTTAATCCTTTCTCTTGCTGCATGTAATTTAGACCATAGGAATTGTCCTTTTCATAGTATGTACCTAAGAGCCTAACTGAACACCTCGGCCTTTGAAGACAGTCTCAACATAAATGCTGCATACAGAGAGACACATACATATACATGTACTCACACATTTTGATAACGTGTGATGAGACTAAACCAGATACAGTGCATGTACATGAGAGCTAGCTAATATAATTTATAGGACTAAAACAAAATATCACTCAAATCTTCAACTTTCCTGGCTTTAAGATGACTAGACAGTATATTTGTTTTACAAGTTTTTAATCATTTTTTTCCAAGTAGCCTTAAATTTAACTGAGATTTAATTATAAGAGCTTTATTTTGATTATTGGAGTTTGGGCATAAAATTTCAGTTCCTAGGTTTTTTTTGTTGTTGTTGATGGTATAGTTGGTTCTTTTTGAGACAGGATCACTATATTGCATAAATCCACAAGGTGATTTTCCCACATGGGCGTGCTCCTTGATCCTGCCATGGCTCTGGGGTTTTGCATGGCATTAATACCTATATGATATACAAAGTGTAATCATACTTTAATATTTGAAACTGAAGGTGATAGTGGAGGATAGAAAGGGCAGTGCATGTTCTGAGGCAATTATTGAAACTGCTTAGCAGGTAGCAGGTGAGGTTTCTGCTTTATGTTCAAAGGTTTACATTTTTCTATTAGTCTCTGTAACATAGCTCTACAGAGACATTTTTCTTTTTCCAAAATGGTATCATTTCTTCTCTGATTCCTCCCTGCCAGCTGCCTGTTTCTATTTCTGTTTATTTCAAGTAATCAAAAACTCTTTTACATTTCTACAGGCTGAGTTTCTGTGGCCCAGTCTTTCTCTTGGCTGAAAAATGTATTGGCTTCATGTGAGAGCAGGCCTAGTAAGCATGCCTGTGGTACCAATTCATGCATTTGGGTCCAGGATCTTGATAGTTTTAACTCCGTTTTTGCTAATTGAAGACAATATTAACACAGCGCTTGCCAATAAATCCTGTCCAAATACTGAACACAGGGGGTGATAGTGTTTAAGGGCTCCTTAAGCTATGAACATACATTATTATTCTTAGACTCTGTGTTAATCTTCGTTGCTTCCCATGGGTGCCATTTATACTGGAGATCTGCAATTTTGCCTACCCAGCAACCATTTACCTTTCATTTGGTATAAGCTCTTTGATATTTAAGGGGAGGGTGATAATGTTTTCTTCAATCTTAATGCATTTGAGGGAGACTGGTTTAGCCTTGAGTTTTAAGAATACATGTGACCCCAATGTGGCCATTCAGGGCACTTCAATCTTTTCAATAACTTATATCAGCTGGAAAAGTGAGCTCCTTACATACGAATTTTATTGGAACTTAATAGAAAAGGAAAAAAATTTTTTTCACAAAAGATGTCTACACTGATACAATATCATATTGGTGTCACTGGTTGTCACTTGGCACTACTTGTGGTTAAGGATAGCTGCCTAAAAATAAAGTCAACAAAGATAAAAGCAAGGTGGTGGTGAAGTTACCTTTGGAGAGCTATTCTTGAAAATCTCATTTGAACACATATCATGTGTATCTAAAGTTGTTTTTACTCTCGGACTTCTCTGTTAGACCAGCCAACTACACCATTTCTCCTTGGAACAGTTTGAATTGAATTTCTGCTACCCACAACTAACTGCATTATAGAGTGTATTGATTAATAAAGCATCCCTAGCTCCTAACATTGGCATTGATAATTACACATACAAAAGCATGATAGAACCATAAACTCTAGGATAAAGCAAATAATTTATCATGTGATAAATTAGTAAACACTCTGTTTTACTGACACCAACACTATCATTTTACCTGCAGGACTACAAAGAAGCCATTTGATGTAATGTGTGCTCAAATATGAAAGTTGTCTGCTCTTCCATATCTTTCTTTTCATTTTCAATTGTCTCCTGGGTTTAACTAAGTATAAAGTGGCTACTTCAGTTTCATAATATTTAGGGATATTTCCTATTTTATTAAGCCTATCCTCTTTAATAAAATAAGTCTATCCTCCAGCATAGTGGAGACTGATGATGAACTATGGAGGTAGCAGAATACAATGACAGCTCTGAGCCCTATAGGTCAGGAGAGACTTGCTGCCCAGTGCAGGATTTGCCCAGGAAGACCTTGGTTTTCAGGATGATTGTCATTTCATTTTATTACACTGGGCCTTTAAACATTCCATAATTTATTACATGTCTTCTTGAATATGCGTTTCCAACACAGAGTCAGCAATGTACAGACTTCCACAAATAACTTTATCAAGGTCTTCAATGTATGCCTGTGAACCACAGGAGTAGAAGGGTTTCTCATACTGTCCAAACTCTAAATGCCAGGCTTTTGTTTCATAACTGATCAATGTGGAAAAGGAAGTGTTGGAAAAGTCACTTTTACCTCCGTATCTTTAGCTTCATTAACGTACTCAGGGACTGATATGTGGAGATAGTGTTCAAGATCTCAGACTTCTCTGAATTGTGATAGACATGTAATGTAACCGTGGCTCTCCTGCTTACGATCTGTGAGTCCTTGAGACTTAGTTAGGTTTCTCCCTTGCAAGCCTGGATAATCTTAATGAATTATTTTATAGGGTGGCAGTTACTATTAAATGAGATAATCTGGATTAGTCCCCAAAATTTGATTTATTAGTATTAGTGTGAGTATTATAGTCAAACATAAAAATAACTATCTAAAGTGAGTTCAATTCTTAGGCAAAGAATATTTTAGTAATATTTTCTAAGATGTTTAATTCATTAAAAATATTCTATGATGTCATACATGCTATATCATGAAATTATTTGCCTTAGATTACTCCTTGAGTTATGTGTTCTACCTGACCTTTCTCATTCTTTTACCTACATGAATACATCATAATCATATTATTGGCCATATGTCTCTACTTGTATTCAGTGCCCATAGAGGGCACCTACATGAAATGGTTCCCACGAGGGAAGAAAAGTGAAGACCCTTGAGACAAATGAATCTTCTAGAGCAAAGGAAAGATGCTCTTCTCTGAAATTCAACATAGTCATGGAACCAGAGCACAGAAGAAGTAATCTATCAGTATAGTCTCAAGGTCACAATTTTCAATTCAGAGAATCACCCAAGAGAGGGTTTCAGAATTAGTAAGTGCTTCTGGGACTGCAGCAGGAAGCAGCGAGGAAGAAACACCATTTGTAAAAGTGAACAAGCTATAGTGAATACTAAATTTTTTTTCTCCTTTCTGGACAAATGACAAAACAAGCAAGCACCCCCTTAACTAACTGAAATCGTACAAAATACGAAGTGATAGTACTTAGGACTTATTGAAGGTGTTTAAAATCATTACCATTGGGGATGATGATGAACAGAGTTATCCAGGGCAGGAGGGATAGTAAAACAAACATACAAACTCCACTCTAAAAGAACATTAAAGAGAAACCTAAGACAATAGAGTTATTTCCTTAAAACAAAGAAAAAGAGGAAGGAGGAGAAGAGTTAATGACACCCTGGTATTATGGACTGAATCTTTGTGTTACTCCAAAATTCATTTGCTGAAGCCCTAGCCCCCAATGTGATAGCATTAGAGGGTGGGGCCTTTGAGAGGTAATTAGATGTAGATGAGGGTGGACCCCAACAATAAGATTAATGTCCTTATGTGAAGAGGAAGAAACCAGCGGTACTTCTTCCTCTCTCTCTCTCTGTCTCTCTCTGCCATGTAAGAGCACTGTGAGAAGGCAGCTGTCTGCGAGCCAGGAAGAGGGTCCCCACTAGTACCTGATCACACTGACACTGTTATCTTGGACTTGCTAGTCTCAAGAACCATGAGAAATAAATGTCTGTTGTTTAAGCCATCTGTTCTATGTTATTTTGTTATAGCGGCCCATGCTGACTAATTTACTGAGTGAGATTAAAGGTTAAAATGTTAGTATTCAGTAGTTTGGAGGATCAAACTAAAGTTAAATTTTATAAACATATATGTTCCATCACTTTCTTAAATTTAAAGTTTTTTCCACTGAAATCAACTAGTAATTATGTTGGTTAATGTTCGTCTCCTGGGGACAAACTGAGACTGAGTGTGTTCTAATAATAGTTTCTTGTTGTTCTTAGCAATGTAAAAAATTATAAGATCGGAAATGGCATAGCTTAACTTAAGGTTAGAGTGTGTGATATAGCTACGGGATTAGAATTCTGTTTCATTTCATCAAAACAACAAACTGTGGGTCTCTGGTGTAATAAGTTTCACTGCATCTTGAGTGCAAAGAGAGAGATGCCATGCTGCTTTGAAGTTGAGAGACTTAAAAGTAACTGCGACCAGGTAGAAAACTTTGAGCCAGAAAGAGTTGAGATTAATCTACAAGATTGGGAATATGTCAATGAATTAAATATTTTAAACATGAAGCTATTCAAACAGCTATCACCACGAAAGTTAAAATTGCCAGCTTTTATTGCAATTGTTACTTTGTGTTGAAATTAGCTAACTTTATAAAATCTCCATTAAGCTTATGGACAAAATTTTATTGTCTAGCTAAGTGGTATTACAATTTTTCTCTTCTCCCTCCCCCCCAATCGTTCAACTCAGGAAACTTAGAATGCAATTATCCTTCATTGTTATGACACTGGACTTACAATTTCTTTTCAGTTTATCAACAAATAGACTAAAACAGCATTCTCCATAATTACTTCATGTGTATCTTAGTTTATGTTTTTTACTGTGTATTATTCTTCTTCAAATGCATTATCTTACTAGTCTTTCCATTAAAACTGATTTCTTTCTCATCTAAATAATTTCTCCAGCTGTCCAGATCCATCTGTATTTTTGATCAAGCTAATTTATTATCTCTCACTTCTTACATTTTATTAGTATAGATTTGGATGTGGACTCATTTAAATTTTCCACTGACTGCTTAATGAATACATTGAATAATACCAAAACACATTCTGATCTCTAGGGATCTTTCTTGATACTTCCATCTTCCAATGAGGCATAACATAATTGTAGTTTTCTATTTGCTGGGCTAATTTGTATATTTTTATTGCACCATTACTTATATGCAATAAAACCTTAAGTAATGAAACTTTCAATTACATTATTTTTCAACATTCAACTTTTGGAAAAAATGAAGAAAATAATGACAAAACAATAACTAGCAGGCATTTTTTTAATTGACACATAGTAATTGTACATACAGGCATACCTCATTTTATTAATATTATGCTGTACTTTATTTTACTTCACAAATATTGCTTTATTTTACAAATCAAAACTTTGTGGCAACCCTGCATCATGCAAGTCTGTCAGCTCCATTTTTCCAATAGCATGTGCTCACTTCATGTCTCTGTGTCAAGTTTTGGTAATTCTTGCAATATTCCAAAGTATTTCATAATTATTATATCTATTCTATTGTTCTGTGATTGTTGATCTTTGATGTTAGTATTGTAACTGTTTTGGGGCACCACCAATCAAACCCATATAAGATGGTGACCTAAACAGATAAATATTGTGTATATTCTGATTGCTCCACCAACTGGCTGTCCCCCGTCTCTCTCCCTCTCCTTAGGCCTCCCTATTCCTTGAGAAGCAACAATACTGATACCGGACAATTAACACACCTTACAATGGCCTGTAAGGGTTCAAATAAAAGGAAGAGTTGCACGTCTCTCACTTTAAATCAAAAGCTAGAAATGATCAAGCATAATCTGTTGAAAACTAAGATGGACTGAAAGTGAGACATCTTGCACAAGTTAGCCAAGTTTTGAAAGCAAAGGAAAGGTGTTTGAAGTAAATTAAAGTACTACTTCAGTGAACACAAGAATGACAAGAAAGCAAAACAGGCTTATTGCTGATACGGAGAAAGTTTTAGTGGTCTTGATAGAAGATCAAACCAGCCACAACATTACCCTAAGGAAAAGCCTAATCCAGAGCAAATTTCTAACTCTCTTTAATTCTATGAAGGCTGAGAGAGGTGAGAACCCTCCAAAAGAAAAGTTTGAAGCTACCAGAGTTTGGTTCATGAAGTTTAAGGAAAGAAGGCATTTCCATAATACGAAAGTGCAAGAGGAAGCATCAAGTACTGGTGGAGAAGCTGTAGCAAGTTATCCAGAAGATCTAGCTAAGCTAATTGAAAGTGGCTACACTAAACAACAGATTGTCAATGCAGACAAAATAGCCTTCCATCAGCAGAAGATTCCAGGTAGGACTTTCATAGCTAGAGAGGAGAAGTAATGCCATCTTCAAAGCTTCAAAAGATAGGCTGACTCTCTTGTTCTAAACTAATGCAGCTTGTGACTTTAGGTTTAAACCAATGCTCATTTATGATACTGAAAATTCTAGGGCCCCTAAGAATTATGCTAAATTTACCCCAACTGTGCTTTATAAATGGAACAACAAAGCCTGGATGACAGCACATCTATTTACACCATGGTTAACTGAATATTTTGAGACCACTGTTGAGACCTACTGCTGAGAAGAAAAAAAAAAAAAGATTCCTTTTAAAATATTACTGTTTATTGACAGTGCACCTGGTCAACAAAGAGCTCTGATAGAGTTGTACAAAGAGATTAATTTTTACTTTAATTTCTTATTATTTAAGAAATACATTTTGTAAGCCTATAGCTACCATAGATAGCGATTTCTCTGATGAATCTAGGCAAAGTAAATTGAAAATATTCTGGAAAGGATTTACCATTCTAGATGCCATTAAGACCATCTGTGATTCATTGGAGGAGGTAAAAAATATAAAATTCAATAAGTATTTCCAAGAAATTCATTCTAAACTTTTTGAATGACTTTGAGGGGTTTAAGACTTCAATGGAGGAATTAACTGCTGTGGTAGAAATTGCAAGAGAAATAGAATTAGAAGTGGGACTTGAAGATGTGACTTAATTGCTGCAATCTCATGATAAAAATTGAACCTATGAGGAGTAGCTTCTTGTGGATGAGCAAAGAAAGTGGTTAGTCAGATGGAATCTACTTTTGGTGAAGATGCCACGAACATTGTTGAAATAATAACAAAGGATGTAGAATATTACATAAAGTTAGTTGATAAAGCAGTGGCAGAGTTTGAAAGGATTGACTTCAATTTTGAAAGAAGTTCTACTGTGAGTAAAATGTTATCAAACAGCATTGCATGTTACAGAGAAACCTTTTGTGAAACGAAGAGTTAATAGATGTGGCAAACTTCATTGTTGTCTTATTCTAAGAAATTGCTGCAGCCACCTCAACTTTCCACGACGACCCCCTGATCAGTCAGTGGCCATCAACACTGAGCCAAGCCCCTCCATCAGCAAAAAGATTATTACTTTCTTAAGGCTCAGATGATCATTAACATCATTAACATTTTTTAGCAATAAAGTATTTTAGATTAAGATATATACATTGTTTTCTTAGATATAATACTATTGCATATTTAATAAACTATAGTATAGTATAAACATAACTTTTACATGCACAGGGCAACCAAAAAATATGTGTGACTCACTTTATTGTGATATTAGCTTTTCTTGCAGTAATCTGTAACTAAACTTGCAATATCTCCAAGGTTTGCCTATGTTTATGGGATATAATGTAATGTTTCAATACATGTATATATTATGTAATGATCAAGTAATTAGTATATCCATCACTCTAAATATTTTTAATTTCTTTGTTGTGAGAACATTCAAAATCCCCTTCTAGCTCTTTGAAATATACAACACATTATTGTTAGCTATGGTCACCCTACTAAGCAAGAGAGTACTAGAACTCATTCCTCCTATTTCACTGTAACATTGTATCCATCGACTAACCTCTTCCCATCCCCTTCATTCTCCCCTGTCTCTGGTAATCACTTTCTACTCTTAACCTCTATGAGATTTTTTTTTTTTTTTAGAGTCCACTTATATGTGAGATCATGCGATGTTTGTCCTTTTGTGCCTTGCTTATGTCACTTAACATAATGTCCTCTGGGCTCATCCATGTTGTCACAGATGACAAAATTTCTTCCTTTTATGGCTGAATAATATTCCATCATGTATATTTAAAATTTTTAAAACTACTGCTTTACACAGTCCTGGCTCAATTTTGCGTTAGCCCAGTTTCCTATACCTTCCATAGCTACAATGAAAGTTTTATACATTAAGACTCGGGTACAACAATATCCTCAGGAATTACATTAGAAAATATACCACAGAACTTAAAGTAAATGAAGAGAATTAGACCTGCTAACTTCATGTGGGGAATGTTACCTCGGGTAATATTTCATCCTCCACCTCCAGGCATATACACATTTAAACCCAGACAGAATTATCAGTACATTTTTCAGACAAACAAAGAAATGGATGACTAAGTCCCCTCTCTTTATGACAAGATACAGACAGCTTGCTTGCTTAACTTAAATCAGGCTGACTAATTTGTGGTTCATATAATGAAAATTTTGCATACAAATTTTTCTGAACATTTTGCTGTTATATAAAACACCGGGGCACATAATCCCTTCTACCTTAGGCTTAAGAAATGTTTTATCTCAATCAACTCCATGGCAATTCCAGTGAGTATATTCTAAAGCTATGTTTTCTTCAAAATGGAGAATCTAGCAGCTATAAATGAGTCTTTACCTTTTCAATTATGCTGGGATCTGCCACTCAAAGCAGCAACCTCTACTATACTGGTTGCTGCTTCCTATATACTACTTTACTCCCTAAGAAAATATTAAGACAGTGCCCCAAATTCATAGTCTATGATCTTGACCCTTCATTCTTATTTCCTGTTCCTATACAAGTTTAAATTCTAACTATGATCAAGAAGCTTGATTAATCAGTTTTTCAAGGGACTTTATAAACCAGGACTTGTTTGGAAGGAGCATATAATCAGTCCTGGTTATGGCAGATATGTAAAACCCCAAATAAAACAAGTGTGGTTTGAATTTCAGCAAGCATAAACTGGCATGGGGAAGTGATGATAAAGGAAACATTTCCAAAATGGAGAAAACAGCATTAAAAATAAAAGAGAAACTAATATATTTTGGCTAACATATATGAAATTATAAGTTAGAATATGAAGAATAGAAGTTAAAAAGATATATAAAATTCCTATTTTAACATATAAACTCTACTATGGCTTGTATTGATTAAATTATGTAACAAACAAATCTCTTGTTGCAGCATTTTAAAATGACAGTTATATACACTGAATTATTCCTGAGGTTTCATTTAAAAAAATAGATCTAAAACACCTATCAAAGTGGCTTATTCACCATAGATAAGTGACCGTAAAATATTAGCTATGCACTTCCTTCTGCAGTGCTTGGTGAATATTTCTCCAACTATTTAGTTGGGTAAGTTAAGGTATAATACAAAGGAGCATGGTGAGAAGACAAAGTAACATGCATTCCAAAGAACTAGAGCACAATGGTTAAGCTGAACATCTTCAGAGAGGAAATGGATAGTATGATAATTCACTGGATGGGTGAACCTCATATTATTATAGTAGAAACAAGGCAACAGATATTTAATAAAACCATTTTTCTGGGCAAGGTATAATACCAGTCAACCTTAGATTACTATTGGGTTACCTAACTTTCATTTAAGAACAAGCTTTATGTATGTATGCATGTATTAATATGTATATACTGTATGTATGTACATATGTATATTTTAAGTTCTTTGACGTGTTCATGCCTCTTAAAATTGCCATAGGCCAAGCAGTGGAAGTGGTTGACTGGGCTTGGGGAACCTTGGCTGTTATTTCCTGTGACATGATTGGACAATGTACAGGGAGGCAAAATTTAATCCCTACCTTCTTAGAGGGTTTGAGCCAGAGAATTAAATTGATATAAGAAAAGTTAACAGAGGAAACGCTTACAAATGTATTCAATATGTTATGTGATATGAGAGTTCTCGTAAGGAAATGAAGACCCAAAGAAATGACAAAATCTAAATGTTTTTATACACAAGAGTGAACAAAGATAGGCAATTGTGGAAACCCTGTGGGGAGGCTAAAGGAAGATAAGAAGTATTTTAAGAAAGTGTGTTTGTACAGAATTTTTTCAGTTTCAATTTCCCATTTATGATAATAAAAATTTGTCTTTTCTTCTGGAGTAGGAAGGACATATTTCATATGGGGGTTTTATTTCTTGCTTGAAGGAAGAGGAAGGGGAGGGTCAGAGTGCCCTTCTTACATCTGCTATATTTTCAGTATCCTTAGCTCAAAGTAATCCTCAAGCCAAAGTGGCATATTTTGGGGTTATATATTCTGACACCCTTCAACAGCCATAGCTTCTCCATGTTTAAATCAACAGGGCATTTAAGAATCACTTGAAAAAAAAATATGGTAGAAATCATCATTGTTGCCAAAAGATATTCCATAAACCATCTGAAAAATTCAAGAGAACAAAATCAGTTCTGCACAATGGAAATAACTGACATGGAAAAATATCTTGGAAACAAAAGTAGAGAATTTTTTAAAGGAATTCTGTATCATTTTATCACCAATACTCTTGATGTCACAGATATGTATTCTGAGGTAAAGTATAGAGATTAACAATTCTGTGATTCAGAAGAGTCAGATTGAATGAAAAATGTTTTAGGAATACCTTAACCAAATTATTTCTCTTCTATTTTTAATGTATGTAAAACTGATAAATAAAAAACAAGTCTAAATTGAGTCCAAATGATACTTTCTGTAGTATGAAATAATAAAAAAATACTGAGATACATTTTAATTTGCAATGTTCTCTCATTGTTCTTTCTTAATGGCAATTAAAATAATAGTGTGTCATACAATTGACTTTGCCTTGGATTTAACAAAATACATTAGTTGCTCAGATGCTATAAAATAGTGACCTAGCATGTATATCCTAAGATGAACATTCTTGCAGGCATTTTAAAGTTTTTCCTTTTCTTTCCTTACTAGTTCAGGTATAGCAGCCAATAGAAATACCACTGTGTATGCCACACAACGTTAACAAGATTTACATTTTTGGACATGGCAGTATGGCAGAGTGAACAAAGAGCAAATTTTTTAAAAATTAAGAGAACTGTAAAAGAGCTCAGCCCTTAAAACCAATGCAGAGTAATTGTGGCATTATAGCAGATTCATTTGCTTATTGATGTTTAAAGTTTTATGGCCATGTGCCATAAAGTACTCTCTTCTCTGGAAAGCATGAGTGGTTCAGGTATATTATATTTGCGCAAATAAAAGTGTGCAAGGTTATTCCCTTGGTAGTCTGGGAAAACGTAAAATCTACCTAAGAGGCAAAGATTTTTGATTCTAAAAAAAGTATATACCATTCTCACTTGTCAGAACTTTTAAAGTAATATTTAAAAAATCTGCTAGGCAAATAGAAAGCAGATAAAAAATTAAAGAAAATGATTTACATTGGGCCAAGCATATAGATTAAATGAAAACACAGAAATACTTAAGTCCAAATTTGCTCAATTGTGGCCTCTATTTTGCACCTGCAGTGTGTGGGCACAATTTAAACGAGATAACATCTGGCATATTGTAAGTGTAGTCATCAACAATTGCAGAAGCATGTAAGTTATGACTGCACTTATGGGGAAAAAGAGAGAGAAAACGCAATTAAGAAGATACAAGTCTAAGATAGGTTTAAACTTCACTTTCCACATAACTGATTCTTCAGGTTTGAGAGTCCAAAGCCCGGGCTGAAGAGGACCTCACAGGGAACCAGAGGTTATGATGCTATAAGTAGTTCAATCATGGGATAATGAAGAAAGAGGGTGGGCTTTGGAGATGATTCGATCTGGTTACACAGCCCAGTCTCACCACTTCCTAGGTGTAGGGAGTTGAATCAATTACTTAAATTCTTTGTATCCCTTTCTCTCACATAAAAAACATGTGAATTTATAGTCAGAATTACCGTAGAATGCCATCAAGTAGGAGGTACCATGAATGGCAGTGCCTTTTCTCAACCTTTTTTTTTTCTTTCTTATATTTCTGTCCCTATATTTTATATAATAATAATATTTTATGAATTTAACTTGACACAGTGTATACCAATTTCACTTATAAATCCACCTACCTCATACCTTGGGGATTTGGGAATCATTTATTCATTTTAAGCCATGCATTGGAAGCCTGTTATGTGCAAATTAACATGCCAGGTGCTGGAATTAAAATTGTGAGCATAAAGACACATGTCCCTTGGATCATATAATCTACTGGGCAAGACAGACATTAATCAACTGTACATGAAAAGTAAAGTAACATTATGAATATGATAAGCACCATGGACAAGGGATATGCCTTGTTACATAAAAGGGTGCAGAAGTCAAAGAAGTCAGGAAAGTATTTAGTGAACTGAAAGAGAAAAATATATAGGCAAAAATGTGAGGGAAGAACATAAAGGAAGAAAACAACCCAAACCAAAAAAAAAAAAAACCCACACACGAAGAAAACAAAAACCAAGCCAAACAAAAAACCTGAGAACATGAGAAAGGTTTTTTTCAGCAGAAAGGAGCAATGTATACGAAATCAAAAGCATGTGTCTGGTATTAAATTGATGATATGGATGAAATATTAGATACTTGAAAAATTGACAGAGGTCTTTATAGGTTATGTGGAATGAATAGTAGAGTTATCTTTATAGATTTGAATCCATGAGTAATGTTCAAAATGTGTTTGAAATTTTATAATGATTTTATAACAATAATTTTTCAAATGCAAAGTGTGCCAATAATGGACATTTTGACTGGTAGTCAAATTAGTGTATTCACAATGATATCTCCTGGAGGTGCAAGGTCTAACTTTGGGAGAGATAAAATACAAAGCCTGAGTGGGAACACTAGAGTTTGGTGTGACAGATGTTCACACATACACCCTTCCTCCTCCTGATCACTTCTACTTTTCTCTGTATTTAGTTCATTTCATGTCAGAAAGAGAATAGTTTCCATTCTAACCTGGCTTGAACTACCATTTCTGCCATTTCTGACACAGTGCACAAATACAGTAGTACAGTTTATAGATATAGAAGTAGATATAGTTAGAGACAGTTTGGGTGGTGAGGCAGACTGAATGCAGTGTTGATGTAAGAGAAACACAGCATTCAAGAAGCAGTCCAAAACTCCTTGGAGTATTAACATATTTTGAGGTTGCAAATCCCAAGGGAAGTATAAAAATGCAATTGTACCTTAAACCTCTGCAATGGACATCAGAAATTAGAAAAATGATACAGAACATATTTGACTTAAGTTGAAAATCTTATTCTAAATTATTTAACAGTCTCAACATAATCTGCTAGTATAATAGTCATGTAAATCAAATATTTATGTTTTAATGGTAATAAACTTCTCTAAACCATTGTAAATAATATAAATACCATCTAGAGAGAAAATACAACTATTTAACAACACTAAGAGTAAAGAAAATTAATAATATTGTAAATGTATTTGATGTTTACAATAAACCTTTAAATTTAGTGAGATAAATATTATTACTCTGATACTACAGATGATGAAACTGAGACCCTGGATATTTAATATGGGTGTCCAAAAATGCAAAACCATAGTGGCCGGTGTTTAGGAATTGTATGAGAAGTATTTGTTGAATTAATAAATCCATAGAATATCCAAAGATGCAATCTAGGTCTTCAGAACTGCATAGCATCTCACTATATAAAAAATAGAATCACCTGATAGTAGACAACTTAAGTAGAAGCCAGAGCTAAAGTTTTCTTCATTTAATCATTGATTTGTGTATTCATCCATTCACTTGTCTGTTCATTCTATGTTATTTCTCATAAATGTGTTGATAGCTTATTATCTCTGAGGAATTTTGTTAGGCATAAAGATGCATCAATGTATGAGGTAGTCATGTCTTCAGTCTTCACAGAGTGTATAATTTATAAGGGAATATAGCAAATTATACAAGTAATTTCCATGCAGTTAATACAGGAAAAGTAAAGAATGCAAAGGAATCAGAGAATAGAGCATAATTATCTGGGGCTAAAGGAGGGGGACAGTGAGAAAAAGTTCTCAGAAGAAGTGATCTTAAGCCAAGTTCTTACTTGAGAATGAGAATCAGCCAACTGAAGGCAGACAGAATTTGGAAGCTAGGTAGGAGAACATTACATGCAAAAGAATCACATGTAAACTAGAAAAAGAAGTTCAACTGGATGGAACACAGAGTAGAATATGGAGTGTGAAAAAACATGAGGCTAGATAAAAGGTAAGACAGAGAGCACCATATTAAGATGTTGAACGTACCCTCAGATCAAATAGTTTGTCCTGCCATAAAGGAGTGGTTAAGCAAGGAAGCATTGTGATCAGAGTCGTGTTTTGGTTTGTTTGTTTTAAAGATCCTTTTATAGAGAATTTATATGGATAAAATCTTAGAAACAAAGCAAAGACAATGCAGAGATATCCCCTGGTTTTAGTGGTATTGGAGAAAATTAAATCATTAAGAGATATGTTTAAGATATCTACAGGGCATTCTAATTGATTTAGGGTGATCTGTTGTGAGGGATGGCTTCCCAATTCCGAATCCCAGAATTAGATAGACCAATGTTGCCTCTGACAAATATTGCAGATTGGTTCAATAAACATCTCTTCCTCTATACTAGAGGACGTAAAGGCAAAATCTGATTGTTCACTCTCTTGAAGCTAAGTTTCCAAAACTGACAAGGTTCCGCCAAACAGGCTCCCATGCAAGACTTGGCAGGCTGAACTAAAAATTGTAAGGCAGAGTTTATGTGCCTTCTCTGGCAAGCAAAGGCATATTTTTTCCCCCTTTTCTTTTCTTTTCTTTCTTTTTTTTTTAAATAGCAGCTATATAAGGAGGATTTCTGTTAGCCAGTCCCTGGCACCCTGTGTGTTGAGGGGCAGAAAGTTGCTGCTGCTGCGGCGGCAGCTACGAGCTTTCAAATGAATGTTTCTCTGGTATAGTTGGACAGTTTTCCTGTTTGCATTGCTTCTGGAATCCAGAACATAAATTTAGTAACTAAATAATATCCTTAAATAAATTCTGGTTTTCTTTCATTCTAGCTATAGTAGATTTTATTGTCAGTCATTAAAAATCCTCTCCTACTAGATTTTGCTGGGCTCATTACTGACTATAAAATTTGCAGGCCCTAGTGCGAGATGAAAATATGAGCCCTCTTGTTCAAAAATATTAAGAATTTTAAGATGGCAACCACAAAGCATTAAATCAAATACTCAGAGTTTCTAATCCCAGAGCCCTGTGCACCTGCATAAGTCACACACTCATGAACCCTATCCCAGCTGGGTTATTAAGAAAACACATGGTTGATGTGGTTGAGGGGATGGTTCTGGAACCAGGCATTTGTAGGCCTAAAGCTCCCCCTTCTTGTAGCTGTGCCGTCTATAACAGCTACCAGTTGCTGGGTTGGCAAAAGCGAGACAGAATAATCACTCATGAGCTTATAATTGCCCTACCTGCAAATGTCACAGGCTATTTCACCTTATAAGCCACTGGACCAAATTAGCCACAGCCTTCCTCCTGGCTGAAAGGGTTCTGGGAAATAGAAGAAAATAATTTTGATGGCAGTGAGCTTTGTAGTGTTTGCTATAAATCCCAATGTACACCCCACAAGTCACAGGAATTCCTGGAAACCCACAGGCTTGCTAACACCAAACTAGAGCCTTTACTGGTAGTTTATTACAGGACATGCTTTCTGCAGTCAAGGAAATACAAAACCTGTAGACAGGGAGGAAGGGGATGACCTATGTATGCCTAGTTCCCCTTCTCTAACTCAATAGTGCAATAATTCATTGTTTCTTTGAAAGAGAGTAGATAGAGATAAGCCTAGAGTATTATTTTATGGGAAATCAATCTACACAGAAACTAAAGGCCATTGGACATAACTTCTCCCCTTCAGGATTCTTCTCTCAGTACTACTCATGGAGGTCATCAAGCCATCAAGGGCAATATGGATGATAAGGATACTGTATTGTCTTAAAGCAACAGCAGTATCTGTGGGTGAACCTGGTATCCAACTATCTTCAGTAAAACACCTCTATGCCCAGAATTCCAAACATTCCAGAGAGGAAGAGAGGTGGACTGCTTAATGAATAGATCCCCCAAATGCATTGGCACACCAAATACTTGTCTTTACAAATCCCCATTCCACAAGAAGGCTTGAAAAACTGCTGGATTTTTTGTATTTGTTCTTTTTTTTTTTTTTTTTTCCCCCCCTGGAAAGAGTTGCTGAAGGAGAGGGTGCTGGGATTTTCCAATTATTGTTAATTTTAGTTTTACAGATATTTCACATCCTGCTTATATAATCTAAACTCATCCTAAGAGTAGTGAAAATGATAACAATGGTTGGTCTTTTAGAGAAAAATATAGAATTGCAATGTGTAACCAAACCAAAGAAAAGCAACTGGTCTAGACTCGATGTTCAGTATATCTGCATACTTCTCTTCATTTGTGAAGTGCATTTAAGCACTGGAAATGTCTTTTAAGAAGACACAGAATCAGAATTTGACATAGTTACAGACATGAATGGTAGATTAAAGTGGTACTAATAGCACTTGGCATGATTTCAAAAAACTTCAGGTTTATTTGGTTCAGACTTTAGGTGTGTAAACTTTGAAAGTCACAAAATATCCTATTGAACTGTTCTAATATTTTATACAAGGTCACTTTATTCTTGCCTTGAGGTGATCTTTATGCAGTTTGTTGCTTCAGAGCAGATTACTGCCTCCCAAGATCACATGGAATTCACCTTTCTCTATTTTACTTCTACTCTCAGTTGCATGTAGAATTTCTCTGTAATTTTTTTGAAAAGTTTGGGATTCTCTAATACTACTTAATGCTAATATGCTGTCTAAGGTGTTCTTTTTTTTTTAAAAGTAAAACTAATTTTTATACATTTGGTCACCTATCACACATTTTTGTGCCATAAATTTGATTTAACTCCTATTTATTCAGGTCTCATTTTAAGAATATTTATATAAATATATTTTAAGGGAAAGAAGAGGAAAGCAGATGTTGCCGCCCAACTGGGTTGTGTTGCCCGCTGCACATGTAAGAGCCAATACATGGAGGCAGTCAGGGTTGCAGTGGACAAGGGGTTTAATTCCACAGAGTGCTAAGCAAGGAGACAGAAGGAATTTCTCAAATCCACCTCCCTGAGAATTTGGGAGACAGGTTTTCAAAGATAGTTAGGCAAGTAAAGGATTAGGCAATTGGGTTTGTTAATTATTTAAATTTGTGACAAAATTATAGGGATGCAGAAATCATCTTCTTGAGTTGAGTCAGTACATGGATTGGGGTCACAATTACAGTTAAGTCAGTTTCTTGGTATGGGCCGCTGGTCTGGGTGGGTCAGCCAATCCACTGGAAGGCCGGGCCTGGAAGGTATCTCAGAAACTACCTTCAGGTTTTGAAAAGGTGATGTTACAGAGAAATTTAAGAATTTTTAGGACTGCCAGCTGTGTGACTGCAGAGTAGCAGTTATAAGGAAGCAAATAGGGAGACTGGCTGGTTATTATCATTATTTTTAGCTAGACCCGTGCCTTCACAGAGTTTTAGGCCCTTATCATAGTTCTCGCCTCGCATCCCTTTGTTGATTTGTAAAGGGCGGCTTCACAAGTACAGAAGGAACTCAACACAAATGCAGCATGTTATAGAATTCAGTTGCAAACGGAACATGCTAGAGTACTTTACTTATAAGACATTCAACCATTAACTAGTAACTTTTCTTTCATCATGGCTACACATTGTTGTAAAAAATGATTAACTGAATTTCCTAGAATTTACAAATAAAATATATAATTATCTCCTTCTTATGATAATCTTCAACTACTAAAATCACCTTTATTTTAAAATTAATGTAGATAAAAATCCTATACAAAGCAATATTTTGGTTCCACTTCACACACAAAAAAGACAAAGCATTCATAATGGCATTACTTGCCACTGACAGTGCTGCTCATATTTTCTTATATTTGATGAATTATTAATTTTTCTGATTATATTTAATCTAAAGGTTAAAAATATTTTATGATTTTACCTTTTTAAATTTACTGGGGGGGTGGGTGAAAAAAGATAAATTTACTAACAACAGAGTTTGTGATTTCCTTTTAAAAAGCTTTTTATCTTTAAATATTGTATATTTTAAGAATGGCAAATGTTTTTTTTTTTTTTCCAGTTTTTTTTTCTGTATCAATTTGCAGAAGTCAAAATAGAAGACACTTCTACCCAGAATGAGATCAGGTAACTGATATAAACCAAAGTTCATGTCAGATAACTTAACAATATAAGCTAAATACTAAGCACTCACATACACTGAAAATTCAGCTAGTGAGAATCATGTAGCCATTCTCTTTATATGAAATTACAAAGAAATAAATGGAATATGAAGATTAAATCAACAGCTCCAAAGTGTAGAACACTGCTAAATATTTGTATAAATCCTATTTATATATGATTACTTCATCATTCAGATCTATATCATTTTAACAAATGAGCATAGAAGAAATGAAACCTATCAGAAAAGCACTATATTAAAAATACTCTAGTGATGAAAAAATGGCATCCTTGTTATATTAATGGTATATATATAGTTTTAGCCTGAGATTCCCACAGACAGGAATCTAAGGCCAGATAAGATGCCCTCCCACTCCTCACCCCCAAATGGCAGGTGGTTCTTTGATAAAGGTAGAGAAGCCGCATTGTGTAAATGAGAGAGAATGTAGAAAAACACATCACAAACAAAACTTACCTACTTCTAATTAATTAATCCACAAATGTCTACATTTACAATAATTGGCAATGTGTAATTAAAATCTTGATTCATAGGATATCCACGAGTGTACTGAGAAGACTTTTCTGTTCTTCCCTTTCTGTTGCAGTGACAAATTCTTTCTATATGGCTCACTTTCTGGCAATAGTTGTAATAGAAGCTATAAAATTTAGTAGTTTGTTTTATTTTTTAACCCAAATGTGTTCTGTAAATTAATTCACTGATCAAGCACATTTTATGACAATCAACCATTGAGATACAAAAATCTCGTAATGTTGCACCTTCTTGATGTACATTCTCCTAACCTATAGTTAAAACTAGATTGATTTTTTAATCTATAAAATAACAGTTGCTTTTAACTTTTAATAGTAGTACATTGTCAATGAATTTTAAAGCATAAACTTTCTTTACTTAAGAACAAATATTTTGAGGTTTTGTCAATTTTGCCAGTTAAAGTGAATTTATTTTGATTGAATTTCTTGTGATAATATTTCGTTGTATTATCTAAATGGTAGTTGCAATGTGTACAACTATCAAGCAGATCATAGTGTATTTTAAGGCTACAAAATACATTCACCACATGAGCAAGAAGATATAGTTAGACTGGTTGAGGTGACATGTCAAAAAACAAAAGATGACAAAGCCTGTAAATTAGAGTCATTTTTTAACAGCGATAACCATCTATTAAATGCCTAAATTCTCTCTTCTGTGTCTGTAAGATACTGTTTTAGGGAGTGGGATAGGAAACTATTTTTAACATAGAATATATAAACTCTTTAAACTTTATACTTTTATAGTATGCTTTCTACTCTAAGGACTATGTATATGCAGCATGGTTTTGACAATATTTACTGATGTCTCTTCTGCACAGCATTAGACATTGTCAGAGAAAGAAATATGAATAATAACTACTAATGTATGCTATTTATCCTAGAAGAATGATATTTGGGTGAGGTATCTTAAAAGGAGCAAACTGCAGTGTGCTTTCTACTGCTTTACTTATAACAAAACTTTAAAGTGTATGAACTTCCAGAAGTAACCAAGCATGGTATTTTCCTTTAAATTTTTTCTTATATCGAGTTATTTTCAGCCATCCTCAGAAGCACTAACTAGCATGGAGGTCTGTTTCAGCAAGTAGCTGATCAGCCAGTTGATTAAAGACCAGATTGTGATCTTTCTCTGAGCCATTGTTTCCAGTGGCATACCGTTATCTTTTGTTTAAAGGCATTTTTTCAAAAGCCCAGTAACTTCCCAAAAACATGTCCCAGAAGAAAGCAAGGACCAAAGATCCTCAGTAAGGCTCACTGTTAGAGATCAGGAAACATTTTGGAAAGGGACTTAGTGGAAGTTTACTCCCTCTTTGGTCCTTTAAAACTCTTCTCCCAACTGTACAATATACATCAACGTACAGCTACTGGAGAGGAGCCTTTCTCCCTAAAAACAGACCGCAATCACATCATTAGAGCAGAGGATTGTGTGTGTGTATAATTTTATAGGTATCATATTTTTACTTATTTTTAATATATAGAAGGAAAGTAAAAGGACAAGAAAGTTAGCTGGGTCACATGTTTTTCAACACGATTTCTTCCCCTGTATATTCAGGGTCAGTTTGAAGTTTAAATTTTCATCCAGTTGAAAAATATCAATTTGATATTTTTATCTTGAGAATTGATTTAGATAAACAGGTATGATTTCAATATTAGGAGATTCACTCCTCAAGCTTCTGGCCTTGTCTATACAATGTATGTCATTTCAATTCAGGGGGTGACAGTCTAGAATTGGAGTAGCTCTTTAATCTTCATTCATACTACCTTCCACCCAGTGGCAATTGTCACTACTCCCATATCCGTTCCTGAATATATGATATTAAGTAGGATGATGATAAGTACTACTTTCTTAGGATTTAAAACTCTAAGGACTATGTGTATATAGCATGGTTTTGACAATATTTAATGATTTCTCTATAGCATTATACATTATCAGAGAAAGAAATATGAATAATAACTACTAATGCATGCAATTTATCCCAGAAGAATAATATTTGGGTGAGGTATTATAAAAGGAGTGAACTGCAGTTATAAATGAATTTGGTCATGGTAAAGAATTTGTATAATAACTTTCTTCCATTCAATTAAAATTTTGTTTAATTAAATAAATGGGCTTTATTCTAAGTAGATTGTTGTGCAGTAAGGAATAGTCAAGTTCTATAACATCAACATAGAAAATGTTTGCATGTCTGAGAAAAAGCGCCTACTATGTGTTTTCTTAAACTTAAAACTCTTAGCAATTGTTTGAGAAAGACTGTTAGCCTTATTTTACATATGTAAAAACTGAAGTTAAGAAGTGGAGAAAATCACTGGCTTTCCAAAAAGAACCAGGAATTAAACTCCTGCTTGGCTTATTCCATCTCCAACCCCAGGGTGATAAGAAAACATAAAACCTCTCAACTAAGCAGTAGGAAACAGTGAAAAAAAATAGTGGTGTCTCCACATCTTTAGGCAATAAACCCAATACTTTCTCTACTTGTTCTCAGTATATTTATGAAAAGATTGACTGAAAATTTTCAAGAAATTTCAGTGAAAGCTCAACTGGTTCAAAAATTTTTATCTCAGCACTAAGTAACAAAAGTCTTAAAAAGTAATTTTAGCATCACATGGATATAGTAATGGAATCATTATGTTTACAGGCTGACTGGGTCTGAAACTAGGTATGTTTTATGGACAGCAATACTTTTCACCAATCCCATAGAGCTAATCATAAGATGTTAAGTTAACCTGACTTATGGCAAAATTCATCCAGGCTTCTGCCATGCAGAAAGGAAAAAGGCACAAATCCAAGGAAAATTAGGGGTGAGCTAGAAACGGCCTTTATCTTTGAATTGTCTAATTTGTGTGAGTTATGCCCTCCACCATACTTTTCAGAAATATAGTTTTCTGAAGTGAATTGCTTTTTTGGCCAAGAAGATATAAATGAGTAGATGAATAAAGGAAAAATGAAATACTGGGGAAGAATGAAGACTTTCCAATATATCTTCCATCTACCAGGTACCGTATAGGTACTTATGTAGTTAACTGTTCTCCTAATCCTTAAAGCCATATCAAGATTTATTGTTTAATACTAAAGATGAAATAATACTTCAAGTTACACAAAATGTCATATATTGCAGGTATCATAATTACTGTCATTTAAACAGATTGTAAATCAACCTTCTTGTTCCTGAGGTAGCAATTTAACTGCCGTGAGTTACTAGGAGCTCCCTGCTTTTCCACTAAACCATTATTGTCTTTTATAGTCTAAGAACTATCATATGAATCCTCTCCAAAATAAAAAAGAACAAGGAATCACTGCTGCAGAGAAAATCCTTTGGGGATTTCTAACCAGTACAGTATTTTTATTTTCCCTTTCTAAGGAATGATTAAAAAGCACAAATCTAACAATGATTTCTTACAGCAGGAGTCACCAAAACTTTCCTTAAAGGGCTAGAAAGTGAATATTTTAGAATTTTGCTGGCTACACAGTCTCTATCACAAGTACTAAACCCTACAGTTACCATAGAAAAACAGCTATAGATAATATGTAAACATTGGCATGGCTGAGATCTGAAGGAACTCAGGAAATTTCACCACAAAATATGACTCCTTGGTATAAAGAGTATATTGAATTAATGGCCCTTAGAGAGCAACAGGCTTTGGAAGGGGCTTTCCCTCTATTGGCATAAAACAAGATGGACCCATCAAAAAAAAATTGACTTCCCTTCCCCTCCCTGTTATCTCAATATATTAAAGGAAAGATGATCAAGAATGAGACGAGACCTGGTCCAACCCATTTTAAAGATAATACCGTCTGTCAGGTTAATTTAAGTTCCAAAGAGAATCATTTACAAATACATCTGTTTCCCCCATCCATGCTTCCCAGTATTTATTCGTCCTCCCTAGCAACCATTTATGCCACCCAATAGAATTACCTATATTCCTCATCACCCCTCCCCTCTAAAGTGAAGGTGCATAAACTTCTGGACCTCATTGGGAAACTGGGTAATCACTCTGTGATTCTCCCCATGCACAAGGTAAATAAATATCTTTCTCTTATCAATCTACTTTATTGTGAGTTTATCTTTCAGCAAACCCTCCAGGCAAAGAGGAAGTTTCCCCTCTCCCCCACAGTTTGATAGTCAGCAAGATCTTCCAAGCTGCTCTGCTTTTGTGAAAGCCACAGTGAGGAGAATCTGGACTCTGTCAAAGTAAGATACCTTACTGGTCAGTCAGACCTGACATCTCGTCCCCACACTTGCCACAGCCTGCTGGTTAAAGTTCCTTGCGTGCACCACCACAGCCTCCGCTGGATTCCCAGGCAGGGAATACCAGCTCTGGTTTGATATTTATGTGACTTTTGCCATTTATTGATTCTTTTCACTTCTGCAGACAGCCTTTGATTTCCTGTATTCTGTCATTGCATATGGAGCTTTTAGACATTTATGTATAAATGATCAGCTGAGAAGCTGGTACCCTAGAAAATATGGCTAGAATTAAAAAAAATTGGGGTTACACCTTGTTTATACCTAGTGACGCTTTTCTTTCTTTGACCTGTTTTTGTGGCTTTTGGATCTTATAAAAACTGTTCTCCACCTCTTTGTAGACACCTCTTGCTTTCTCGATTAAGTTATAACCTTGGTTAAGGCTTATTGGTTTCACTTAAAAGAGTACTTTAGTTAAAAAGTGTCAAAGCAAAAATGTCAGCTGTTTTTCCCGGCTCACGTCTGCTCCATTCATCTTCACTCCTCCCTACTCCTTCATCTTTGCTGATCGTAGAATTTTGGCCAATCAAAAGTGGACACCTGTTCAAACTGTGTTTAAGGAAGACAAATGCTGAGCTAAAACCAATCCACCTATTTCTATACCCGACTTCCATTTTCTGTACATCACTTTCTCTTTTCTGTCCATGAATCTTCTTCAACCACTCAGCAGCACTGAAGTCTCTCTAAACCTGTTCTGGTTCGGCTGTCCAATTCATGATTTTTCCTTACTCAAGCATGCAAGAAAAAAGAACAAAGGGACAGAACTTGGAAATCTTCGTGAATTCCTGAAAGCTGGAGTTTGTACCCCCTGTAGTATTGCCATTTACTCCTAGTTTTTACCTGACCCAGTCAGATATGTGAAGCCTCTAACTGGACCTAGGCCAATTAATTATTGGATCCAATCTGACCTCAGACCTAGTTGAGTTTTTGTCACACTTTCTGAACCCAGTGAGGTTAAAAAAATTGCTCAAATAAACTCAGAGAGCTCAAAACACAAATCTATGGAGCTTTGGAAGAGAGAACTTACCCAAATGCTCTTTGCTCAATTAAACTCTGTTAAATTTAATTTGTCAAGAGTGGGTTCTGAAATAGAGCTCTCAATACTCCTCAACTATAAAAAAAATTGTGATCTATATCTTTTGTAACAACCTGCATGGAACTGGAGACCATTCTTCTAAGTGAGAAATATTGCAAGAATGAAAACACAAACACCGCATGTACCCAATGCTAAATTGGAACTAATCAATCAACACTTACGTTGATATGGAAGTGCACAACACTTATGTGCACATATGGAAGTAAAAACCAATGGAAATCAAGTAGATTGGATGGGGTGGGAGAAGAGAATGGGTAAATTCACACCTAACGGGTACAATGCACACTATCTGGGTAAAGAGCACACTTGTAACTTTGACTCAAACTGTACAAAAGCAAATTATGTGCATCCCCATATTTTGAAATAAAAACATAGAGCACCCAACCCTCTCCCCCAGGACCACTGAGAGTCTCAGCAAGGTGCCCACTGTGCCCATTGTATCCGTTGTTCTCTTACAGTTAACTAGGGTTAAGTTCTCTTCCTGATTCCAAAGCTCCATAGATTTGTCTTTTGAGACCTCTGAGTTTGAGCAAATTTTTTATACTAACTGGAGTCAGAAGTTGTGACAGAAACTAAACTGGATCTGAGGTGAAATTAGATCTGATGATTAATTGGCCTAGATCCAGCTAGAGGCCAATTAGATGTCTGACTGGGTCTGGAAAAAACTGGCAGTAAATGGCAAAACTACATGGGCCGCAAACTCCAGCTTTCAGGAATTTACAAAGATCTCCTTGTTCTATCCCTTTGTTCCTTTTTCTTGCATGCTTGGGTAAGGAAAAATTATTGTATAATTTGATCATGGAGATCTGAGAGACAAAGCCAAGATTCAAGGTAAAAATTGGGTCTTTAATTTCTGAAAAACTGAGTACTCTACTTTCTGGCTACACCTACCTATAAATGTTTAAATATTAGGCCCTGGAAGCAGCAAGTGCTTACAGAAATGACAAAATCTTACTAAAGGCAAATTGTTGCCTAACTAATAATTTCTTAGAACAATGAAATAGGCAATTAAAAGATTGATAGTCTGAATAAAAATTATAATAATAATACTAAAAGCCAGCAAATAAGAACTCTTTATAAGAGTTATAAGATCCATTTTTGTCTGTAATTCTTTATGTCTATAAATCTACTTATGTCATATATATGTGCTATGTCACTACCAAAATATATAAAAGAGCTCTGATTAATCAGCTTAAAAAAGAAGCTCTTAAATAAAATATTTTATTGAGAGGATAGTAACTAACTCAAATGCCTTATAGTTCATATGACTTTAGTAATAGAGTAATTGATCGCTGCTCAACGTTCTTTTTGGTTCTGTTGCATGCTGATTCACAATTTCTCTCCATGTTCATCTTCAAAGGGAGACAATTAACATGGTCCAAATACCTCAGAGATACTGTGAGTCTCCTTCAATATTCTTTGAAATTCTCAAAGCTGATTTAGTCTATATATATAAAATTTACCCAAGGATTCACTCGTGTTCAGTACATTGATGATCCTTTGCTATGTAAAGAGGGTGACCTCTTAGACTCCCTTATTCTTTTAAAGACTCTAGCTGAACAAGGTCATAAAGCCTCTAGATCTAAACTCCAGTAAGTACAGACAATTGTTACTAATGTTGGACATGAAATATCTCAGGGCACTCAAAAGCTCACCCCAAAAGTCCTTGAGTCAATTCTGCCATAGCCCTCACTAGAGCCTGCACATTGAAAAAAGGAAAAGATGCAACTGTTTACACAGATTGCAAATATGCCTTTGTAGTCTGCTGTGTGTTTGCACATTTTGGAAATTTCATAGCTTCTTAACGTCTGCTGACACTCCTATTGCCAATGGGTCTATAATTACTGCCCTATTACAAGTCATTCACCTTCCTTCTAAGATCGCTATTGCTCACTGCCCAGCCTGCACTAAGAAAATGTATACTGCGTTCCCAGGAAATGATAGAACAGACAAGGCTACTAAATATGTGGTCAAAAATGGCTCTCCCTAATCGTTTTGCCAATCAATTTAATACACTACCTTTATCCCTATCTGATATTATTAATTCTCAGGCTAATGCCCCACAATCCATAAAGGATAAATGAACACAAGGGTACAAAACAATTATTAGACAGATTATATATTGGACCAAACAGACTCCTTAAGGCCCCTTTTCTTTACATTTTTGGCTTGCACTTATCTCCCTTCATATGGGACATATGTGCAAACAGGGGACAATTAAGGGACTAAAAAATAGTTGGTATAACCCTGGGATCTACAGAATCTCTGACCAACTTATTTCCCAGTACACTATTTTTAAATCTCGCAAAATCTGCAGAGGAAATCAACACTCTTGAGGAAGCCCCCAAAAGCCCACATTGCCCCATGTGACACTCCAAATTGATTTTATTACTTTACTTCCAGATTTAAGCTTGTCTTACTATTTGGCTATTGTTTCCCTGCTTAGTGGATGGACTGAATGTTATCCAATAAGGCATGCTGGTGCTAAAATAGTGGTAAATAAATTAGTAACTGAGATTATTCCTTGTTTTGATATTCCTTTATGGATTGAGTCAGATCAAGGGACTCATTTTACAGCAGATATAAACCACTAGCTTACAAAGGCTCTGGGGTACTCATTAAAAATTTCATGGACCATATCATCCCCAATACTCAGGGCATGAGGAACATAAAAACCTAGACATAAAAAGGACTTTTGGAAAAGTCTGCAGGACAATAGACTTAAATGGCCAGAAACATTACCTCTGGCCCTTATAAAAATCTGGAATACTCCAAATATGAGACCTGGATTAAACCTCTTTAGAAATAGTGTTCAGTAACCCCATGCCTACTGACACCTCTAAACCTTTTAACTCTGCGTTGGCTGAACACTACAGGGTTTTAACAGTACAATTCAATACCATAACTAGCTACATACATGTGCTAACTAACATGCTTGGAGCACATCATCAACAGGTGAAAGGAACATGGCCTCCACTGACTGACAAGATTTACCATCCTTTTCAACCAGGATATTGTGTATACATCAAAATTCTTAGAAGAAGACATGGGATGTCACCTTGCTGGGAAGGTCCTTATTAAGTACTGCTAACTACCTACACTGCCATCAAAATAAAACAAAAAAAATTCTTGCATTCACATGAGCTGTGCCAAACAATACCAAGACAATTGGAGGACCACCCCTAAAAGTGACCCGAAAGTGAAGATGTCCAGGGTCAGTTCCCAGCCCTCTGAAGCAGACATCTTCACAAAGTAGACAGCTTTCTCCCAAGACTATAAATCAAGAAACCACATTTTTCATCTAAAAACTTCCTTCCCCCCCCAATATTTCCCCACCATGGTCCTTTTAAAACATTTCTTTTAAACCTCTTCCTTCAAGGGTTGCACATTGGAAGCTGACTGAAGACTACCTCAACCTATCCCATTCTCCCTTTTAATCTTCCACTATATCTCTTCTTTCGAATTATGCCATGCTCTTACTAGCACCTACTGTTTTTCCAGCATGTCAGACACAGACCTGGCATCCTTTGCAACAGTCTTTCACACCCTGGCCACATTAACTAATCAGTCTAATTGCTGCTTGTGCCAATATCTAGATCATGCAAAGGAACCTGAACTCATTTTGGTTTCTGCCAATGTGAGTGCCTGGTGGAACCAGTCCAGAAGATGGATATACGACAAGATGCATCCACAACCAGAGAAAAAAGCATCATCCTGCTTCTTCTGTTGGTGAGACAATGGACACAGAAAAACCTCTGTGGAGGCTCATGAACTATCTTTTCCTGAGGAAAATTCACTAGAAAGAATTTTTCCCACTGCATTGAAAATAGGGATGATACTGGCTCTTTCCTAGCTGACATATGAAGACAATATTGCGATCAGACCCTTACATTTGATTCCACAGATAGCATTCCTGCACCTCTTACAAATATCGTAGCTGGTGCTCACACTAACCCTCATGATGTCAATGCTTGTCAAATCACCAGATGTCACCAGCAGCTCACAAAGCCCGGCCTGTGGAACTTGGGGTAGCTCACTTGCTCCCCTAGTTAAGTTGGCAGGCACTAAAGATTACATATGGTTCAACCAAAGGTCTGGACCAACTCATTTCTGTGACAAAACTAAGCCCTATAACTTCCAGAACTGAACCAAAGGTCTTTTACATCAAATATTTTGTGACCTGTTCTGTTCCCACAGACTGGCAGGGACACGTGGAAAATGGAGATGTGGAAATGCCAAGGAGGAAGAAAAGGTACAGAAAACGCCCGGCTGGGTGGTCACAGGTTATAACCTGACCCTATCTGTAAATAACACTGGTCTTTTTATCTGGTGTGGTGATAAAATATAGAAGTGGTTCCCTTCTAGATGGTCAGGGCTTGGTTATCTAACACTCTCTGTTACCAGGTACTCCACTGTAAATGTCAGCCAAGTTATAAACTTGGGCTCTTTTGTTCATAAAGTGGCACCGCACAAATGTACTAGATGTGATATTATATCAAACCCACTTATATATCACAATTCTAAGTTCTTTTCAGTGTTCAGGCTCTTTTCCCAGCATTTGGAGCTTAAGAGATTGAAAAGACGGTTTTGAATCTCTCCATAATAATAGAACAAGTGTTCAATATCACTATGCAAGCATTGGGAGCACTTCAGACAGAAGTCAACAGCCTAGTCTCTGTTGTATTTCAAAACTACTGTGTCCTGGATGCCCTGACAGCCCAATAGGGAGGAGCTTGCATGATTATTGGCCAAAAATATCGTCTCTATGCAAACCACTCAGGGCAAGTAGAGACTGATCTACACCTCTTAAAAGCCATGATAAATATTCTCCATCGGCCGGGCACGGTGGCTCACGCCTGTAATCCTAGCACTCTGGGAGGCCGAGGTGGGCGGATCGTTTGAGCTCAGGAGTTCGAGACCAGCCTGAGCAAGAGCGAGACCCCATCTCTACTAAAAATAGAAAGAAATTATATGGACAGCTAAAAATATATATAGAAAAAATTAGCCGGGCATGGTGGTGCATGCCTGTAGTCCCAGCTACTCGGGAGGCTGAGACAGGAGGATCGCTTGAGCTCAGGAGTTTGAGGTTGCTGTGAGCTAGGCTGACGCCACGGCACTCACTCTAGCCTGGGCAACAGAGTGAGACTCTGTCTCCAAAAAAAAAAAAAAAAAAAAAAAAAAAAAAATATTCTCCATCAATTAATGAAGCAAAACCAATCTATTGGTCTGACCTATTCCTAGGAATGGGAGACCAGTTTAATGGGGTGTGGGGAAGTGTACTTAGATCTGCTCTTTTCTGCTTATTCATTCTCATTTTAATGTATGTTCTCCTGTCCCTTTGCATATCTCTTGTTACTTGACTACTAACCCAATCTCTTTCTCCACAGCCACTGACTCAGCTTTTAGTGTGTGATATTTCTAGAGAAGTTCCAGAAGGAGAATGAAGGAGCTTGGGAAATTTCACCCCTAATCACGACTCCTTCTTATAATGAGTACTTTGAATTAAAGGCCCTTAGGGATGAACAGGCTTTGGAAGGGGCTTTTCCTCTTTCTTCATTGAAAAACAGACCCATCAAAAAGAACAATCGATATCCCTTCCTCTCCCTTCCCTGTTATCTCAATACATCATAGGAAAGAAGATTGAGAATACAACCAGACCTAGCCCAAATCATTTTAAATATAATACTTGTCTCTCAGGTTAATTTAATTTCCAGTGAGAATCATTTACTAGTCAATCTTTTTTCTCTGATCAATTTATTCTCCCGAGTATCTGTTTACCCTCCCTAGTAACGATTTATTGCTTCCAAACAGAATTACCTGTATTTCTCATTTCCACCTCCCCTCTAAAATAAGGGCATATAGCCTTCTGTACCCCATTGGGAAATTGGTTAATCACTCTGTAATTCCCCCTGTGTGCACAGTAAATAAATCTCTTTCTCTTATTAATCTGCATTATTGTGAGTTGATCTTTCAGTGAACCTTCTAAGGAAAAAGGGAAGTTTCTCCTCTCCCCCACACTGGGAATAGGTCAGACCAACAGAATGGTTTTGCTTCATTAATCTGATGGAGAATGTTTATCTTGTCTTTTAAGCGGTGTCGATCAGTTCCTACTTGCCCTGAGTGGTTTCTGTAGAAACAACATTTTTTGTCAATAATTGCACAAACAACTCCATGTTGGGCTATCAGAGCATCCAGGATGTGATGATTTTGAAATACTAATACAACAGAGACTAGGCTGTTGACTTCTGTCTGAAGTGCTTCCAATGTTTGCATAGTGGTATTGAACGCTTGTTCTATTACCATGGAGAGATTCAAAACTGCCTTTTCAATTGCCTAAGTTTCGAACACTGGGAAAAGAGTCCTGAGCACTGAAAAGAACTTAGAATTGTGATATTAATATGTAAGTGGGTTTTCTACGACATCACATCTAGTATGTTTGCCTGGTACCAAATAGAATGAAAGAGTGCAAGTCTATAATTTGGCTGGCATTTACAGTGGAGTACCAGTTTATACAGGGTGTTATATAACCAAGTGCACATTGTCCTGATCATCTAGGTGGAAACTACTTGTATATTTTATTGTCACACAAGATAAAAAGATAAGAATTATAATATTTACAGATGGAGACAGGTTGTAATCTGTGACCCCACAAACCCCAGTTTGTAGTTCTATCCTTTCTTCCTCATTGGCACTTTCACTTCTCCAATTTCTATGTGTTCCTGCCAGTTATGGGAACAGAAAAGGTTGTAAAATATTTGATATAAAAGACCTTTGGTTCAGTTCTGGCAGTTATAGTGCTTGGTTTTGTCACTTAACCAAGTCAGTCCAGATTTTTGTTTTTCCATATTTAATCTTTAGTGCCTGCCAACTTAACTAGGGGAGCAAGTGAGCTACCCCAAGTTCCACAGGCCGGGCTTTGTGAGCTGCTGGTGACATCTGGTGATTTGACAAGCATTGACATCATGAGGGTTAGTGTGAGCACCAGCTACGATATTTGTAAGAGGTGCAGGAATGCTATCTGTGGAATCAAATGTAAGGGTCTGATCGCAATATTGTCTTCATATGTCAGCTAGGAAAGAGCCAGTATCATCCCTATTTTCAATGCAGTGGGAAAAATTCTTTCTAGTGAGTTTTCCTCAGGAAAAGATAGTTCATGAGCCTCCACAGAGGTTTTTCTGTGTCCATTGTCTCACCAACAGAAGAAGCAGGATGATGCTTTTTTCTCTGGTTGTGGATGCACCTTGTCGTATATCCATCTTCTGGACTGGTTCCACCAGGCACTAACATTGGCAGAAACCAAAATGAGTTCAGGTTCCTTTGCATGATCTAGATATTGGCACAAGCAGCAATTAGACTGATTAGTTAATGTGGCCAGGGTGTGAAAGACTGTTGCAAAGGGATGCCAGGTCTGTGTCTGACATGCTGGAAAAACAGTAGGTGCTAGTGAGAGCATGGCATAATTCGAAAGAAGAGATAGAGTGGAAGATTAAAAGGGAGAATGGGATAGGTTGAGGTAGTCTTCAGTCAGCTTCCAATGTGCAACCCTTGAAGGAGGAGGCTTTAAACAAAAGTACTTTAAAAGGACCATGAGGGGACAAGAATTGGGGAAAACAAGAAAAAAAGGAAGTTTTTAGATGAAAAATGTGGTTTCTTGATTTATAGTCTTGGGAGAAGCTGTCTACTTTGTGAAGATGTCTGCTTCAGGGGCCTGGGAACTGACACTGGCAATCCTCACTTTCAGGTCACCTGTGGGGGTGGGGTGGTCCTTCAGTTTCCTTGGTATAGTTTGGCATGGCTCATGTGAATGTAGGAATATTTTTTTATTTTTACTTTGATTGCAGTGTAGGTGGTTAGCAGTACTTAATAAGGACCTTCCCAGCAAGGTGATAGCCCGTGTCTTCTAAGAACTTTGATATATACAAAATATCCTGGTCAAAAAGGATGGTAAGTCTTGTGAGTTGGTGGAGACCATGCTCCTTTCACCTGTTGATGATGTGCTCCAAGCATATTAGTTAGCACATGTATGTAGCTAGTTATGGTATTGAATTGTTCACTGAAATCACCATAGTGTTCAGACAACCCAGAAACAGGTTTACACTATGCCAATAGGAGTGGGGTGACATAACGCTATTTCAAAAAGAGCTAATCCATGTCTACTATTTGGAGTATTCCAGATTTTTATAAGGGCCAGAGGTAATGCTTCTGGCCATTTAAGTCTATTGTCTTGACAGACTGTTCCCAAAGTCCTTTTTATGTCTAGATTTTTATGTTCCACTTGCCCTGAGGATTGGTGATGATGGGAGTATAAAATTTTTAATGAGTACCCCAGAGCTTGTGCAAGCAAGTGGTTTATATCTGCTGTAAAATGAGTCCCTTGATCCAACTCAATTCATAAAGGAAAATCAAAACAAGGAATAATCTCAGTTACTAATTTCCTTACTACTGTTGTCGTATAAGCGAGCCTATTTGGATAGCATTCAGTCCATCCACTAAACATGTAAACAATAACCAAATAGTCAGACAAGTCTAAATCTAGAGGCAGATCTATTTGTACAATTTGGAGTGCCACAAGGACAAGAGTGTTGATTTCCTCTAGAGATTTGCTGAGATTTACAAATATGGGAAATAATTTGGTCAGAGATTCTGTAGATCCCAGGGCATACCAACTAGTCTTTACTTCCTTAATTATCTATCCCCCCATTTACACGTGTCCTATCTAATGGGAGATAAGTACAAGCCAAAAAGTTAAAAGAAAAAGGGCCACATGGAGCCCGTTTGGCCCAGTCTACAATTCACCTGATAATTGTTTTGCAATTGTTTTGCAAAAGTTGAGTGGAAAAATGATAGAGAGGGACATTTTTGGTGCATATTTAGCAGCCCTATCATTTCCTAGGGATATAGTATCCATTTTCTTAGTGTGAGCTGGGCAATGAACAATAGCAATCTTAGAAGAAAAGTGAATGGCTTGTAATAGAGCAGCAATTATAGGCCCATTGGCAATAGAAGTGTCAGCAGAAGTTAAGAAACTAGGAGATTTCTAAATTGTGACGACGGTATGGCAGACTCAAAAGGCATATTTGGAGTCTGTGTAAATAACGGCAGTTTTTCCTTTTGTCAATGTGCAAGCTCTAGTGAGGGCTGTAAGTTCAGTAGCCTGTGCTGACTTTACGGTAGGCAGAAAGTAAGCCTCAAAGGTTTCATGTGGAGAAACTATAGCATAGCCAGTTACTGTACTTCCTTTGAAATCTCATTTATAAGAGCTGCCACAAAAGAGGAGTAAGCCTGCATTGTCTAAAGGAATGTCCCAGAGATTCTCTCATGGTATTTAAACCATATGGAGAGCTGTAAGGCAATCATGTGAAATGGAGTGGTGGTCTTTGTCATCAGGGAGAGGTAGGAGGATAGCTGGATTTAAAGTGTTGTAACAATGTAAAATAATGGAGGAATTTGTTAATAAGGCTTGCTCATAGGTGGTCTGTCATCTAGCAGAGAGATGCTGTGTTTTACAGATATGTAAGAGAACGGAGACAGCATGGGGAACACAGAGGTGTATAGGGGAACCTAATGTAAGGTACTGGCTTTGTCAATTAGCATGGCAGCTGCTGCTACTGCATGCAGGCATACGGGGCATGCCTGCTGCTGCGTGATCCAATTGTCATGGAAAATATGCTATAGGATGGATCTGAGAGGTAAAGAGCTATCCTAAAATACCAGCAGCAATCCCATTATTTTCATGGCAATATGGGTGGAAAAGTTCATCAAAATTAGGTAAGCCCAGTGCACGAGGTGTGCATAATGCTAATGTTAGGGCTTTAAAGGAGTCTGGTGCCTTTGAAGGCCAGAGAATAGACTCCTGAATACTGTCTGGGAGGAGGGAATATAAGGATTTAGTGAGACCAGCAAAATTGGGCATCCAGTGGTGGCAGTAGCCAGCTGGTCCTGGAAATTTATGTAGTTATTTCTTAGTTTGGGGACGAGGGATGGACAAAGTTGACTCAAGGCATTTTGGGGTGAGCTTTTGCGTGCCCTGAGATATTTGATGTCCTAAGTAAGTAACAATTGTCTGTACTCACTGGAGTTTAGACTTGGAGGCTTTATGGTCTCTCTCCCTCATTTAAAGAATGAGGGAGTCTAAGAGGGCACTCTGCTTAGTCTGGTTTCAGAGCGACAGATCATCAATGTACTGAACAAGAATGGATCTCTGGACAAAGGCTATAGAGTCTACATTGGCTTTGGGAATTTGAGAGAATATTCATAGAGACTAAATATCCCTGAGATATTCGGGTCCATGTTAATTGTCTCCCTCTGGAGGTGAATGCAAAGAGAACGTGTGAGTCAGGGTGCAAAGGAATTGAAAAGAAAGCTGAGCAGAGGCCAATTACTGTAAACCAGGCTGCATCAGCAGGAATTGAGGTAAGGATAGTAGCAGGATTAGGAACAACAGGGTGTTGAGGGATTACAAGGGCATTATGGCTCTCATGCCCTGTACAAATTGACAGATTTAATTCCCATCTGACTCAAATTTTCATCCTTTTTTTTTTTTTTTTACTAGTATCATTGAGGTGTAACCAGGTGAGATGGTGAAGACAAGTACCCTCTATTGTAAAACAGAGTCAGTCTATTATAGGTTAAATTCCCTATCTGCATCTCCTGAGAGGGGATATTGAGCTACTGAAGGAAAAGGTTTATTTCTTTTCCAGAAAATGCATATAGGTTCCCCACTTAGCAGCAGTCCAACCTCATTTGTATGTTTTGCCCTGAGGCTATCTGGGACATCCTATAAAATTGTATCTTTAGAGGAATTTAAATCAGAATGGGTATCCATTAAGGAAAGTAGGAAGTTTGGAGTTTGGTCTGAGGGCAGAGAAATAAAAGCATATTTTTCATTACATCATATGGTGGCATTAAATTTACATGACATGTCTCTGCCTAAAAGGTTAACAGGTGATTAGTTAGACATTAGAAAGGCATGGTGGTGGGAGTTAAGGGGGCCTAGTGATATTGAGGTGACCTGGGAGATTGGTAATGAAATAGGTTACCCAGACACTCCAATAGTTTGAATAGAATTAGAGGTGAGAGGTAGAGATAATTCCTCTGATTGAATGGTAAAGAATGCTGTCCCAGTATCAATTAGAAAAGCCAGTTCCCGATCTTCTATCTTAAGTTTATTGGTGGGACCTGGTGTGAGATTGAGGATTGGCTGACCCCATCAATCAACAGGGTATTGTCACACAAGAGGAAAAAAATGAACCTGCTGGGTTCTGTGGAGGGCTTTTTTTCTTAGTTTTCCTTTCTTTTAAGGTTTGGACAAGAGTTTTTCCAATGTCCAGGTTTTCTGCACTATCCACAGACATCTGGAGGAATATTCTGTGACTGATCAGAAAAATAAGAGGATTTTTGTCTATTTTCAGAGGGCTGTTTTTGCTTCTGCAGTGATTCAACCTGCAAAGTCATGGCTGCAAATTTTAAATCTTTCTTTCTTTTTTTTGTTCTCTTGCAAGCCATTTTCAAAAAACTGCATAGCTGCTTCCATTATAATGCTTAGAGCCTGACCAGCCCAGCCAACTATACTGCTTGGAATTTGTTTTTTTATATCTGGAGGTAGATTTCCAAATAGGGCAGAAATTAGAAGATTACTGTGCTCTGGTGCTTCGGGATTTAATTCAGTATGCCTTTGAAAAACTTGTATAAATCCCTCAATAAAAACTTTAGTGTGTTCTCCCTCCTTCTGAGTATATAATTCAACCTTAGACCAACTAACTTTTGGAGGGAAAGTCTCTAAAATCACCTCTATAAGGTCCTGAATATCAGCATATAGCTGAGCTAATACTTCCTGGTCATCTGTAGGGAGGTCCAGGGAGATTATTTGGTCACCTGTTCCCTCTATGAATAGGGTTTTCCCCTGGAGGCCTTCTGATCTAATGACTGCAGTTTCATTATGGGTGGGAAGTACACCCCTTAGCAGCCAATCAAGGTCCCTGTGAGTGGGATTATGAATGGCTATTAACCTCTCCAATTCTTCTCTAAATTTGGTAAGATCTTCTGAAAGTGGAGCAAACGGGTTTTGTAATTCAGAAGATCTGCTGCAGACCAGGGAACATGAACGCTTTGTGGTGGGAGTCCTAGATACATTCTCAGGGGGCATTGCATAGGGAGGTCTGTTGCTCATGGAGTTAGATCACATAGCCCTGGAAAGTAAGAGACATATGGCTCAGAAAACTGAGTTTTGCCTTGACTTTGTGACAGGCCTATCTCTTGCTTGCCAGCTTTTATGCAATCTACCTGTATGTCTTGGGACTTTAAATCAGGCCTTCTGTAAATCTTGGAGGGACACAGAGGTTAAAATAGGCAGTTGGTTATTCCAAAGGTTTTCTGAAGAAATTGAGGGTGAGATTGTTTTAGGGATTATTAAGGAAGATTGTTGTGGATTTAAGGCTGGATTGTGAGAGTTGTTTTGACCAGAGATCCAAAAGAACTTCTGGGGAATTGGGGCAGGCAGTTGAGGATAAAGGGGAATATGAGTTGAAGGGGGATTTAAGGTGGGTGTAGACTTTAACTTTTGTTCTAGGTCAGATTTACTATCTTTATTTATTTTATTTTTTAAGAGTTCTTGAGGTTGGCCACAACAACACTGATATGTGTTCTTTTGTTTTTTTTTTTTTTTTCAATTTGATCTTTCCATAAATACAGATAAGGAAATTGCTTAGGATGAGAACTCTGTAAAATTTTCTTTAAATTAGGGAGTCTTTCTACTTCAAAGGATCCATCTTCTGGCCACTAATAATTATTAATAGAATTCTCAATGGCATATTTATTCTAAAACTGGCTCAATCTCCTAAGGCTCTTTATAGAAAGCCCAGGTGGTAATTTTCCAGGTTTAGGGTAAGTTTTACTACATAAGCAATAGGTATTCCTGGACAGGGTGTGGAGGAGGCAATTCCCATGTTTCTCGAAAATTCACTTTCAGAAATAGACTTAAAATAGACAAAGAGGATAGGACCTTTTAAGAAAAAGACTCCCGTAGAACTTCACATGTTTGGTATAAAGATTGTGCTGCTTAGAATCTTACATGTCTCAGACCTCCAATCTTTTCAGACTGGCTTCCTGGTGTGATCCAAAAAAATATGCCCTTCAGATGGCAGAGACTGAGGAGAAAATTCCCACTCAGTCACAAAACAAGCTCAGGGACATGTAACAGGAACAGATGGGAAACCTCATAGACTTTTCCCCCTAAGGACCTGAAACAAAGTTTGTTTCTAATAGATGCCATTCTAGCCAGAACCATTTAACTAGCTAGCCTGCAGGGTCAGCATGAATATGGCCTTGTAACAGAGGGAATGGCCTGAAAAAGGGTAAAATATTTTACGAGCCATCTCTTTAAACATCCCCCACCTTCTTTTGGGGAATTAAAACTTGTATCCCTGCCTGAGTCCAGCAATCAAAAGGGCAGGGGAGTGTTCTTTGTTTCTTTGTACCACCGGAGATGGCTCAAAGGGATTGTGTAGGCAGAGGTTCTGAGATTGTCTTCACAGGAGATGGGGTTGATCAGGATCATCAACTGTAGTTAAACAGCAATTGCCTGAAGCTGAAAAGCCCCCTTTAAAAGCTCTGTATTTGTGCTTATAGATAGAATGATGATACTCTAAGATGAGAGTTTCCATCTTCCTCATTTGCTGGCAAATTAATACACTTCCTTTTCCTTCTCCTCAAGCCACTTGTCCTTGCTCTTCTGATGCGGCCTTGGGGACAAGTGCCAAACTTTCAGTAACAGGCTCATGGGGGTTTTAGGCACATGTTCTACTCTATAGTAACCCTCTTTATCACAGAATAGCACAGAAAGACAATGACAAAGGAAAGCAACAACAACAACAAAGGCTCTTTCTGAGAGGAGAGGGATCACACAATATAAATATTCATCCACAAAGTACCCCCAAAATATACTTGAGTTGCTGTGCCAAGACTAGTCACTTACAAAAACTTTTTCTCTCATTAACTTCAAATTTGGGAAGGCAAAAGAGACAATGATCTTTATTGCCTGCTCAACTAGAGCCCACAGAAAGACAGAGAAAACCAGGACTCTGACTGGTAAGTGAGGTATCTTACTTTGTCATAGGTTGTTCAGAGTCCAGATTCTACTCACTGTGGCTTTCACAAGAGCAGAACAGCTGTAAAGATCATGCTGACTAAGCCAAACTGTGGGGGAGAAGGGAAACTTCCCCTTTGCCACAGAAGGTTTCCTGAAAGATCAACTCACAATAACGTACATTAATATGAGAAAGAGATGTATTTACCATTCACATGGGGAGAATCACAGAGTGATTACCCAACATCCCAATGGGGTCCAGAAATTTATGTACCCTATTTTAGAGGGGAAGGAAAGATGAAGAATATAGATAATTCTGTTTAGGGGCAATAAATGATTACTAGGGAGGATGAATAGATATTTGGGAGAATGAAAGGATGGAAGGAAAGAGATTAACTTGCAAAGCGTTCTCTTTGGAAATTAAATTAACCTGAGAAACAGGTATTATATTTAAAATGATTTGGGCCTGGACTGGTTGCATTCTTGATATCCTTTTTTGTAATGTATTGAGATAACAGGGAGGACAAAGGAAGTTAATTGTCCTTTTTGATTTTTTTTTTTAATGAAGAAAAAGGGAAAGTCACTTCTAAAGCCTGTTGATCTCTAAGGGGTTTTAATTCAAAATACTCTTCCTACCAAGAAGTCATCTTTTGGGGTGAAATTTCCTAAGCTCGTTCACCAGGAATGAATGACTGGTTTAATGGAATGTGGTGAAATGTGGTTAGATATGTTCTTTTTAATTATTCATTCTCCTTTTAATCTATGTTCTTGTCTCCCTTCTCAGATCTCTTGTTACTTGACTACTAACCTGATCTCTCTCTTCACAGCCACCAACTCATCTTTTAATGTGTGAAACTTTTAGGGAAGTTACAGACTGGGGGAATGAAAGAGCTCAGGAAATTTCACACCAAAATATAACTCCTTGGTATAAAGAGCATTTTGAATTAAAGGCTCTTAGAGATCAACCAGTGTTGGAAAGGGCTTTCCCTCTTTCTTCATAAAAAAACAGACCCATCAAAAAGAAGAATTGATTTCCCTTCCCTTCCCTGTTATCTCAATATATTATAGGAAAGAAGATCAAAAATGTAACCAGTCCAGGCCCAAATCATTTTAAATATAATACCTGTCTCTCAGGTTAATTTAATTTCCAAAGAGAATCATTTACAAGTCAATCTCTTTTCCCCCACCCATTCATTCTCCCAAATATCTATTCATCTTCCCTAGTAACCATTTATTGCCCCTAAAAAGAATTACCTATATTTCTCATCCTCCTTCCCTCTAAAATAAGGATATATAAATTTCTGGATACCATTGGGAAATTGGATAATCATTCTGTGATTCTCCCTGTGCACATAGTAAATAAATCTCCTTCCGTTATTAATCTGTCTGATTGTGAGTTGATCTTTCAACAAACCTTCCAGGGTGAAGGAGAAGTTTCACCTCTCCCCCACAGATACAGTAAAATTTTACTTACAAAAATAGGTCATAATTGGTCCACTGACTTGAGTTTATTGACTTACATCATATGGGGTAGCTTCATCATACCTTCCATTTGGCCAAAATACTCCACTGGAAGTTCTCTCACTATTTGCAAGTACACTCACTCTTGGTAATTTTCTTTTATCCTTACTCTCTTTTTACGATAAAATCTCCTCACATTTAAATCTTAGCCATTACCCAAATTTCATCTCAAATCCACCTCATCAGAAAACTCCATTGAGTATGATATTTTGTGCATATTAGACTATCATATACTATTTCATCCATTAAGCCATCCTTTCTCTTGCTGACTTAGAATAGGCAATAGTGCTCATTGTTTTTCTTGCATATAGACTCCTTTTTTATTTTTTAAGAATTAAAGAAACCCTAACCATTATGGGTTGTGATCCTTTCATTTGGAAAACATGAAAACCAAAAAGGTAGATAATTTTCCATGATCAAATAGGGCAAAAAGCAATAGCAAAGCCCAGATTTCTTGAATTCTACTTTAGTGATCTTGATTAAGAAGTAAAAATCTTAGCTTCACAAAAAGAATTACTAAGAACATATAACTCGATATTCCATCAAGTACAAAAATCCTGTCTGTCAGTTCACTAGCAATTAATATCCAGTTTTAGTATTTCTAATCATAAGAAAATAACTACTGATGTGCTTCCACTAATAAATACCTTAGTTTCTAAAAGGACCTTTGTAAGTACTATTATTAAGCCATATTGACATTATAAAATTCTTTGCTAATGTATGTAGAGTTTCTGAAATGGTGAGCCTTTGTTCCAATTAATAAAAACTGTGGTTAGAAAGTAAAATAAGGAGTTTCCATACAGCCTATGAAGGTACTTCCTTGGTTGTACAAGTTAAATGCTATTTCTTATAGTCAACAAAATCATCCTTACTGTAATATTTACTCACTTTTGCACTATAGATTTACTTTCACAGTGTATTATCTCACTTTCATGTGACAAATCTTCATGTATTTGAGAAAAGTTTGTCGTGCGACACCTAAAAAACTTTTTAGGACTCAATCATACCAGAATTGTCATTATTTGTCCATAACATATGATTCCAAGAACACTTTCAATGACTCTCATGTATGCATGTCACCCTTAAAATATGCTGGTTCCCACAGTAGCAAGTGGTCCGACTAGCAGAGTACAGTGAGACTCTTATCTTCCGTGCTTCGCAAACTTGAATTTCCTTAATACAGATTGATTGTGCTAATGATAGACTTTCTTGGCTAAATCTGTTAGTAATTTGTATGTATATCTTACCTTCTAACTAGATTATTAGTAAGCTAAAAGCAGAAATAACTCATTTATATTTCAACAAATTCCCACATAAACTATTTCCTTTTATTTCCCAGTCAGTTGAACTTTCAATAGATGCTTGAAATTTATACCATTATGTGGAATTACAAGTGATTTAACCTCATATGTTGTCACTGGTAATGTTGCATGGCTGGAGCTCTGAGGCTTAATTTCCTAAATCAGTGGACCTCTATTTAATACAGGAAAGATTCTTTCATGAGTAGTAAAGTCCCTGAAAAAGAAAGCTTGAAAACAAATGTTCTTTTTGAAGTATAAGCAGTAAAGTCACAGACATGACAGGGCACCATCCATTTAGATCTATATTTCACTTGCTTTTGCTAGGATAAGCACTGTCTGGAAAAAACTCTCAGTGGTGAAGGTTGAAACTGCTCCCAGCCCATTTTTATACATAGTCATTGGATCTCAACCTTTGTGATCTAAAGTTCTGAGAACAGACTCTCCAAAGCTGGTAATTAGCAGTGAAAGAGAGCTGAAATATATCAGTCTTATAATATCTTAAATAAGCAAGGAAAGGGGGGTTAAATATATCAGCAATATATTAAATGAGATTCCATTTAATTTATTCCATATAAAGTCAGTATCTTTGCTTGGTTAATTTAAATATTTTTAATCTATTTTATATATTTTGATTATATTCCTCTTTATAAATATTTTTTCAGAGAACAAATGAGGAAAACTGTATGTGAAAGATACAAATACAAACACGAAAACAACAACAACAAAAAAGACATGGGAAATATATCTGATTCTATCAATGCCACAGGCTTTCTCATCAAGCTATTTAGCTGGTGATCTGAAAATGGGCATGGAGTTTTCCAAGGCGTCTAAATCAGTGTGATGCAGCCTAGAGCTGCACATCAAGGCTCTTATCTGTAGGACAAGCAGATTAAACTCATTTGCAAGTGTCAACTTTTCCCTTCTATTCTCATCTTGAGTGGCTCATTAACTTGTTTTGAGCAGTAATATCAATGTATCAATGAGCTGGTTAAAGGCTCTCAGCATGAACTTGGATTTCAAAATGGATGTGACTGAAGCAGTGACTATCATTTTCATACAGCAGCAATCCTGTAGAATTTGATGACCTCCAGCTTGGAAGCAGAGCTGAGGCTTCTCTGAAGGAGAAGAAATTCTGACTGTAGTCAACAGCTTCAGTCATACAAGTTCCAACTGGTTCTTTCTGATGCCATAGCTTATGGTGTCAAACTTGCATACCCACTGCCCAATTCCTGTGTGTGTGTGTGTGTGTGTGTGTGTGTGTACTTACTGGTTCTGTTTCTCTCACTGAACCTCAATATACTTATTAATGTGGCAGAAATGACTATGCATGACACCCAGTGCTACATCATAAAAGGTGACACAGCTTCTGCCTGACTGTCTTTCTGATGCTTGTCTTATAAACCAACCATGATGCTGTGATGAAGTCAAGCAACATAGTTGTGTTCCAGCCCACAGCAACAGATGAAGTCCAGGTAGGTGATTGACATCATTCTTTGCCAAACATGTGAGAGAAAAACCCTTCAAGATGACTCCAGACTCATCACTCATTAACTACCTCCACATGAGAAATTCAAAGCAAGAACCATCCAGCCAAGGCCAGTCAACCTCCAGAATTTTGAAAATAATAATAAAAGAATGTTGTAGTTTTATACTACTGCTTAGGATGGCTATTTGCACAGCAATAGATAGATATTAGTTACAGACTGTTGTGTCAAAACCACTGTCAGAACTACATTTTCACAATTTCTATCCTTGTATGATTCTAAGTAGTGCATTGCCACTATATATAAAAATACACACACACACACACACACACACACACACAATATTTGAAAGAAAGAAGTAAAGCAGCAGTCTTATTTGTCCTTGAAAGATAACGCTAGGGTCATATGCTCTTACATGTTAATATTATGGTGGATCTACTGACTTACTTCATTGGCTTGAGACACTAGCCAGCCCACAGAAACTTTAGCTTCTTCCTGATCTCCTTGGGGCTGTAGCCAGGCTTAGAGCTACTTCAGCCTCCACTGGATTTCTTCCTTCAGCTTCCCTGGATCCTAGGCCACACTTACATGAAGCTCTATCGAGAAATACCCCAGCTCTCCAGCAGATCACCTGTATGAACAAAGTTGTAGGCTAGAGGCAGTGAAAGACTAAGACAGCTTTATGTGATGGACAAGTTTCAGTTTATCCTCATGGGTTTCAGCTCATTCTTGAGTGTTCTAGTTTGCCTTTCTATTCTCTCATTCTACTTTTACTTGTCCCCTCCAACTTCAGACTCATCATTTGGCACAAGGGAAGAAGACTTACATAGAATGCTTAACCAGTACCCATCATCATGTAAGCTTTAATCTCTATAATTTATCCATTTTGTCTTCATAGTTATTCTTTTCAAATCAAATCATAATTTATACCAAGATATAATTTATACTTTGAAATCCAGCACCCTTCCTGAAATTTCTTCTTTCAATAATTCTCAGTGTCTTAGGAAGTCTGGGCAGCTATAGCAAAAATACCATGGGCTGAGTGATCTAAACAATAAGCATTTTATTTCCCACAGCTTCAGAAGTTGGGGAGTCCAATATCAAGGCACTGGCAGATGTTGTATTTGGTGAGGGTCCACTTTCTGCTTCTGAGCCATATTCTGGTTGTGACTTCACGTGGTAGAAAAAGGACAAGAGAAATCTCTGTGTTCTCTTTTACAAGGGGATCAATCCCATTCATGAAGTCTTCATTCTCATGACCTGATCATCTCTCAAAGGCCCTGTCTCCCAATACCATCACCTAGAAGGTTAGGACTTCACTCTCTCAATGGGGGAGGGGGAACAATCATTTGGTCCACAGCACCCAGTCTCACTTGTGTCTCTGTTTGCTAACTTCTTTCTATGTTTTGAAGCCAAGATGTGAAATAAATGCCCATTCCTTGGAATTTTTTCATAGTCACTGTGTTTCTAGAACACTTCATTTAAGCTTTCCCTTAATGGAGTGGTTTTACTTTAAAAATACAAAGCACACCTGGTGTAAGTCCTTTAAAGTCTGCTTTTTTTTTTTTTTTTTTTTTTGATATTTTTCACTGTCAACCTGCCTTTGTAGGCTCCACCCTCCAGGCACTTTGCTCAGCTCCAGACAGTCTCCCAGACTATGCTTGCCTGTCCCTGCTTTTTAAAAAAATTCTCATGATACTCCTTATCCCGACCCCAAATATGTATTCTCCTCACTTCATATTTTAGAATCACTCATCTCTCCCTTAATATTTGAGTCCAAGGATTCTAAAAGTGCTTGCTTAAACAAAGCCTCATCTATACTGGTTGTCATCTTTTAGTAGCATTGAAAAGCTGACTAGAGCATTCAAATTTAAATCTTCAGTTTCTCAATCCCTTATCAGTTTTTGGAGATCCTAATTTGGTAGTTCAATGATAGTCCAAAGAATCTGAATGTTGTACAATTCTACAGATGATTCTTATGATTATATAAGTTTGGGAAATTCAAACATAGAAGAATATATGCATTTTTAAAAAATTGGGAATCTATTCATTTAGTGTATTGTTACTGAGCACCTGCTATATATCAGACATTGTTTCGAGTGTTGTTGAGATGGCAATGAATGAAACAATCTCTTTGCTTGCCGGCAGTTTATATTCTAGTGGTGTGGGTGAGTATAGATAGATAATTAATTGTAATTTACATATTATTTCAGGTGGGGAATCATTTCTATGGAGATAATTAAAGCAAGGTAAGGGTGATAATAAGATTTAGGTTGATATTTTGTATAGCGTGGTCATGCAAGATTTCAACAGTAAAGATGGATTTGAGCAGAGACTAAAAGTGAGGGAGTGCGGAAGCCATGCAGCTATTTGACTGAAGAGTACACCACGTAAACTTAACAACAAAACTATCTCTGAGACCAAAGCAGAGTAAGTAAGGGGAAAGGTGGCCAAAGCAGTCATGGCAGTATGGTGAGGCAGGGTTACAGCAAATAGGGACAGTTTAAGGGCATGGTCTTGTATTCTGAGTGAGAGGAAAAGTCAAAAGTTTTGAACAAAAAATATGATCTAACCTGTTTACTACTGTTATTTTTTTAAGATCATAGAATTAAGGATCACAGGCAGAAGCAAGGAAAAAAATGTTGCTGAATTCTCATTACTTCAGAAATTATTTACTTAGGCAATAAGTAAATATAAGCTCAATGTGACAGAGAACTTTTTGTTTTGTTTTGTTTATTGTTATACCCTCAGAAACTAAGGCAGATTGGCATACAGTAAGTGCTCAATAGATATTTTCTATGTACTGGTTTATACCAGAGCAATCAATCTTGGTTAAGGTGAGTAGAAACTTATTTTATAAAGTGGCTCCAAGTTTTGAAGTGCTTAGAGTTGTACATAATATTCTTCTTTTTTTTCAATGTCTGTGGTATCAATGCTGATGATCCCTCCTTCATTTCCAGTATTAGTAATTTTTATCTTATTTCTTTTTCTTTTTTCTTTTTGTTAACCTGGCTAAAGGCTTACTGATTATATTGATCTTTTCAAAGAACCAGCTTTGGGTTTTGTTCATTTCCTCTCTTGGTTCTCTATTCTTTATTTCATTGTTTTCTGCTCTGATTGCTATTTCTTCTGTTTGCATCAGGCTTAAACTGTTCTTTAGTTTCATAAGGTGGTGGCCTAATTTATTGATTTTAGTTCTTCTTTCTTTTGTAACATATGCATTCAATGCTATAAATTTGCCTCTAAGTACTATTTTCACTGAACCTCACAAATTTTTACGTTTTCGTTTTCATTTAATTCAAAATATTTTTTCATTTCCCTGACATTATCTTCTTTGCCTCATGTTCTATTTAGAAGTGTGTTGTTTAATCTCTAAATATTTCTGAAAGTTTTGGCAATTGCAAGCCAGTTATTGATTTCTACCTTAATTTTATTGTTGTCTGGAACATACTTTATATGATTTCTATTCTTTACATTTATTTGTTCAAGTGTGTTTTTCTTAGTGTATACTCCATATGAGCTTGAGAAGAGTGCGTGTGTATTTTGCTATTGTTGGATGAAGTATTCAATGTCAATTAGACACAATTGATTAATTGTGCTGTTCAGTTCAACTATATCATTGCTGATTTTCTACCTGTTGAATCTATGAGTTGAAGTCTCCAACTACAATAGTCACATAGTGTGAATTTTTACGTTAAACTTGCTAGGACATCGGCTATGTTTAATGTTTACTATAGCTGTAGGTTTCAGAGTCTTCCAATTGATCTAGTGTCCTCATTTTTAATTTCCCCTATTTTCTCTGGGCTTCCCTAATAACTCTTTAAATTGAGTCTTTGTCTTTCAACAATTTCAGCTATAAACCACTGTTATTTACTTGGCCACTGTTGATGTTGGGAAGGTGTTGGAAAGAGGATTGGTTAGTGATATTATTAATTATCAGTCTTGTAGAGGCCCTGAGTCCTTGAACTTTAACTTCCACAAATGTTCTTTAACTTTCTTTTTTTCTCCCTTTGAGTAAGACAGGAAGGTTACAGGCTACTGGAATGGGATAATTACTCTTTCCCCAGGTCAGATAAGGCCCTGATAAAGTTTTTTCTTTTGGAGAATAAGCCTTTGTAATGGAGAAGACTTCAGAATGACCTAAGAATGGTTTCTCCTTCCTCTCCCTCCTTCCTGCCATAGCTGCAGGGATCTTTCTTAGCTTTTCATTGGGAGAACTGGTGGGATCCTCAAGGTAAAATCCACAGAAATTTAGAGACCGTCTTAGGCTGCAGCTCCCAGGAGTTCTTACTCATGCTGGTCCATACTCAACCTCCAGCAGTCTGCCAAAATCACCATTGGAATATTACTACTAGTTTATGACTCCAGTGGCTTCTGCTCCAAGTAAGCAGGGGTCTGCTTTGATTCTCTGAATTTTCCTAACTTTCCAAAATTCAGTATGGTAGTTTGCTCTGTAACCTCAATTCTCTGGTGGGTCCAAAAAAATTCTTTTATTTTGTGTGCATTCGGCTTCTTTTCTTGTCAGGGTGGGAATGATGACTTGCAAGCTATTTACATGTCAGAGGTGAAACTGGAAGTTCCTAAGTACTACAACCAGGTGAATGTCAGTTGGGTGATGGTGGAACAGTGTTTAGACAAACATGATCACTAAAATAATAAACATAAGTTTACTTATCATTTGTCATTATACATAAAATATATGATAAAACCTTAATCAAGTAAATGCTTTCATTCAGGTTCTATTATTTTTAAAGAGTTAATGGATTCTAAACACTTGATTATCCATGTGTTAAGAAAATGTACGTTTCTTGCTATTTTTATTTAGGTTTTACACTACGATTAAAAGACACAATGAGATGTGAGACACGGGATCTGACCATATTTACAACTTTTTCAGGGTACTCTGTGTATTCTTAGAGTCAGATAACAGGCTGAATGCCTGGCATGAACACTATAGTGACTGACCCAGACTCTCATTTTGTGTCCCTGCTTCTATTGTTGCCAACACAGAAAAAGGATTAAAACTGGTAAATGGCAAAGAAGAGCCATTGAAATAGCAGCTAACTTTCATTATGTGGCATACAGATTTTTTTTTTTTTTCCTTAAAGGCCTTTTCTTCTTTCTTGTACTTATTGCTGTGTGGCCTAAAAAATAGCTGAATTGCTTTGGACCCCTGTTTGAAAGTTAGGGTTAAAATAGAGTGTGCCTTTTCTAAGCAGTAACAATAAAAGTTTTCTTACTCAAACAACCCTGCAAACAGGATGGTTCACAATGGGCATGCCGTGACCTAGTTACTGGTGGTTTCATAAGAATATTCACTATAACAATGCAGTCACCAAACTCAGCTTGCTGAGCAGCTAGAAACCAATCACAGGGTCTTCTACAGACCTATCCATTTCAGGGGAATGTTGTCCGTTAGGTATTCCACTATGTTTAGATATTCTTAAATTCTAAGTATTTTTTTCTTTGTTTCCCTGCTCTGTGTGAAGAAATGTTTCCAAATTAAATTTGCTATATAATTCAAGTTCTTTTTAGCTGAGACTATATTTCCCCTACTAGTTTCTTCTATGGATATGGTGGAAAAATCCCAAAGAAATGCCAATTTATTTTCCATGTAATTTCAATTAACCAATAAGGGTAAAATTCTGTGGTTCTCTAAAGAGTGGACAAATACAGGGGATACTTCCTAAAGAGTGGAAGAACTCACAAAAAACCTTAATAAAATACTAAGTTTTGTTAACCAGAAATATTTTACACTAGCTTGTGTTTTCTTAATTTGTTAAAATAAAAAAGCAAATGATACAAACTTCTTTGGGATAAGGTACTAAAATAGAGGATATTACACACAACATTTTGATATGATTGTTCCATTATTTCTATGTCCTAACAACGTTATTTTTCTTAAAGTACATACCTTCTTTCTCCTCACACAGGTATGCACATACCCTGCTTCACTTAACTTTCTGTTTCCAGTACTCTTAATTCCAAAATGAGCTACTCTTTACCTAACTGGATACAATGATGTCTCTAAATTTCCACTGATGCATTCATATTGCAGAACTTTCAACTACAAGTTGCTATGGACTGAATGTTGTTGTGGAGGAGAGCCCCAACATGGGTACCAGCCCACCAAACCATGGAGGTGACAATGCCACCCCAGTGGGCCTGGAAAGCAGAGCATCAAGCCGAGATTATTCTTGAGCCTTAAGATCTTTTGGAATTTGCCTTTCTAACAGTTGGACTTTTTTCGAAGCTGTTACTTTTTCCTTCCTTCCTATTTCTCCCTTTTGGAATGGAAAAACCTATTCTATGCCTGTCCCACCATTGTAATTTTGCAGCACATAACTTTCTTTCACAGATTCACAACTGGAGAGCAGTTTTGCCTCAGGATGAATTGTACCTCACATCTCACCCATATTTGATTTAGTTGATATGTGGATGAGACTTTGGACTTTAGAGTTGACACTGAAATAACTTAAGACTTTTGGGGCTCTCAGAATGGAATGAATACATGTAACATGTGAGAAGAACGTGAATTTTGAGAGGCCAAGGTGGAGTACATGGACTGAATGTTTATATCTCTCTAAAATTAGTATGTTGAAACCTTACTCCCCAATATCATAGTATCTGGAGGTAGGGTCTTTGGGAGGAAATTAAGTCACCTGAGTAGAGCTCTCATGATGGGATTAGTGCCCTTATATATACAGAGAGAGAAGAGAATTCTTTCTCTGCTCTCTGCCAGCTGAGTATACAATAAGAAGATGGCCATCTATAAACCAGAAAAAGAGATTTCACCAAACACTGGATTGGCCAGTGCCTTGATCTCGGATTTTCTAAACTCCAGAACTGTAAGAAATCAATTTCTGTTGTTTAAGCCACCCAGTCTATGGTAATTTGTAATAGCAGCAAAGCTAAGACAGAGTCGTGTTTTTTTTTTCTGTTATCTTAACAAATGAAAAGATATATTTTCTACAAATTGGGAGGTTTGTCAGGACTGATACAGAAAACATACAACCAGAAACTATTTTTGAACTGAACAAAGAATATTGAATGCCAACTATTTTGGGAAATGTTGTAGTAATTAATAAGTTCGAAGGATTATTAAGTAAGATGATTTTTATTTTAACAAATATACTGAAAAATTTCATTATACAGATCTTGATGTATAGAAATTATAGAAATTTCATTTCAGAAGTGCTTCCATTAATGAAAAGGTATTGGAATACTTCTTTTGAAATTGTGTAGAAACAATGTTCTTTTCTTTAATGTTATGGATTCATTCAATTCTAGGCACCATTGCTATGCTCATTTGTCCTCTTGTGGAGAGTTATTCTAGAAAATATGTGACATATATTTTTATTTCTTGGCCTTTGACTCTTGATGTGCATCATTTTTGACCTGGGTGGTGTGAGCTCCCTTCATGCTTCATATAGTAATTGTTCTAAGGAAACTATGATCTAAAACTACTGGGAGAATTAAAGTTATTAGGGATAGTCTCCTGACGGAGCAGTTAAACCTTTTTGAAGGCAAAACAGAAACATATTTCTTAGAATTTCTTTGCTAATTATCTGATTCTACTTTAGATCAACTGCATATATCCTAGAATGCCCTAGAAAACAAAAAAAAAAAAACAAAATATTTCAGTGAAAATGATATGGCTTTGTTAGTTCTAACTTAGCATGTCAAAAATTGAAAAATTTACTATGCAAGTATCCATTGTTCAAGAAATATTCATTGAGAGCCTACAATGCAGTGGACGTTTAGCCTTGTGCTTGATTATCTAATGTAAATAGACAGATTAGGTAGTTATAAAGGTGCTATGTTTCTTTTATGAAGTCTACACAGTATCTATAAAGCATAATATTTCCTTCTGTGTTGTAAGTGCAGAGGGGTCAACATAAAGAATTACATAAAATATAAAGATTATAATAAGAACAAAATAATCATTACCAATTACCAAGTATATCCAAAGACTAAAGCGAAGACTTTATAAAGGAGGTAAAAGCATGGTTTATTCCAAAAAAGATTAGCATATTTACTATTGCATTTAAATTTTTGAGTAGAAGACATTCCAAATTGAGGAAATACCATGTGCAACATAACAGGAATGAATAAGGAACACATGAAGATGCACATGTAAACAGTAAATTGATAAGGATGGTTTTAAGGAAACACCAAGTGAGTTAGAAAGATTTTAAGCTAAAACAGTCTGAAGCCAGAAAATGAATGAATTTAGATGTCATTAGGTTGGTAAATAGAGCCACAAAAGCATGATAGCAGGAGTATTGAAATATTTGAGATAATTTTTTTTTAAAAATAACCTAATTAAAGAACAATACGAATGAGAAAGGGAAAAAGCTAAGGCTGAAAGTTATTTTAAATAGCATTGATGATAGTATTTTTTCCTCTTAGGATGAAGTTGATATTAAGAAATGTTCAAAAATCTTACAGAGCAAAGTATAAATAATATGATCAGCTGTATGATCACATTAATAGTAATGATGTGAAATTTTTAAAAATTATTACTTACGTGGTTTAATTTTAGAAGAATTAAAAATTTTGAGTAATTTGTAAGTTATGTCTCATATTTATTTTAAAAATCTTTCTAACTTGCATTTGGGGAAAAGCTCATACTTAAAGGTTAACATATTTATGTTTTTTGCCTTTTGTTCCTGCCAAATAATAATAATTGAATCAATCTCAATACATTATTTTTTTTTTCATTTACTAGTCTTGTCTCTCTTGAATTTGTCTCTTCCAAAGTCAAGTATATTTATATATCTATAAATATGTATATAGATGTATATGAATATAGTACAGTGCAACTTAATAGATGATAAGATGCCAAGATATTATCATATAATAAAACAAAGTTCATGAAAATATGGCAAAATATGTACATAAAATATGAAAAATATTCAGGGCATTCTAGCTCAAATATTTTAAAAAGCCTTTATTTACCAAAAATCGGCTTTTTGTGAATGGAGTTAAAACTGTGTTAGCCATCCTCATCTTTCTGTTCCTCTTTTTTTGTAAAACCAAAATTTAGGCTTATGTCTGATATAAACAGTGAGTGAACATAGAATTGAAATGTACTTAGAAGTCCATATGATGCTATAAGTATCTCTAACTCTGACGCAAATATGCCATTAGTGAATTCTATAATAAATGTAAGGTGAAAATTTTTCTCAGCCGGGGAAAAAAGTAAGAATGTGAAATAAGGTGATGCAGGCTGGTCTAATTTTCCACTCTATGTCACACGTTGATGGCCCTCATAATTCATACCTGGGGGAAAGTACTAGCAAGGCAGGAGAAGTCTGAAACCAGATAAGCCCTACTGTATTAGTGAAAGTGTCGATTAAAGAACATGTTGTACTATCAACAATAAATCATTAGTGCATTAGAGCCTGGTTGAGAAGAAAAATAATTTGGCTTAAGAGGATTAGAGATCCCTAGTTCCTAGTTAAAAGTAATTCAACCACATAGCAAAATAAACAAATTCGATCATATTTGTCGTTTATGAATAAAGATAGTCAGAAGGGAAGAAATGACAATGTGATGATACATGCAAAGCTTTGTTCTCAGAGCTTCTGAAAAATCTACATTTCAGAAAAGTCTCCCAGAGGGGTGAAAAACAAAGCTTGCTATTCCTAAAGTCTTGTGGCTAAACCATTGTTTTACATTGATTTTTATATGTTCCTTTTTCCTAAGAATGTCACACTATTTATTAAAATCATGACATCCCAATAATTGATACACAGTGTTCTAAAAAATAAACATTGCAAAAATTGTGATTCATTTATCTTTGATTTGATTTTTATTGGCTTTGTATATGTCATTTATGCAGCAATATTCAATACAGTTTCATTTACTGTATACTCATCTGTTATTTGTAAAGTCTGTAAATCAATTGAGATAAAAAAACAACCTTCCCCTTGATGATGTGGCCTCTCCTAATTTTCCCCCATGTAAAAACAGAAATAATAATTTATCTCTATCTGAAGAATTGTTCTGAAATTGAATAATTTAAAAATATTCAAGTGAAAATGCTTTAAAATTATAAAACTATACAAATGGAAAGATCTATTACTTTTTAATTAATATAATTATCATTAATAAACATGCTTTTTTGGACATATAAAAATGAAATAGGGAAATTATTAGTAATTCTGAGAAATGATGGGAAAAAGACTGAAGCAATTACACAAAAATATATCAAACTTGTGTCAAAATTTAGTCTAAAAATAAAAGAAAATATATATATATATATAGAGAGAGAGAGAGAGAGAGAGAGATATTTTCCCCAAGGGTCTTTACTAGCATTCAACATATATCAAGTAGAAAAAAGCACGAAGACATTCTCAATTTCTACCCACCCCCACACCCTCACTGCACCTTTCATTTTTCAGGACTGTAAAGTGTGAATTTGTCTCAGACACTGTAATTGATGTTGCTGCAAAAAAACCTGCAAATATGGGGTGTACCTTTATCTTCTCCCCAGATTCAACAAAGGAAAAGGAGCCAGTTTGCAGATGTAAGGAGATAGAGAAGATGAACAATTTCAAAATTTAGTGAATTTCTGACTAACAAAAAGTTAATTTCAAAATAAAGAAATACTGTATTCTAGTAATACAGTGTGTTTCTAAGTGAGTTCTAGGAAGAAAAGCACAGTGACTAGATACTTGATGTGGACAGACAAACCAAAGTTTTACCATTTAAAAAGTATGTGATTTCAGATAAGTTTTTCAAACTCAGTCCTGAAAATGAAATGTGAAAATAGGTGGGGCATTTAGTATATTGCAAGTATAAAATTGACACCAAATAATGACAGTAGGTGTTATTATTACTTCAGATGTAATATTTTATCCCCAAAATGAATATTTCTGACAGTTATTTATAATTTAGCATTATCTGCCCCCCTAATATAAGCATTGTTAGTTGATATAATATCCTCCCTCTTTCATTCTGAAAAACTTTGAGTTTATTAGAATGAATACGTTATTGTTAAACATAGAGAGAACAAACAAAACTTAATAAATGGCATGTTCAAATCAGGGTTTGGTAAATCCAAGTATTTTCTTTCTTTTGTGAGTTATTCAATATTTGAAGTATGGCATGTTTATCAGGCTAAATATAAACTATTCATATGAAATGCATTAGATATTAATGAAATAATTAAATTATGTTGATTAAATTTGCGCTAAGCCCAAGTTATTCTCAAGATTTTTTAAATAAATTTATGATGCTGGCTTATTTTGTTATTTGTAAATTACTACTAAAGTTTAGGAAAATTATTACGAATGTTGATTGTTCTGACCACCATTTGCTTATCACTTCATTAATCTGATAAAAATGTCACATCAGTAATGCTCTTGCCTCAACTTTTTGCTTTTCTGTAATTATCTTTATTCAATCTGCATAAAATTTAAAATGGTAACATGTAGTATTTTTCTGTTGGCTCCTAAAAATTAAGACAAAGGTAATTAAGAAACAAATCTGGTGTATTTTAATTTTTTTACATTTCTCATATACTTCTAATAAATTCCTATATATAAGGTTGAGCTGGATTAAGACAACAATACCTATATTTAGTTTTATAATAAGGTACAACAAAGTAAACCCATAATTCTGGGTATAATTTTTTATGTTGCTATAGCAAATATAATATTAATATTTTAATAGATGTAGTTTGCTAATACATCTGTCCAGTTAGCGAAAAATGTGATGTATGTTATGACTAACACTGCAAAGCAATAACTTTGTGAAAGTCAGAAAACATAATATATAATGACTTTTTTTATATGTTTTAATAGCACTGGCAAGACGAATCTCGAGGTTCTTAGTATTTTAGGTCAATTTGTTGAATTCAATTAGGCTTGTAAATCATTTAACAGCGTTCTTGTTACATTTGTAATGTTCAATAAACATTATTTCCCATTCTAACACTGTCCTAGGCTGCCTTTCTTTGATGTTTTGGACTCTCTTCTTTAATTGGACTTGACCTTTACCTCAAGTTCAAAATCATGCTCATATCACACACATTACAGGTCCTTCTCTAGTTGAATAATCTTATTTGGATTATTACTTTTCTATGATTCATCCCAGCCCTTTGTGTTTAACATGTAGTTTAAACTTCTTCACTTGTTCATAAATTATTTTCATGAATTCATTTTGCCACACTCCATGTTTATTTGTCCCATTTTGTGTTGCTGTTATTCAGGTGTCCTAAAGTAAAAATAAAATATTATCTACAAATATCGCATATCATGTATTAGTTACATAGCTGAAATTTGCCTTCAATACTTACTTTTTAGACTGAGTGAATTTGACAGTTTCATTATGTAATTTTTTAATATTGATGTTAGCCAATCATTTCAACTGAAATTAAATCCTCAGATAATGAGAAGCAAAGATATGTTATTTTAAGTTACATTTCCAAAACAAGTATTTTGGCATAATTTTTACACACTTGATGGATTAAGTTTAGGTAAGTATTTAAGGTCTATGGGATTAATTCAGCTATGCAAATTTATACAGGCCAAAGGGCTAAGAACTTAAATTATTTAAAGGTATTATACTGTGAAGAGTTGAAACTTGTAATAAACAAAATAGGGAAAATAGTCATTTTCAATGCTGCCAATATGGCCATATAGATGGCCTTGGAAAATAGTTTTTGTTGGTAATAAAAAAATGAAGGCAAAAGCAACAACAACAGCAACAAAAAAAACAAAACAACTTAAAAGAAGATCTTAAGAATTATGGAATTTTAATTTACCGCTTTATGAATGCCTTTAAATAGTCTCATTAATATCAGATCATTATTTCAATTTTAGATAACATACAATTAAATAAACTTAGTGTCAGCTTAAAACTACCATAAGAGTTCAAATTACTTTTTATGTAGTTTCAGATTTTACTTGGTATAAGTCCCTCATCTAGAATATCTGGAAGAATTAACTGGCATAGACTAGTGTCTCTACTCTCCAAGAATTAGGTGAGACACAATCAAAGTGTTGCCTTGACTCCTGTTTTCCACATATCTCGTAATCTTAACCAGCTTTCAAGGTTGAGTGCAAGTCCCACTTCCATCATGAATATTTTCTTGAGCATTGCAACATATATGATCTGTTCCTCCAAATCCATAAAGCATCTATTATGTTTCTTGCACACCCAGTTTGGTATTATACAAGACTTCGCAAAGTTTCAACATTATTTAAACTATGTATATATTTTTTTCATTCTCTCATGTCTCAAAATATTTACCTTCCTACAACTCAAATGCTGTGATTCACACTTCACTTTTATGTGCCCAGGTACTAGTATAACTCCGTAAACAGGACAGGCACTATTTTTTGAGCTATGTCTTTGGTGTCAGATACTTGACTTTGTCACTTACCAGCTGCATGACACATATTCACTAATTCTCCACCTCTTCTCTACTGATACAAAGTTGGGGAAGGGGGTTGTCATGATTTTCTATGTTCCGAAAAGAACCATATCTCAACCACTTCTACCAGAAGTTCAAAGTTTTTGTAATAATCAAGAAGATTCTAATCAAGTCTTAGGGGGAAAGAAGGAATAAAGACAACTTGTAAGTAGAAAGAAATGAGTAGAAACAAGTTGTCCCAACCCCCTATTTCCAAAAAAATCAATTGATATTTTTAAATGATATTTGTATTATGCAAAAGATATTGTAATAATATAAAATTTATGGAGTTATAGGAATAAAATGAAATACAGTATGGAAAATATGAAACCACAAATTACTAGAAAATTGGTTACTGTAATAAATAAAAATTGTGGTCAAATGGACAAAAGAGTTCTTATCTTTGGAGTGACTTACTTAGGGATGGATATAAGGAATTCTAAGAAGCAGACATAGGGTACATTGATAAATATCATCCTGCTCAATTGTTTTCCACATCTATATTTGTTTAAAAAATATCAATTCTGTAGCCTCAACATCCCTTTGGTTACAGCTGTTTTGTTTCCTATAGAAATATGACTGTTATTTCTCCATTTCTCAAGTGCAGATGTAAAACCAGACGCCACATGTGTAACTTGGCATAAGTATGCCTAATGTCTCACACTTAGGAATCTAGCCTTCGTGTCCAATAACCCAGATTCCACATTTCTCAGTATTTTTACTAATATTAATTTAATAATCTGACGAGTAGCAGTTTGTTAAATTATGTAATATATTTATTATTATATAGGTTGATATTTGGCAAACTGAAGATTGTGGGAGAAAGAGAAATCAGTACGTGGCTTCCAAGGTATTCTGTTATGGAAAGAATTGTAAGAGTGAAATGATGACTTTTTTTTTTTTTTGATTAATTAAGGAGAGGGACGTGTAGTTTCTTTCTCTCCCCTCAGTAGGGTGTCTCCTTGGAAACAACATAATCCCAATAATAGGTCCATCCTTTTGATTTTATAATGTAAAATTGGGGGCTTTCTGACCCTTAGAACTATAAATACATATCTTTAAAATTCACTCAGGAGTCTCAAGAGGGTGAGTCAGGAGACTATAACAGGTGCAACCATTTTTCTCTCATGGAAATAGTTTTGCTGCTTCTTCTACTTTACAATAGAAATTTATGTGAATTTCTTTCCAGGTTGTGTGGTATCTGATGGACTGTCTGCATGTATGTAATCTCATACACATATTCATTAATTCTCCACCTCTACTCTACTGATACAAAGTTGGGGAAGGGGGTTGTCATGATTTTCTATGTCCCGAAAAGAACCATATCTCAACCACTTCTACCAGAAGTTCAAAGTTTTTGTAATAATCAAGAAGATTCTAATCAAGTCTTAGGGGGAAAGAAGGAATAAAGACAACTTGTAAGTAGAAAGAAATGAGTAGAAACAAGTTGTCCCAACCCCCTATTTCCAGGTATTTCTAAGTTATTGCATACAAAAAATCTAATTTTGAGGTCAATAACTTTTGAGATGGAAAATATGATTCGACCAAGCAGGTTTGCATCCAGGAGTACACAGGTATGAATACCAAAAAAAAAAAAAAAAAAATTAGCACTGGTTTTAAAATTCAAATTTGTCCAACAACTATCTTGGTTGAAGTGGGGCCTTCACTGTTGCTGACATCTTGACACACCATTTCTCAAAAGTCTGTGATAAGAAAGGATCCTAAATTAAAACAGGAGCTTTAGTCAGCAGCTTAGCCCCCAGCCCCACTGCCTGCTCTGTAATCTGGAGAGCAGAGAGTCCAGTATTTCAGCTATCTCTGCCTTTGCTGGCATTGCAAAGGTGGCTTTTTCTGGAGCAAGGAGATTCTGATGATCATGGAGTGTCACAGCCTCCTAAGGGGGCCTTTTGAAGTTCCATAGATAAACAGAAGCATGAATTGGCTCTGTTCGTCATACACAATAGTATACATACAAGGATATATTAGGAGGAGGGATGTCAGTGCTAGAAATTTAATATTCTCCCTGATTATCTGGTCCTTTGGAAGGCCAGAGTTGGAATACTAGGAGTAGGACATTATTGTTCTGCCACAGCAAGAAACTCCATTTCGAATGCTTTATAAAATTCTGGTCAATTAAATATGATAATTTATTTTAATAGTTTTATGTTTTGTAAAGAAAACATTTATTTACATTTGTTAGATAAAATAATGTTTAAGAATTATATAATAAGAAAGAAAAATTACTTCCATATCCTGAAGGTTCATGTCTTAATGGTCCATATTAATTCACAAAAGTTGACTATATAATAAAGTAATTAAGAATTTGCTACTACAAACCTCTATTAAACATAAATTTTATTAAGGCTAGAAAGTTAATTATCACTTCATATCTTCTTTTTTGAAAAAAGCATAACATTTTAATGTATGAAATAAGTATACATAAGAGAAAATATAGCGAATTATTAAAATTTAATTTAAATATCAACAGTCAAATTACATGACAGACAAAATATTTATAGATTAATTTGTCTAGCACATTATTTTAAAGGTACTTGATATTCCTTATAATAGTGCAGGAGATATTGAAAAAGGGTTCTAAAATGGAGTTTACAGAAGCAAAATTCACAAGGTGAGTTTTCATCTGCCAACAGATGTATTTGAAACAGCTGAAGTAATATAGGATTTTTTAAAAAAGCTTTTACTCACAAGCTCCATCATGAATAAAATTAAAAGACTTTATTGCCTTCATTAGTTTTCTTTCCCCCAAATCTCAAGAATATGCTTTCAATACCATCCATCAGAATCATCTGTGGAGAAGGGTCACAGATCTAATTCTTCACTCAGGCACAGAGGACATTAACATCTAATACACAATGTGAGATGTCATATATAATAATTAGGGTGTAATTACGTTCAGATATTTCCTCAAAGATGTCTTCAGACACTAGCTGTTCTTCCACTTCAAGAAATCACAGTGGACGCCGTTCCTATGGTTACCAGGAGGGATGCATTTATGGAGATAACTCAAGACTATAAAAGGAGTAAGAAGCCAGGCCAGAATTGCTGACTGGTCTGATATAGTCACTCTGCCCAGCAGTATTTCTCAGTTATTCTGATGCTAAGAAAATTAATAAAACATTTTACATGAATAAACCAATTTAATTAATTTTCAGTCAAGTTTAATCTATTTATTGCTGTAGCTGGAGAGTCCTAATAAAATTTATCAAAAAAACAAAAGAATTTGGGAAAAGAAAAGAAGTCTCTTAAAGAGTACAGCATTTTGAAAAAAACTGTTCCCTCAAACATTGCTAAAGTGATAACTAAAATACTACAGGCAAAGTCAACTAGTATTTAAAATGACAATCCAATGGGAAATAGCCATGTTCTCTCCACAATTACAGGTTCATTTAAGTAAGCATATGTCTAATCTTTTTTGTGATTCTTATTTTGTTTTTATAATGACTGATATGGAAAAAAACCTCACTGTCTTAACAAAATGTCTGCAAAAAGAGACAGATAGAAACAGACGTAAAGAGGGAGAGAAGAAAACTAAAGCATCATACACCATGCTATAAAATGAAGTCGAAGAAGAATTAGTGGGTGAAATAAAGATTGAAGGAAACTATTAATTTCTTTTATAGGAAATTATAATTTTTGATTAGAAACCTTTGCATCTTTCACTTTTCCTGTTCATTAATTTGCATAAGAAAGATATGATTGCCTAATACATCTCAGTATTCTTGCTAATTTTGAGATGGAAAGCAACAATCTTCTGTGTGCTGAAGTTTGCAGAATGCAGATGTTTGTACATATGTATATATACTTATTAAAGCTTACCATTATATTCCCTTTTCTAATCAAAAGTAAAAATATTTAACCATTTTCAGATGAAACTGATACCTTTCATGATACTTTTTATTTCTAAAATCTAGGTTGATGCTTTTGAAAAATACCAAGTGTTTTTTAGCTCATATATTTTTGCATGCTTCTGACAGTAAATACCTTAGAGAAACCCAGTTTTCCTCAGTCCAGCAAGCTTGCTCCCTGACTGCTAGAGCTGAGAAACACACACAAAAAATGGCATTTTATGCAGATTTTCTAATTAAGCAAAGGGAATCCAAAGGCATTTGAACCCTTCATCATATATCGTGACATATTTTCAAAATGAATAAAATATAAATTATTTGTGTATGTCAGCAAATAGTGGCACATCTGAGAACAACATCTATAAAAAGCCGGCACCCCCATTTTCCTTGGAAGATTCTGAAATAATTAAGTTAGTAAATCATCACCTAGTCAGGACATCAGGCTCCTACAGCTACTTTCTTTGATCTTCACCTTAATTATGTACTTGTGTTGATCCCTGATTATAAAATGTACTGACAGGCATATGCCTTTGACTGCTTTATTCTGGAAGTATTTCACAAGCTATTCGTGATTTGATGTTTTTATTCTAACTCCCTATGTTACTTTGACATATATATCCAGGGAGAGGTGTGTGTCATAGCCTGCAACCTCCAGTGGGGTAAGCTACTTACAATCAGTTCTCATTGTTCAGTAGCAACCAGAGTGGCATTTGTAATCAAGCAGTTAATCAATGTTTAATGTCATGATGAAGATGATTATGACAAGTCTACATTTTGGTTGAAGTACAAATATACAAAGAAAACAGACCTAATACCATCTTTTTCAAATGCACATACATGTATACACACACTTACACAATAAGAAATGGATTTAAGGATACATTTTACTTTATCTTCAAGGCCCATGATGACCACAATTTTGTTTTGAGTAACAAAGAATAAAATGTAATGCTATAAATTACTACCGCCAACAAAAGGAAATGTAATACTGTTGATTACCCAGAACAATGGTACAATGGTATCATTGGGTGTTGGAAGTATAGGTTAGTTTTATTTCTTCTAAATGCTATTTTGACTCTCTAGTATTATGAATATGAATGTATATGCATGTATGTTTGTATATATGTATGGTGCATAATATTTTTATTAGAAAAATTTTAAAATGATTCTATTATTTAAGTAGATGAAATAGGAGATGACATATTAGAACTCAATTTTCTACCAGGTAATTACTACTTATATTCTCTGTAGAATGTCCACAATCTTCTCTTTAGGAAAGTGACACTGCCTATTGTAGAAAGGACAAGTTAATGGGAAAAATAATGTTATTTGAGTCCCTATTATTTTATTTACTTAAGGAATAATCAGAGAGGGGAGAATAATACTTTATCATGCAAGACTGTAGGTGAATAGTTGAGGACATTATGCAAATAAGAAATATATGGCATTGCGAAATCCTTGAACCATAGTCATCCTTCAGAGAAGTGGCCTGTGTCTCAAGGTTTGTTTTATGAAGATATCAACATTTTTGAAAAATATAGAGACAGAAGATAGCAACATAAAAATAAACTTCGGACCTTGACTAGTGATTGAATTTTTTCACCTGCTATCTGTTACTATTTAATCTATATATAGGGGAAAATCAGCTGAGCTGTCCAGAAACATCTGGATATTATGGTACCCAACAAATATAATAGCTACAGCTAATGAGCCTAAAGATAGGAAAAGCATTACCTGGTTGCTGTTTCAGCCTTCAGCCAATGAATATAAATAGGCTTTCGTTGCTCTTTTGTCCTACTAAAATGCAATCCAGTTTATTGAACTGGTGAATTACATTAACCATTTTGACATTATTTCTTTATAAATCTAACATGGTGTCCTTGTTATGTTCTTTCTCTCTCTGTATTAGAGAAACCATAATAAAACCATATAACTTGCTTAAGTTCAATGATTCTAATAATTGATTAAAATAATTTGTATAGAAAGTGCTATTTATATATTTAACACATATTTACATATATAATATAGTCTATGTATATTATATAAATATACATGAACATTCTATCTGTTTGTCTATCTCCACCACATGCTAGTGAATTAAATTCTGGAAATCATGATAACATGAAAGAAAAAAGTAGGGCTTCCACTTTTGTGTCTATAGGTATTTCTTCACACAAAACGATCTATCTTAGTTCCTGCCCTATACAATGCAAATGATCATGATGGGATCTACACCATAGAGTTTTCTAAAAGTGAAATTAATTTATCTATTTTTGTGTGTGTGTATCTATCTATCTATCTATCTATAGCTAAACACATAGCAGGTGCTGAGGGAATATACTCATTGATATTGTTGTAGCTATTAGCATATTTTCAGAGAATCAAATCTAGAGCTAGGTTTTGTGCTGACAAATCCATCCACAATTAGGTAGAAAGGCTGCACTGAGATTAGGAAGAACACCTAGGCTAAATAATGGGTTTATGAAAATAAGTGTGTAAAAACCAAATCTGGTTATCTATTATTCAAGGCAGGGCCTTCTCCTGAGGACAGGTGTCTGCAATAAGTACCCTTAATACTTCCCTGTGTCAAATGGAGGTTATTACATTATACATTGTATATTCAAAGGCCATGCTCTGTGATCTTGGTTGTATATTTTCCTTGGGAATAAGATAACAGAAAACTACATCCTTTATGTATCTACTAGCGACTAAAACTCCTATTACCTTTATTTATTTATTTACTTATTTTTTGAGACAGAGTCTCACCCTGTTGCCCGGGCTAGAGTGCTGTGGCATCAGCCTAGCTCACAGGAACCTCAAACTCCTGGGCTCAAGCAATCCTCCTGCCTCAGCCTCCCAAGTAGCTGGGACTATAGGCATGCACCACCATGCCCGGCTAATTTTTTCTATATATAATTTTTGCTGTCTATAAAATTTCTTTCTATTTTTAGTAGAGACAGGGTCTCACTCTTGCTCAGGCTGGTCTTGAACTCCTGAGCTCAAACAATCCACCCGCCTCAGCCTCCCAGAGTGCTAGGATTACATGTGTGAGCCACCATGCCTGGCCCCTGTTACCTTTAAGTCCTGTGCGTTCATTGATCTAAGAATGGGGGAATTTGGGGGAAAGAGGACAGCAGGGGCTAGAAAATCATTCTGGGCTACCTGGAAATAGGCAGAAATTGATAACAGGCTTTTAACATGGGAAACTATGCATATGAATAAAAATACAATATTAGGAGACAGAATTAACAATGGAAGTAAGACTTTAGTTTTTATTTAGCAGTATTACAACAAACCATCATACCGGTACTATCATTTAAAAGCTACTATAACATACATAATTTTGCATAATTTACAAAATCAATCAATGAGTTAGCTAGATAAAATATTATTTTGACCATTTTGCAGATGAGAAAAATGATTTTGAGAGGCAATGTGATTTATCAGATCTAATATGTAGGTAAGCAATAGATTTAAATCAGGAAGCTGTATCTTTTCCCTCTCAATATAACTTCTTAATATTTATAAATTTCAACTTCACTGATAATAACCTAAGACCAAACTCTTCATCAATAAATAGTTTAGAAATAAAATTTTATCAGATTCAATGTTCAAATACTAAATATGTGTACAGATGTGAATAAGAACATACTATGAAAGTGTGGTAGATACTACTCAGGGTTAGTTTTAAGCATTCTTTTACTTATTATAACCAAGTTGTAAGTGCTCACTGTTCATAAAATTGTTAAAGAAGATAGACCAATATTGTTATCATAAATTTATTATATCAATTCATTTTATCACAAACACACAAATTTTCTTTCAGAAAATCAATTTTAGTGGCAATTTTATGGCCACCTAGTCTGTTCTCATCTTAAGACATTCCATATCTAAAGAAATTACAACTAGAGTCATAAAAATGCAAAAATAATTAAGGAAGACTTTTAAGTGATTGGCTTAAGCAACTGAGTGGTCTGCACCATTTGCTGAGATACAGAAAACTTGGCCCAGATAGTTTTGGAAGGAGAAGGGAGAGAGTCAGTAGTTCTATTTTTCACACATTATATTTAAGAATGTAGCTCAATATGAAAATATAAATATAAAGGAGGCAGACTGGTCACACAAGTCTGAATTCAGGGATTGGGAGAAGCTATAACTGTGGGGCTATCGGTACACAGAAGTGAATTTTGTCTCTGCATGATATAGATAAAAATGAGTGGTTAACCCTGAAACACTCCAACGTTTAGAAACTGTGTGAGAAAGAAGAATCAGCAAAAGAGAATAGTGAAATGCTGTAGTGGTACAAGGAAAATTCTGAGAGTGTGGCTGGAAATAGGAGAAGAAAGTGTTCTAAATATGTTGAATTCTGAAAAGAAATGGGAGGAGATGAGTGCTAACTGGAAAATGTTTCATTGGCCCGGGGGAAACAAAATTCATTTTTTGAGACATTTTTCTCAGTCAAGGTTTGATCAGAGAATCAGGACCACTTATATAAGTAAATTATTAATTCTAGAAATTTGACCTTAAAAAAATCATGACAATTCATCCTGCTCTCCTTGTCTGGAACTATGGCTGGAAGGGCAGTAGGGAAGTGAGTTGCTAAAGGAAGATTGATGTGACGTGGGGCAGCAAGGGAAGACTGGAATCTCCAAGAATGAATGGACCTCATGCGTATGAAAGGGTAGTGACATTGGTCTCTCATCACTTCTAAGCCTCCAGCTTTCATGATAGAGATGTTCTGCAGGAACAACCGATGATTTTTGCCAATAAGCTGAGTACACTTTGCCAAGCTAAAAATGCACATGGCTGAGGAGTCTACAACTTTTAAGCAGGAGATAAAGAAGGAACTTGAGTTTCTGTGAGTCCAGCCCTTGTCCACACCAGCTGGGTGAGCCACTAGTAAACAAAAACTACATGAGCTACAGCAGCTCCTCATTCCTTCCTCTGTCCTTCCCAGACTAAAAAGCACGACTTCATTTCCAACTACATCACGATTGTAATGTCTTTTATAGTTTAATTAAACCAGAGTCATGCAGGAAAGGGAATTCAGGAAAGTTAGTTTCAGTTTATCTAACTCGATATAATGAAAATTTTTCCAAGGGTTGAAGAGTAAATGGGAGATGAGTTACTACATATCAGCTCTCCCAAAAGTTTTGCTGAAACAGATAGAATTAAAATGTAAATATTTTTGTTTAGTTTTTGTTTGTTTTTTGATATACTTTAGTTCTGTAAAATGGTAGATAATGGAGCAATATCATTCTACATGGTAGGTAGTGGAAAATGAATCAGCAGAAATAGGGAGATTCATGCTAAAGAAGAGAGAAGATTAGGATGGAACTAGTAAAACCCTTGATAAGGTGAAATGAATAAATGCTGTTAACATTCTAGGTATAGAATATTTCTTTTCAGTCTTTTTTTTTGCTATGTATTTCTAATGTAATTTAGTGGTTCACAGAACAGACGCTGGGACAGATTGTCTGGCTATAAACTCTGATCCTACTACTTAATAATTGTGTGACAGAGCATGAATTTCTCTGCCTCGGATTCTTCTTTTGAAAATGTCAATAGTGATAGTAGCAACTCATAGGGTCACTGTGAAGAAAGAAAGAATAACAGTACACAACCATAGGGTTATTGTAAATATTAAATAAGGTACTGTATGGGATTCACATAGAATGTTATTGGCACTTAGTATTCTGCTATCATCTAAATATTTGAGTGGCTATAGTGTATATAATTTTTATCCCTTTTGATTAACATTGTAACATTAAGCTTTCTTTTTATTATTTAAATTTCTTTACAATTATTGTTTTATTATTTCATAATATTCTAGCATATAGAGTGTAACAAAATATACTTAGCCATTTATTTTTCCATGATGGACAATGCAAGAATATCAATTGTGCATCCAGAGAGTTTCTAATTTAAAACACACACACATTTTGGTTTTTTGTTTTGTTTTGTTTTGTTTTACATAATGCTGTGGTGAACACTTTTAAACATACAGATATATCCACTTTGATAGTTCTGTAGGATAAATCTACTAGAAGTGGAATTAAGAGTAAAGGATTCCCAGAATTCCTTTTTTTTTTTTTTTTGAGACAGAGTCTCACTTTGTTGCCCAGGCTAGAGTGAGTGCCATGGCGTCAGCCTAGCTCACAGCAACCTCAAACTCCTGGGCTCAAGTGATCCTCCTGCCTCAGCCTCCCGAGTAGCTGGGACTACAGGCATGCGCCACTATGCCCGGCTAATCTTTCTATATATATTTTTAGTTGTCCATATAATTTCTTTCTGTTTTTAGTAGAGACGGGGTCTCGCTCTTGCTCAGGCTGGTCTCGAACTCCTGACCTTGAGCGATCCACCCGCCTTGGCCTCCCAGAGTGCTAGGATTACAGGCGTGAGCCACCGCGCCCGGCCTCCCAGAATTCTTAATGTTCTTTCTTCTGAGTAATGAAGAAATATGTCTAAAAATTAAACTATAAATTAGTTCTTTTAAAATGTTATCTTAGGAGGTAATATGAATTCAGGAAGTTAGTTTATTAAATGATAAAATGGTGGAGAATATTTCAACTTTTATTTAAATTAAATATTTTAGCAATGTGTGTCTATCACTTATTTCTATGAATAAATCCATGCTATTATTTACTGAAAAACTATGGCTTCTGTTTAGCTGCATCTCTGTTAAAATGAACATTGAGCACTCCATGAAAAATGCCTTCCATAGACATTTAAATTATAGTAATTACAATATTTTTTCAGATGCTCAGTATTTGCTCTTCTTCTATATCTGATATTTACAATTACAGATTTTTATCATGAAACTTAAAAAGGCAATAAAGTGAGATAATATACACAGTGTCTGCATCATTAATTGTCAATGACCATTTTTAATGTGTCACTTGTTACATTCCCAGTTAAAACATATGGATAATTTCTTTGTAAAGCAATTGCATTTGCTCTCATAATAACTAGTAGCAAAGCTGCCAAGATAATATTCCCACCTGTCTCTAGAAATGTAAGAATCTCCTTTGTATTACTAATTTGCCCATAGTTGATCTCCTCCAACGTGATTCATCTATTGTTGGTATATTTGTTAACAACTGTAACTATGTCTTTGAGTGTTAATCATGATTCATGATTTTATAATGTACAGTTATGACAAATGTCCCTAAACATTTTCTGAATGAATGCTCACAGTCGCAAATGTCCACTTGGTTTTTGAAAAAAAATTACATTGTGAATACAATAGAATGATACATGCCTGCACAAGGGAAGAAAGGATGTTATCCTATGTAAAAGCACTCACTAATAATGCCGTAATCACTATTATTAGAAGCTGCCTCATTTTCTTTACAATTCTTTGTCCATGAAGTGAAAAGATAGGATGTTCCTGAAAGACAGTGGCTAAATAAAATACATTACATTTTTTCCTTCCACTTTCAATCTGGTGTTCACATCTATTAAAAAAAGGAAAAGTACGTTTTTCATAAAAGTCTATTCTTATGGTTTCCTTGGCATCACACTCTCTCTTTGTGTCTTTCCAAGCTTTTCTTCTGTTTCTTCTTATATCATCATGTTAGTACCAATCAGGCACTTACAATTTCAGAATACTCTATTAAGTACTCAAAATGCACTTCTTCCTTTTTCTCTGAATAACATTACTAGGTATTTTATTACAGACAGAAAACTAAGTTCCTCCAAAATAATAATGTTAATAAGAACACTTATACACTGCTGGTGGGATTGCAAACTAGTACAACCTATGTGGAATGTAGTATGGAGATACCTCAAAGAACTAAAAGTAGAATTATCATTTGATCCAGCAATCCCACTACTGGGTATTTACCCAAGGGAAAAAAAGACACCCGCACTCAAATGTTTATAGCAGCACAATTCACAATTGCAAAGATGTGGAAACAACCCAAGTGCCCATCAATACATGAGTGGATTAAAAAAAATGTGATATATGTATACCATAGAGTACTACTCAGCCATAAAAAACTGGTGAACTAATATCTCTTGTACTAACCTGGATGGAATTGCAGACCATCCTTCTAAGTGAAGTATCACAAGAATGGAAAAACAGTCACCACGTGTACTCATCATTAAATTGGAACTAATCAATCAACCCTTATGTGCACATGTGGAAGTAACATTCATCGGAAATCAAGCAGGTGGGATGCAGGACAAGGGGACGCGTAAATTCACAACTTTCGGCAGATGGATACACTTACATTAATATAATAACTTTGACTCAAATGGTACAAAAGCAATTTATGTAACCAAAACATTTGTACCCCTGTGATATTCTGAAATAACAAAAAATAAAAATAAAAAATAAATAAAGATTCAAATTAAATTCAGGAGTTGTGACTGACACAATAACTCATGTATTTAATCATTAATGTTTTTCTTTCTTTTTTTTTAAATCATCAGTTCCTTTTCATCCACAGGATCCCTTGTTAAGTGTTAGTAAGGGTTAGTAGGGCCTAAGTTTCTGTCCTCAGCTATCTCCCCTTCTCACTCTGAACACCGTCTTTCAGATGATTAGTGTCACATGGCATTTTAGGCAAACACATTTGAGCTCACCATAATACCAACAGGAGGTGGCTAAAAAATTACTGTAGTAGTACAGCACATATTATATATAGTTAATTTTGTGCAGTTATGATTTAATACTGCATCTTTATTTATATTTGTTTATATTTCTCTTGACTGTGGATGGTGCCACATACAATCTTTCAGTTGTGTAAGCGTTGATAAATTTTAACTTTATAATAGATTTGTTGATATTCTGTGGTGGTAAATAACAAAATAGATTGATATCTACATGTACTTTATGAATTCGTGACATACCTAACTTTTTCTTAAATTTTTTGATGTTTCTTATCTAAGTGGTTGATCTATGAGTTTTTTCAAATTGTCACAAATCTCCAAAAATACTTTACAAGTTACTTGTTGAAAAAATTCATGTACTATTAGGCCCACACAGCTCAAACCTGTGTCATTCAAGGGTCAACTGTCCCTATGACAACTACAGTCCCAGTTAATATAACTTGCTGCATGGTTGTAGATGGTATTTATAACTACTCTCCACTACCTATTCTATACTTTCTTTGCCTTCAGCAAGAACTTAGGCTGCTTGTAGTTAACCAGGTGGGGTGATCCAAACCTTCATTCCTGAAGAGCCTGGGCCATTTGTAGTTTTGCCTGGATTGGGTTGCTGGAGTTCTCCACAGACTTTAATCACAGGGCATGGTAATACAATCAGGAATTGCTTAATGACAATATTTTGAGAAATTTGTTGTTAGGTTATTTTATCATTGTGTAAACATCATAGAGTATACTTACCCAAACCTAGGTGGTATAGCCTACTACACATCCAGGCTATATGGTATAGCCTATTGCTTCCAGTCTACAAGCCTGTACAGCATGTTACTATACTAAATACTTCAGACAATTGTAGCACAATGGTGTGTATCTAAACATACCTATGCATAGCAAAGGTAGAGTAAAAATATGGTATAAAAGATAAAAATGGTACACTTGTATAGGGCACTTACCATGAATGGAGCCTGCAGGACTGGCAGTTGCTCTGGGTGAAATAGGGAGTGAGCGGTGAGTGCATGTGAAGGCCTAGACATTACTGTACACAACTGTAGACTTTATAAACACTGTATGCTTAGGCTACACTAAATTTATTAAAAATATTTTTCTTTGTTCAATAACAAATTAACCTTAGTTTATTGAAACTCTTTTGTTATACCTTATGAACTTTTAATTTTTTTAACTTTTTGACTCTTCTGTAATAATCCTTAGCTTAAAATACAAACACATTGTACAGCTATACAAAAATATTTTTTTCTTATGTCCTTATTCTATAAGCTTTTTGAAATTTTTAAAATTTATTTATTTATTTATTTTTATTTCAGCATATTATAGGGGTACAAAAGTTTAGGTTACGTATATTACCCTTGCCCTCACCCCCACCCCCACCCCGAGTCAGAGCTTCAAGCGTGTCCATTCCCCAGATGGTGCGCATTGCACTCATTATGTATGCATATACTCATCCCCTCCTGCCCCCTCCCATCTGCCTGACACCCGATTAATGTTATTCCTATATGTGCTCTTAGGTGTTGATCAGTGAAACCAATTTGATGGTGAGTACATATGGTGCTTATAATATCTCCTGTAGGACCTGTCTGAGGATATTTCACAGTTAACTTTTTTTTTGATAAGTAAGAGTAGTACACTCTAAAATAATGATAGAAAGTATATTAAAAGCATATTATAGTAAATATATAAACCAGTAACATAGTTGTTTGTTATTATCAAGTATTATGTACTGTACATAATTGTATATGCTATGTTTTTTTACAACTCGAAGCACAGTAGGTTTGTTTACACCAGCATCACCACAACCATGTGAGAAATGCACTTCATTGCGACGTTTAGTTGATAAGAATTTTTCAGCTCTATTATAATTTTATGGGCCCACCATCATATAAATGCAGTCGATCATTTACTGAAATATCATTATGTGGCACGATTGTATGTTTTTCTGCATGTTTGTATTCTGTCATGAAAAAGAGGGAGACAGATATTATGACAGTGAAAACAAACTTTTCTAAGCAGAACAGAACAACATTAGATTAAAGCCTGCCAAGTGCACAGAATTTGATTATAAGGTAATTTGCTTATTCATTTATTCATACAATCATTCAACAACAACTAAGTGCAGACATCGTTCTAGGCAGAGAAGATATGGCAATAAACAAAACAAAGTACATCTGCTCATAGAACTTTATAACGGGAGGAAAGAGAATTTAAAAAATTACTGTTGGGACTAAATAGCATAAGTGATACTTCAAGTCACGGAACTAAATGAAATAAGCTCAGGATTTAGTGTAGATACTTAAGAGGGCTAAGGATAGATCCCTGACATACACAAATATTGCAAAATTGATGAAATTAGGAAAATAATATTAGTCTGAAAATAGTAAGATAGAAAAATTACCAAGAAAAATGTGTATCCTGGAGTTCAAGTAAAAAAAAAAAAAAAAAAAAAAGATAAAAGCAAAAGCATTCCACTTCATTAAGTTTTCAGTGAGTAGGTTGAATAAGATTATTTGCAATTGGCTACTGGATTTGATAATATGGAGATCATTGTTGACATTAACATATTTTTGTTTGTGGAATGGAAGGACTGAATAAAGACTGGAATGAGTTCAAGAGAGAATGAAGAAAGGAAGTAGATAGTGGACTGATAACCTATTTTTAAAGGTGTTTTCTGTGAAGGCTAATAGATACATATGAGATAGTAGCTGAAGATATATCTAGTGTCAAGAGAGTTATCTATCCTGTGTATGTTTTTTTAAGATGGAAATGTTCAGCATGTTTGAGTTGGTACAAAAGGAAAAATTATAATTCAGAAAAGGTATTAATAAAGCAAAATTTTAATAGTCCAGAAGTAATGAGAACCAATACAGAAGTAGAGCAGTTGGCTGTTGAGAAGTCCACTGATGATTTATCCACAACAACGGGAGACAATGCTGCATATGTAGGTGCCAATGCAGAATGATTGGCAGAAGTCATAGTTAGAACATATATTAATTTATTTCTAATTGCTTGTGTTTTTCTAGTGAAATAAGTAATGAGGTCGTTTGTAGAGAGTAAGGAGAAAGAAAAAAAAGTTGATATTTTGAGAAACATTTAAAAAATATAAAATAATCCTTTCAGAGAGCAATATGAAAGTGATTTGAAAGGCAAAACTGTCAGGGAGCACTAAGATTAACAGATTTGAATTTCAAATGAGAAATGTCAGAGTAGCTGAATGCATTGCTGGAATAGGTGAAGATTTGAAGAGTACAACTCAGAGACAGGAAAGGAGAAGAGAGTGTACGAAGACAATAGTACATTATTTAGTGATAAAATTTAATTGACCCTGCTAATTTAATTGGATCTAATCATGTAATTGGATAAAGTGTAAAGGAAGGATGTGAGAGATGTGGATGCTTAGTGAAAAAAAGGGAGAAGTGGTTGTGCATATCACTCTGCTTTCCTATTTTATACTGAGAAGGGGAAATCAAATGGCAAGAACATGGACAGCCAACAAACACCTTCATGCTCGTTTCTTATAAATTTGCACAACACATAGGGTCTCTTTCTCTCTCTCTCTCTCTCTCTCTCAAGGATCAAAGAGAAAAAATATTGGGAATTTGAAAAATTTTAATAAGAAGAAATATAATATTTGAGAAAGCTTTGGGAAATGCCAATTTCTAATTCACTAAAATTAAAAAAATGTATTGGTGAAACCTTTAGCATTTCAGAAGTATAAATTTAGTCACATTTTCCAAAATACAGGAATAGAAATTTATAAACAGTTAATAGATTATGGTAAAAAGGAGATTATATTTTTAAAGAAAATAGATTAAATAAGGAAGGATATTGAGAGTATAAAAAGCCCCTATAGTACTAAAATCTGCAAAGTTTGAAGTACATGAACAGGACTAGAAAACAAAAACAGTGATATGGAAGGCAAGTCTGATAAGATTCTCTAGAATTTATTGCAAAAAACAACAACAACACATAAAAATGACTGGAGAGAATTTTGGTAGATGTGAAAGACAGAAAAAGATAGCCAGCTTCTGTAGATGTGATACTTCTAGGGGCCAAGGGAACACATTCCCTTCACTCTCTGAAGGTTCGCTGAAAATCAACTGACAAAAGGCAGATTAACAGAAGAAAATACAAATTTATTAATGTGCACGTGTACACAGAAGTTAAAAAAAATTTAAACTCGAAGAGGGGCTGGATGGTTGACACTTAAATACTCTCTTCACAGGAAGAGATGGGTGTACCGGGAGGTGAGAGGCACATACTGGGAGAAGGTGAGGGGCACAGCTACACAGGAACAAAGGTTGTCTTATTACGCAGATAAAATACCCCAAGTAATATCTTGGATCTACCCTCAGAAGAATAAATGAGAAATCTGTCTGAGTATGGTGAGTCCCAGTCTCTTCTTTTCTCAGGCAGTTGATCTTTCCAGGTTATTTGATGAGGAAGTTAAAAACAATGGCATTTCTTTTGAAAAAAAAGCTTTTTTTGGTCAGATAAGGAGATTCCAGAGAGAGTCCCTTCCTGAACTTTAAGGAAACAAGACAAAGGCAAAAGGATTTGATTTTGAGACAGGTTCTGAGCCTTCGCAGCATGTCGGGGTATATCACTGTGGGGGTATCACTTTCTGAGATTCAACATACTCCAGAGACAAAGACTACAGTGATTAGAAAAGAAGCAAAAAGCAGAAATACTTTCCAGGCTACACATGACCTAAATAAGTAGATTGAAAATATTATAATATTGTAGGGAAATCCAATGTAAGTAGAATCAAGAAAGAGGAAAAAAAAGCAACAAAAAAATCTATGAAAGAGAAGAAAAAGTTTCAAAAACATTTTGGCTGAAAAGAAAATTTTATCTATAAAGAAAGATTTCCTTTGCAATGCCAAAACTAGAAAACAATTCTGTTTACAGCATGGTTTACTGAGTATTTAAGCCTACTCTTTGAGACCTATTTCTCAGGAAAAAAAAAGATTTCTTTCAAAATATTCCTGCTCATTGACAATACATTTAGCCACCCCAAGAGCTCTGATAGAGTTGTACAAGGAGATTAATGTTGTTTTTATGCCTGCTAACACAACATCCAATCTGCAGCCTTATAAACCAAGGAGTGATTTTGAATTTTAAGTTATATTATTTAAGAAACATATTTTCTTAAACTATAGCTGCCATAGAAAGTAATTTCTCCAATGAATCTGGGCACAGTAAAATAAAAACCTTCTGAAAAGGATTCACCATTCTAGATGTCATGAAGAACATTCATGATACATGGGAGGAGGTCAAAATATCAACACTAATAGGAGTTTGGAAGTTGATTCCAACCTTCATGGATGATTTTGAGTGGTTCAAGACTTCAGCAGAGAAAGTCACCACAGATGTGGTGGAAATATCAAGTGAACTAGAATTAGATGTAGAACCTGAATTTGTGACTTAATTGCTCCAATCTCAGGAAAAAACAAATGGATGAGGAGCTGCTTCATATGGGTGAGCAAAGAAAGTAATTTCTTAAAATGGAATCTATTTTTGGTGAAGATTCTGTGAACACTGTTGAAGTGACAACAAAGAATTTATGAAATTATATCAACTTTGTTGGTACGGCAGCAGCAAGGTTTGTGAAGATTGATTTCAATTTTGAAAGAAATTCTACTGTGGGTAAAATGCTATCAAACAGCATCACAAGCTACAGAGAATTCTTTCATAAAAAGAAAAGTCAATCAATATGGCAAACATTCATCTTGTCTCATTTTAAGAAATTGCCACAGCAACCACAACCTTCACTAACTACCACCCTGATCAGTCAGCAGCCATCATCACTGAGGCAAGAACCTCTACTAGCGAAAAGACTATGACGGGCTAATGGCTCAAATGATCATTAGCATATTTTAGCAATAGAGTATTTTTTAAAATTAAGGTATGTACTTTTTTTAGACATAATGCTATTGTACACTTAATAGACTACAGTATAATGTAAACATAACTTTTATATACACTGGGTAGCCAAAAAATTTGTGTGACTTGCTTTATCACAACATTCATTTTATTTTAGTGGTGTAGAGTATAACCTGCAATATCTCCAAGGTATTCCTATAATTCAGAATTTTCATTTAACTTTGTAGAAATATTTTAATCACCTTTAAGATATCACTTTGTGAAATTTATAATATTATTCACATTTTACATTAATTTAACAATGTTTTATTGAGCATTACATCACAAACTTATTAGGAAATTGTCCTAATTCAGTTAGTCCTGAGCATTTCAGAAACATAACATTTGTCAATACTACAACCATAACTTAACTCAGTAAGGGAGATAATACAAATTGATCTATGTAATTAGTGATATAATTGCTGAATAATATATTGCACATTATATTATAACAACATCACAAAACAAGAATAAGAACATGAATATAAATTAACATTTTTAATCCTTAATATATTTCAGGTGTTATACCTGGCATGGCAGGTATAATTTACTTCCTACCTGCTAACAAAAATATGATATAAGTCCTAAAACTTCCTATTCTATAAATAGAGAAATGATGTTTACAATAGTTATGTGTATTGTCTGAGGTCAAGGTGTTGAAGATAGATCTTATATTATGATTCAATTTATGGTTATTAGGATAAGATTTGTGACACACAAAGTAACAACCTACATGAAAATACTGACCAAAGTTGTGGAATTTCTTTTGTTTTTTGAAATTCTTCATACCTCTCCTACGTGACATTTACATAACATGAAAATTCCAAAGAAAGATTTACATCTAAAATGCATGACTGTGGTTATTCCTATCAACAGTTTGCAAGAACTGTATTAGTAAATCATCAAGGAAACACAGTGTATTAATGGCTATTTATTTTGAGTCACTCTCTTCTTTCATATCAATGCTCAAAGATGTGTTTTAGTTTATAACAGTGGCTACATGAACTACCACTAGGAAATGTAGCCCCCCTTGCAAAGAAGAAAAATAAATCCTAGAAATAGAGGAAAAATGGGATATATTAATATATTAGCGTAAGACTGTGTTTATGATCTGTACCTTTTAGGAATCTTCTTTTTCAGACTATATATTGAATATTTTTCTCCCCTGTTTCATTTGACACTTTTTATGGATCCATATATTTAAAGGACTTGCAACAATGCTGACTAGTATGACTTAAAATCATTCACTTTATCTTTCAATAGAAATTTTGAAATATTTATCTTCGAGCTCTGCTAACTGATGCTTTTATAAACACCAAATAGTTCACTTCTCACGGTTTTATTGAATGGCATCATTAATTTTGGAGACCTTTGGAACTTAGAATTCCATTTTTGCTTTCATGCTCTCAGACAAAAAAAAAAATCCTCCAAAATGTGATGAGTTCACAAAATCCCACCTACAATTAAAATAAAGCAGTATGTGTGTGGAGGGAAACAACTGTTTATTTTGACAGGTGCCTTTGCCAATTGCCACGTTTATTTGCCAGTGACTTGAGGAAAGAAAGCTAAAAAAACACATCATTAAAAATGTATAGGGAATACATCTGTTATGCTGGAAATCAAGTAATTAACTGGTGACTTGTTATTCAAACCTTTATTTAATACCATTTTTTACAGAACATTAGAGAATTTATGCAGTGAGTATATAATAGTGATAATACCAATAACATGGATTTGGTAAATTATCTTCTTAAAAACCTATTGGTATAATTTTGAGGGGTTATTAAAATATTCTTTATTTTCCTCATAGTTTACAGCCTATAGGCAAAAATTCATGGAGAGAGAAAATAAATCTTGAACTTCAGCAAAATGAACATTTCATTGAATTAGCTATGTAAATAGTCAAAATCAAGAACAATTCTTTCAATTTTTGGAGGAAACTCCATATTGTTTTCCATAATGGTCATACTAATATACATTCTCTCCAGTGGTGGACAAGGTTCCCTTTTTTCTACATCCTTGCTAACATTTGTTATTTTTTTTTTGTCTTTTTAGTAATATCCATTCTAAACAAGTGTGAGGTGATATCTCATTGTGGTTTTAATTTTCATTTCCCTGATGATTAGCAATGTTGAGCATTTTTAATATGCCTCTTGGTCATTTGTACATCTTCTTTTGAGAAAGGTTTATTCAGGTCATTTGTCCATTTTTTAATCATGTTTTATTTTTGTCTTGCTATTGAGTTTTTTGAGTTCCTTACATTTTTTTTAGAATTAACCTTTATTAAATGTATAGTTTGCAAATAATTTTTCCTACTCTATAGGCTGTCTCTTCACTCTGTTTATTGTTTCCTTTGTTGCTCAGAAGCTTTTCAGTTTGATGTAATCCTCTCTGTCTATTTTTGGCTTTTGTTGCCTGTGCTTTTGGGTTTGTAACCAAAAAATATTTGCCAAGACCAATGTCAAGAAAATTTTTTCATATGTTTTCTTCTAATAGTTTTATGGTGTCAGGTCTTATGTTTTAGCATTTAATCTATTTTAATAGAGTTGATTTTTGTATATGGTATGATATAAAATGATTCAACAATTCCAATTCTGGATATATATCCTAAGGAAATAACATTAGTGTGTCAAAGAGATAGCTGCACCTCCATGTTCATTGCAGTAGTATTCACAGTAGTCAAGATATGGAATTAACTTAAGTGTCTATGAATGGGTAAATTTGTAAAGAAAATGTAATACATATATATACACAATGGAATACTATTCAGCCTTAAAAAAAAGAAAAAGAATATCCTGTCATTTGCGACAACATGGATGAACCTGGAGGACAGTATGCTAAGTGAGCTAAGCCAGGCACAGAAAGACAAATACTGCATGATCTCACTTATACATAAAATCTAAATAAGTCAAACTCACAGAAGCAAAGTAGAATCATGGTTGCCAAGACCTGGGGCAGGAGATGGAGGATGGAGAGATGTTGGTAGGAAGATAGGAAATTTCAGTTAGACAAAATGAGTAAGTTCTGGATATCTATTGAATGGCATGGTGACTGCAGTTAACAATAGTGTATACTTGGATATTGCTAAGAAAGTAAATCTTAAATGTACTCACTACACACACAGAGACACACACAAAAACATGTGAGGTGAAGGATATGTTAATTAGCTTGATTTAATAATTTCATAATGTTTACTTATATCACCTTGTACACCATAAATATAATCTTTATTTCTCAATTATAGGTTAATAAAGTTTAAAAAGAAAAATTATTTCATTTTTATATATAGGATGCAATTCAAAACCAAATGCAATGTAAATTATCTCTAAGTATTAATAGACATATGTATTATGTGTGTGTATAAATTGTAAGTTTAATTTAAACTTTAGCTACTTTAGCTAAAAATTCTAAAATATCAGAGCTAGAGATATGTTTGCAATCATTAGTCACCTTCTCCATTGAAACCCCAAATATGTGCTCTTTTTTCTCTACATTTCACAGATGATTAAACTGAAATTCACATAATCTAAATTATTTGCCCAAGTTTATTTTATAACAAGAAAGTGATAGAGATGTTGTTCTTCAATATCCAACCCTGATGTTCTTTCACTAACATGAAATTAATTAGTTTAGAGGGAAATAGCGAAAAAAGTTAATAAGATAGTAAAATGCAAATTATATAAATAGTTAAATTAGCAGCATTATTATGCTATTTATTTTTGTAGTTTGAGTTGATGTCATTATATTAGAACAATTTATGTATCTTTTTCAATATTCAATATTTAGAGTTCTAAATTTTTTTATTGGCATAAAGATAGGTGAGTAAACTTTAGTTCTAATTTAGTATAGAAAAATGTACTTATTTTTGTTTCTTTTTTTCTTCTTATGTTGTTAGACTCATTTCCCCCTCTTCTATGCCTCCCTCCTCTACATATACACACACACATATATATCTCTAATACATGAATGCACAAAAACAAAGCATGGTTTCTTTATCTTCGCAGTTAATTTCAATGTGGAAGAAATATTTATGGATGTCAAATTTAAAATTTATAAAAATTCCTATGTCTGTTATTTATTAATAATAGTCAGAATATGCCCCTTTTTAGCCATTCTGTGATCTCAGGTATTTAAGCTGTATTTAGAAAATAGAAATAATGCATAGCTTCATTTTCTCTACAAAAATGTTTGTCTTTTAAAATTTATTCAATTAAAGTATAATTTATATACAAATCAAATCACAGATTTCAAATACACAGTTTGATGAATTTTCACAAATACATGTACTCATGGAACCAGCACCTCAATGATGCCACACCCCAAAATATTCCATCTTTATTCCTTTGCAGACAGTCCCCAGACCCTCACTCCCTACCCTCGGGCAACCACTGACTGGCTTTCTATCACCATTGAATTGTTTTGCATGTTCCAGAATTTAGTATAACTGAAATCATACAATATTTAGTATTTTCTGTTTGTTTTTTTGTTCAACATATCTTTGAGATGAATCTTGTTATGTGTATCAGTAGTTTGTTCCTTATGCTAATGAAAGCATTGTAGTACACGATACAAAACAATACATTTAAACGTTCATTTGTTGATGAGTAGTTGAGGTATATAATATTTGGAATTTTTATTAATAAATTACTATAAACTTTCACATCAGCTCTTTTTTAGACATGTTTTTAGTTATCTCTGGTAATTACAAAGTAAATAAGTAGAGAAATTGCTAGACCATATGGTAATTGTATGGTAAGGGTATACTTAACTTTTTAAGAAACTGCCAAAGAGTTTTCCAAAGCGTATGACCATTTTAATTCCCACAATAATCTTGGCAGTAAAGGAGAGTTTCAGTTGTTCCATATTCTCTCCAACATATGGTATTGCCAGCTTTTCAAATTTAGCTGTTCTAGTGGGTGGGGTATCTCATTGTGATTTTAATTTTAATTTCCCTGAAAATCAATGATGGTGAGAATTTTTCATGTCCTTATTGACCATTTGTATGTTTTTTGCTTTTGTTTTGTCTTATTTTTTGTGAAATATCCAAGTTTTGGTCCATTTTTTAAATTGGGATTTTTGCCAGAAGACACCTTTATATATTCTGGTTACAAGACTTGTTACATACCTTTATTTTAAATAATATTTTTTTCTAGTACATTACTTGTCTTTTCATTTCTTTAGCAATATTTATAAAAGAACATAATTTAAACATTTTTTATGAAATCTCATTTGTTAGTTGTCTAATACTATGTAACAAATTTCTTTCAAATCTAACAGCTTAAATCAACGGTAGTTCTGAGGGTCAGGAATCTGGGAGTGGCTAGGCGGATGGTTCTGGCTCAGGATCTCCTGTGAGGTTGCAGTAAAGCTATTGGTTTGACTAGAGCTGAAGAATCTACTTCCAAGCCCACTCATGTGATTGTTGGGTGATCTCCAGTTCTTCCGCAGGTGAGCTTCTCTGTAAGGCTGCTTATCACAAAGCAGCTAATTTCCTGAGATTGTTATCCAAGGGGCAGATAGAGCAAGCAACGTCAAAACCACAGTGTCTAATATAACTTAATCTCAGAAAATGACATACCATTGCTTTTCCTTAGTCTACTGGTCACATACTAACCCTAGTGCAACATGGAAGGGTCTACCACATGAGGGGGTGAAGACCGGAGGGATAATCAGGGCTATCTTGGAGACGGCTTATTAATATTTTCTTTCATGGTATTGCTTCTTATGAACTATCTATGCAAAATGCATCTACTCTTACATCATAAATGTGTTTTCTTATGTTTCCTGACATAAATTTTAAGTTTTTAGCATTTCAGTTCAAGACAATTACCTGTTTTAAGTCGATTTGTGATATAAGGGTTGAGGCATTATGTATTCCATATGATGTCCAGTGGTTCCAGTAAAAGACTATAATTTCGCCATGGTAAACTTCCGGAAGGGGTCAAAATATGGAAGTTGCAGGGTGAGTTTCCTTTTTAGTAGTTCTTAATTTGTATTTAACTTAATTCCTTTTTGGGTTGTTGAAATCCTGATAAAAACCTAAAGTCTATTTGGCTTTAGGCCAGAAAAAAAAAAAAAAGAAAAAGACTTTGGGGCAAATATCACCAACTAGAAAGTTAAAGGCAAAACAGGAGCACCTAAAAGCACAAGCCCAAATTGTATAGACAAGCTCTGGAGACGGTTTTGGTTGACCCCTGAGCTATGTATGGATAGAATACAATCATTATAAAATAAAAATTGAAAAATAAAACAAATCTACAGATATGAATTGCCAACAAAGAGTAGAGTTCAAAATTTTAATCCAATCAAGTTAATAGCTGACGGTCACTAAAACATAAGCACTCTTTAAAGGACTTCCAAAGTCTCCACAAGAAAATATTAACATTGACCAAAGTAAAATGCAAAATGACTTAAATTGCTATAAACTAAGAAATGTGCCACATTCTCAATAAAAAAGACAATTAATCTAGGCTAACCCTGTGATCACCCAGATTTTAGAATGTACAGGAAAGGATTTTAATCCAGCTCAATGAGGTTAAATATATATATATATATATATATATATATATGTGCTCACAATAAATGAAAATATTTGAAATATTAAAAGAGAAAAATACAAAATGGAAATTCTAGAAGTAAAAATCTATGGTATCTGAAATTTAAAAAAAGGTAGATGTTCTTACCGGAATAATGGAATTGAGAGAGACAATAGTGAACTTGAAGATAAATTAATACAAATCAACCAATCTGAAGAACAGAGAGAAAAAGAAACTTGAAAGAAATTATCCAAACCTAAGAAACTCAAGGGAATATAACACAAAGTATAACATATGTTCAAGAGGAGTAGTGCGATGTGGAGGGAGAGAAAATGGGTAGAAAATATATTTCGGTATATAAAAAAGCCCCAAATTTTCCTTAGTTAGAGAAAGATATAAATGTATTGGTCTAAGCAGTGAATCATTCGGTGGTCTCCAGTTTCTCCCCACATGGGCATACAAAGAAAGCCACAGTAGGCACAAAAGATGCAAAGTGACAAAACCCAAAAGATAAAAGTAAAGTATTAAAATCAGTGTATTGGAATCACTACAGATGTCTGTAATGCAGATGAAAATGACAGGTTACACACAGGAGAACGATCACATGAAGGATTGCAGGCTTAGAAAATATGGAAGCTAGAAAATTCTAAAACAATGGAAAAATTAATTATCCTATATCCTGGAAGAATATAGGCAAAATAAAGACATTTTCAGACAAAAGACAGCTAATAGAATTTATCACCAGGAAACCTACACTACAAGAGATACTAATACTAAATGAGATCCCCTGGGCTAAAGAAAAATGATGGCAGAAGTAACCTCCAGGAAGGAATAAAGAACATCAAAAATGGTAATGATTAAAGAATCAGTTCATCAGGAAAACATAAGTACTGTAAATATGTGTTTATATATATGTACAGGAACCAAAATTGAGAGAATTAAAACAAGAAATAATTCTACAATCATAGTTGTAAGTATTTAAACTCATCTCTCAGGAATTAATAAAACATATATTTTAAAAATTGGTAAAGACATAAATTCCTGAAAAATCCTATAAAGGCATTGACTTTACTGATACTTAAAGAAGACTAGATATTACAACTGCCAGCATAAAAACACAGTGCGTGAACAAAGATAGACCACATGCTATCCAATAAAATGAGTCTCAACACATTTCGAAGGATTGAAGTCACCTCTAAACAATACATATGTGAAAAAAGAAAAAAATCCCTAGGGAACTTTAGAAGATCTTTCAAATTGAATGAAAATCAAAACAACATATCAAATACATGGAATGTCTAGAAATTCTCCAAACACTTAAAGCCTCAAAAAGACAAATGTAAATAGCCCACATCTCAAAAAAGAAGTCAAAAATGACACTACAAAATATTTTGAACCGCAGGAAAATGAAAACACATTTGTCAAAAACTGTGGATGCAGCTAACGCACTACTTGGTATTTTATTTCATAAAATATCTATATTATATAAAAAAAGAAAAGTCTCAAAACAAATGACTTCAACTTCCACCCTAAGAAAAAAATGAAAAGATCAAATTAAAGTCAGTTATTAGAACAAATTAAATAATAAAGGTCAGATTGAAAATAAATGAAATATAAAATGAAAATAGAAGCAATCAATGAAATCAAAAAGATGATTCTTTGAGAAGATAATAAAATTCTAGCCAGGATGATCAAGAAAAAAGACAAGATACAAATTAACATCTAGAATGAGAGGGGTTACATTACTCTCACTCTAGATTCTACAGGTAATAAAAGGATGGTAAGAGGATGTTATGAATAAATTCTGGCCAATAAATTTGACAACTGAGATGAAATGGACAAATTTCTTTAAAGACACAATTACTATAATTCACCACAGAGGTTATAGGAAACCTTACAATAGAGGTTATACAACTATAACTCATAATACAGGTTTCAGAAAATCTGAATATCCCTGTATCTATTAAGGTAATTGAATTGTAGTTAAAAAAATTAATCCCCAAAGAAAACTCTAGGCTTAGCTTGTTTACCAGTTAAATTTTACCAAATATTTAAGAAATAATAACAATTCTACATAAACTCTTCTAGATAATTGAAAAGGTGGGGATCCTTCCCATTCATGTTATCAGGACAAAACTATTCTGATACCAAAACCAGACAAATACATTATTTAAGAAGAAACCAACAAAAATAAACTACAGACCAATATCCCTCATGAGCATAGATTCTAAAATGATATAAAAAAATTTAGCAAATAGAATCCAACAATTTAAAAGATAATAAATCATTATCAAAGGAATTTTACCCTAGAAATACAATGTTGATTTAACATCCAAAAGTCAATCAATATAATTCTTCATATTATAATAACAAACTAATTTTTAAATGATCATCTCAGTAAACACAGAAAAAAATCTTATGATGAAATTTAACATACATTTCTGATAAAAATTCTTAAAATGGGAATAGAAGGATATTTTCTCAACCTGATCAAGCATTTATAAGAAACCTACAGCTAACATCATACTTAATGGTGAAAGACAGAATGCTTTTCTCTAAAGATTACAAACAAGAGGAATGTCTGCTTTCATCACATCTGTCCAACATTGTACTGGATGTTCTAGCCAGTGAAATAATGGTAGGGAAAGAAATGAAAGGCACCCAGATAGGAAAGAAAGAAATAAAACTGTCTTAATTTGCAGATGACATGATTGCCTAAAATATCTGATGTCATCTACAAGGAAAGATAAAGTTAAGAATACAAGATCAACATAAAAATGAATTGCACTTCTATATATAAGCAACAAACTATTGAAAATTTACATTGAAAAATACAATTATATTACATTTACATTTATATATACATTCATGTTATATAAAAATATTAAATACTCAGAGACAAATCTAACATAGAAATGAAAGAAATATTTGCTTAAAACTATAAAACACTGATGAAGAAAATTAAGGAAAACTCCCCAAATGAAGAGATACACCTTGTTCACAGGTTGGATGATACAATATTGTTAGAATATAGCTTCCAAATTTACCTACAGATTAAATGCAATTCCTATAAAAACTCCAGAAGGATATTTGGAAAAACTAACAAAGTGTTTCTAACATTCATATGGAAATATAAATAATCCAGAGTACCGAAAGCAGCATTAAAAACAAGAAAAAAATTGAAAGGATAACATTATCTGTTTTCAAGACTTATGATGAGGTTAAAGTAACAAGATGGTACAATATTGGCATCAATATAGACAAACAGGTCTGTAGAACAGCGTAAAGAGTCCCAGAGTAGAAGAATCAATGATGATAAAAGCAGAACAGTTGAAAACAAATTTCAACAGTCAAAAACACACACAAGTACAGAAAATTCATAAAGCTAAAAGTTGGTTCTTTTTTATTTGGAAATATTAAGGGGTAGAAATGTTTTAGGTTACATGGATCACTTTTGTTCTTTAAAAGATAGAAAGCATTTGTAATCTCCTAGCTAGACTGATGAATATAAAGGAAAACATAGTGAAACAAACAAAAACAGAAAATACTGAAATCACCAATATCTGGAACAAAGCAGGAAATTTCACTACCTATTCTAAACACATTAAAAAGATTCCAAGAAAAAATTTTAAATAATATTACACTAGGAAATTGATAACTTAGATGACAATTGCATTTCTACCAGAAACATGTTAGAATAGAGTTAAATCTAAAAATCATTTTGTGGGAAATGTATATCTTAATAATATTGAGTTTTCTAATCTGGAAGCATGCTACATCTTTCCAATTATTCATGTATTTCTTAGTTTTCCTCATCAATACTATGTCATTTTAAATGTATAGATCTTTTACATATGTATATATATTTATCCATAACATTTAATATTTTTGGTGTTTTTAGAATTGGTATCTGCATAATCCTAGATACAATTAATAGAAAGAAACCACACAGCAATTTAAACAGGGGGCATTCAATGTAAAAGTATTAAAATCTGATGAAGGTATAACTTTAAGATATAAAGGTACATACACAGACAGACAGATTCCCCAAGAAAGGATAAAATTTGAAGGAATGGCTCCTTACCAAGGTTGGGGTTCAGACCCAAAGATAAAGTGTACTTGCAACCCACTGGATAAGAGAGAAGTTTGCTGTTGGGCCATAAATGGTTTAGTCACCAAGTAAGCAGGCAGCAACCCACTGGGATGTAGATAAATTGCAGCTGGTAGCCAAGAGTGCAGAGAAAGTGGGATCGGACATCTGGATCATATGACACCTCAGTGTCACAAAGGCCTGAAAATCATTACTTAATAACGATTACAGAATGAATAAACTGTAATGATAAATTTATATTCTTCCATTCATCCATAAATATTTATGTATGTCATAGACACTAATCTAGGTGTTGAGTCGCTATAGCTGTGAACAAAATGGGAAAATACCTGCTATCTATGGAGCTTAGATTCTTGTTGTAAAAATAGGCCAAACACAAATAAATAAGTAACCTAAGTCCATCAGACGGTGGTAATGCTACGTGAGAAGGAGGGGCAAGGGAAGTGATATTACCATTTCCAATAGGCTGGTTTGAGACAGCATCATTAAAAAGTAGATATTTAATGTAGAACTGAAAATAGAAAGAAAGCAAGTCATGCATGTGTCTGAGGAAATACAGCTCCAGGCTGAATGAACAGCAAATGCACATGTAGGAGCCTAGCAAGTAGGTTCAAGGATTAGCAGGGAGGCTCGGTGTTACTACAGCATCATCAGGAAGGGAGCAAGTGAACGATGAGGTCAGTAATGTCATAGTGTACAAATACTCTATGACCCCAAAAACTTCTTCCCAGAACACTTGCCTTATCCTATAATTTATATGCTTCTATCTATCATTAAGTGCTTTTAAATTTCACTATTAATTTCTAAATAATTCTCAATCTTGATTCAAACTTTATTACAAAAACAACTTGCAGTTTGGGAACATTTTAAAGTGTTGCTTGTATGACTTTTCCCATCTGACATCATGCATAAAAACAAAAAGATTTAATAGTTAAATATAAAAAGTTAGAACAATTAAATTCCCAATAGCAAATATAAGAGAAAAACAGAATACCTAATGAAAGCAACATGGAACTATATCGGGGAAAAAAAAATATTGACTACAAGGAGGGAAAAACAAAAGTAAAAGGTAAACGATTTGGAAGTTCTACAAAAGAGGTAAAGCATCTGTAGACTAACTATTTAAGGGATTCTTAGAAATGAATAAGAGAGAAATAAAATGCTTAATAGGAAAATAGGTAAAATATGAAAATACATTTAAGAACATGGAATATAGCTATAAATGTCAAACTTTATCCAAATAGTCAAATAACAGCAAAATATCATTTTGAAACATCAGATGAACAAAAATTGGCATGAGGTATAAAGTTGTATTATGATTAGAGTTCGGGGATGTGGCTCAGTGACCCATCTCAAAGATCTGTTTTTCAAAATTTAATTTTAAGCTTTTCTTTGTTTTCATTTTTTTCAGAAATGAGAATATATTAAATATGTCAATAGAAAAAGAATTATTATCTTTATGAAAATTGTAAAGATCATAGATCATAAACAAAAATACAAAAGAACAAAAAGTATCTATTGACACAAAACATCTGGGGGAGTAATTTATAAATACAACCGAATTTTTATTTTTTCATATCTTTTAGCCTAACAATCACATATATAGTAATGTTTTGCAAATTGTAGCTATATTCATTATAGCACAGTGTATAGTATTTAAAAATTGAATAATCTGTCTACAAATAATGAATTAATTTAATTACAATAAGTGAATTGTGTTATTAAGATATCTATATAACAGATTACCATGTATATATTGTCTTATTGATGTAATAAATTCTTTGATATAATGTTTAAATAAAAATGATGCTATACAACTAAATGTAAAAGGTCATTTTATTTTAAAAACTTTTAGCCATGGAGAGAATTATATTGATTGAAAGCCCAGAAACTCTTCCATTTGCCCAATTTCAATCACAACCCTTAAAAAATAAATACAATCTTGTCTTTTATGCAATAATTTCCTTGTGTATCTTTATTTTTTCATTATCTGAAATGTACACCTAGACATCATTATTTATTATTACCCATTTTCTTAAAATTTGGTATATCTCTTAAGCCTCTTAATTTACAGGTTCAAACTCTATCCTTTTCTTTTTCTTAGAATGAATCAAGTTGAAAAACACAATCCATTTAAATTGCAAATCTCCCCCATCTGGTATTTGCTAATTATATGCTCATTTTGTAATTCTTTTTTTCCATTATCCTCTGTATTTTCTACAGCTTGGAAAAAATTATACTTCTTAGATTTTTTTTTGTAAGATCACATATGATTTTAATTTTCTAGTTTGCCACTTTTTATAGTGTTAGTAGCCAGTGATACTTAATGCCTATATCCAGTAATTCCTTGAGAGTTGAATCCTACCATTTGTACTATTAGTAGTTGAGATACATGTATACAGTTTCACTTTCCCTCACCTATTGAGTGTCAATGTTTGCTAATTATTATATTATAAAGTACCAACTAATAGTCTTATTTTACTTCCTTATTACTATAACAAAGTATTAATAAAATTAACACCTTATATAGAAAAAATGGGATAAACTCTTGATTCTTCCCTTTATTCTAAAGATTTCTAGATATTTGTTCTGTCTCATCTCTTGAAAGTAACTAATTAGATTTTTTAAAGTATCATTAAGAACTCATATATTTAAACATATTTGATGGGTTTCCATCCTTGAATATAGATTCAACCCATTTTGAAGTTTAAATTGTCTTATCTTTGTCCTATCAAGTTGTCTGTCTTTGACAGGTAGCAGCACATCTTCAAGTTGGTTCTTGTCTCCCTTTTGATATGATACTAACAGACAAGACACTCCAGGACTGTTTGTGTTATTTCCAGCCTCAGACCTGGAATCAAGCATTTCTTTAAGAAGCCTTCATTTTCTAAGTAAAAGGTATTGTAAGATTACAATCTCGGTGCTGAGAATGATCATTTTTACCCAATTTTTTCTATGCTATACTGTTGAAGGCATTTGGAAGAAAAAAATGCATTGATAGATTGATAGAACGATTGATCAGTAGGTGTATAAATTGACCAATTAGTTCATCCTGATTTCCAGTTCAAATTCAGGACAGCAGGACTATTCAATCTCTTCTACTTTACACTTACACTTACTTCCTTTTTTCATCAGAATACTGTTTTCAGGTCCAGGAAGCATGATGGTGATAAAATTACAGTATTGAAAAATTACTTATTTGCCTTATACTTTACAAATAACAGTATAAATACTTCCACAACTACAACGATGAATGAGCACACTTAAAAGTTTTGAAATGTGTTCTTTTATTGTCCTCAATTATATCTGATTTTACTATATCCACTTTGATCTAGCATATAGCCTTTATATTCTCCTCTTATTTTATCTAGTTCTATATAGTTAGCTATCTATCCAAGACTTATTTTAGATGCCGATTTTCATATGAAACTAGATTTCTTGAACTTTTAAAAGCCAGTTTGTTTCAGAATAGCTTTTACAACTTCACAGAGATCTCTCATCATTTTTTTTTAATTAGTATTCAAAATTATGAAATTCTTTTGGCTAAATTTCCTTCTCTCATTTTTATGTAGACATTTTTGTTTAATTTTTATTGCCATTGTCTTGGTATGTTTTAATTCAGTTCTCAGTAGGTTTATATTTTTCCTCCCTTCAGTGTAGAAGTCTGTTCTGGAAGGAAGCCATGACTGATCAGTTTCAATAATTCATAGAGGCTAGACTGCTCTGTCCGTTTCACACTTTCTTAGCAGACCATAGCACTGAGCAGCTATGAATTAGGCAAAACAATTCCTAGTGTTAACTGCTGTATTCAAATTGGACCCTAGTGAATTGCTTGTTATCAGTTCTTAAGTCACCTCATTGTTTCCCTGTGCTTCCATATGTACAAAGACAAATAATGCAGGACTTGTAACTCTCATGTTTTCTCTCTCCCCCCAGCCCCAGCAACTTGCATTTTGGGTTTATGGGGATATCTTATAACCTACTTTTATTGTAAATTTCATCCATGGATTTTGGTTTACTATTTAATTGTTCTGTCTGTTTTTAAAAGGATACTTAAGGAGATGAAATATTATATTACTCTCATTATTTTCCAAGAATCTGCTATTCTTATTGAAATCAACTTTTCATGATGAAAGAATGTTTCACTAAATAAAAACAAACTTCCTATCCATTTAATGTTCTTATTTCAAGATATTAGAAGTACTATAGCAGCATTTTGTGTATAAAATAGAACACACTTTGGCAGAATTTGTGCCAACTAATTAAATTAAAGGAAAAGCATAAACCGGAGCCAAACACAGTGCATCAAAAATTTTGTTAACACCAAACATTTTTTGGCTCTTTTCACAAATATCTGCATTGCAGACAAATGGCAATAAACCAGACTGATAGTTACTCAGTATTGGACTATTTGGTTTCATCTGAAGAGCAAAACCCTGTGATTTCTCTTAAGCAAGACAAGTAGTTGAAATAGTCGAATCCTTTTTGTTTAATGTAGTTTTGTATCAATTATTTTTTTTTATTTCAAAAATCAGTCTCATGCACCCCTTTTGGTTTCTCTGCTTGTATCAGAAAGCTTTGCCTTTGGGGATATAAACATATGGTGTATTTTGTCCAAATTTATTCCAATGCTTATAAAATCATATTAAATTAGACTGTATGGTCATATTTATTTAGTACTAGGTAATCATATAAGAAGACTAAATCATACATAAATTTATGTGAACTACAATTTTATGCAATAATAACTTGGAGTAAATATGCTAGGAGAAGTTAGCTCATTTATAAAAAACGGTGGGGAAAAAAGTGTTCTACTCTTAATCTTTTCGTTTGAAAGTTTCATCTTTTAAGCAAATTGTAAAAACTTATGGAGTAGAGTAAAAAATATTTCTGTCACCTATTATTAGTCGTACCTTTCGGATTGAAATTTTAAGAACACAATCAAAGTTATCTACATAATGTTTGCAGGAAACAGGCCCAAATTAAATTTTATATAAAGAGTAAAAAAGTAAGAAACAAAAGCAACAATGCAATCAATGCACTTAAAGAAACTGAGTATAACGAGCAATGTTACAGAAAATTTATTTTGGAGGTACCATGATAAAAGAAATATTTTTGAATAAAGGACTATATGAAGGTAAGGAATTAAGTACAACTATAAAAAAGGATGAAATAATGTCTTTTGTAGCAACTTGGATGAAACTGTAAGTCATTATCCTAAGTGAAGTTATATAAGAATGGAAAACCAAATACCTCATGTTCTCACTTACAAGTGGGAGCTAAGCTTTGGGTACAGAATGGTACAGTGAATACTGGAGACTCAGAAGTGGATAGGGGAGGAGAGAGAAAAGGGAAGAAAAACTACCTATCGGGTGCAGTGTACACTATTCAGGAGATGTGTACAATAAAACCCAGACATTACCACTATACAGTTCATCCATGTAACCAAAAATAATTTGCATCCCTAAATCTATCTAAATATGAATTTAAAAAATATAAAAATTTAAAAAAGAAAATAATGAATTATATACACCTTGCTATACAGACAAAATACATGAAGCAAAAAGTGGAAGAAAGATGAAGAAAAAGTAATAAAACTTAAATCATGGGGGGGTTCTAACAAATTTTTTAAAAACCTGAATATGTAAAATTAATATAGATACAGAAACTTTGGAATAGGAACAATTAATAAGATGGCGCAAACATCCTTCAAAGATTTAAGAGTGACAGAGAGAGGAAAGAGAGAAAGAAGAGAGACAGAAAGAGGAATACTATCCCCTACAATTGAAGAAAGCAAATTCTTTCCAAGTAAATATGCATCATGTACTAAAAATTGCCCATGGAACTAAGTCATAAGTGAGACTTTCCAAATTTCTATTAATTCACATTATCTATAGAATATATATGTTTTTCACATATATTTACTTATATGGTTTCAAGAGCATTAAATTAGGAATTAATTATAAAAAGAAGAAAAAAAATACTGTTTGTTAACTAAAACCCTGTAGTTCCACATCATGATTCAAGAGAAAAAATAAAACAGAAATTAGAATCAACATACAAAAATGAATAGTGTTTCTATACACTACTACATATAGTAAAATGAACTATCCAAAAAAGCAATCAAGAAAACAATGTTATTTATAAGAGATAAAAAAAAATCTTAGGAATAAATTTAACCCAGGAGGTGAAAGATATGTACACTGAAAAATATAAAACATTGATGAAAGTAATTGAAGAGAAAACAAATAAATGGCAGGGAATTACAAATTAAAATGGTGCTGGGAAAATTGAATAGCCATGTGCAAAAGAATGAAACAGGACCCCTATCTCTCACCAATCATAAAAATTAGTTCAAGATGGATAAAAAACTTAAATGTAAGGCATGAAATCATAAAAATTATAGAAGAAAATATAGGAAAAACTCTTTTAGATACTGGCTTGGGCAAAGAATTTATGACTAAGACCTCAAAGGCAATTACAGGAACAACAAAAATAAGTGGATCTTGACTAAATTAAAAAGCTTCTGCACAGCAAAGGAAACAATCAACAGAGCAAACAGACAATCTACAGAATGGAAGCAAATATTCACAAACTATACATCTGATAAAGGGTAATACACCGAATCTACAAAGAACTCAAGCAAATCAGCAAGAGAAAAACAAGTATCTCCATTAAAAAGTGGGCAAAAGACATGAACAGAAGCTTTTCAAAAGAAGATATTCAAATGGCCAACAAACATATGAGAAAATGTTCAATGTCACTGATCATCAGAGAAATGCAAATTAAAACCACAATGAGGTATCACCTACCCTTGTTAGAATGGCTTTTATCAAAAAGTCCAAAAACAATAGATGCTGGCTCACACACTGTTGGTAGGACTGCAAATTAGTACAACCTCTATGGAAAACACTGTGGAGATTCCTCAGAGAACTAAAAGCAGACCATTTGATCCAGCAATCCCACTACTGAGTATTTACCCAAAGGAAAAGAAGTCATTTTATCCAAAAGACATCTGCACTTAAATGTTTATTGAGCACATTTCACGATTGCACATTTAAATACAGATGAAACTTCTTTGCTCATTGGCCCACTGCTCACCTCCTGCTGTGCCACCAGTTCCTAAGTTTCAAGGAAGAAAATTTTTCCACAGAAGGGGTTTGGGGGTTGAGGGGATGCTCATCTTCTGCTGTTCAGCCTGGTTCCTAAAAGGCCATGGACTGGTACTGGTCTGCGGCCCAGAGCTTGGGGACAGAAGATTTAAACAACAGAATTTTCTCACAGTTCTGGAGTTTGAAAGTCCAAGATCAAGGTTCTGGCTATTTCGGTATCTTGTTAGGGCTTTCTTCTTGGCTTATAGATTGTCCCTTTCTTGCTGTGTCCTCAGGTGGCTTTTTCTTGGTGTGCCCTTGAAAGGGAGTTGTAGGGGGAGGGAGAGGGAGGGAGAAAAGAAAGAGAGAAAGAGAGAGGAGAGAACGAGAGCACTCTGGGATTTCTTCTTATAAAAACATTACTCCCCACCCTTATAACCTCATTTAACCTTAATTATTCCTTAGTGTTGACATCTCCAAATACATCTACTCACTGGGGGTTGGGGGAGAAATGGGGAAGTGAAAGCTTTAACACACGAATTTGGTGGTGGTGGGGTGGGGAACACAAACATTTAGTCCATAACAGATATCAACCTTCCAAACTAGACTGTGAACTTTTAGATATAGACCTCTATGTTGTCTACGTTTCTGTCTGTAGCAGTGAACATATAAAAATGTTTTTTAGTTTACAAAACAATTAGGTGATATGTGTTGTCATGTTTTAAAAGTCCGTGTAAAAATCTATACAGCATTAACTATTTTATTATAAACATATAGAAGAATTTTAAAGTATTCAGTCATGTTTCTTTAAAAACCATATTACCATTATTCTTTTTTATTATCATACAGCTGTTATAAAAATACTTAAACTTAAAAATAAAATCTGACAGCCTGGACTTATACTTGAATTTTGACTAAGTGGGATTCTATACATTAATTCCAATAGGACAAATTCTTAGAAACACACAGCTTCCCTAGGCTCAATCAAGAAGAAATAGAATTCCTGAACAGACAAATATCACGTACAAAAATTGAAGCAGCAACAAAAAAACCTTCCTTGGAAAAGAAGTCCCAGACCAGATGGTTTCACACCCGAATTTTACCAGACTTACAAAAAAGAACTGGTGCCTATCCTGCAGAAACTGTTCCACAACATTGAGAAGGAAGTAATCCTCCCCAGTACGTTTTACAAAGCCAACATCCTGACACCAAAACCAGGAAAGGACGCAACAACAATAAAAAAACTACGGTACTGAGCAGATACACAGAAAAAAAAAAAAAAAACAAACAACAATAAAAAAACTACTGACCAATATCCCTTATGAATATAGATGCAAAAATTCACAACAAAATCCTAGCAAACCAAATTCAGGTGCTTATCAAAAAAATAATCCATCATGACCAAGTAGGCTTCATATCAGAGATGCAGGGTTGGTTCAACATACCCAAATCTATAAATGTAATTCATCGCACAAACAAAAGTAAAAACAAAGACCATGTGATCCTCTGGGATCAGGAAAAGCATTCTACAAAATTCAGCACACTTTTATAATAAGAACTCTTAACAAAATAGGCATAGCAGGACTTACCTGAAACTGATACAAACCACATATGACAAACCCACAACCAACATCATATTGAACGGGGGAAAAATGGAAAGCATTCCCACTTAGAACTAGAACCAGACAAGGTTGCCCTCTATCAATCATTTCTATTCAACATAGTGCTGGAAGTCCTAGCTAGAGCAATCAGACTAGAGAAGGAAATCAAGGGCATCCAAATGGGAGCAGAAGAGGTCAAACTATTGCTCTTTGCTGATGATATTATCTTATATCTAGAAAACTCCAAAGATTCTGCCATTAGACTACTGGAATTGACAAATAAATTCAGCAGTGTATAAGGTTACAAAATTAATATACAGAAATCAGTAGCATTCCTATATGCCAACAACAGTCAAAGTGAGAACCATTTCAAAAACTCAATACCCTTCACAACAGCAACAAAGAAAATAAAATACCTAGGAATATATTTAATTAAGGAGGTAAAAGACCTCTACAGCGAGAACTAGGAAACACTGAGGAAGAAAATAGCAGAAGACATAAACAGGTGGAAAACCATACCATGGTTATAGGTGGGCAGAATCAACATTGTTAAAATGTCTATACTACCTAAAGTGATCTACAGATTCAATGCAATCCCTATTAATATACCAACATCATTTTTCACAGATATAGAAAAAATAATTCTACACTTTGTATGGAGCCAGAGAAGACCCCATATAGAAAAAGCAATCTTAAACCAAAAGAACAAATTGGGAGGCATCAATTTATCAGACTTCAAGCTACACTACAAGGCTATAGTAACTAAAACAGCATGGTACTGGCACAAGAAAAGAGATATAGACCAATGGAAAAGAACTGAGAACCCATATATACAGCCATCATCATATGGCCATCTAATCTTTGACAAAGCAGACAAAAACATACACTGGGGAAAAGAATACTTATTCAATAAATGGTGCTGTGAAAATCAGATAGCCACATGTGGAAGACTGAAACAGGATCTGCACCTTTCTCCTCTCACAAAAATCAAATCACAGTGGATAACAGATTTAAGTCTATGGCATGAAACTATAAAAATTCCAGAAGAAAATGTTGGAAAAACTCTTGTAGACATTGGTTTGGGCAAAGAATTTATGAGGAAGACCCCAAAGACAATCACAACAACAACAAAAATAAATAAATGGGACCTAATCAAATTTAAAAGCTTCTGCACAAAGAAACTGTCATGAGCGCAAACAGACAACCTACAGAATGGGAAAAAATTTTCACATGCTACACATCTGATAAAGGGCTGATAACTAGAATCTATCTGGAAATCAGGAACATCAGTAAGAAAAAAATCAAACAATCTATAGAATGTTCCTATCAAAAAGTGGTACATTCTATAGAAAACCACATGTGCACTGGAATGTTTATAGCAGCACAATTCACAATTGCAGAGATGTGGAAACAACCCAAGTGCCCATCAATACATGAGTGGATAAATAAAATGTGGTATATATACCATGGAGTACTACTCAGCCACAAAAAAACAATGGTGATATAACACCTCTTATATTATACTGGATCCAGCTGGAGCCTATTCTACTAAGTGAAGCCTCAACAAGAATGGAAAAACAAGCACTACCTGTACTCACCATCAAATTGGTATTAATTGATCAAAACTTATGTGCACATATAGTAGTAACATTCATCGGGTGTTAGGCAGGTGAGACGGGGGAGAAGGGAATGGGTCTATTCACACCTGGTGGGTGTGGTGTGCACCATCTGGGGGATGGACACGCTTGAAACTCTGACTCGGGTGGGGCAAAGGCAATGTATGTAACCTAAACATTTGTACCCTCATAATATGCTGAAATAAAAAATAAAACAAAACAAAATGAAAAACCTGAATTTCTTAATGGACGGATTTGGAAGATGGGGTGGGGAGATGTAGCCAAATAAAAGTACATGAGGCAGAAAAAAAAAAAAAATCCAGTAGGAATCAATAATGAAAATCATAATAAAAATTAATATGCTTTGATATTGGCCAAGAAATTCCCACAATTTAAGTTCCCTTCTTTACTTGGTGTACGTATAATACTGCCTTTTTCCTCTATCTAAAATAAAATAAAGAATTCTGTTTATTTATACTGGAAAACATGTTTTAATCTTTTTCCTCCCTACCCTCTTGGGATTTCTATCCAGTTTATGTTGGTTTATTGTGCTACAATAACTCCCACTGGGGTTCTCTTCTTAAATATACTATCATTTGTTTAAATATAACACTTATAATCCATATATATTCGTTCTTAAATAAAATGCTTAAGTTAAGAATACTCTTGCAAGTTCAATGGTGTTCTCAGACAATATCTGATAAATTTCCAGCAGATTGTCATGAGTTATTCATATATTCTAAAAGGTATTTTCTTTTTCTTTCCTTCTTTTTTTTACTTAAATTTACATTAATTAATTAATTAAAAACATCTGAAAGAATTTCAGGCAAAGTATAATGTTAAGGTAGATTCTGGGACTAAATTATCCTGGGGATTATTATTCATTTAGAAAATTAAGATTATATGCCTACTTGTCCTAAGTACACAGTTAGAAATACTGGTTTATAATAATAGTATTTTCCTAATCAACAAAGTGGAATAAGACAGGAAGGAAAAACAGAACAGAAGTAACCAACACAATGAAAGACCTAAATTAGCTATGCAAACTGAATAGAAAAAAGCTAAGCCACAAAAATCAAAAAGTAATTTGATTTGGCCAGTTTCGACAGAAAATAACTCAGATATAGATGTTCACTTTTAGTCTAATTGAGAGCATTCTAAAAGCAATATCTTCCAAGTAAATTGGATAACACCCATCTTGTTTCAGAGACATGAATAAGTAAAGGTTTTAAGTTCTTTTGAGAAAAATTCCACATGTTTAACTTGCTTTAATTTTGTCCGCAAATACTTTTTCATGCCACGTACCAGAAAAAGATTTTTCCTCCATGAAGTTTACACATTTAATCACTCTTATTTATATGGTTTTCCTAAATCTTTACAGCAAAAGGCCCAGGCTAGGATGAGAATTTTTACTCTTTTGGTGTGACTAGTACTTTGGTCTATTTATTGCTTTTCAAGGATATTGTTTAATGTAAACAATTTACTCAACATGGTGCCAAATGTAAGATTTTCTGCTAAGAAATATCATCCCATTACCCTCCTGTAGTGTAATTCAATAAACTTTAAAGGTAAATTTCAAGTAATAATAGATATACATCGAGTCATTCCTAAATAATGTTTTAGAACTCAACAGTTCTTATTGTACATCTGAATGGAGGAATAGTTCTCTATAGATGCCAGAGACCCACCACAGCCATGGTATTATTGGTTCCACCAGGAAGCCTTGTCAAAAATGCTTGACTGCTGAACCTGGAAATACGCTGAAATGTCACAGACCAAATCCCCATAGCTATATAGACCCTACAGAGACCTATAGAGATATTTTGAGTTGGATTGACATTTCTGCATCCTGAAAAACGTTATCATCTGGGAAGCTAGATCCAGATTCTTTAGATCTGTAGTTAGCTTCTTTCTGTGTTATATGAATATCACCTACTGGTAATACTCTTAAATACCAGCTGTAAATTGTGTTAATTTATAAGTGTATGTATTACATATGAAAATAGGGCATTGAACTAGCTAGATATTGAATGACATATAAAAAATGTTTCTACATGTTTCAAGATGTTGAAAACACGCACAGATCCTAAATATTAATTAAAGATTAATTATTTATGTTATAAAAATAAAATGTTTAATTTAATGGTAATTCAAAATGTGCTAAAATGTAAAACCACAGAAGTATTCATATAAATGTAAAGAAACATAAAATTACACATTTACCAGAATTTCTAATGAGAAAAAATATAAAATTTAAGCTAATTAAAAAGAACACCAGAGCTGTGCTTTAAACATTAAAAAGAGAATTTGGAAATACAGCCAATGATCTGGGTGACTGAAATAAAAAAACAAACAGCAAACTTCATTCTTATTTCCAAATATTTAAAGATTTTGAATGACAAACATTTTTGTCTGGTTATTGAGACAATTGCTTATATTTTCCAAAAAATATGTGGAATAATATTCTTTAAAAATCACTGATTTAACACTTTACATGCTTTTACAAAAATTCTGTCGACATAATTTTAATAGAAACTAATTTATATTTGGAAAAAGTTATTCAAGTCCTTCTACACCAAATACATTGAGAAAAAAAAAAATTGTGTAGATTTTGAAAAGTGTTCAGAATAGTCTAGATTCTTGCTATTTTTGTGTACCTTGGAATTCATACTGTATTCTACATCAGTTCTATGGCAATTGTGATAAGACCCTTGCAGGCAATGGGAAAATGCTAATACTTGTTCACCAGCATTTGCTATCTTTCTTTGGCTGGCATCAGAACCTTGGCGTCTTCATGAGGTATATTGGTAGGCTCTTTCAAAGCTGACCTTCCCAGGATATACATTCTGCACAGGCTCTCCTGACTTAACAGTGCCACTTTGGATGGCATCTCTTAACCTAGAAATTTATGCACCTGGGCCTGCTTCTCTGCTTCTCTCTTACCATGCCGTACTAGTCATAGTTCATCCAAGAAACCAACAAACAGTCTTCAAAATTCCTCAGAAGGGAAAGAGGTACCCAACTCTGAATGCATATATATCTCCAAACAACTGAGGACAAATATCAATGTCTCAAGATTTTATTTTATTTTATTTTATTTGCCATTTCTCCCTCCAGTGGCAGTTCTAGGATGGTTCTAAGAGTTTCTGCAGCTTTTGAAACATCTAACAGGAAATTACCAATGTCAATTCTCCCTTTGGTAAACATCCCTAATTTCTCTGAGATTGAGTACCCCTCAATTACCCCAGTGAGCTGAATAGTAACAGACTCATTTTCTCCCTCCAAAGCTTTCCATTTTCTGCTTATATGGCTGGATATTTGGGCATGAAGGTTGAAATACTACCATTTCCTCTTAACAGGGAGGTGGAGTTCAGAGTGAGAGTTGGGGGAGGACTCTAGAAGTTACATGATTGTTTTATAATGTGGGAAGAGTTGTCTATTATCTTCAAAATTAAGAAAAAAATAGAAAAGGCCCCTTTTACATACTGTTACGTATTCCAGGTATTCCATTCACATAACTGAAATTTCCCTGTAATAATAACACTTGAGAGGCAGGGGGTGGGGGTTATGGAGAGTAAACATTAAAAAAATTACAAAAGAGGCCAGGCGCGGTGGCTCACGCCTGTAATCCTAGCACTCTGGGAGGCCGAGGCGGGTAGATAGCTCAAGGTCAGGAGTTCGAGATCAGCCTGAGCAAGAGCGAGACCCCGTCTCTACTAAAAAAAAAAATAGAAAGAAATTATCCGGCCAACTAAAATATATATAGAAAAAAATTAGCCGGGCATGGTGGCGCATGCCTGTAGTCCCAGCTACTTGGGAGGCTGAGGCGGTAGGATAGCTTAAGCCCAGGAGTTTGAGGTTGCTGTGAGCTAGGCTGACGCCACGACACTCACTCTAGCCCGGGCAACAAAGCGAGACTCTGTCAAAAAAAAAAAAAAAAAAAAAATTACAAAAGAAAAAACCATTACTCTCATGTATATATAAAAAATTCTATTCTATGAAGATATAACCTCAAAGTGGTGTGTTAATGTATAAATAAAATTGGGGATCAATTTTGCGTGACTGTGTGGATAAACACTAGGCTTTGATGGTCATTATATTAGCTCAAAATAAAAACTCACTGCTTTAAAAGTCTCAGAAATAGCCTTTTATGAATACTTCACTTATTCTATGGTACACCAGGGAATGTCTATTAATATATATTTCACTGAACAAGACACTCTTTGCCTTCCATTTTCCCTGCCCTCCAAGAAGCACGCACCTTATATGCATTCAATGGAGAGTTAAAGCAAAAACTATTACTGTGCATGATATGGCAGGGTGATTTATTAAGAATTTAATGTGGCAGAATAACCTATTGAGAAATTAACTGTCTAGTTTTTCTTTTGCCATAGAACCAGAAAATGGATAAAATGTTACTCTCTTTCACCTTCTGTTTGCAGCAGTGTAGCTCCGATTTTGTGTTCTTGAATTCTGGGATTCCTTTATTTTCTGGGTAAGGAGGCAGGGGAAAGTTTTTTTGGGTGTTTGTGAGCAATGGAGGAGAAGTTGTCAGGTAGAATAGACATATTCATAGGTATTAAAAAATGAAATGCCTTGTGTCTCCCTTCACCCATTCCAATCTTTTTAATATACTTAATTCACTTCAATGATAGGCACCTGAAGGATCTTATAAACTTATTTTTATCATTTGTCTTTTTTTGTTTTAAAATAATTATGGAACGGTTTCTGCACAGTCACAGATGGTAGGCATGAGCCATATGTAACTACTGAACACTTAAAATGTGCCTAGTGCAACTGAGGAACTAAATTTTAACTTTCATTTAATTTTAATTAACTTAAATTTATTTACTGTAGCTTGTGGACATCATACTGGACAGTGTAGCCCTATAGAAAAAAATAGTTTTATTTTATAAAGTATAACTGTGGTAAAAAAAACTCATAGAAAAAAATTACACATTTTCAAGTTAGTTAGAGAGATGGGGAAAGCCATGATTTGATTTATATGTTCCTAAGAACAAATCAAAAATGGAAGATGGCAATGGTTAAGCCCAAAATTAAATGCTAAAAACATGTATTGATTACCTAGAAAATTAGAAAAAGTAGGCAACAAAGTTTTCTGAAGCAAGGAAGATAAAAGAAGGTAATAGATTACATAACATGTAGATGATTAATAATAGTATTTTTAGAGATATTATAAAACATTATGAAAGGATTTATATCTATCTCAGAATCTGAAAATTCACAAGATGCAAGTACATGAAATGTGAAATTCTGAATTACTTATAAAATATGAAGCAGTGTGTTCTCTTCTTGAGCTGTCTATGAAAACTCTGCTTGTTAAATAAGTCGGGCAGAAAGTGCAAGTCCTGGAAAGGGTAATAGTGTTTTTTAATTAGCACATAAATCTGAGGATAATATTCAAAGCTCAATACTTTCATTGAGATTACACTTTTGTTTCCCTTCAATATCATAAATTTAGCAAAAGTCTTAGTGCATTTTTGTGTTGCTATAAATGAACATCTGAGGCTGGGTAACTTATTTTAAAAAGAGATTTATTTGGGTCACAGTTTGCATGCTGAGCAAGAAGCATGGCACCATCATGTTTCTGATGAAGGCTCCAGGCTGCTTGCACTCATGGTGGAAGATGAAGGGGAGCGGGGTGCAGAGATCACATGATGAAAGAGGACAAAAGAGAGGGACAGGGTGGGTTGCCATGCCTTTTTTGACAACCAGCCTAGGGAGAGCTCTCCTGGGAATTAACAGAGGGAGAACTCACTCATTACCATGAGGATGGCACCAAGCTATTCAGGAGGGATCCACCCCTGTGATCCAAACACCTCTCACCAGGCCAGACCTCCAACATTGGGAATCAAGTTTCAACACAAAACTTGGCAGAGCCAAACAAACCATATCTTAAACATAGCATATGGTGATAAAAATAAAATCACAATATAGTTGTTAAATTATTTTCTTGAGGACTTTCTGAAAAATTAAGCTTATTGAATAACATTTCTTAATTATGCTGATATGTCTATAGAAAACAATTGAAAAAGTTCCTATGTTTCTTGTAGAGAATTTAAAATTTAAAATTCTTTAATATAAAGTTATATTTACAATTTATTTTAGTTTCATTTCACACTTAAGTAACTACCAGTGAGTTTGTTTTAAGATTTCTTAAAAAAAATCGGTATTTTAATATTTAGAATTATGGACATAAGTATCTGAGATGAATTTATCTAATAGTAAAATCTAAGGTTTTTTTTGTCTTCCACGTATTATCCTCTCTTATTGTGCATTTACATTAAACGTAAGTATAAAATCTCTAGTCGTGAGTTTTGAAAGTTTACTGAAAGATATTTAGATTGAATGTTAAATATTTTATCATACTTTAATGTTGATGTAAGTATTCCATTTGGGAAACGGCTTTCTTTAGATCAATTTTGTGTTTCACTGTATACCATATTTTTCTCCAGCTAGTTAGCAAGAGTTGTGGAGTAAGTTCACTATGAGGCAATGTATCAGTTAATTTCCCTTATGTTCTAATATCTCCTTTTGTCCTGTATTTGGACAGTTCTGCCATTTGTGCATGTGTGTCTGTATGTGTGTGCCTGAAAGACACTAAAACCATTTGGAGGTCTAGAGAAGGGAATATTAGTTGACTTTTCTGTTGTATCAATTCAACACAAGTTTCAAACTAAGCACTCATAGAGAAAGTGACTCAAGATGTTATAGGCAAATTCTTTTTTTTTTTACATTTTGTAGCGTACGAATAAAAATTAAATCCTGCGGTACATCATATACTCTCCATTAAGTTTGTTCATCGTCATATAATATAGTCCAAAAAGGTCAAAAATAAGTCTGACAAAGCCAACTTTCTGAAAAAAATACTGTTTATCTCATTTGCCCTCCATAAGCACAGCATTTTTAAAGTGGATTTTTAAATTACCAAAAATGTATAGAAACTTTAAAATTGCTTTTATTATTTGTTATTTGCTATTTATGTGAAGAATAGATGCCATATATTGGTAATAAGTGTAGAACAATCACCCATGAATCTACCACCCAACTTAAGAAGCAGAGCATTGCAAATAACGTTAACTCTATTCCTATGCTCCTCCCTCTCCTATCGTGTCCTCAACCTTCCCGTAGAAAACCGCTCTCCTGAATGTTGAGATTACTGATTTTCTTTTATAAATATAATTTTACCACATATGATAAAAATGAAACTTAAAATGAGTTTTAGAAGTGATTAACTACCAGTATTACATAGTAAAAGCAAACAACTAGATTCGTACCCTGATTTTGCCATGTTACCTCTTTGTTTATGGACATTTTAAATCTGAACTTAGAAAAAAATCTAAATAAAAAAGTGTGAGAGGCATTATTAGTACTTTCTATATAGGATTTTTATGAAGATTAAATGATATAAACGATCTAAAATGCACAATGCAATGCATGTTGCTTCCTAGATTTTTAAAGTCATTTTGTTATTATTACTATATTGTCATTATCATATATAGCTATATATGTGTAATTATTGATTACAATTTAATAACTGTTTACTCAGTCAACATAGTTTGATTCAAAGCTTTGCCTTAGTTCTCAGGTAATATTTTTTCTCTTATATATATATACATATATATCATTTTAATGAAAGTGTTTCTTCAGTGATTAAAAAGATAACTTTGAAGCACATAGTTCTATATCAGCTTTTATAGTCAACACTCTCATGATCCTGTGGGATAGAAAAATAAACAGAATCCTTTAACAGTTATGACAGAACAGATTCTATTCCAGTCCAAACATCCTACTCCAGTCTCTTACATAAAGTGAAACATGCTTGGGCTGATCTTTTCAGGACCTTCCTAAAATTTCAATAATTTACAACCTATTTCAACTTCTCTGTTACCATGTTCTTTTTGTGAGGAAATTGGAATAAGTCCCTCATTATCCTAAAATTGTTTTCGCAGACTATCTTTATGGTTTAGAAATTAAAGATATTTCGAAAGATGAAGTTGTCCACATTTCATATACAAACATAAAAATGTAGTTTTTAATTACATAATTAATTAACATGTATGTAATAATGCTAAAAAAAGGTATAGATTCCCGTTGGCATTCTGTATCCCTGTGGTGCGTTACTACGTATGTTATGTGGAAGAGAAAAATAATATTTTGACAGTTTGCTATTCTCCTCAGGTTGTTGCTTAGCAGTGCAGATGCCATCATTTCTTCTGTTTTTTGTTTGTCATATATATAATTTAAAATGATACAGTGCTTCCTATGGAGTTGAAGAAATGATTACCTTCTAGAATTTTGCTATACCATTAGTATGTTACTTAACAAGTACTTCTCTCTTATTCTATCTCAAATAGGCAATATCGTGTCCTCAATCATTTTCTTCTATCCCTTTGCTTTTGTTTGATAAGAAAATCTGAGGAAATAAATAACTGTTTTATAAATAAAATATGTTTTCAAATTAATACAGAAACAAACACAAAGACGATGTCCTACTGATATCATAATAAAGCCCTAAATAATATTAACTGTGTATATTTAAAGATATTGTTTAAATGCCTCAGACAGATAAGAAAATACTGACATGGTAAAAGATAAATGAGCAGGCTGTGCATTGGCAGTTCACAGAAGAAGAAAGAACAACTATGATAACATTAAACATGAATATCAAAACCCATCTGAATATGAAACACTTGATAAAATTAAAATCTTAACAAAATTTTTTTCATTTCTAATTAACTAATACAATTCTGTAGGGAAGATATGAACTATGGGACTCAAATGCCTGTGTACATTTTTGTGGTCACATCGTAGTAGCTCTTTAAAAACTTGGACTCCACAACATAACAAAATCTAACTTTCTCTCTGCTGTGTGTGCCTGTTGCCCTTTATGATCCTTTTATGCTCTGCTTTTCAATGGTGTCCTTAACAGGGTCTTTTTCTTTGATTTCAGTGTAATCTTACCATCTCTACTATTAATTAACCTTTCTTTCTCTGAGCTGGTTACACATTTGGTGGGCAGGTGTGTCTTTCATGGCTCTATTTGTGCTCTCTACGAAATTTAGAATAGGAATCAAGACTCTTTCAGCAAAAGGGCACCAAATCTTTTTACTGTCAACTTTTTGGTTCATGGATTCTCAGTGGTCAGTCTGAGGCCATAATTGTGTTCATAAGTCACCACAGACTACTCTCAAGGGCCTACCCTCAATGCCTTACTCCCTTGCAGAATCCTAAATACCATTTCTAGTGCTTTTACCATTTAAGCTGTCAATTAAACAACTTCAAGACACAATTCTCAGGCAAGAGCTGGGAGAAAAAAAGAGGGCAGTTGAAAAGTAGATTCTGTTGTGTATATATTCAGATAAACTGTGACCAAACTGCAGAGATTTCCCTGACCCTCCATAATACATTCCTGAAAGAAGGGAAAGGCAGGACGAATAACTGTCAGAAGCCCAACAGATCTCATCTATGTAAATATTACAAGGTTTCGTTACTATTTTTCAATCAGAGTATCTACAGTGTGGCACTAGATTATTCAGTACTTCCCAGAAAAGCTTAATATTCTACAGGAAAACATCGTTGTTAACCTTTATCTAAAAATTACTGCTCTGTTCTGATAAATTTGTTTCAAATAAGCAATCATAGTGTTTAAGTATAGGCAGTTCTTAAAAGTTCATTCTATCAGTGAAGTCATATAGATTGAATTTTCTTCTAAAACCAGACATAAATGATCAATTGTTTACTGATTTTATGCGACTTTAGGTCAAGTTAACTATGTCCAACAATCATATTTGTAGCACTTACTGGGAAATGATCAACCTGACTTGACCTGGCAAACTCCACAGTAGGAGCAGGTAAGGCAACTGTGTTATAAACAGCTTCTATGTCAATTAAATGCTGAAAGTAATAGAAGTTATGTTCATACTTCAGTGGAAAGCAGAACAATGGATGGGAGAATTAGGCTCTAGAGAATTTACAGGTTGAAGACTGGTTACCATTCATGAAGAGAAATGGTGTGACTGCAGCAGCTGTAACATTAGTGTTCAGCATGGACTCCTGTCAGTCATGGTTCATTCTCTGACTTGAGATCTCAAAGGCAGAATCTAAGTTCTTTAGAGGCAAAGCAGTGTGGTCTTCTACCCACAGAGTTCATAGAAACTTTTTCACCGACACAGAAAAATATGTCACCAGAAGCTGCTAAATTATTAAACAAGAATTAGGGAAATTTCAGCTCACACTGTAGGACAGACCATAATTGTGTGAAAGGTTTTAGTCTGATTCAGTGTGAGAGGTTTTTTAATCAGAAACTTCGAGGCCCTTGAGGCTGGAACTTTCAAAATAACAACCACCACAACAAAATAAGCAATCCCAATCTGCTGTTTTTTCCTAAAAGAAGACTCATGACAGCGCTCCAAAAAATATACTTTGTAGAGAAGTTTTAGTGTTGTTGTTTTTTCCTATATATCAGGCAAGTCTGGGTTTGCTGAGAGGTGGACCATGTGGATCCCCTCTCCACTCCTATTTCTGTCACCTCTGACCTCTGAATTACAATCCTAGGTCTGACTTTGTTCCTTTAGACTGCCACTAAGGAAATACATCAGAAACTAAGGGAGTAAACCTATATTCATATTTTTTTCTTATCTGAGGGTTCCATCACTTTTATTGAGACTCTCTTTCATAGATTTTTCAAAAATAGAATACTGCTATTCAAAATGCCCTCTGGCCATGCAGTTCTTGGTTGATCTTATCATATGATAAAAACATTTCTCAAATAGTTGGGAAGTCAGGGCGAAGGCTACCATAAAGTTAATAATTCAAGAAAAAGGGAAAATCGGGGATTGATGTCTAGGGTCTTGGAGATTGCCTCAATTAGAAAGAGGAACATATTAGAGAAGCACTGAGGAGTGGTTTGTATATGTTTTCTCCAACATGATCAAGTGAAAATTCAAATTATTTTTTCATCAGATATAACCATTCTCTCTCAAGGCTACGAGCAGGTTTACCTTGTTGATCATAGCTGAATACTTGCTGAAAAAGGAAAATGTCAAAATGTGCATACTTCTAAATTGTACTTAGAAGAGAATGCAGCTAACTGCTTTTATACATGTGAGCACATGCATATACATGCAACATAAACAATAAGAAATTTTTTAAATTAAAACATCAAAAATAGTAAAAAGCAAATTAACAAATTTATATTAGTATTCATAAGTTTTGTGTTTCCAGGTCAACTGTTTTTAGTAGCATCATACATTCTATAGCACATACAGAGTATAAAAATAAGGTCCAGTGAATAAAAAATTTCTAGGTTCTAATACCATTGGAATAAGAAAATAGGAACAATACCTCGAGTTTATAGCATCAAGTTAAATTCTCTGCCCAATGCCCCCGTCAATAAAATATTTATTTTTTTAGAACAAGGGGTACATACCACATTTTACTAGGTTATTTACCCTATTTTGTGCAATTAGGCTACAGTTCACCTAGATGCAATTATTCACACAATGTTTTTGGTCAGTGTTTAATAATTTCCTTCATTCTCCACTGAGGAAAGTTATCTTCAATGATGGTAAATTAGTCCTGTCATATTAAAAGCTTTATATTTTCCTTTATATATTTATACTTTTAAGTTGATTCATCACAAATGTTTGACAACTTAGAATGATTATCAACAATTTAAATCTATGGTATTGAATATACATTGCCTTTTCAGGATTGAATATTACTTCTGTCATGATATATTTTTCTTTCAATACACTGATGAATTATTAATATACTTGCTAATATTTATTTAGGATTTTATTGCACTATGACTTTTAAATATGATTGCATTATATGGCTATAAAGCCAATGATAAAAAGGTGAAAAGTTTTACAACTTTTCCTATGCTCTCAAATAGTTTAAACAACATGAAAATTACTTTTGAAGGCATTTTGGAACTCAGTGAAATCACCTCAGCTAATTCCACTTAGGATAAAATATTTTTGTGATTTCTAATTATCCTTTAATTCAGATTTCCCACTATTTATTCAGTCAATTTTGTTAAATAAAATTTTCTTTGAAAATTGCCTGTTTCATCTAGATTTTCAGATATAATGATTTAATGTACATGGTGTTCTACATGGGCAAATTTTTATTTTGTGAAATCATAAAAATACAGCAAACTACATAGATATTTCATTGCAAGTCTGGGTACATACCACTCCAAATTGGATATTATTAATATCTTATTGTATGCTTCAAGTCTTGTTATATTTGATTCTAAATCCCATTCTTTTCAAAGACAACTGCCATCACTGAATTTATTATGTAACTATATATGTATATATGTGTGTGTGTGTGTGTACGCGTATGTGTAGAGTAGGCTTTTTTAAAAAAATTTCTCTGGCTAAGTACAATTAAAACCTTACATATTATATATAGAACAAACATATTCTGAATGGTGAAGAGAGAAAGGCAGGCAGGCTAGGTACCTCAGTACCTGAGGAATGACACAGAGATGAGTTTCCTGGGTTTTGTCTTTGTCTCATATATTCTAAACTTGAAACTGGAGAAGACAGTAACTTGGAAATGCCAATGGATACAGATTTAAAAAAAAGTCCTAATAAATGCCTACTCTTTTTAACTACAGGACCTGGAAAGTGTCAGTCTAGCAAGACAAACTATTACTCAATAAGCATTCTATTGAAGAAAATACCGTAAGAAAGACGTCTTGCCAGAAAATGCACAGTGTAAGCCTAGATTTCCATTGTCCCAAGGTTGTGTAGCAAGGTCTATAAATCTTCCTTCCCTACTCCACCCAGAATTTTGGTGTCAGAGAAGACTGAATTGGATCCAAGACATTCATTTCCTCCAGGTAGTAACCAGGAACCCCTCATAGTTATTAACGGAGCCCTGTGGAGAGCCTGAATGTTCACATACACCTGGAAGGAACAAGGAGATTTTCCTCCTTCTCCCCACTGGGGAAGTATTAAAAGAGGACTCTTGGAGCCTCAAGACTTTCCCTAGTGCCAGGCACAATGGGATCTCCCACCCCCAGGCACTTAGTGTAAGTGGAGGCCATGTGAAGTGCAGAAACAAGGTACCCCTACCCCTACTAGACAGGGAGATATTAGCAGAGGCCTAGCAGGCCAGACCTCCCATCATCTCATAGCAATAATTAGTGTCCTTCTTCACAGGATGTCAATATAGGCCAATTGGGAAAGTTGAATTTCTATGGACAGAACCACAGGAACAGTGGGATTATAATGAAAAATATAACATTCATGTCCTTAGTGTCCAGGAAGGAAATAAAAAAGGTGAGGCTATAAAACTACTTGAAGAAATAGTGGCTGATATCTTCTCAAATTTGGTAAGAGACAGAAATACACAATTTAAAGAAGCTGAGTGTGATGATTAATTTTAGGTGTCAACCTCACTGGATTAAGGAATACCTAGAAAGCTGGTAAAGCTTTATTTCTGAGTATGTCTGTGAGGATATTTCCAGAAGATACTGGTGGGTGAGTTGGTGAACTGAGTGCGGAAGATGCTCCTTCAATGTGGGCGAGCTTTATCTAGTTGGCTGGGGGCCCAGACAGAACAAAAAGGCAGAGGAAAAGCAAATGCTTTCTCTCTCTCTCCCCTGGAGCTAGGACACCCTCCTTCTCCTGATCTCAGAAAATCAGAACTCCAGGTTCTCCGGCCTTTGGACTCCAGGATTTAACACCAGCAGCCTCTTAGATTCTCATGCCTTCAACCTCCAGAATTATACCATTAGCTTCCCTGACTCAGGACCCCAGGGTCTCCAGCTTACAGACCACCTATCATAAAACTTCTCAGCCTCCATAATAATGTGAGCCAATTCGACTAATAATCCCCTGTCATCCCTGTGTCTGTCCATCCATCCATCCTATTGGCTATGTCTCTCTAGAGAACCCTGACTAATACACTGAGCAAACCCCCAGCAGGATAAAACCAAAAATCTCAACACCAAGAGACATTATAGTTAAACTTCTAAAAACTAAAGACAAAGAAAAAATTTTGAAAACTGTGAATGAGAAATGACACTTTACCGATAAGGCAAAAATAATTCTAATAGACAGCAGATTTCTCATTAGAAACCATAAAGGCCAGAAAGAGAACTGTCAGCCCAGAATTCTATTATGTATCTAGTGAAAATATACTTCAGGAATAAAAGAGAAATCAGACATTCTCAGATGGAAGAAACTAATATGAAAAAAGAACTTTATAAAATAGAATATCCAAATCTCCAATAAGCATATGGAACATGTTCAACATCATCTGTCAGCAGGGAAACACAAATTAATTTCTCTATAATATACCACTTTTTCACCCATCAGGATAGCTAAAATTAAATAGATTTGCAATATTAATTATTGGCAACTAGAACTCTCGTTCACTTTTGATGGTTGTATAAATTGGTTAAAAGACTTTGAAAAACTGCTTCTCAGTATCTACTAAAGCTAAATATATGCCTACATCATAAGTCAACTAATCTGCTACTACTACACACCCCAAAGACATGAGTGCATAGATCCTCAAAATCATGTGCAAAATAATATTCACAATAGGTTTATTCACAATATTTGCAAACTGGAAACAAACCAAAAATCTATCTACAGAAAAACCAGTGAATAATGGCATATTCAAGCAGTGAAATACTCCATGATTATAAAAACAATAAAATCCTGATATGCAAAATAACGTGGATTAATGTAATAAATATTATGCTGAGCAAATGAACTGTGACATAAAAGGAGATGTACCATTATAGCTACCCTCTACTCTGCCATGTTTGCCGTGCAGAGTGTCTCCAGTTGTGCCGCGGCGACTCTGGCTGTAGTTACTTGCCTGGCCCTTTGGGAGGCTGTTCCTTAGGCTGCAGGCCTCCTTCCACAAACGCCAGCCTGGAGCCCTTGCTCTCATGTAGCGACTGAGGTTGTGGGTCTGGGCATGGGGATGGGGGATCCGGGACCGGGGAATGGGGCAAGACTTGGGCGGCATCAGGGGAGGCTCATCAGTGTGACCATCGCCCTGGGATTCAGGGAAGAAGAGGGAGAGAGAGGCTGTGCTCTGCGGCTCTGAATACCTTCTTTGTATTATATTAAGAGCTCCAATAAAGGGAGCAGGAAGTGTCTGACCCAGAAAGTTGTGCCACCTCCACTCTGTCCCTTGATTTTATTCCTCCTGGCTCCTTCTTAGACTCAGCTCTAGAACCACCGCAGCAAATCCTTGAGCCCTCACAGCCTGGGCTCAGAGAGTCTCCTTTCTTTCTCACTGTCAGTGGGCTTGACCTTGTTGTTTTTATTTCTTTTTCCCAATTATTTTAAATTGCACCAGTACATTCTTCTTATAAAAAAATCATGAAAACATTGCACATAGATAGGGCTACACTTTGTCCATCCCTCATAATCCTAGTTCTTTTTCCCCCTTCCCCAAAATAACAGTATGGTGTGTATTCTGGTAGCCTTCCAGGTCTTTTTTTCTATTTACAGTAGAAAATACATTGTTTTGTGTTTTTATTTTTATAAAAACTACCCTATTGAACATATCCTACAAGTTTTTTCATTTAGTGTTTTGGAAACATTTTTATTTCAGTGCATCTAGATTTACTTTTTTTTTAAAAGCAACATAATATGCCACAGTATGGCTGTAAAATGGTTTATTTAACCAAAAAAGGGGTATATTGCACCAATCTGTTTATACGGATTTCAAGAACCAACAGTACTAGTTGATGGTTAAACAGATCAGAATAATTAGGAACTTGGAGAGTGAGTAATGATCAGAAAGAGGACTGAGGGAAATTTCTGGAGGCTTTGAAAAATATTGTATATTGATTTTATGTGGTAAATAAATAAGTTATCTTTAAGCTGTTTTTTTATGTGTGTACAAATGGAGTATAGTACAACTAGCTTAACTATATGTTCTCTGGCTCTAAAATTTTTGAAGTTGGGCTTTTCAAATTTCAGAGTCCACAGTAATCTCCATTATGTCATATTACTCTCCTAAAATAAATAGTGCCATCTATAATTCCACAGTGCAGTAACCCTGAAAAGTGGAGGAGAATTTATCCTAATTAATAACACTCAAGAAATCATACCAATATAGGGACAGCAATTCAATGTAATTAACCAAATATTCTGCATAAAATATCACCTCAATTGGAGGACCATTTATGATTCAAAAATTGAAATTTCCCTATTTATGTTGAAGAACAAGTATAAGAGAAAATCTTTTGTTACATTCATGGTTTTGTGCACTCAATGGTAATACTGATAAATTATTTGAAAAGTAGGTGCTTTCTTTTTCTACAAATATTTAAATTATTTGGTTATGCTAAAAGACTGCTTTTTAAGTCTAAACATGTTTAAAATAGTATCACATATAGGAAAATAAGACATTAAAATAATATATTATATTAAAATCATATGTAATTTGATATAATATTCCCTACAGATCCCTTCAAATTAAGATGTTCTAAGTCTTTCCCAACCCATTGCACATCTGTTTCATCTAATCTTCTCTTGCATTTTTAGCTTTCTCCTATATGCTGTAAATTACCAATTTTATAGTTTTAGGCCAGACCTCACCTCTACCTCTCCCACCCCTTTTACTATCTGGACATTTAATGGATGCTTTCAGAACAAAATGTCTTTCAGTAAGCTTATTATTTTCCCTTCTCAGCCTACTTATGTACTTTTCAGTGTTATATTGCAGTATCATAGTTAATACAGTCATCCAGCTACAAATATTGTCATACTTGACCACTTCAGTTTTATAACTGCCTACTTCCAGTCACTTTGTATCTTTGATTATATACCTGTAGTACCCTATGCCCAACATGCCGTTGTTTTCTTGCCTCTCTGATTGTTCCTGCTTTTAAACATTTTTAGAAACAGCTCAGATATCTCTAGTCCATACATTTTCTTGTTCAACTCTGTGCATCTATCTATTTCCATTTATCTAATTGTATTATAATTTTGTATTTAATTTGCCTATCCTTTTTATTAGAAGGTAACTACATCTAGTCCCTTGCCATGAAGATTATCCCATACATGGAGTTTTTTGCTGTGAAGGAGATGTTACTGAAAGTTCAGCACTTGTCCCCGAGGCTGCATCAGAAAAACGAGGACAAGTGGTTTGAGGAGAAGGAAAAGGAGGTTTATTGATTTGCTGGCAAATGAGGAAAAATGGCAGACTCCCATCTTAAAGTACCAATTTTTCTAACTATAAGCAGACATACGGAACTTATAAAGGGAGAGTTTTCTGCTTCAGTCTGTTTTTGTTAAACTAGAGATGATGGTTCTGATCTAGCCCATCTCCGGTGAAAATAATCCTGTGACTTCCTCCAGACCTCCACCTGGACAGCTCCATTGAGCCACATCCTGTGGTATAGAGAACAAAGGACACTTCCCTACCCCTCCTGACCACTGGCCTGAGGCAGGGATGCAGGTTTTAATTCCCCAAAAGAGTGGGGGAGGTTGTAAAGAGACGCTTGTAATACATTTTGCCCTTTTCAGGCCGGTCCCTCTGTTACAGAGACGGTATAAACAAATGTTTCTCCTCAGTATTGTACACCAACGTTAATGGAGCCCATTCTTACTATAGATGCATACCTGAATTAAGACAGAAGAACACACATCTGCCAAAATCAAGGCCTTTATTTGTTTAGTAATTATACTAGGTTGCTTTTCTTATTTCTATAAGAAGAATTAAGAGAAATCCTTTTCTTTCTTATTCCAAGTGAAATCTGACATTTATGACTGGAAGTCACAGTAGGTCCAAGATTTCTGCTCTGAGAAAATCATAAGGTATCAAAAGGCTTTCTCACACTGTTGGTAAGGTTAACTGGTTAAATTCACAGATATTTGGCTTTGGCAGTGAAAATTCTTTCTGTCAGTCTCATTCTGTAAGTGAGACATGCTTCCTTCTCTTGGTCCCAAAACCAGTGGGATACTTGAAAAAGGTGGGAGCAATGGATTATAGCTGTACCCTAGTTGATAGCATATTTGGTTGGGAAAAAGGAAATGCACAAGATGTTTTTTGAAGTCTTGGAATGATTTTTACACTTCATTCCAAAGGATGAAAGCACTGTCTAGTGAATAAAGTGGCAAAACTCCAGTTTGACTGACATGAACTCACAGATAGTTGTTTTATTTTTAATTTTTTAAATGAATGAATATATGCATGAAAAAAGCAAATATAAAATGTTTATCTTTTGAATATATTTAGCCCTTTTTAATTTTCATTTTAGAAGGGAACAATCAACACTTGACTATCTAACTCAAACCACGTTTTCCCAAAGTATGATTTGCAGAACCCTGATTTGAGCAGCTGTTTGATAGGAATTAAATGGTAGAAAGATGTCAGTGATCAAACACATTTTGGAATCACATAGCTAAGCAAAGTTAAAAAAGTTTCTTCTCTTCATGAGTTAGAGTATTGGATGTACAAATATACCTTAGAATCTGTTGACATATGTAGATTTCCCATACTTATTTGAATATACGGTATTTTTATGGATTATCTCAAGATAAAAATATTTTATAGAATTCACGTTACATATGTCATGTGTTGCAAAATACTACGATAGACTAACTGCATCTATTTTTCCTTTTCTTTTTAATATTTCTTCCTCTTTTATAAAAATGTTCCTCTTTCATTGTTTTGTTCTTGTTTGTTTAGTTTTCTGACATTACTAAGCCCCCACTGAGCATGGCTTAGCAGGAGGTAGAAGCTATTTATTGTGGTGACAAGCTAAGTAACCTGAAAGGGTAAGAGAATGAGAAGAGATAAAAAGATGTTATTGTGAAAAAAAAAAAATCAATTTTTTTTCTGGTCTGCTAGATATTTTGTAGACCCATTTTATTATAATATAAATGACTACATAGAATGTCAACCTAAAGTACGTCTTGGCCCCAAAGCCCTTTTAGGTAGCCATATAAGCTATTTAGGGATTTCATAGGCCTCTGAACTGTCATAATCCACATACTAGAATTTAGGTACTTGAGTTTAAGTAAAATATAAAATCTTTTTAAAAATTACAAGAGAGATTAAAAATGTCTTGAAACCTCACCATAGTTAATTTTAAATGGATTTTCTTTTATCAATATCTTTCTATTTCTCCTATTAAGTGATATTATGTTGGATTATTAATTCAATGATTATGCCTTTAGTTAGCTTTCTTTTATACTAAGAAAGTCCACCAGTAAATCATAATGGATATCATCCTGAAATGATGTATTTAAAATATTCAGTCTGGTATTTCATGTAACCCATTTATTATCATAGAATTAGTAAATGGCATTTCCAAGATTCAGTATTTATAATAAATGAAATTGCTCTGGTATGAAAGAACTTCCCATAAGTAGGTTAATTGTTTATACTAAAGCATAGCATCACATAGTGACATTTCCCTCTAAACTTCTTATGAGTATAATTCAGGTTAAATCATACGATGCTATATTTTATAAGTATCTTTGGAAAACTAGTAGGATCCTTAGTCTTTAGTCAGTTTTTGCTCTATATCTGCAGAAGGTACAGTGAAGACATTTAGTACAAAGTTTTGGCCCCAAACTCCCATGTAGAACATATAGCTGTGCTGACTTGAGTAGAGTGACCTTTGAATCAGAATGATTCCTCTGGTGCTTATGGCCCAAAGCTTTGACTACAACAATAAAAATCATTTCATGCTCTCTGTTTTTATGCATATATATATATATATATATATATTCTAACTTTCCCCCCTGCTTCCCTCAAAATCTTTAGCATTTTTAAAAGTATAATAACTCAATTATTTTGGGGGGGAAGGAAATATTAGTTTATTGATGATTGTCACAAAGTAATTGCATCATTTTCTTCTTGTCAAAATATATTACATTTTTAAAAAATCCAGTAATATAAATCTTAGTAACTTCCATGAAAAATCATGATTTCTTTCTTTCTTAATGGATGACTCATTTTTTTCAAAATAAAAATTCTCTTATGATTGAGAATATTATTTTTAGTGTATTTATTATAAAAAAATTATCCATCACCATTATTTTACAGATCAAGTAACTAAAATCTGGGAAAATGAAATGTTTCCCAATGATGTGTATGTTCTTAATAGCAAAAATAAAATTATATTAAAACTAGTCTGTATGTTAGCTGTAAAGTTGAATGGTGATATATTTAAGGCAAACATATGCCCCTTGGTCTTTAGAGGGGTGCCGAATCCTGGTATAACCAAAAAAAAAAAAAAAAAAAAGAAAAAAGCAACTATCAATTGTTCTTGTTTTGTTTTCAGTTTGAATTTCTTCTTAATTTGTTCTTCAGTTGTGAAATCTTGTTCTATTCAGGTGCATCAGAACAAGTTCACAGCTTAGTTTCCAAGTAACTTTTTGTTCAGGGCCAATCAGATATCAACTATTCAGCAGCTGTGAATTAAGCTGGCCTTAGAGTTGGAATCAGATTTCTCTAGCACCCTCCTGTATGCCAGCTGGTTGTTTAGCAAACTGGGACATTTCTTGGTCTCTAAGAAATGGAAGACTGTTTCTGTCAGCATCCTGATTTTGGAAATGTGAGCTCTTGATAGGATTTCATAAGAGTCTTTTCTCTACTACTTAAGCTATCAGTTTGCACAGGCTTCCAGAGTTACAGAAGAGGTCTTTGTTGAAAAAAATAAGTGGGGTAAGTTTTCTTTTAATTCCATGCTCAATTATCAGTCAATGTTATCATAGAACTGAGCTAGTGAAAAAAAAAGTCTCCAGATCCAAAGAAAGCATGTGACTAAATTGCAATTAAATGCTTGGTGATGCACACTAGAAAGGCACAGAAAGAACTGAGAGATCAAAGTGCAAAATTCCTTTAAATTAAATTGTCTGTATTAATAAACATCACTGTATAATAATAATTTAAATGGTCCTTTTTATTAACAATTCTAACAAATACTCTTCTGCTGCTTCTATATGCTAGCCCTGTGTACTCCTGTTTACTCTAGGAAATGACATTTCTCCATGAACAGGGAGACATTGGTTACCTGTGAAGTTTGTGTTTGTTTTCAAACCTCAGTCCCCAAACAATAGTCTCTTTCCTCCATTCACTTTATTTGTTTATAATCATTCACTTCATATGAATCACACAGGCTTGATAATTTTTATCCTTTTAATGCCCAGATAGCAATATACAAAATGTACCTATCATCTTAGTGATAAACATGGTGGACACAGAAAAAGGAAATAAAATATAGTAAAGACTTCTTTTTACATCCTAAAAGTATTTTTTAAGAAATATTATTCCATGATAACCATTAAGCTGAATTCATGATAATACATATTTGTGTAGTTCTTTATGATTTTCAATTTGACTTTTTTACTGTATTATCTTGAAGTGTTACAAGGACCAAAGAATTACCCAGTATGCAATGGTATTCCCATTTTACATGTAATGTTAGCAAATATAATATATGCAAAGTGTTTAGTATGTTCTTGTTTAGTACGTGCCTGTTCAAATTGTGCTGTATTGATGAACTCGTTTAGTCTTCACAAAACCCTATAAAAAAGCTCTATTATTACACATATTTTATATGTAATGAAGGAATCAAGGCATAGAAAGTAAGTAACTCCTCAACATCCCACAGTTATAATGGTACAGCCACAATATAACCCAGACAATCTGGCTCCATAGATTTCCACTTTAACCTTTGTGTTATATTGCATCTCACATTACAAGTAAGGAATTTAGAGTCTCATGAAAGGGTGATTTTTTCCCATTGTTATGTAAGCATTAATATAATGAGTCTGTTCTAGAGCTCCTGTCTTCTAATTTTAATTTATGAGAGATTACAAAGCTAAATGAACATATTGCAAGCTCTGAAAAAAAATTGTGTCAGTAGTTTTCTCAAATCCAATTAAATTATTTAATTTTTAGATAGGCATCAAAATTGGGACCAAACGGCAGCAACTTTTTTGCAATGGTGGTATATGAATTTGTGGATACATGCACATATGAGTAAAGCTACAAATGCTAAATCCCAGTTAAGTAGACTGAATTGATTAATTTGTCCAACTAAGATTTACTTGGCTCCTACTCATAACAGGCACTTATCTAGGTGGTTGATATATATATATGTCAGTGGACAAAGCAAAGATCTATACCTTTGTGTGGTCTACAGACAAAAAAAATGGAGGGATACAAAAAAAAAAGGAAAACAAAACCATAATAAATATGTAAATTATAAGAAACTAAGAATTATCAAATAAAGAAAATATAAAGCACAGTAAGAAGGAATCTGAAAGTTGAAGCGGCTGATGGTGGTAGAATAGAGATAGTTTTTAAGGTGTTCATGTTAGGTCTGACATTTGAGCAAAAATTGCAAAGAGGTAAGGAAGGTAGTCATGCAAATTTCTGTGAGCACAGCACTCCAGAAAATGAAACAACTAATACAAAGGCTTTAAGGTGGGGAATGACCAGTATATATAAAACATAATAATGTGGCCAGCAGGACAAGCTATATAATTTACATAAAATAAAAAAGTTAAAAAATATTAAATATTTAAATGTGGTGATAACAGAGAATTAAACAAAGTCTGGGGTCCTTTTGAGCACTGGGAATAGGTTACATATCCATAAAGCTGGCCCTGGTGGTAGAGTGAATGAGTGAGAGATAATACTAGAAATGTGAAGAGAGGCCGGATCTTGTAGTACAATTTTGACTAGAGAGAGGACTTTTGTTTTTACTTTGAGTAAAACGGGGAACCACTGAATGGTTTTGAACAAAAGAGTGACATGTTTTGACTTGCAGTTTTAAAAAGGCTTGTCCTACTGTTCTTTTGTGAATAGATGTAAGTTGGCAAGAGCAGAAGCACGAAAAGTTTGCATTAATAACTAATAATTGAGTTGAATGAAAATACTTTAAGAAATCTGATATCTTTGAAATGAATTTAATAGCTTTACCTTATATGTATAAAAATGAATGTATATGTGTTGGCATGACTATATATTAAGAAGACCAGTTCAAACTGAGAGGACTATGTGACTTCATGTAAATTTAAATTGATTGTAAGAGATAAAAATGAAATTAATTCCAGAAAAGAGGATTATGTACTGGAATGGATGCGTTATATTCAATATGATTTCCAGATTTGGAAATCTCATGAATTTTAGTTCTGTTGGTAATCAAAATATACATTTTAAAATGTCTAATGAATAAAAACATATAAATTCTCATTGAAAGCAATAACCTAAGATAAGCGTGTGTGAAAAGATTCTTTGAGATAACATCACCATTTGAAGGAATTTGTGCATTTGACCCTTAGTGGTTTTTCTGAGTGATAACACTTGCCTTGGTCTTTAGTTCATGCATCCTGAATGATTTATTTGTAATAACAATTTGATTATGCTAGTTTCAGAGTTCTGAGCAATTTTGTGTATACATTCACATTCTAAGCTTTATAAATTTAGAATTGCAGAAAGTCAAACATTAAGATGCCACAACATAAGGAATTCCTCCTTCAAATAGTTTTGTCAACTTTTATAAGGAATATTGAAATTCTATTTGTATTATTGTAAAATGAGAAAAAGTGCCAAAGTTAATTCATATAGCCTATGATATAAATAAAATTTTAAGAGTCTATTGCTTCTAAAAACAAGAAAAACATGGTTATATTATATTATAAAGAAATAAAGACTGAATTGGAACAAATATAAGTAACCATGAATAATTCTATAAGATACATAAAATATACACAAATAAAATTTTAATATTTTAAAATAAATTTTTAAAAAACAAATAGATTTCAGTTAAAGTGTTAGATGTAAAAAATATAGGCCACGATAAAATTATGTAAAATAAGAATCTCCAAGAAGAAAATCAAAGCAATTCAACAGAAATATAATTTTTAAATGCCACTGACTGAAAAAAAAAAAAATACGACAGGAAACAAAATGTACCAATGTCACAGTTTATACATGAAAGAATCAACACAGAATGACCCACAAATTTACATCACTCTGTCAAAGTAATGGCTTTGAGTATAAAGGAAAAGGAAATAAAATTTTGGGCATTTAGGCAGAAAAATTATATCATGTATACAGAAAGGAAAATCAGTGTGTTTTCAGTCTTTTTGACAGTATCTAATACCATAAGACAATGAGATCTGTAATTAAAATATTTAAGCGAAGAAAAGCCAGTATTTTATATTTAGTCAAACTGGCCAGAGATATCTATTAGGACCATACAAAAACTCAGAAAGATATGTAAACTCAGAAATATAGTAAGTAAAAAATTTCCTACCATTAATGATGAAATTATTCATTTATCATAATAGATAATGTTTTTTATTAGATTGTTATAGCATGCCAATTTCTTGAATACATTTAAATAGTGCTTTACAACAGGGTTATCACAAGGAAGTAATCATTACATCATTTGTTAACTATTTAAAGTTTTAGTGAAAAACATTAGATGTCTTCCTAAAATGTGCAAGAGAGTAGATATGTACTCAATATTTAAAGCTTTTTGACTACGTTTTTTGAAAATAATTGTTCTGATAGACTGTTATGGTAGAAGATTAAATAAATTATTAACATAACTAAAATAGAAGAAAGGAGGTAAACTTAAGGATGTTGTAATTTCCATGTAGAAGCAAACATGATCATGTTTCTGGAATGTCTGGTAAACATGGAGAAGGACCAAACTAGAACTTATTTTAAATAAATAGCAAGATTGAGTGATATAGAGAACATGAAAGATTACAAAAAGAAGGATATATCATAAAAGATTCCAACTTTTCTAGACAGAGAATCCAGAAAGGCATCTGGAAAAACCTCATTGACAGAATTGGGTTAGCTGGAAAGCAAATGCACTTTGGGAGATGATGTGGAGCAGTTAAATTTTGCAGTAGTGAGTTTGAGCCGACAAGCCTCTAAATGGCAAAGCCTTTTATGTATGCAAGTCGAGAGTTTGTGGTCAGGAATACAGACATATAAATGTGAGGTTATTGTTAGAGAAATAACTCTAACAATGAACTTAGATAAGGATTCTGAAAGAGTAAATGAAGAAAACACACATTTCTAAGATTAAGTAATTTCCTGTATTTTACGGTCAGTTTCACTCTTTTCCTAGCCTTAAGTATTTGCTGAAAGGTGGGGTGATGTGAGAAGATAGATTCAAAATGTCTTTGTCTCAGATTACTGTGTCTAAGTAAGTCACTCTTAACAAATAAAATTTTCATGAAGGTTGCTGTGGGCATGTCATATAAGACCCCAGCTCTCAATTACATTTTAACCTCTCAGTTTACAAGAAAGTTATCATGGGGTAGATTGTAGGAGGATACGTGCTGGGGAGGAAGGAAATTCATCCAAGTGTGTAAAGTAATTTATACATAGAACTAACACGCCAGCTATATTGCTCTATTGCAGCATTGCCTATTTTATTAGAAAAAATTAGAAAATAGCTTAAGGATGTTTCAACCCAATGTCAAAATTGATTGATAAAATCAGTAGTATAACAGTAAAGTTGTATATTTATTTTAAAATAATTATAGTTGAATTTTAATATTTTCTCTCATTTTTAAGTAGATTTCTAATGAGCCAAAATATCCAAGTTAATAGTGTAAACTTTTATCTAATTAATTTCTCTGCACATGTCAAACATTGCACTATTCAAACATATTGCAGTGGGAGGGATATGTGCTCAAATTTTTTGATTTCTTGAAATATTCAGACAGTCACAATATATGACAGCCTATTTTCTGAATCCATGAGCAACTCAGTTTTAGTTGTGACAATATCATTGCCAGTTGAAATATTTCTATCTTGAAAAAAATGAATCATATTACTTGAAAATTTGACCATAAGATAAATTGTAAGTAACACCATAAAGGAAGGTGGTCAATGAAGTTTTACAGTTACCCATACCACTGTGTAAACTTATAAATCTTCTCTCCATAGTCAAAGTGAAATAGGATTTTAAAAATTATTGACATATTGGCAGAATTATTTGTAAAGGATATTATATTAGATTGAGTTGGGAAGATACGGAAATGAAAATAAATTATACATTTTATGAAATTAATCATATTTAATATCTTAATTTCACATATTGCTGGGTCATTTTTATTGTTATTTAATGTATAATAACCTAATTTCAAAATATCAGAAAGATATGAGATAGCATTTGGTCTAATAGAAGGAAAAGTGAAGAAAATTAATTATTAACTTCCTCCCAAAGAAAGTAACATAACTTGGATAAGTTAACTTCATCCATCTGTCTGTTTATCTATCTATCATCTATCTATCTCTATCTACCTGCTGATACATCTAATATGTTGTGTCCTCCAAAGATTAAAAAGTTCTAAAAGCATGTATAAATTGTGCTTCTCTCTAACTTAAAATTATTTTTTATAAAAATGAGATTATGTTTTATTTTTTTAATAAACAGCTTCAAAACTATCTTGGCCTATACTATGCCAGAAGTTAAATAGTGTTTTAATATTTCTCTAAAACCTCAGCCACTATATAGTACATTTTATGTAAGAATGTATCCAGAATTTTAATTTGTATCATACACATACTGGCTCCACTGAATATATTACCCATTAACTAGGGCTTAGATTTCAAAAAAGCAAGAGTGTGGAGAGGGTAGAGGGTGGTGAGAGGCATTGTGTTGATTCAAGTAGGAGATGGATTGAGAAGCAATTGCCAGCTTGAACATGCTAGGGATATAAATACATGGAAATTTGTACAGACACTTTTCTTTTTTTGAGACAGAGTCTCACTTTGTTGCCCAGGCTAGAGTGAGTGCCATGGCATCAGCCTAGCTCACAGCAACCTCAAACTCCTGAGCTCAAGGGATCCTCCTGTCTCAGCCTCCCGAGTAGCTGGGACTACAGGCATGCACCACCATGCCCGGCTAATTTTTTCTATATATATTTTTAGCTGTCCATATAATTTCTTTCTATTTTTAGTAGAGATGGGGTCTCGCTCTTGCTCAGGCTGGTCTCGAACTCCTGAGCTCAAACGATCCGCCCACCTGGGCCTCCCAGAGTGCTAGGATTACAGGCATGAGCCACCGCGTCCGGCCGACACTTTTCAAAACAGAGCTCTAGTCATTCCTTTTATATAAAGTTTTCCATATAGAATAAGATTACTTTGTGTGCATCACATTCCATTTTGCAGGTGTCAAACTCAATGACTTCAGAGACCTACTATTAATATAAAACCGAGTTTCATTAATAAGTGAGATAAAGATGGAGGCAAATGTAGAGAACTCGGGATTTCAAGATACAACTAAGTGTGAACAGACTAACATAAGAACTGCAAATTTTTCAACAAAAGTGGGAAGTCTGTATCCCTGTTTGCTGATGATATGATCTTATATCTAGGAAACCCTAAAAACTCCACTAAAAGACTCCTAGAATGGATAAATAAGTTCAGGAAAGTCTCAGGATACAAAATCAATGTACACAAATTGATATCATTTACATATACTAATAACAATCAAGCTGAGTGTTAAATCAAGAACTTAATAACATTTACAATAGCTGCAAGGAAATTAAAATATCTAGGAATAAATTTAACCAAGGAGGTGAAAGATCTCTACAAGGACAACTATGAGACTGATGAAAGAAATCAAAGATGATACAAACAAATGGAAAAACATCCCATGCTTATGGATTGGAAGAACCAACATTTTTTAAATGTCCATACTGCCAAAGTGATTTATAGATTCAATGCAATTCCCATCAAAATACCAATGTCATTTTTCACAGACCTAGAAAAAATAATCCTAAACTTCATATGAAACCAAAAAGAAAACCTGAATAGCCAAAGCAATCCTAAGCAAAAGGAACAAATCTGGAGTCATCATTTCCTGACTTCAAATTATACTATAAGGATATAGTAACCAAAACAGCATGGTAATGGTATGAAGGAAAATACATAGACCAATGTACCAGAGTAGGGAACCAAGAAATAAAATAAAATGGCTACACATCCAACTGATTTACTACAAAGCAGACAAAAACATTCACTGGAGAAAGGTTGCCCTATTCAATAAATGGTGCTGGGAAAACTGGATAGCCACAAGAAGAAGAATGAAACTGGATTCCTATCTCTCACCATATATTAATACAAAAATTAATTCAAGATAGATTAAAGACTTAAATATAAGATCTGAAACCATAAAAATTCTAGAAGAAAACATAAGAAAATCTCTTCTAGACATTGGTCTAGGCAATGAATTTACGAGTAAGACACCAAAAGCAAATACAGCAAGAACAAAAATAAATAAATGGAACTTAAATGGAAAAGTTTCTGCACAGCAAAGGAAATAATGAATAGAATAAATAAATAACTTACAGAATAGGAGAAAATATTCACAAACTATACATCTGAAAAAGGGCCAATATCCAGAATCTGCAAAGAACCCAAACAAATCAGCAAGAAAAAAATAAATAACTACATAGAAAAGTAGGCAAAAGATGTAAACAGATTTTTCTCAAAAGAAGATAGACAAATGGCCAAGAAACATGGAAAAAATGCCCAATATCACTAATTCTCAGGGAAGTGCAAAATAAAGCCACAATGAGACATCACCTTACCTCTGTCAGAACTGCTATTAGAATGGCAAAAAAAAACAATAGATGGTGACACAGATGCAGCAAAAAGGGGCCACTTATACACTGTTCTTGGGAATGTAAACTAGTACAACTGCTTTGGAAAGCAGTATGGGGATTCCTCAGAGAACCAGAAGTAGACCCACCATTTGACTTAGCAATTCTACTACTAGCTATCTACCCAAAGGAAAAGAAGTCATTTTGTAAAAAAGATACCTGCACCCGAATGTTTATCACAGCACAAGTCACAATTGGAAAGATATTGAACCAACCTAAGTGCCCATCAACTGATAAGTGGATGAAGAAAATATGATACACACACACACATACACACACACACACACACACACACACACCATGGAGTAGTAGTACTCAGCCATAAAAATGAATAAGGAATGAAATGTTTATTGCAGCAGCTAGGAAGGAACTGGAGACAATTATCTTAAGTGAACTATCTATCTCAGTTTCATCCCTGCCATGTATAAAGCTTGAAAGTTGTCATTTTCCTCTTTATAACAAGATGAAGATGGGAAAATTGGTCAACAATTTTCTTGGAACCATCAGAAAACGGGCGTAGCAGGAAAAACTGCTACTCCAAAATCTGAAGAGACAGTCAAATCCAAAAAGATACAGCTAAGATCAGTTTCACTGCAGCAGAAATCATAAACTGATAAGAACGCAGAAGACATAAACTGAGAGAAATGTAATATTGATAAATTGCTGAACATGAATAAACATGAGAGTGAGAAATTCCTGGGAGCTGGACTTTTAGAGGGAAGCTCATCACATTCATGGGATTTACCTACAGGAACTTCACTAGATTCTCACAGATGAGATCCAAGAAAAAAATTCCCTCCTGGCTGTGACAGGCAGAAGTGAAGAGTAATCTTGAAATAAACCCAGAGTCTTCTCCGCAAGGCCTACCATGAAGGACAGGGGGGATGTCTGCCAGAGCATTATCTCAGTTGAGAGATGGAAATTGCTTTCACTGAAAGCCCCTCCCTCTAGCCTGTCTGTGTCATCAAAGAGAGGAAAAACAGTCAACAGCTGTCAGGGTGTTACCGACCTCTTAGTTCTTGGTTCTTGAGTCAACAGAAATTGGAACGAGACCAAAAAAGGAATTTATTATACAGTCAATGCTTTATGAGGACAGCTTCTGCTCTAACAAAAGGGAGAGAATGCTGGTTAAGGAGCAACCAGACTGGCTTTCCAAACAAAGGACTGGGAAGCTTTTAAAGGGTAGAACAAGTTTGACGCCAGCATTGAAATCATACCATGTAGAGGCAGAGTTTTGTTGACAGCTGCCCATCTGGTGATGATGCTAAATCTCCACCCTGGGGCATGATTTTTAGCATTAAAATGAGGCAAAAGGTCTATGAGCAGTCAACTTTGGGCTTCATCTTGGCAGTAACCAGTCTGTGCTGGCTTTGACTATGGCTAACAGACCCCTGCTCCAGTGGTTGCCTCGTCCTATTAAAAAAAGCGGAACTTCTACCATAGCTGTGCATCAATCATTTTCAAATTTGTTCAGTATTGTAAGCAGACTTAATCTTTGGCTCCAGGCTCAATCAGGTAGCCAAAGTCCTCCTCCTGTACTATCTCCAGGCTGTCAGCCTACAAATTCTACAGCCAGGGAAAGGAGTAGGTGGCAGGGGAACGGAAGCTGTGAAGAAACAATTATGAAGGTCAGAGCTGAGAGACACAGGCCATCTAAAGGTGGAGATTTAATCTGCTAATGGAAAAAGCTCAAAACTCTGTATAATAATTTAAAGAGATTTATTCTGAGCTGAATAGGTGTGATCATAGCCCAGAAAACAATCTTGAGAGGTTCTGAGAAAATGCATCCAAGGCAGCTGGGTTACAGTTTAGTTTTATACACTTCAGGGAGACAAGAATTGCAGATAAAATCACAAATCAATACACGGAAGGTATACATTGGTTTGGCCTGAAAGATGGGATATCTTGAAGGAAGGGGGGCTTATAAATTATAAGTGGGTTCAGAGAGTCTTTGATTGTAATTGATTAAAGGAGTAAAGCTTTGTCTACAGGCTTAGAATGTTTTAAGTTAAAAAAAAAAGAAGTCTGGTAATTAGAGACAAGCCACAATACACAGTAATTTCCAAAGGAAAAATAAAAATCTCAGGACCCCTAAAATTTATCATACCAGAAAGGAGAACTGAGCCTGAGAACTGAAGCACACAAGCACTGCCATCCTCTCCCCAATGAGGTACAAGGGCCCTCTTTTAAGCAATGAAGGGGCTTAGAAAATGACTAAACAGGTTTTATTTATTTATTTGGTAGACAGGATATGGGATGGAAAAAATAGCCAGGCTGGCAAGATGGTTTTGTGATGCAGACAAGACTCAAGATAACAGCCCTCAAGGAAATGTTTTTACCCAGAACTTTAAGAGAACCAGGATCTCAGTAAACCTGTCCTAGATCAAATAGGCAGGGCCTGGCTGCATTGAACAGAGATTCTCTATAGATACAAATTTCTCCTCCTGCCTCTCCACCTAGATAGTCTTACACCATTATTCCTGTTTGCCCACAGCAATCTCAAAACATGTCAAAAATGTATTTTGGGATAAAATATTTCTTATTACTTTCAACCCTTAAGAACACCCCTTCAAGATATACAGCTTCTAGAAAACGAGTGCATGTCAATTATTTTTTTCATTTTCTTTCTTTTTTTTTTTTTTTAAGGCCTGTAAGGAGGGGTGCTAAGTTGTCTTGTTTGTTTTTGTTGAGACAGAGTCTTACTCTGCCACCCTGGGTAAAACTCAGTGGTATCACTGTAGCTCACTGCAACCTCCAACTCCTGGGCTCTAAGCCATCCTTCCACCTCAGCCTCCCAGATAGGTGGAACTACAGGTGTGACTACAGGTAGCTGAGACTATAGGTGTGTGCCACAATGCCCAGCTGAGTTTTTTTTTTTTTTTTTTTTTTTGCTGTTGTTGTTGTTTTTCCTTTCTTTTTGGTAGAGTTGGGATCTCACTTTTGCTCAGGCTAGTCTAGAACTCCTAAACTCAAGCAATCCTCCTGCCTCAGCCTCCCACAGTGCTAGGATAACAGGTGTGAGCCACCGTGCTGGCCAGAGAGCATGTCAATTATAACCTTAGGACTGTGGCCTAAATCATCTCTTAAATGTTGATTATAAGTTTATCTTCACAGATGCAAACCAAGGAAGAGATATGATCACTCTTCTACCCACCCTGAAAAGATCGCGACATTGGCTATTTCCTCTACACTCTGTTTTCATTTTGTTTCTGTAGATTCACTGAGCACCACATAGAACTTCACAAATATACTATCAATTGCCTCACTGCTCACCTCTTTCACCCATACCCTTTTTCCTGTGTGCCATTTTTTTCCCCCTTTAAATGTGGAGTTCTCAACCCCTTCTATGGAGAGCCCGGTCCACAACAGATAATTTGTGGGCTGTGCTTCACCCAGGCACATCCTCAAAATCCTGGCTTAATAAACTTCAATTGAGTGTGACTCTAGTTTTCTGTCACTTTTTACTAAAGTTAACAAAGTAATAAAATTAAAAATGCTTATGTTGTGCTTATGAGAAAACAGAGCTAAAACCAAAACCTAAACCAAACCAAACCAAAACAAAACAGAACCTCAAAGAACCGTGGAAGAGTTTTAACCTGTGTAACATGTATGTAATTGTTTTACCAGCAAGAGAAAAAAGAAAACAGCAGAAAAAATATTTGAAGTCATAATGCAAGAACTTTCCAAAATGAATGACAAACACTGTACCACAGATTCAGGAGGCTCAGAGAACAACAAGCAGGATAAATACTTCCCCCAGCCAAAAAAAATAAATAAATAAATACATCTTGGCATATCATATTCAAATCTAAAAAAAACAAAGACAGAGAAAATCTTAAAGGAAGCCAGAGGATAGGAGGAAGCTTAAGTATATAGGAATGTTACTGCCCAACCAGGTGGTATCGCCTGCTGCACAGAGAAGAGCCAATACAGTTGAGAGACAGTCAGGGTTGCAGTGGAGAAAGAGTTTAATATTGCAGAGCACCACAAGGAGATAGGAGAAAGTTCTCAAATTAATTTCCCTGAGAATTCGGGAGAAAGGATTTTTAAAGATAGTATGGCAGGCAAAGGATTAAGCAATTGACTGGGTTCAGGACAAAATCATAGGAGTGTAGAAACTGTCTTCTCCTGTGAGTCAGTTCCTGGGTGGGAGTTGAGATACCAGTTGAGTCAGTTTCTTTGTATGGGCCACTGGTCTGGGGATGGTCAGCCAATCCACTGGAATTCAGGGCCTGGAAGATCTCAAAAATTAGCCTTAGATTTCACAAGGGTGATGTTATCTATGGGAGTAATTGAGAAAGTTAAGAAACTCTATGACCATCAGCTATGTGACTCCTGAGTAGCAATTATAGGAAAGCAAACTAACAGTTAATGGCTGGATATTATTATTATTAACTATGGCTGTGCCTTTGCAGAGTGTAGGCCCTTATCATTGTTCTAGCCTTGCACCCTTTTATTAATTTGTAAAGGGTGGTTTCAGGAAGATCAACAAAAATTAAAGTGGTATAAAGTGTTAAAAAAAAAAAGAACAGACATATAATAATTTATCTCACATTAAAGCAAATGGAAAACAAGGTAAACAATTACAGAGTCTAGGTAAAGAGTATATGGGGAGTTCCTCGATTAATCTTGTACCTTTTGGAAGTTTAAAATTGTATCAAGGAGTTTAAAACTAAATCAACATAAAGGGTTGTGCAAATAAAGCCATTTTCCAATTTATAATCCTTTAGAATAGGCAAAAAGGAATGTAGAAATTTAATTTTTTTCGAGGGGACTTGCCTGAAGTAAGGAATAGGAAGATGCAAGTTAAACAATAATGCTAGACAAGTCATTGCTGAGGTGAGAAACACCTTAGAGTCACGGCAAGGTTTACAATAGGCTTACAATTGGCAATTTCTTTACAACTGGACTTTTCTATTTCTTGGCACCACCAAGACCTGATGTTGTAGACACAGCCTAGGATATCCTAGGAACAAAGCGAGAGGTAGCACTTCATTTAAATTCAGATAATTCCATTCTAACAAAAAGGAGGGAGAAGAGAAAAATGCAAACTGTTAGTAAGAAAAGTGGGAAGTCCCCTCAAATTTAAAAGAAATATAAACTATGTCACCATATTTATTTTAGATAACTATTTTTATACATGGTCAAAATCCAAATAATAAGGGTGATTTTCAAGCAAAAACAAGTTAAAATTGTAAAAAGTTTTGCATAAAAGAAAATTTCTACAAGTGATAATTCCTATTTTTAATTTATTTTGTAACTGGTTTTATAATCATGAAATCTGTTGGTGTGAGCCAAAGGAACAGTTTATTCATGCAATATAAATTATTTCTGAGCTACTCCATGCTTCTTCCTCCGCCATCCCTATTAGAGTTAATTGCTATAATTCATGTATTACTGGGAATTCTATGAGCCTACAAATAATATTGCAATTATCACTTTAAATTTTCAAAAAACTTTATCAAATCTGACAACCTCCTACAATCCTACATTAGATTCTAACTATAGGTTGATTGTCTTTATCATGATCTCAAAGGAGGAGGACACCATTAATTGAAGGAAAGTGGTTAGCCCACTAATTACTGGTATTTTTCTCAGTTAATAGTTTTTTACATATGTGGTCAATAAGTGTATTATGAATATCAGTGGAAATTATCAAAATCTCTCAGAGCAGATATCAAGAATAACTCCTATAAAGAAAGCTGGGTTGCTGTTTGTTTACAAACTGGTTGTGCATTAATCTTCATGAATAAAATTGTTCCTGCATAAGAAATCTCTGTACCAGACTATTAACTTTACCCGAAATGTGGCCATTTTTATTTACCTTTGTATTTCCAGCATTTAGCACAAAGTCTGGCACAATATACTTTACAGACAAAATAATGGAAGGAAAGAAAGAAAGAAGGAAGAGAGTGAGAGAGGGAGGAAAAGAAATTGGTAGAGTGGAAGGGCAGGTCTTTTGAGGACATGTAAACTAATCTCATTTTAAGGTAGTATTTTGTATGGGAATAGCATAAATAATCCTAGAAATACTTAATAAGTAGAATCCTTCAATTCAGGGTCAAAACAAGAACTATATCATCTTGAGACTTCATCTTAAGTAAGGTGAGTTGAAAAGTAAAATCCTTTGTTTTTGCAGTTTAATATTAATTTAAAGACAACTTGCCTGGTATGAAAGATCCAGGGGCTTCAGCAAGTCTGAAGGGAAAGGGGCACTCATTGTTTTCTTTTTTTGGAACTTTCTTAGCTGTCTTGGGAGGCAGGTAAATACACCAGTCAAGAATGTGAGTTTGGAAACTGGCCCACCTCCCTCCATTCCCAGACACTTGCTACTGTGAGCTAAGGTTTAGTGTTTTTGTTTCAGCACTGGTGAAATGGAATTCATCCACATCCACAACCAAATCATCACTGGATTATCAAAATTGCTTTTAATCATTGCCAGTCGTTTTGGTGTGTAAAGTTGTCTGTTTGAGATTTTTATTTGTATTTACCTAAAGTCAATGAGATGAAATAGCTTTTCATTTGTTGTTGTCTATTTAGGTTTCATCTTTTATGAGGCTCCCCTTGAGGTCTTTTGCCTCTTTCCCACCTAGTATTTTACATTTTGATTCAAATCAGTTACTCTGTTTTTTTTGTGTGTGTGGTTTAAGAATTGATCATTTATTTCAATTATTTTCAAACTTTGTTGATTTTTTTCTTAAATAAAAATAAATATTAATTCATTTTAAAGTACCATTATCACAAATGTTCTAATTGTCACTTGAGTTATAAATAGTTCCTACTTTCCATAATAATTTCTTTATTAAGCTATATAATATTTAGAAGGTTTTAAAGTATTTGGAAATATAAACTTTTAAACTGTCTTTTCATTATTGAATGATAATTTGTGTTATGATCAGAAAATATGGTTTGTATATTACATGTTCTGTAGATCCATAGAAACTTCTTTTGATTGGAAAAATATGAGAAATTTGGTAAATGTTCCATGTGTACTAAAAAATAATGCATTTTCCCTACTGTGGTTGTATATACTTCTTTTTATATTTTTCTAAATCAAGTTTGTCATGTTCTTCAAATCCCCGTAATATTGTTCCTTCTTTCATCTATTTGCTCTATTAGTTTTTTGAGATGATTAGACATGAGCTTTACACATGAACTATCTGTATATGATCATAGATTATTTTGCATCTTATAATTTTGTTTGTTTTTCATTTTGAGCATATGCTATTAAAACATTAAACATTCATAATTACGTTATATTTGGATTAGATTGCTTCTTCTATTACTGTGTATGACCCTCTTTGTACTGTTAATAAGTTGATCTAAAAATCTAATTTGCTAAAAATAATATTCTTGGCTCTTTTTTACTATCGCTTAATGAAAATTTTCTATCTCCAATATACAAACATCCTCTGAGATTTTGTTTTGTGGGCTTCCTGAAAGCAAAATCTTTTTTTCAAAGAATAATGATTTTTAATAGACTGTATCATTTATGTACATTTATTTGGAAGCTAATATATTTTGACTTATTTCTACTATCTTTTCTGTGTGTTCTTTGCTTTTTCTCTGCCCTGTTTCACCAACATACTTACCTTATTTTGGATTTATTAAGACTTCTTTTTTTCTCCCTCCCTTTTTTCTTCCCCCCCCCACTAGTGTAAAAGTTGCATCGTGGCTTCATTTACTTTTCATGTTATCATTAACTTATTAACAAGTATATTTAACACCCTGTTTTTCTAATTGTGATATATTGTTGAAGAACGACCCTCCATTTGTTCAACTTCGCCTTTGTAGTGTCTTCTTTTTTTTTTTTTTTTTTTTTTTTTGAGACAGAGTCTTGCTTTGTTGCTCTGGCTAGAGTGCCGTGGCGTCAGCCTAGCTCACAGCAACCTCAAACTCCTGGGCTCAAGCGATCCTTCTGCCTCTGCCTCCCAAGTAGCTGGGACTACAGGCATGCGCCGCCATGCCCGGCTAATTTTTTCTATATATATTTTAGTTGTCCTTATAGTTTCTTTCTATTTTTAGTAGAGACGGGGTCTCGCTCTTGCTCACGCTGGTCTCGAACTCCTGACCTTGAGCGATCCACCCGCCTCGGCCTCCCAGAGTGCTAGGATTACAGGCGTGAGCCACCGCGCCTGGCCTGTAGTGTCTTCTGACAGTGACTCTAGGCATGAATAGTGACTTGTTTGGGCTCATTGGACTATAGTTACGGAGATGCAAGAGGAGGCTTGAAAAGTACCTGTGTGCATGCTTATTAGATATCTATTAAGAATTAGGGCAAACACTTAATCATGTTCTAGATCAATTTACCCTATGGCTCCAGGATGTGATTTGAACTATAGTCGTAAGAAAATAAGCCTGTGCTACCAATACAAGCTCTGGTTCTGACTGGGAACGCAGGTGGGCTCAGTGAGTTCCATTTGCTGCTGAGAAACATTTTGCTTCCATGTGAATCAGCCCACGTTATTCTCTTAGAAGATAACAGATCTGGCGAAGAGTCTCTAATTATCCCAGCAGAAGCTTAGACATATAAGGGAGGATTTCCTTGACCTTGCAGCCTAGTCAAGCCAATCTACACCAGAAGAACTGCTAAGCACGTCCACAGAAAATGAAAGCTATTTAGTGTCACCAGCTCATCTATCTTTCCAACAAAATAAAAAGGTCAGGATATTTGATCACTTTTCAATATGCTCCCTCACTTTCATCTTTTTCTGTTATCTGGAATTTCAGGCCAATCTTGTTTTTATGAATTAAAAAGTTATAAATAAATTTTAATTAATTGTCAACTAAATTAGCCAAAATATTTTATTAAAATATTGCTCACCATTTCTTCTTGTACCCCACTCCTTCTCTGAGGGTAATTTTTATTTTTCCTGAAGAACAAATTTTAGTGTATCTTTTAATAGTGATCTGTGGGTGGAGTACTCATATATTTATTTTTATCTTATTGGAGCAAAAATTATATATAATTATAATAATATATACACACATAATATAATGTATTATATGTAATATATTTATTACGTAAAATTTGTGTATATTATATGTAAAATTTATTATATACAATAAATATATCATATAAAGTATAAAAATATACAATTTTATATCTAATAATATATTTATTAAATATAATAAATCATATGTAATTATATATAATACATATATAAATAAAATTATATATACAATTTTATCAAGATATAGAAGTCTAGATATTTTCTTCCACACTTTAAAATGGCTATCTACTTATTTATTTTTGTTTTAGTGGTTGCTGATGAAAAGTTTGTTGTCCAATTGTCATTTTTAACTTAAGTATTTATATTTTTCTCTCTGGTAGCTTATAAAGTTTTCTTTTTTCTTTTTTCTTTTTTCTTTTTTTTGATGTTCTAAAAGTTCACAATGACATATACTTGTGTGGTTTTATTTCTAATTATCTTGCTAGGAACTGGATGCAATTTTTTTCAATCTAAAAAACCATGTCTTTTTTAATCCAAAAATTCCCAAACATAATTTTATCTAATCTTGCTTCTCTGTTATTTCTTCTAGTCTCTAATTCAGATTCTTCATTTAGGTATATGTTAATGATTTTCAATTTATTCTTTTTATTTCTTAACTTATTTTTCATATTGTCCATGTCATTAACATTTGTGGTGGACTGAATCAATACCTCAGTATAATATATTCTTTCAATTCTCTAATTCTCTTTTTTGTGGGTTATAACATGTACTATTTATGAGTTTTATATTTTTATTTCAATATCTATTTTAATTTCTCTCCCAAAATTGATATTCTCTTTTCTGTTCTACTTTGTTATTGATTTATATCCACAAGTATTTGTTTCATAACTTTTTAGGCTTATTATAGAAATGCTATTATTTCCTTTTTCACTTTTAGGCATTTAAAATATAATGATTTTATTTTTAGAAGATTTTTCTAATGTATGTCTTTCCACAATTAAAAGTGCATTCTCCTAATTGATGATTATCTCATGACATAGCTTTCCTCATTTATTTACAACTCCATTTTTCAAGCTTATTATGAAAGAGAGGGTGGGAGAAAAGATCTATGTTGGCACCTGTTGGACTCCACTCAGCCCACCTGAGTTCCCAGTCAGAACCAGACATTTTATTGGTAGCACAGCCTTATTTCCTTATCAATATATTTCATATCATGTCATAGTGTCATAGGGTGGTAAGTTGATCTAAGACATGAATAAGTTTTTCCCTAATTCTTAATAAATATCTAATAAACATGTAGGTGGAGGCTACAGGCAGCCTGTAGCAATTTAGTCTCTGATTATGAGAAAGGTATTCTGATAGCATCCCCCCATCCTGAAATCCAGGGCCATCCCTCTAACTTATAAAAAAAAAAAAAAATCCTCCAGTACCTCTATCTCTTTCCGCCTTTAAACTTCTGACTATTGGTCTGAGGCTTTGACCTTCTGTTATTGCTGTGCTTCTTTTTCTCTGAGATATTTATTTTAACTTTGAGTTTAGCTAGGTTGTGTATGCTTCATTTCTATTGATGGAAGGGAGGTGGTAAATTTCTTTCTGCATGGATCAAAAGGGTATTTTTAGCAAATGCCAACATGTTTACTTCATTAAACATACTTTATTTTTAAAGCTGTTTTAGGTTCAAAAAATGTGTATACTGCTATTTTTAGATGAAGTAGTCTATAGATGTCAATTATACCCAGTTGATTGATAATGTTGTTGAGTTCAAATATGTCCTTATTGATTTTTTGCTAGCTGGATCTGTTCATTTCCAGTAGAGTGATGTTTATTTCTCCAACTATGAGAGTGAATTTATGAGAATGAATTTATCTATTTATCCTTATAGTTCTACCATTTTTGACTCATGTAGTTTGATGCTCTGTTGCTAGACACATAAACATCAAGGATTGTTATGTCTTCTTGGAGAATGGACCCCTTTATCACTATGTAATGGCCTTCTTTATCCCTGATAACATTCTTTGTTTTGAAGTTTGCTCTATCTGAAATTAATACAGCTATTTCTGCTTTCTTTTGATTGGTGTTAGCATGGTATATCTTTCTCCTTCCCTTTACTTTTAATTTATACATATCTTGATATTTAAAGTCAGTTTCTTGTAGACAACATGGAGTTGGATCTTATTTTGTGATCCACTGTGACAATCTGTCTTTTAATTGGTGTATTTATGCCATTGATGTTTAAAGTGATTCCTTATGTAGTTGGATTTACATCTACTATGTATGTCACTGCTTTCTATTTGTTGCCCTTGTTCTTTGTTCCTAGTTTTGTATTCCATCGTTTTTCTGTCTTTTATGTTTTTAATTGAGCATCCCACATGATTCTATTTTTTTTCTTTCCTCAGCATATTGGTTACATTTTTTCTAAACTTTTTTTAGTGGTTCCCTAAAGTTTGCAATATACATATACAGCTAATCCAAATCTACTTTCATATGATACTATACCATTTTACAGGTACTAAAAGTACCTTATATTAATAATAACAACATCCTAATTCTTCTTTCCTATTTCTTGTAACATTATTGTCATTCCTGAAGTCATATATAAGCATATCCAAGCAGGTATATATAAGTATGCATAATCAAATACATTGTTGATATTATTTTGATCAAACTGTTATCTGTTAGATCAACTAAAAATAAGAAATAAGAGTTTTCTTGTACTTTTACTTATTCTTTTTCTGATGTTCTTCCTTTGTGTAGATCTGATTTTCAGATCTGTATCATTTTCTTTCTTTCTAAAGAACATTTAACATTTCTTGCAATTCAGGTAAACTGACAACCAATTCCTTCAATTTCTGTTTGTGTAAGAAGTTCTTTATTCTACTTCATTTTTGAAGAATAATTTTGCAGGGTACAGAATTCTAGGTTGGTGGGGTTTTTTTCCCATCAGCACTTTACATTTTCATTACATTCTCTTCATGCATGGTTTTGGAGGAAAATTCAGATATAATTCTTATCTTTGCTTTTTTATAGGTAAGGTATTTTTTTTTCTCCTTTAGCTTTTCTCAAAATTTTTTATTTATCTTTGATTTTCTGAAGTTTGAATGTGATATGCTTGGTTGTAGTTTGTTTTGACATTTATTTTTCTTGGTGTTCCCTAATCTCCTTGGATCTATGGTTTGCTGCTTGACATTAATTTTGGGGAAACTCTAGTTATTACTCTTTCAAATATTTCTTCTATTCCTTTCTCTCTTCTCTTCCCAGTATTTCCATTATTCATATGTTACAATATTTTTACTTATTTCACAGTTTTTGGAAATTCTATTCTATTTTTTTTTCTGATCCTTTTTCTCTTTGTTTTATAAGTTTCTGTTGACATATCCTCAAGCTCAAGAGATTCTTCCCTTAGCCATATCCAGTCTACTAATGAGCCCATCAAATGCATTCCTCATTTCTATTATAGTGTTTTTGTTCTCTAGCATTTCTTTCTGATTTTCCCCCCTTCCTTTAGGTGAAGAAGGATGGCTAGAGGGAGCTGGAATTGGGTGTTTTCCTTCTCCCAGGTCAGTAAGACTCTGATTAAAAATAATAACAACAGAACACTAAGTTCATCATAGGTAAAATAGTTTCTCCTGAGGGCAGACCCTGTTAAGTAGGACATAATGCTCTGGCATATTTTTATCTTTTTCCTCTTTCCCTGCCAGAAGCATAAGGGAATTTTTCTTTCATATTCACTGTGAGAACCTGGTCAAGTTCCTGGAGGGAAAACTCATGAAAGTGTGAGAGCCCCCTTATGACTGGGTCTTCCTTCATTTTTAACTTTCATACTTGTCCATGCTGAGATGTCAGCAATTCATCAGTTATAGTTCCAGTTTTCCTACCCTGTTACTGAGTCCCATGAAAGTTTCTACTCATGAGTTTCTGTTCCATTAAGTGTGATTCTCTGTGTTCACCCATCTGTCTCTCTAATTTTGGGGGCAGCAGTATTCCCAATGACCTCATTTCTCTGTGGAATCTAAGAGGTATTGATTTTCCAGTTTGTTCAGCTTTTTTTATTTGTTTTTAGGATAAAGTGAGAAGTTCTAAGTTCCTCACATGCCAGAATGAAAATAGAAGGCCTATATGCTTAATTTTAAAAGTCTATTAAAATTATCATTTTATTGTTTAATTTATTCTCCAAATATATATTATACATTGACTATGTTTCAGGCACCATGTTAAGTATGATGAAGGAAGACAAAAAATGTATTTAGTTCTTAACTTCAAGATGCATGGTTATTATGTTCTACATAAATATGTATTGCCAATAAACACAGATTATCTTTTAACAGATGTGTCTCAGAATGAGAGCAAAAATTAGTTAATTTTCTATTAGTCATATTTCTAAATAGGCATAAGATAGTTTATAAATCACTCTTAAAGAAAATCTCTCAAGTATGCATAGTTGATCTAATGAATTAATCACTGATGCAATAGAGTTATACTCCTTTAATTTATATTTCAATCCATGTATACTTCTAAGATGTTTTATAATTCTAGTGAATATCAGAAAATCCAACACACTTATTCTGATCTAATAACATTCTAGCTAACCTGTTAATCATGTTAGTCATCACAATGCTCAAATCTCATGGTAATTATGAAAATCTCAATTATTCACCTGATAACTTTGATAGGCCTATGATAGCTGTGAATTTAGAATTAACATGGAATATAGATTTCTTTGAAAATCAAAGAGAAACTGAAATTTTTGCTTAGCATTTTAATAGGCTTATATAATTTAATATAGGTAATTTTTATTCAAGTCCCAGTATGACTCATTCTGAATATGTAATGATATATACTCAATTATAATTTATTTTATATAGTCATTAAATTAAAATATAATGTTTGTATAATTAAGACATTTTTTTCCTTTTTGTTTTTAATGGGATCTTTTTCCATTCCCAATTTGCAGCCATAGAGCCCTCTATTTACCATTTTATACCTATGACAGAGGTTCAGCAGAGGTTCATGTAAATTTCTGTTTAATAAAGTCTCCCCAAAATAAAAGTACATTCTCCAGTAATAATAAGAAGTGAGAAACTTGTGTCTCTCATCTCAACAATTTTGCCATATCGTTTATTTTCACACTTTCATGATGAAGTGGTCACCTTATACCTTGATGCATTTTTCTCTTTGAAGGTAAACTATCTCTTTATGAATTATTCTTTCAGTAGAATAAATGTATATTCACTTAATTATTCCTGTTTCTCAGTCTTTGATCATAATGTATGAAAGAAGAAAAACAGGGTATCTAAAAGTGGTGTTGTATTGCAAATGAATGTTCTAAAATAGAATATTCTCTCTTTAGACACATTATATTCCTGTGTTTCTGCTCTAGATCATCCCTGGGAAATGCTTGGCTGATTTCTTTTATCATTACATGTTCTATTCTTTTCTGTAATTTTAATGTGTGACAGGTGAGATTAAAAAGATGGAAAATGCCAGCCTCAAAAATGGCTAGACATCTCAAAAAGTCAAAAGCATTATGAACTTTTAAATGACAGAAAGATGAGCTGGAGTAAAAAAAATACAGATTAGAAAACTTGATACAACTTTCACTTGTAAGTGTGGCAATCATTTAGTAATAGTGTTAATAGAAGGTATCTAATATTAGAATGGAAAGCAAAGTGCATTTTGTAAACTAACAAGGGATAGACTATAAAGCTCAAGTTAATTACCATCTATTTAAATATATTTTTATCTGTGCTACTTTTTTTTGCCTCCTATTCAAAGAACACAGATTACTTTTGGAGCTTATAGCAAATACTTATGTTGTGAGGCATTGATAGTACCAGTAGAATAGAATATGTATAGTAAAAATATATTATGAACCTAGGATATTTTTTCTAAATTTATTTATTTTAGTGTAATTCTTGTCTCCTATTCTTAGTAATTGACAAATACTAAGCCTCAAAATATTCTTGTGATGTAAAATAAGCTATGATTACTTAGGTAGTATTTGTTTTTAATTAAAAAGATTCATCTATTAATTCCTTCCTGTTCAACAGTGAATGGCAAAATGTTAAAAGTCTAATATTAATTGTAGCTGATCCAGAGATAGATAAATTCAACACAATCCATGTACAGCGTAGTTTGAACAAAGGCTCCTTGTTTTATAATTGAAACATAAGTGCTATGAGTTTACAACTCTCTACTCCTAATCCCTGAAGACTGTTATAATTTGTAAGGCCTGGAGATGAAAAAAGATTTGTGGGGAGATAATCTGTATTTTTAAAAGATATGAAGTGTCTTGTTAATATTCAGCACTCTTTTTTGAAATTGGTTTTGTTGTTTCTTCAACAAAATTTTACTAACTGGGTGATATATACAAAGCACATTCTGGATGTTGAGGATATCAAATGAATAAAATTTGAACCATATCCTTAAGGAACTAAGAGACTGGTACTAGAGAATGAGTAATTATAGTGTTAGTGTGTAAATGCTGAAAGATTATGAATGTAAGATGTGGGGACTAAGAAAATGATCGAGTTGATCTGGATGTAGTTGCAATTGAACTAGAGAAGATATGACAAGGGATTATTACAGAACCTGAGACAGCACAGTAGCAAGAAGTACAGCTTCTTGTTGTGGGAGATTTTACATATTTTAGGGCTAAAAAAGATGTATGACAATCTGTCACTCTTTTTCATTTGCTTTCATATGTTCTCTTCCTAATGCTTTTAGGGATTCAGAAATTATGGTAGCAGTTAACAAGACAGAAAAACAGTGCATCAAAATCGTCCTCTTTCTTTTCCACAGTGAAACTACTCTGTATGTGACATGCTAATATTTGGAAAACCAGATATCAATAAATAATCTCTCAAAAGAGAAAGATTGATTAACAATTTATTGGCTACACTTTGTTTTCCTGTTCACTGATACAGAAAGTTCATTAGGTACATTATGTTTGTTTATTTCAACGTGTAAACTCTTCCTTTGGTTGTGCACATAGCAGGGGTGGGGGTGCACATTCTCCAACGTTTGTTTAATAAGACAACAAACATCTGAACATTTTAAAGGTAGAGTCTAATCATGTGTACTCTTCTTTGTTCTAGCTAAGTTAATTAAATTTCAAAGACTGTCTCTTAAACTGATTAGATTATAAATTTTATGCTTAGTTTGCTGAATAATATTTTTTGTGAAATAATTTTCTAGGAACTAATTGAAGCAATGGAGATATTTTGAATAACATCTTTACTTCCTTGATTACATAACTTTTTGTATAAGCAAATTGCATATGAAACCCATGAATTTCTTTTTTCAAGACCATAATAAAGTCAGGGTAATTGTCATTGTTGGGTGAGGTATTAGTCAATACCTGACTTTTTCAAACTAAGCAAATAAAGGCTAATGCATGTCCATGTATTGTGTAAAACTCCTTTTTGATGATTATTGTCTTTTATCTGATACATGTTATTAAACTAAGAGGAATTTATTTTCCATGAGATAACTTATTTATTCAGTTGTGGTTACCTGTAATTTGGGGATTGAGAAAATAAAGATGTTGACGAGGATTCTGAGGCAAAGTCAGAACTTGGGTTGGCCATGGGGAAAGGGGTGGGATTGCTGTAATTAAAGAGCAATACAGTAGTTCAAGAAAGGGGAGTGGCACTTCTTGAGCCATATATCTGCCATCTGTGTGCTAAAGTAATGATGTACAACTTGAGTTCCTAACGGGGAGGGTAGTCTCATGACTTCAGGAAAATACTTGAGCCTTCTCCAGTGGGCATGTTTCCCGTCTAAGCTCTAAGACACTCAAACAGGTCGGTAGCAATTACCAAATAGCCTTAAATGCTTGTCTCAGGTGTACTGTCTGTGCAAAAGGAAACATCAATTTCTGCTATTCAAATGGTAGCTAAAATTCGCAGATGATTGTTCTTTATCTATATAATTTTCACTTCGTATTTCTTTTCCACATTAGGGTTTATTTAACTGGTGCTAGTTAAAAGAAAATAACATTTAAAATGAAAATGCTTTTGAATTCTCTCTACATAATTACGTTACCTCTTTGTCACTTATGACAAGTGACAGCATATACTGGTGGTTCTTAACTTTATTGTACAAGAGAATCACCTGTTATATGTGCCTGATTTTGTGCCTCACCCATAATTACTGATTAGAATCACAGAGGTGTAGTCTAAGAATCTGCTTTGTGATAAAGTCCATAAAAATTTCCAAGTCAAGTTATTGGGAGACCACACTAGGCTAGTTACTAAAATCACCCCAATTTGTGCTTTTAATTGAAATCTACCTATTTAAAAGTCTCATGAGTCACACACACAAAAAAATATCTTTAGCATGAATCATCTTGTGCATTAAAGATTTTAAATTTAAATCTTTGTCCTCTCTTATTGTAATCCCAGTAAGATACAGTTACTTCCATCCGTCTATTTTCTAGCTAACATCTGTGTGAAAAGCTTCTTCCCACACTAACAGCCTGTATGCCAGCCAGTCACAGAACTACCGAGTTTGGAATGCTATTCTTATATAATTGCCGCCTTTGGAAGATAGTACTGCTGTGCATGATACTAGTTCATTAGTTATGAGTTAGAGTGGAGCTTGAGGATTAAAACAAGAAACTCTTCATTTCCTTCAATTCAGCCAGAGCCTCTGCTGCTCTCTTTACATAGGAAGTTGATTCCAGTCTCCAAATCAGGTGAGCACACCCACCCAGGGCACATCATTCGCTAGCAGCGGGTCGTCTCCTATTCTCCCTCCCCCTTAGCTCCATGGGACTACCAGCTGCAGAGCAAATGTAGTGCAGCCCCCTTGCTTAGAACAACTGATTTCTACCGAGTGGGAAATTGATGAAGATTGCATGATTCCAGTCAATTTCACTCACAATGGGTAAGAAGCGTCGGTGTACAAGCTGGTCTAGCACTTCCCAGAGCAGCTGCTGCCCTTTACCTGAGCCTTGTCAAGATGCAAAAAGGAAAATGGAGTGGATTAGAAACAGGAGAGCAAATGTGCAAGCCTCTCTTATTTTCTCTCTTTTTCTAAGGATTAAGTTAAAAGGTTCACAAAACCTAAGGTATTGCAGCTCCAAAATAGTTCATAAAGTTTCAAGCATTATAGGATTTATTTTCAGTATGCTACATAGGAGGATACAGGTTTGCTTGGTTTTTTGTTTCTTTTTGTTTTAAATATGTTTGTTTTCCAAATGGCAGGCCACTAACATATCATAGGCTTCTGTAAAGAATGTAAACAATTACTTAAATGAAAACACTTTTAGATATTTACAGAATTGTTTAAATTGAAAATTTCACTTCAGATGTAGAACAAAAAGGTACGAAAATTATGAAGTATGATCTCTGCAATTCTCTGTTAGCCTTCCACACCATGCCAATCCTACACACGTCTCACATAGAGGTAACTAATTAGCCAGAGTCTCAGGAAGAGTGTCCCTATATCCCTGCCATTACATATTTTCTGCATCTGCATCGTATTTTTGATACTTGCTTGAGTCTTTCTCATAACAATGTGTACACACTCTTTCCCTATATTTTCCTCTCCCACTTACAGTACTCTCTTTCTGTTGCACATATGTGCATGTGCGCTTTTAATTTTAAAACTAAATTTCTCCATATTGCTATGGTGCCTTCATCATCATTTTCCATTTATTTCTTAATCCCCTAACATCTGTATAATTCCCCCTGACTCCATCAGACTTACTCTGGAAAAGGTCACCAATAAATTCTACATTTCCAAGAACAATGAGTATTTCATATTTCATCTCCAACTCACTGCATTCAATATTTTTGACCACTTATTTTGCCTTAAAATAGTTAGTTTGTCCACTTGGATTCTGTGACACTATTCACTCTGCTTCCCCATTCCACATTAGCATGCCATCTTTTTCCTTGACTTTTCTTTTTCTTTTAATTAAATACTGATATTCTTTAGTGTCCTTATCTTAGCTCATTCTCTCTGTAATCGCTCTCATAGTTTTTACCAGAAGCATTATGTTGTTGATTATAAATATACTACAGGAAATATATTCCCCATCCAGATAATACCAAACTGGGCCTCTACCTTCTTTACCATTTTCACCCTATTGCAAATGTGTTCCCTCCCTGCTATAATAAAATCCCTCAAACTGAGACTTATAAAAACAACAAAAATTTTTTTTCATTGTTCTGGAGGCTGGAAAGTGCAAGCTGAAGACACTGGCAGAGTCAGTGTCTGATGAGGGCCTGGTTTCATATAGATGGTGCCTTCTCACTGTGTCCTCTCATGCTGGAAGGGGTAAATGAGCTCTCTGGAGGCTCTTAAGAGCAGTAATCCCATTCAAAGGGGCTCAGTTCTAAGACCTCATCATCTCCCAAAGGTCCCTTTTAATGCTGTCACCTTGGGGATTAGGATTTCAATATATGATTTTGGAGGGTATAAACATTCAGTTCATCGCACCCCCCAATTATTTTTTTCTCTTTCCGAAAATATCAGCACCATCAACTCAATCACTAGATCTTGATTTCTACTTTTCCTTTAACTTCTATACTTGAAAATGAAATCATGCCAATGTGACTCCAATATTTTCTTGACATCCTTGCCCCTTTTCTTTTCCTGTTTCCACTATGGTCCTTCAAACCCTCATTATCTGTTACATCAACTTTGACAAAAGCTCCATTTTGCAGGCAAAAAGTCCACTTTGCCTACCAAATTGAATCCAAATTCCTTAACATTTTCCCTAAAGCTTTCATGAGAGATCTCTGACTACACACCCTTCCTCCCTGCTCCTTTATGCTCTCATAAGGAGAAATCTCTTGTTGTTCCTAGGAAATATCATGTTGTTTCTTGATTCCTTGATATATTTATTTTTAACTCCTCGGATAGTAAGCCATTTTTTCCAGATAAAAGGCTTTTTCTCTCTTTTTAGTCAGCTTTTCCTCCAAAACTTTACTCTACTATTGACCTCCAGGAAAATTTCTTGAATCCTAGGCTAAACTGACTCTTGCTGCATGACTAAATAAAAGTAACAAGGTAATATCATGGATTTTTTTTCCTCAAGGAACTCAAAGTTCTTTACAAAAATAATCATATTTATCACCAAATATGTCTGTAGGAGAGAAACAAATGTCATCACTGGCATTTGAAAAAAGTATTTTTGTAGCTATAAAATCTGCCTTTCTCTCTCTAGAGTCCCCAAGTAGAATGATATGAATCTAGGATTTTATAAGATTTCTCTGAAACAAAAATGGGCATTTCTATTTGCAGGAAAATATCTAAAAGACTATAATACCTTGAAGAATCTAGTAAATTCAAGAAACATTCAACTATGTTAGCATTCTGTGGCCAGGAATTGGACTGTGGATCTGCAAGAGAAAAGCAAACTGCATAAGCCTGTATGTTCTCCAATAACTTCAACTCAGTGGAAGATACGCACTCCATTGCCATTTAACTTACAACAACCGTAAGGGAAGAGGGATTCAACTGTTATATTATGAAAATAATTAATTTTACCACATCTATTTTCAAGATTTTTAAATCTTTGTTCATTAAAAATATTTTCAATAAAATATATTTGGTACTAATATAACTAAATTGAGTTTTTCTACTACATTCCATAATCACATTCCATCCTATAAATGTGAAAATTTAAAAATCTATAAAGAAGACTTCCATTTTCAGAACTGATATGTAAAGAGTGTGCCAGTCATCACTCCATCCTTACAAAAAAAAAAAAAAAAAGACAAACTTAATAGTTCGACTTGGACCCATCAGAGGCCAATCATTGCACCAAAGTCTGTACATATACACTCAGAGAGAAAACAGAGATTTGCTTACCTGGAATAAGTGCTGTTGGAACAATACACTGGTGAGAAAACTTAAATGGTAATTTTTACATATTGCTTGAAGCTGCATGAGAATTTTAGCTTGAGAATGAGAAACTCTTGGCGACAAAGTCAAGGTTAAAATTTTGATATACTGAATCTTAGTGGAGAGAAGAGAAATTTACCCTCTAACTGCCTCAGGGGAAGGGAAATGACTAAAGCCCAGAGCTTTCTCTCCAGGAAAAAAGACTGACAGATAATTATTTTAACTGGGGGAAGGGTATTCCTCCCAGTCCAACCCTGTCTACTCTTCTTTTGTTACCTAAGGGAGAAAAGGAACAGTTATTATGGGTCAGGGCACCAAGGAAGTAGATTGAAAATGCTGATGTCAAGGAAGAGAGCAGAGGGAATGGAGAAAATGAGCAGTAGCGATTGAGAAAAGCTTGTGATAGTCACAGGCCTGTTACATAGATTCATTAAAATGATGGGATTTAATCAGAAGATTTTAGAGTGATTCTTCCCTCCCACAGTTTTCTACCATACCAAAATGATTCCAGTATAATAGCAAGGATTACAGCTGAAGGATTACTCTCTAAAGAGAAGTATTTGAAGAAGTCCAAAGTCAATGTGAGACAAAAAGACATCAGAGGAATTTGAAGCCTCTGGCACCTGTAGGTACAGCAAACTTCAGACAGAGCTTGACTCCTAGCCAGATTAAAATGGACTCTCACCCCGAAGTCGTATTTTTCCTATTAGGCAACATTGGTGGCTTTCAACAATGACAAATTACAAGACATGCTTAATGGCAAGGAAAACACATTCTGAAAAAGTATAGCAATTATCAAAATCGGACAAAGATGTGACACAGATGTTGGAATTATCAGACATGTCATTTAAAATAACTGGTTAATAAGTTAAGATCTCTAATGGAAAAACTAGATAACATGCAAGAACAGTTAGGTAATAGAAACAGAGAGATAAAAACTCCAAGAAAAAAGCAAAAAGAAATGCTGGAAAGGACAACACTGGAAAAGAAATAAAGAACGTTTTCAATGAATCTATCAGTAGACTTGATATGGTAGAGGAAAGAATCAGTGATATAAAAGATAGGTCAATAGAAACTTCAGAAACCAAAATACAAAGAAAAAAGAGAAAGCTCAACAAACATCCAAGAATTGTGAGACACTTTCCAAAGGTGTTATAAATACATAAGTGAAATGCAAGAGCAGAAAAATGAGAGAATGGAGGAGAAGAAATATTTGGATAAATGTCTGAGAATTTTCCAAAATTAATGACAAATACCAAACCACAGTTCTGCAAAGCTAGGATAACAATAAACAGGGCAATTCCAAAGAAACAAAACAAACAAAACAAAACAAAAAAATTTTTGAATGTAAAAATAAAAAACCTGTGGAGAAAAACAAAGACAAAAGATAGGTCATTAAGTATGAAATGTTTGATTTCCTTAAGTACTAAGTTTGACAGTTGATATCTCTGACATTTCATTTTGACACTTCTTATTTTATGTTTATTCTGAAGGTACATCCTTAGTCTTTCAAAGGCATATTTTGGCTTGTGATTATCTTTAAAATTTTTGTAGAGCAATTTTTGTGAAACCATGGATAAGTCAAAAATTCGTGTTATTTTCAAATAGGAGTTCTATTGTGGAACCAATGCATGCAAACAGCTTGAAATATCAATGAAGTGCTTGAGAAGGATGTGGCTAATGAACGAATAGGACATGGATGGTTTGAGAAGTTCTGTTCTGGTGATTTTAATCTAGAAAATTAGCCACGTGGGTGACCTAAGACCAAGGTGGATAAGGATGAGCTGAAAGTTGTAGTGGAAGCAAATCCATTTCAACCTACATGTGAATTATCAGCTTTCAGCTCATCTTTATCCACCTTGGTCTCAGGTCACCCAGATGGCTCATTTTTAACATTAAAATCTCCAGAACAGACTGGGTGCAGTGGCTCACGCCTGTAATCCTAGCACTCTGGGAGACCAAGGCAGGAGGATTGCTTGAGCTCAGGAGTTTGAGACCAGCCTGACCAAGAGGGAGGCACTTTATCTACTAAAAATAGAAAAAAAAAAAAAAAAAGCTGGGCATGGTGATCTGTGCCTATAGTCCCAGCTACTCGGGAGGCTGAGGCAGGAGGACTGCTTGAACCCAGGAGTTGCAGTGAGCTATAATGACACCACTGCACTTTACCCAGGGCAACAGAGTTAGACTTTGTCTAAAAAAACAAAAACAAAATCACCAGAATGGAACTTCTCAAACCATTGACATACCAGGCACATAGTAAGAAAGTCAACTGATTATATATATATATATATATATATATATATGTATATTAACATGGCCACAAGTAGGGTTATTAGTCATAGCTAGGACTAGTACACTCAACAAACCTTGAACTTCTAATTCCAAATGTTTCCATGGCAGAGATGCAAACACATACCTGCCCATATAATAGTCTTGTAGATGAGTTTGCTCCTGTAAAAAGTTTTAAAACTTCTTTTTTTCTACCTTTTATTTAAATACTTTGTAGGTGGAAGGATAGTAAATATAGTTCCAAAAATGGATTTTGTTGGGCCTGCAGAAGTTTTTAAATGCTTTAAATATTCTTTAGCTTGTAAGCATACCAACCATGCCCTACTGTCTTAACACCTGATCAGTGGAAATGTTAATCTTTTTTACTGCCAGAATGACTTCACAGGATGTTGAGTCTGTGGTGGCTACTTGATGGCAAGACAATCCCTGTGTTGAGATGGTTGCATCACTTAACACTTAACTCCTCTAATTTCTCTCATAATGATTCCTTGTTTACTGAATCATTCTCCAGTTCTATTCTGCAAAAAGAGTAAATGCTGATCATGTGTAATTACAGGATTCTGGTCTGTGCAGCAGGTCTGTATAAATTTTTGCTTTCTCTACCTAGATCTGCTTAGGTGCAAAGGATTTCTTGATTTACCAGACTTTGGTTTTCCTGAACTGGAGAATTTCCAGTTAATTTGATGATTATATTATTGGAAATAAACACACGTATATTCTGGTGGTTTTTTTTTTTTTCATTAATATGAATCATTCTTTCAGGGAGTAGTCATTTCTGGGCAAATCAAAAAAGAATCCTTTAGCTAGGTCTTCCAAGCAGAAAGCCAGCTACGATCTTGACCCCTTTAGGTGACGCTATTTATTATCTTACTAGTTTTTATAAGCATGAAATTATTTCTTTTTAAAAATAAGTTTTAATTTGTGATACTTTCACAATGACAAAGTGCTTGATGTGGAAAAAGACATTGTATTGGAATGATGTGCACAGCCAAAACCTGGAATAAGACACTTTCTAAGTAAACTATTTCACAGACCCCAGCCACCTTTGGCTAAGGCACATTTCTATACAGCAGTAAAACTGATACTCTAAGTAAAATCAGATTTGTATTTTACGTTTTTAAAGGCTGATGATTAAATAAATGTATAAGCAGCCTACGTTATTTAGAAAAATTACCGTGGGAAAACATACAAAATATAAGCAGAAAGAGTATGCTGGCTATAAATAAAAGCCAGAAACAAAATGAAATGTTTCTCTTCTTAATAGTGTTTGTAGGAGCAGGCCCTCTATTTTCCCGACTGTTGGTCCAGTCAAACACAATTGGGAAATCTCTGTCTCTGATAAAATGTATTTCAACCACAAGAAATTTCAGTTACTGAGTCTTGGTGAGAACAGCATTTATGGTTGCTTCGTCAAAGGAAATATCACAATGAAATCCAATGGTCCTTGTTTGTATCACAATTCTTTCTGGTGAAAAGTAGTAACTATCAGTGTAATTATATCACAGTATATAGTCAAGCATCTTTTCTGTTAACTAAATTTCTTACATGCAGGGAAAACTAAAGGTTGAAATACAGACAAATAATACTGACATTGCAGACTAGTTTTGAATATGAATTCTGTTTTCTATTAATCTTCCTACAGTAGTACTCATAATCTTGTTTAGTAAAAATAGGTTGTGTTCATGAGGGAGCCAGAGGAAAAATATCTCACTTGCCTTCCCAATTAAAATGAAAACTATTAAAAATGTCCCCTAATCTTGCTAGAAATTTAGCCATCCATATACAAACACACACACACACACACACACACACGCCCCCATGGAATACTACTCCACCATAAAAAATAATGAAATCATGTCTTTTGTAGTAACATGGATGCAACTGAAGGACATTTTCTTTCTTTTTAATTTCAAAATATTAAGGGAGTACAAATGTTTTAGGTTACATGGATCACTTTTGCAATGCTTGAGTCCCAGCTATAGGTATGCCCCTCACCCAGGTAGTGTTCATAGTACCCATTAGGTAGGTTTCTTCCCCATCCACTCCTCTCCCTCCCTCCTAGTTGATTTCCACTGAGTTTTACTTTCCTCCGTACACATGTGTGCTCATTGGTTAGTTCCAGTTTAATAGCGAGTACATGTGGTGTTTGTTTTTCCATTCTTGACATACTTAGGAGAATGGCCTCCATTTCCATCCAGATTTTTGCAAAAGATATTAATTCATCTTTTTATGGCTGAGTAGTACTCCATGGTATACGTATACCACATTTTACTAATCCACTCATGTTTTGATGGACATTTGGGTTGATTCCACATCTTTGCAATGATGAATCATGCTGCAATAAACATTTGAGTGAAGCTATCTTTTTGATGAAAAGTCTTCTTTTCCTTTGAGTAAATGCCCAATAGTGGGATTGCTGGATTAAATGGTAGGTCTACTTTCAGTTCTCTGAGGAATCTCCATAATGTTTTCCATAGAGGTTGTACTAATTTGCAGTCCCACCAACAATGCATAAGTGTTCCTTTCTCTCTGCATCACGCCAGCATTTATTGTTTTGGGCTTTTTAATAAAAGCCATTCTGACTGGGGTAAGGTGATATCTCATTGTGGGTTTAATTTGCATTTCCCTGATGATTAATGATGTTGAGCATTTTTTTCATATGTTCGTTGACCATTTGTCTATCATCTTTCGAAAAACTTATGTTCATGTCCTTTGCCCAGTTTTTGATGGTGCTATTTGGGAGGACGAGGTGGGAGGATTGCTCGAGGTCAGGAGTTCGAGACCAGCCTGAGCAAGAGCGAGACCTCGTCTCTACTAAAATAGAAAGAAATGTTCTGGACAGCTAAAAATATATAGAGAAAAAAATTAGCCAGGCATGGTGGAACATGCCTGTAGTCCCAGCTACTCAGGAGGCTGAGGCAGAAGGATTGCTTAAGCCCAGAAGTTTGAGGTGGCTGTGAGCTAGGCTGATGTCATGGCACTCTAGCCTGGGCAACAGAGCGAGACTCTGTCTCAAAAAAAAAAAAAAAGATCAACTGTACAAAATTGTGCCTATAGTACAACAATATTGTAGGTGCTCTTAAAAATTTGTTAAAAGGCAGATGTCATGTTAAGTGTTCATACCACAATAAAATAAAATAGAAAGGAAGAAAGGTAGATTAGAGTGAGAAGAAAGTAGAGTAGCAGGAACCTCATGCACTGCTCTTGAAAGTTTAAATTGGTAAAACCAACCTAAAAAAAAAATTGTCACTATAGACTAAACCTAAAAACACAAATTTCCCATGACACAACAATTACATTTCTAGGTATATACACAACATAAATGAGTACATATGTGTACCAAGAGAAAAGTAAAGGAATATTTATAGCAACAATATTTGTAATAACAAAAACTGGGGAAAAACTCCTGCATATCTGTCATCAGCAAAATGGATAAAGAGTGATGTATTTGTACAATGGTGTAGTATATAGCAATGAAAATGAATAAACTACAGCTGCAGGCAACAAAGTTATTTTGAAAAAAAGAAGCAAGATAACAAAAGATATATTTTGTGTGGCCCCAACTTTATAAATTTGGTCAGATGCAGACCAAAGTGAAATATATTGTTTAGGAACATATATTGGATAATAAATCTGTAAGGAAAAATGAAAAGAACAGCAGTCACTGTTAGTGAAAAATAGGTTTGGAATTAGGAAAAGGTTTACAAGATAGTCACCTGGGGTTCTAACAACGTTCTATTTCTTGAACTGTGTTGTGTTTACAGAGTTATTTGCATTCTCATAATTTTCTCAGCTATTTATTTATGAGTTTTCCATCTTCTATATGAATGATTATTCACAATTTTAAAAAAGCATAAAGAAGTAGCATAATGGGTTTTTAAAACAAATGGAAAGGAAAATACTGCATATCAAAACTTCTAGGATGCTGGTAAAGTGGTATATCATTGGAAATGTGAAGCCTTAATACTTATATTAGGGCAAATGAAATATCAAAATTTCATGAGATAAGCATTCGTTTTGGCTTTTTAGATAAAAGACATCGCAATAAACTCAACAAAAGATGAAAGAGGAAAATATTTAAGATAGAAATTGAAATCAATGAATGATGAAATATATAACAAATATACAATAAGGGGAAATTACAAAACAAAAAAATTAGATCATGGGAAAATAAAATAATTCTATAACAATTAAAGACTTTAAATCAATGCATAAATATCCACTCACCAACCAATCAATAAACAAAAACAAGTAAACAGAATTCATATGATTGAAGTCTACCAAATACTAAAGGAATAAATAAATACAATGTTAGGTGAAATCTGTGAGAGGATAAAAAAAGGAGAGATGCTCCACCTCACTGTGTGAAGCTATTATTTATTTGCTAACAAACCCAGATAGAAACAGCATGGGACATTAAAGCACAATCTTACTCAATTTCTTAGATGCAAAAATTCCAAATAAGATTTTAGCAAACCAAATTCTGAAATATAAATAATAAATAATTGACCATTATGAGCCATTCATATGAGGCATGTAAAAACACTTTAATGTTAGAAAATATTTTACTAAAATTAATTCCATTTACAGATTAAATGGGAAACATCTTATTAGCACATGAACAGAAACATTCAATAAAATATATAAACTATGCTAAATTTTAAATTTAGAAATTTTAAATTTAAAAATAAATTTCTTTTATATGAGGAGAAAAAAGATACTATTTTAATCTGATAAAATGCATGTACCATTTTAGTAATCTAGAAATTGGGGTAACTTCTTTAACTTGATAAAGAATAACTATAAATATCCTACAAATAACATCATACTTAAAAGTGAGAAACCAGAAGGTTTTCAGCTAAGACCAAGAATAAGGAAAGGGTGTCCCCTCTTACCACTGCTTTTCAACATCATACTGAAAGTCCTAACTAATTCTAAGAGAAGAAAAGGACATAAAATGTATACAGAATGGAAAGGAAGAAATAAAACCATCTGTTGTTCTCAGATGACATGATCATTAATGTAAAAATTCTGCTGGGATTGACAAAAAATTCTGGAACTAATAAGCAATTATAGCAAGGTTGTGTAATACAAGGATAATACACAAAAATCAATCACCTTTCTATATACCAGCAAGAATGAATAGAATTCAAAATTTAAAACACAATAGCATTTACATGACCACTCAAAAAACAAAATACTTTGGTATAAATCTAACAAAATATATACAACATGTATATGAGAAAAACCACAAAACTCTGATATAAGAAATCAAGAAGAACTAAATAAATGGAGAGGTATTACATGTTCATGGGTAGGAAGACTCGACATTTTCAAATGCCCGTTCTTCTCAAATTGAACTATAGATTCAATGCAATTTCAGTTGAAATCGCAGCAAGTTATTTTGTGAATATTGACAAATTGCTTCTAAAGTTTATATTAATATATACTTTTGTTCTGGCATTGAGAGAATAGAAATAAAGTTTGTATAAGGACAAAAGATCCCAAATAGCCAACACAACACTGAAGGAGAAGAGCAACATTGGAGTACTGATACTCACACTCCCACTCTTGATTTTAAAATGTATCATAAAGCTACTGCAATCAAAACACCATGATATTGGCATAAGAACAGATATGTTGACCATTGAAACAGGACATAGAACCCAGAAATGAACCCAGATATTTAGAGTCAATTAATTTTTGACAAAGATGCCAAGAATACACATAGGGGAAAGGACAGTCTCTTCAATAAATAGCATTGGAAAAGCTAGATACCTGTATGCAAAAAACTGAAATTGTACTCTTACCTCACACCATATACAGAAAGCTCCAACACACTGTTCTGGGCAATGATTTCTTAGATAGGACTTCAAAAGAACAAACAATAAATGCAAAAATAGACAAATAGGATTACATCAAACTAATATAAGTATCTCAAAGTAAACAAGAAATTTCCTTTTGTCTCCTGCAAAATTTATATTATTTACATCCCTGCCCATCCCTGCAAATACGCATCCACATGCACATGCATGCACACACACACACACACACACACGCACTAATACCACATACAATTCTGGATTGTGGAATTCGTTGGAAAATGCAGAGGAGCAAGATACAATACAATGCAGTGTATGTCCATGTAAATGCAAAGCAAATGTTTATAGGTCAAAATTTCCTTTTGTCCTTCCAAGTCATTTCAACCAGCTTTGTCTTAACATTGCTTTATTTCTCAGTAATCACATATAATGTCCCAAACTAGGCTTGGACATTCAATCATTTAACTTCACATTATAGCAGTAATAAGGTAGAGCCTGATACCTATCTACAATTAAGTGGCTGAGAAAGATTAAATTAATGTTCCTCAGATATTTGATAAAACTAGAACAGAACTAGTCTTTTCCTTTCAATTAATCGATAGAACTAAAGAATTCACTGAAGTTTAAGATATACTCTCAGTCTTAAAAAAGTGCTTCTTTATTACTGACAAATTAGTATTACGGAATGTCTACGTTGCCTTTTTCAGCATATAAAGAGTAGTTAAAAATCTCCCTTGAAATGGAAGGAAGATTAAAGAAAATCAAGATAATTATAAATTACTGCCTTTTAAAAATACCTTTACTGTAAATCTAAAGCACAAATTTCTGTATTTACTGAATAGAAAGTTATAATATTTTAATTTTAGTTATCTAATAACATTTGATAATATTTTGAAAAGACTTGTCAATTGGCTCAGGTTTAATTATTCTATTATTTCTATCCTATTTAGAGGATCACTTTTTTAAGCTCCAAATATTCCTTAATTTGTCTACTGTAATTATTGATCAAAACCATAAATAAAATCTTTACATTTTTATTGTGTTGGAAACCACCAGAACCATAGATTCTTAAAGAATTTTTCATGTTCTTCAATTTAAACCTTGAAAAAGAGAAATTATATGAATTGTCCAGCCTCATACTGATAGAAAACAAGTGACTTTTCACTTTCCTTTAAAACAAAAACAACAGCAAGACTGTTTTGTAAGATGCTTATATTTTATAACGTGCTGTTTACATGTCATGGTCTTTGGGCCTTATTTCTAAAGCAGAAAGACAATTGGATGGAAGAAATATTCAGGATTCAGTTTGGGTCTGCTATATATAAAATGTTAAGTTATCAAATCAGATATGTTTTTAGATAATAAGTTTATTTTTATACCATGAGTATATGAAACAATCTACGAGGTCTGTCTGGAAAGTATCCAGCCATGTAATATGAAAAATAGAGACCTTTATTGAAGAAGATACAAGATACAAGAAACATTGTACATAGGACTATGACGCCACAGTCCTCTTCAAAGTAGGTTCCTAGGGGACTCACACAGTTCTCCCAGCATCTCTTAACCTAACCCGTACACGTTCAAGATTCTCAGGAGTTGCAGGCCTTCCAGAATGTGGATCACTTTCAACAGATTCTCAACCACTTTTGAAGTGTTTGTGCCACACCTTTATTTGTGCTGCACTCATTACATCATCCCTGAAAGCCTTCTGAATCATCTAATAGTTTCCACGGAGGATTGTTTAAGCTTAACGGAAAACTTGATGCAGATCCGTTTGGTCTACTCTCTCAGTCATTTTGCATGTGATGGCTACACAGTACACAGGCTCACTCAATGGTGTCTAGAGCCCACTGGTACAGTGAAGGTGTTATTGTTCACACATGCGCATTACAGTCCACTCTCCTTGGCTGCCGGGTTACATCCATGTCACACAAACTGTTCTCATTATATTAACAATGGCTGGATACTTTCCTTACAGACCTTGTATTTCAATGGCACTATATAGTTCCAAAATACTTGACATCATTTAACAGATTATTTTTTAAAATTGCATTATATATATTAGTCTATCCTTTTCTATTTCCAAAAGAAAATAAGAAAAAAATTACAATAAACTAGAACTGAAGTTTATCATCTTTCTAGGATGCGAATAAACCATTAAGTCTCCAAAACAGTACTTGTAGAGAAATAAAAAATGCATCCACATTCATGTTTGCATGAGATTCTTCTTAACTGACTATTGCAGTTATTAGGAACCTCAACATAAGAAAGATATACTAGTTATACCAAACCTGTGGCTTCAAAAAGATACAATGCTTATTGCTTTCTCAATTGAAGTTGATATGTGGTTTAGGGAAATAGGAGGCTTCATTCATAAGATCATCCAGGGACCCAGTTTTCTTTCTGTGGATTTTGTCCTTGTCTACTCAGTTCAAGTTTGCACAATACAAACCACTTTCAAGTTATAGTCCACGTGAAGTTGGAGAGGCATTCAGTAGAAGCAATTAGGTTCCTTTTAAGGATGTTTCTCAGAAATTTGCATACTCACTTTCTCATTAGATAGAACTTAGTCATCTTGTTATAACTAGTTGCAAAATAGACTGGAGCGTGTGGTCTCTGGCTGAGCTATATATAAGCTAAAGCACAAGGGATTCTATTATTAAAATGATAAAAATAAAAATTGCAGAAAATTAACAATTCTTTTCACATGTGAACTCATTGCTGATGCTAAACATACCTGACTTGTTCTTTATTTTTTTGTTGTTGATTCATAAGGAACTTGAGGACATTCTTTTTCTTCATATTCTTTATTTTTAATTTCATATTACTTTAAAATTCTTTTTGTTTGAACTTCCTATACTCATAGTTCCTGGAAAATTTAAATATATATATTAATATCTGTGTATGTGTGTGTGTATATGTATTTTTTTACAAGTTTTGACAATAGGGTTATAAATTATTCTTTTAAATATGCTAATATTTCTCATAAATTTTCAATCCTTATAAAATTTTAAGTTTTGAGACTTTTAAAGACTTTTAACATCATAGGTCAGTTTCAGTAAAAAATAGGGAAATTCACTTTGATGCATCGTCATGTTAACCATTATCACAAAGTCTGGGGGTTGTGAAAGTAAACTGGTCTGCTGAGGGACTTCACATAGTGGGTAAGAATGAGGGGACAAAAGGAGATAAGGATGAAAAGGTAGGTAGAGCCTAATGGCTAAGGCCTCTGAATATCACCGTATGCTTTCAAACTGCCATCATATAGTTTGGAGATCAGTAATCTCCAAAATACTTTATTGCATATACCTTTCAATCAAGACTATGGGACATATAACCCAAATCTACTTAACATATAATATTAATATATATGCATATACTGTTCTTCTGGAGTATTATATGCATTACAAACCATATACTAAATAGAACTTAAAGATATAAAGAAAAAATAAACAGTACTTTAAATATTCATTTTAAATAACTGTTAAAAAAAGATTTTGCTCTCCATTATAAAGTTTATTTTTATATTCTGGATGTTCAGTTCTTAAAAATCTTACTGATAACATGAAAGTCATAATGTAAGAAGTTATATTTCAAGGCACAATTATAATCAGAGTAAAGTTCAGCATTCATATTCACATATAAATCTCTACTTTATATGGTTTTGTTGTTAGTGGTGAAAACAGTTCTTCCTTAGTAAAGGTTGACTTCTGACAGTTTTGTTTATCTCAGCTAAACTGGTTCCACGCAGAGCAGGTTAAGAATCCCCAACTCTTGGCCTTCCTAGTCACCAGCCCCAACCTCCTTAATGAAAGCAATCCCTAAAACAGTCTTGCCTTTTCTTCTCTTGCTCCATGAACAACTGACTAATCTCAGAACTTCAAACTTTCTTTTTTTATTTTTTTCCTTTTTTTTTTTTTTTTAATTTCAGAACATTATGGGGGTACAAACGTTTTGGTTACATAAATTGCTTTTTTATCACTTGAGTCAAAGTGTGTCCATCCCCTAGATAGTGTTCATTGTACGCATTAGGTGTGAATTTACCCATCCCCTTCCCCCTCTCCTACCTGCTTGATTTCCGATGAGTGTTATTTCCATATGTGCACATGAATGCTAATGGATTAGTTCCAATTTGGCCATGAGTACATGTGGTGCTTGTTTTTCCATTCTTGTGATACTTCACTTAGAAGAATGGTCTCCAGTTCCATCCAGGTTAATTCAAGAGGTATTAGTTCACCATTTTTTATGGCTGCATAGTACTCCATGGTATACATATGCCACAATTTACTAATCCACTTGTGAATTGATGGGCACTTGGATTGTTTCCACATCTTTGCAATTGTGAATTGTGCTGCTATAAACATTCCAGTACAGACATCTTTTTTATAAAATGTCTTTTTTTTCCTTTGGGTAAATACCCAGTAGTGGGATTGCTGAATCAAATAGTAGTTCTATTTTTAGCCCTTTGAGGTATTTCCATAATACTTTCCATAGAGGTTGTACTAGTTTGCAGTACCACCAAAAGTGTATGAGTGTTCCTATCTCACCGCATCCACACCAACATTTGTTGTTTTGGGACTTTTTGATAAAAGCCATTCTCACTGGAGTTAAGTGATATCTCATTGTGGTTTTGATTTGCATTTCCCTGATGATTAGAGATGTTGAGCATTTTTTCATATGTTTCTTGGCCATTAGTCTATCTTCTTTTGAAAAGTTTCTGTTCATGTCCTTTGCCCATATTTTAGTGGGATTATTTGATGTTTTTCTTATTGATTTGCTTGAGTTCTTTATAGATTCTAGTTATCAGCCCTTTATCAAATGCATAGCATGCAAATATTTTTCTCCCATTCTGTAGGTCATCTATTCACTGTAATGATTGTTTCCTTGGCTGTGCAGAAGCTTTTTTAATTTAATCAGGCCCTATTTATTTATTTTTGTTGTTGCTGTGATTGCTTTGGGGGTCTTCTTTATAAATTCCTTGCCTAGGCTGATGTCTGTAAGAGATTTTAGCTTTCATAACAATTCCTAAGTATGGATAAATATTTGCTTTATTAGACTGTGTCCCAGTGCAGCTCTCTCTTGATGGGCAAGAAACACAATTTGCATCTTTATCTCTGATATCTAAGTGGGAGTTACAATTCATTGACAATTTCAAAAGTATTTGGATTAATTAGTTGTCAGATCTAACTAAAAATTGTGTTTTGTTTTTCTTTTTGTTTTTGTCATGTGATATAGCTGGAAAGTAGCTCTTGTAAGAAATAGAATTATTTACTATGCTTAAATTACATAGCTATGTGCTCTGTGCTTACTTTACTGGTATTATTTCTATGTGTCAATCATGGAAGTTAATTTAGTTAAAAATTTTTTTAAAAAATCTACAAATCCACTCTACCAGATGTGAATAAATCTTGAGGACATCACTGTTATTTTTCCCATTGTGAAACTCCCACTTTTCTATTAGGATAACTTAATTACCTAATTATAGGTATGTTTCAAATAAGTAAAGAAACATTGAAATTTATTTATTAAATATTATTACATCTTAGTTTCTCATTATCTTTAGTTATAAAATAAATACAAATTAAAGTACTGACATTTTTGCCCATCATGCAGTGAATGGATGAACCACCCACAAGTTAAATACAAACTTCTTTGGAAACCACTATTCTAAGCAAAAGTTTCTGCCTGTTTATTAAGTATTTGCAAGAAATTCTATTTGACTGAATATACTAATATTAGAATTTTAACATAAAATACAATATTATACCAAATCTCTAACTTTTAAAGAATAGATTGTATGTTGAAGTTTTGTCTAACTCTCTAACAATAATGAGTTAATCTCACACAGCTTTTACCTTAAATTGGGACTATCAAATCAAAATGTTAGCTGAAATAAATTCCAAGATAATGAAAGCAAGTCATTAATACTGATAATGTATATGTTTAAATTAGTAAATGGCATCTCCTAAAGCAACACCTGTTGACATGTGGCAGGTTTAATTTACTCTGCCTCCTGTAATCACTCAATAACACATGAGAAGGTGGCTTCTATAATTATAACACAGATACATACAGATCTCTCAAGGACTGATGAAAATTTTTATCTGTGTATTTGATGAGCCTGGTTCCATAGAGGACTGCTGATACAGTGAGTAGTTCATGGGTAAGTTGCTGTTCCTTGGTTATATCAGCCTCTGATCAGCTATCAGAACAAAGTGATTTTAGTCACTTCAGTCCTCATGCATCTGTTCCAAGGGATGTCATGCATAGCAAATTAGAGACCTTAAACACCAATTTGGCACAGTTGTTTGGGCAACAAGCTTTCATTTTAAACAAGTAATTGAAAAGCAATCTTTACCTGGACAGAACAGAAATGAACTAAACTGTTCTGTGCCATATTTTCTTATTTCCAGACAGGACTCTATTATCATTTAGGTTATTTATCTTATGATTTTTGCTTATGAAATGATTTTATGTTTTATTTTGCCTCTAACCTTTCCACTTAGGGGGAAAAATCATAGAAGAAATGTAGCAGACTTTATTAAGGTGTTGATTGCAGTCTAAAAGATGTAAATATGCCTATATTCCTGCTCCAGAGAATAGGAAAATATAGTTCTGTCAGATAGTCTACTCACCACCAAATTACAAATAATTTTTTCAAACCAGAAAATTTCAAATCTCAGTTTTGTTCACAGATTTCGCTTTTAACAATTACATGGAAATTTGAAAAGCATAGTGGTGAAAAAAATTATAGACCAACTTTTTCTTTCTGATATATGAAATTCTCAAGATTCATTTCTATATCGAGCACCACTTTAATAACATATCTTTTACTCTTTCAAACAAGTTATTGATTTTTCATGGTTTCATCTCTCAATCAAAGCCTAACATGAAAACTCGTTTGTTGACTTGAGTCTTGATGTAAAATTTAGTTTAACTCTTTTTCTAGTAATATGTTTGTCAGTGGCATAGCAATTTTCCTGTCACTGAAACTAGTGGACCCTCTAAATGCTTTGCTCACCAGAGTATAAAATTTTTATTTTCATCTTGATTGTTCAAGTCAACAAATGCTAATTTTAAAAACAAACAAAAAATAACTGTCTCAAGCAAATGCACACCTTTCACACAATTTAAACCTATTCCTCTTGTGGCAGTTCTTTCACAATCTTTGAAGCTAAGACTTTAAAGCAGTTATAGGGAAAGATAAATTCCTAGGCTGCATTAAGTAATGGTGCTGGGTGTGCATCTCCCAGGCGTGCCACAAAACTCTGAGCTGGTGTCCTAGAAGATTACACGTTTCTCTGTATTTTTATGCACCTAGTGGAGGTTCTAAAGTAGTTTCCGGAATGAGGAAGAAGCAATTATTATCTGACATTTTAAAATATGCAATTCCCCTCACGTTAATTATAGCTCAGTCCCTGTAACTCAGATGACACTGTTAACTAAGGGAAAAAGGAACTTGAGGTGAAACAAATCAATTTCTGAAATAAGCTCAGTGGACCCAGATTTTATTAATTCACTAAACTCCAGGAACCTCTCTACAAGCCTGATTATTTTATTAAAGGACACTTCATAAGCCATAGGCATTTTGTTAATGTTTTCTAAAGTGTTTAGGTGAATGCCTTATGAATTTTAAAATAGGTATTTTGTAAAATGACAAATTTCATTTGGTATGTAATTATTCTTTTATTTGTATTTTTATATTCAGTTTACCACTATAGAAACATGAAAATTGGAAGTTAGCTACTAAAACAATAAAGAGGATCTTTGCACTCTCAATAAGTTTTAATTTTGACAGTTCTATATAATATGATGAAGTAAAGCTTTTCTTAGAGCACACCTGTTATTTCACTTTGCCAAAAAATCTTTTTATGTTATATATTGTCCCACAAAGAGAGTCTTGTTTTCTCTCTCTTTTCATTTCATTCTCAGAAACTTAGTTATAGTAAGGAATCATTTTTTAAACTTGGAGTTCTAATAGTTATTGTTTGGACTGCTGTTAGCACATTTTTGATTGGGCTAGCAAAACTTAACAGTTGGCAACCCCACTCATTTCTAGCCAGTGGGAGCCATTAGCTTTAATGAGGCAGCCATCCTCACATCCTTGAATCAGACTGGCAATCAGCTTCCTAGTAATTGGATTAGTAGAATACTGTGAGTTTCCAGTTTCTATATCAATTTGCATATTCACACAAATCCTGCTTCACTCTGATTTATAACCCTTTTATGTATATTTACATGACAGTCTTTCAATTTACAAGTGAACAGCCATCCAAAAATGAATTTGATTGATTTGAGCTAGCTCATATTTACTTAAATGTTTAAAATTTGTAAAGTTTAGACAGATTGATAAATGTGATTTCTTATTTTCATGTATTTATGAAAATAAGATGCATTTTGTATGCAAACACAACTCATTATATATACTTTTAATTCTATGGTAAATCAGATCATTCTGCTGTAATCTAATTATTTTAATATACATACTCCATAAAAGCATGTTTCTATATATTGCCTCTAAATATTAAAGGCATGTTCTAGGATTTTCTGCAATAAATTATCAATCTGTTGATTTAAAAATGGTGGTATCTACTGTATTCTTCCACATGCCTCTATACTCTTCTGCCCTTCAACTTCCTAAGCTCTTCTAAAGTAGCAGTCTTTTTAATAGCTGGCCCAAGATGGAGCTATAATAAAGTGAAGCATTGTAGAATGGGCATCACTTAACCTCTTCTACAAGTTTCAAATTCTTCCTCAGAAAAATCAACATGATAAATTCTCACAGGTTATTGAGAGTATTAAATGAGTTAATGTATATGAGAATATGTTACCATTTATAAGAGTTATGTATTTGCTACATATTGCTACATAACAAATTATCCCAAAACTTAGTACTTTTAAGCAAAAAACATTTATTATCTCACACAATTTCTTAGAGTCAGGGACCTGGGGTCATCCTAACTGTGTGACATGCAGAGGTTGCTGTCAAGATGCCAGCCGAGAGTGTTGACAGCTGAAAGCTTGAGTGGCCTGAAGAATTCACATCCAATCTCACTTGTTTGGCTGTTAGCTTCAGTTCATCACTACATGGGTTTCTCCAAAGAATTGTTTATACTCTGGCATGCTGCCCAAAGTGAGTGATCTAGGACAGTGGAACTGCAAATGCAACCAAACTTCCTTTTATGCCTTAGTCTCCAAGTCACACATCACTTCTGCTTTATTCTATTCTTTAGAAGCTGGCTACTAAGTCTAGCTCAAATTTAATGGGACATGGTTACACAAGAAAGTGAATGCTAGGATGCCAGATCATTAGGAGCCATACTGGGGGCTGGCTAACATATCACTTTCTACTCTATTCATTTAACACACTGTCACAAGGTGACACAAATATAAAACCCTATTCTTGCCTCCCTGTACTTAGGGAATGCACTTCATTCTCCTAAGTATCTAAAGAATGGAAAAACAAATACAGTATGTACGCGTTTTTAAATTGGAACTAACTGATGAGTACACATGTGCACAGAAGGAAGTAAAACTCGGTAGAAATCAAGGGTGAGAGGGAGGGAGGAGGAAGAGGGGATCAGCGAAAACACACCTAACGGGTATAATGAACACTATCTGGGGAATAAGCACACTTCTAACCTTGACCCAAGCATTACAAAAGCAATCCATGTAACCCAAAACATCTATATCCCTATAACATTTTGAAATAAGAAAAAAAAATATATTAAAAAAAGAAAGTGAAGAGGAAAAATAATCAAATAAATTTAATTACATATTTGCTATAAACATTATATGTAATTATATAATGTTAAATAAAATATAAAATACATATTTTCATATTAAAATTTATATATAAAATAGTATTAATTAATAGTACTAAATATAAAATATATATGTTGAAATAAATTTAATTAACAAAGCATTTAGTGTAAATTTATTAGCTGTTAATTGGGCACTACTGAAGAGGTCATACTCAGTGACAGGAATAATATGAGGAAGAAGAAAAGTAAATTGAGCATTGGGAAGTCAGTAGTTATGGCAAAGTAAAATAGAATACAGAGGGCAAAAGGCAAAAGTAAATTCTAAGCCAGTGTAGTAGCATGAAAAAAATTAAGGATATATGCAACATTGAGGCTTCTTTATCAAACTGAAAACTGTTCAATTTTGTTGAAACATAGGACAAAAATATACTCTGGAATAAGCAAGTAGTTGGATAGAAAACAAATCATGGAATATATTTTATAATGCCATGTTAATTGAAGAAAAAAGTTTGAAGGATTTAAAAGTGAGGAGCATGAATGATGGAATGAATAAATGTAAAACCAGAGGCAAGAAGGTAAGTCATCAAACTTTGTTAATTATCCCCATGATTGATGATAAAGGGTTGGCCAACCAAAAGTATAGTATTGAGTATTAAAATCAAAAGACAAATGCAATAAATGTTAAGAAAGAGACTTACACTTCTGGTTGTGATGAAGTGGCTTACATCAGACAAATCTCTCTGAGAACAGTGATGAAAGCTAGATAAAATTAGAAATTGAAGAGAACCAAGGCAGTTAGGGCTAAAAGGGACAGGAACATAAAGAAGAGGGAAAAGCACAGGTATTAAATCAGTGTTCTTCACACTTTTTTCCTTCAAGGAATTGTAAAATTCTTGAATTGCTTTCTGTAAAATTCTTAAACTAAATGCTGAGAAAATAAAACAATAGGCAATGAACTGATCAAACTAAGCCAAACTTTGAGTTTGAGACTTCACAGGATTAGAGAAACAAAATTTGGTGATTTGTGTATCTGTCAAAAGGAGGAACCCTGGTAAACACCCATAGGTTTTCAGCAAAAAAATTAGGAAAGGATAGAATCTGGGAGTAGACCTAACCAAAAATAGCTTAGGAAGGTCTAACTTTGAAATTACCCATTGCCTGATTTGATCAACTTGCACTATCTCTACTCTAAGTACCTTCCAAAAGAATAGACTCTCTCCAAGAAGACTCAAAATCATCATCCAGAATTACTACAATTTTTATACCCAATGTCTGACATTTAATCAATAATCACTAGGCACACTTCCACATCTGATGAAGATTTAGAACAGAGTTTGGACTTAACCTTTTACCTAAAGCATCTGAGACAAAATAAGAAATGGTTTTCAAGATATTAGACATCAGGCAATGAAAGGTAGCACCTGCTGAGAGATGAAAAGCCAATGTGGTGTGCCCTGAGATAGCACCAGCTTATTACTCTAATAAAGATTTCAGGCCATAGCAAAGGGAGAAGGGAACTCAGTTGGAACCTGGTATACATATTACGTTGAAGAAATAGAGATGAGAGGAGAGAGCAGTGAAACAGGGTCAGTAGAACCCTCACAACAAAATAATAGAGACAAGAAACCTTCACAAACACAAAATCCCAGAGACCTGTTGGTGATCTCCTTGAGTATTCATCAGAGAACTAATTAATGCATGCACAAGAGAAAAATATCTGAGGCCAAGAAAAGACCATGCAAAAGGATTAGAAGGAACAGGACCTGGTACTCACACAGGCTAATGGGAGTTACCAATACTCACAGAGTAGAATAGTGCCTTTTCCCACTAGCCAGGCTAGAAAATCATATCAATTATAGTGAATTGAACAGCGTACTCAGCAAGGTCTTGCCTTGGTAGTAGGGAATATTTAGCCCTGGAATAAATGCTGCTCAATCACACAACAAATCTGAAGACCCCAAAGGATCAAAATGATTCCATTTAATTTAATTGCATTATAGAACAAATCTCAAGAATATTTGTATAAAAATAAAACATTAATATTCACAATATCTGGTATTCAGTAAAAGATTTTCATGCATGTAAAAGAAGCAGGAATGTGTAGCCCATAATGAAGAGAAACATTAGTAAATGAAAATCATCATAGAACTTATACAAATGTTATAATTGGTATATGAGGACATCAAAACACCTACGTTCCCTATTTTCAATATGTTAAGTAGAGACAAGGATATATAAAAGACACAAATTAAACCTAAAAAAAGAAAATGACAATGCCTGAGATGAAAAATACAATGGAATAAATTAAAGGCTGATCATATATCACAAACAAAAAGATTTGTCAACTTGAAAATATAGAAATAAAATATGCTAAAACAATATACTAGGAGAGAAATGTATTAAGGAAATAAAAGGAAACAGACATTTGTGAACTGTGGGAAAACTTGATGTCGCCCAATATATGTATATTTGGAGTTCTCAAAAGAGCAGAAAGAGAACAGAGGCAGAAAAAATTTAAGGAAAAAATGATAAAAGTATCATTTCCCCACATGTCATTTGAAAAAAGAATTCTAAATTATTTTTTTTTTGCCATATAACATATCTTCATAACATATGTACTGAAACTGTACACAAATAAAAGGATTACATAAACCCAAAATAACAGAGGCATATTTATAACACATTTTTCCTATTACTGATAGAATACAGCATTAAATATTATTTGAGTGTGGTAAATGTTAATTAAAAAAACCAATTTATTGAGGTTTATTCTGAGCCAATATGAGTAACTATAGCTAGAAGGTACACAAAACCAAAAAGTCTTGAGTAAAAGTGGTTCCAAGGAGGTCAGATTGCAGTTTGTTTTTATACATTTCATGCAGACAGGAATTTCAGGTAAAATCATAAATCAGTACATGAAAGGTATACATTGGTTCAATCCAAAACTGTGGTACATCTCAAAGCAGGAGCTTATAAGGCCTACGTGGATTTAAAGATTCTTTAATAAGTGGGCAATTGGTTGAGAGAGTTAAGCTTTGCCTGACGATTTGGAGTCAGTAGGAAGGAATGCCTAAGTTAAGAGAAGGAAGTCTGCTAATCATAGAGCAAGCCACAATATATGGACTCAAAGTGATCTGTTAAGCAAATTGGTGGCCTTCAAGCATGACCTAATCTTTGCCTTGCACAGCCTTAGGTCCTATTTATAGTATCTTATTGCCACAAAGAGCATGTTTGTCAGCCTTATAATCTCTTTTAACATTAATACTGGTCAGTCATAGAGTCTAAGCTCCAAAAGGGAGAGAATATAAAGAAACTTGTCTAACCTCCCTTTCCATCATGGCAGCAAACTCAGTTTTAAGGATTTCCTGGGGTCCCCTTGGCCAAGAGGAGGTCTGGTCAGTTCCTTGGTTGATTTTTATGCATATTAACATCTGAGAACCACAGATCTGGAGAATTTAACATGATTCAGTACAGCTTGATGGAGGACAGAACTCAGATGGATAATCAACAACGTACTCAAGGTACTTCCTTAAATACTTGGTCTGTGTGTTAGTTTTGGTCTTAGTCTCTGTCATTTTTCATGTAATAAATATTTATTAAATGTTTCAATTATATAGAAGAGACAGATGTTGCCCACTTTATATATGCTGGGTGCTGGTGACACCAAGTGGTGTCTGCCTCAATTATTTCCCATCAAATATTTCACACTCTTCCACTCCAGTTATATTTATTTAAACAGGAATGACTAAAAATAGAGAGCAGTGCACATTTACCCAATGAGTGCCACTAACGATGAAGACCATCATAGTTCAAAGAAGTTAGGAACAGTCTGTTGGGAGAACTAGAGAACTTAAAGTAGACCTTAGATTGAGGTGATAACAAAGAGAAGAGCAGGGGTAAAGAAGGAACAAGAGAAGAAAGAAGAAGAAGGAAAAAAGGAAAACAACTATTGTTTACTATCACTTGCAATGTGCCAGATGGTTTATAATGGATTGATTCACCCTGTGATGCTCCATTTCACATATTAGGAAATTGAAGCTCATAGATATTGAGGATATTCCCAGGGCTCAGAACTGAGATTTAATATCAAAGATTAATTGACATGCAAGTCCATGTTCTAACCATTATACTATAAAGAAATTCAAGCAGGGAGGTAACACATGAGACAAAAAATCAAGTTGAAGAAATGTGTATCATAAGTCTGAAAGAAGAACCATTAAAGAGCATTTATCTGGTTATCTGTCTAAAGGTTGGAAGTGGTGTAGGAGGGAATGGGTGAAGGTGGGTGCACAAGGCAAGCTCATGGCATCTATCAGGATAAGGCTGGTACAGGCACACTTTTTCAAGTAGGTACTCAGATTGCAATGTAGAAAAAAGTGGGACTTGAGACAATATCAGGTTGTCACAGTGATAGCAGAGGAAGCTATGTATAAACAGGAAAGGCCCATTTCCTGCCTTCCCTCACCACCAGCATTTTTCTTTTGTCCCACTGCAGAGATTCCCAGTTTTTGAAATCTATTATGCTTCCTAAGTAAATCTAAAATTACTTTACTGACATTATTTGAACTTAACATCACCTTTGAGAATTAAATCATTTTGCATTTTGCTGATGAGTAATGTGATCTGAGAAATTAATTTGCTTCTTCAAATAAATTGCATGACTACTGGTATTCATAACTCTATTTGATACACATTAAAAATATGCAGTTTTGAAAAGTAATTTCAAATTTGTCATTTGTTTATCTGTTGAATAGATTCTAACATGTTTTTTATCCACACATTTATAAGGCAGGTATATTAAAGAGTTCTTCATGTATATTTAAAATTAAATTTGTATGCATATTGCTATATCTAGAAGGTTTATTTCTACATAATCCATGGATGATGAACAATAACTCATACTTGATGCAAAGATTGGAAAAGAGACAGGTTAAATAATATGCCAACTTATTAAAATATATTGAAACCAAAACAAATGAAAGGATGTTACACAAATTGAGCCTTTGGTGGGAATAAAAGGAGATCACATCTTCTTTTAAAAGAGACAAGTTTTGACTTCTGATACAAAGTAAGAAAAAAATCCACGAAATAAAATTATTTTCTGTGACACTAAAACTTTTAAACCTATTTTGAATCTTCTCATTCTAGATCTAAAAAAGTAACTATATGTTAACCCTAGTAAAATCCTTATTTAACAAATGGTGAAAACTATTATAGAATAATTCTATTATAAATTTTATAAATAAGGAAATATTGAACTCTTTGGATTCTTTGCAGTACCCAGAAAATGAGGGAGAGAGTGGGGAAGTGGAGAGGCGGGAGAAAGAGAGAGAGAGAGACTAAGTTAGTCTGGAAGAGACAGTTTTAAATAAAATTTCACCCATAATTGTAACTTTGCTTATTTATTTGTTACTTTATCGATTTGTGTCATTTCCCCTCTGCTGAACAGGAATGTAGACACCAGAACAAGATAATAACAGTTATAGAAAATAAAGGTATATATTTTTGCTCATCTGAGTAGCATAGTATAAATGTTGAAACCCTAGTGAAAGAATTTTAAAGAATCCTAAAAAAGTACTATAAGTAATGCATGATAGAATGTAATGCTGGAAGAAATTCTTCTAGAATGAAATAATCCTGAATTTGTTTAATACATAGAATACACTTCAAGTGACGCTGAGAAAATTTGGTTGGTTTATTAGTCAGGTAAGTGAAAAAAGCCATTCAGTTGAGTAGCATGGCATGAGCACAAACCTTTGACTGAAGAGAATGGCAGATGGCTGAGAGCACCAGAACCTCCACCACTCAGTAAATGAGTGACATGCTGATCACAGTTTCTAGGCAAGGTGATTCTGACACCAGGTATGGCATTTCTGCAGTGACACTCATATCTAAAGGGTTTGTTTTTCTAGAAACATGATAATTTTTTTATAGCTTAATGTACCTAAAATTGCTTTGAAAAAGTCTTGGTTTGACATCCTGTGAAAGGTAAGTCTATACTCTCAAATCTCCAGTCCCTGAATGTGGGGATGGGGAGCAGTGCCTTCACCAATTTGACAAAAGGAAAGCATTCTTAAAATGTGTTTTTTTTAATTCTCTAACATGTTTTTGCTAAAAACATAAATAATTAATTTTTCTTGTGTTGTGTTCTCTCTTACCCACATACTTTTTTTATTGCATTTTATTTTTTTCTTAAGTTGTCTGTTAGGGTTTGATCATTTCTCAGGAGCATTCCTGAAATGACTTATTTGTTTATAAACCTAAAGTGAACTTTAAGATGTGAACACACTTTTTATCAATGCTATAAGACTTGATAGCATCTTTACAAAGCATTTTAGAAAGCCCATCTATACAGTTTTAGGAAGTCATGTCCTAACCAAATTATTTTAGTGAATATGAAAATTTCAGAAGTAAACATTAAATATCTCATTGGACTTGATACTCTATGCAATTGGTTATTAGCAATGAAACCAAATGGTTAATAACATATGCTTATTTAAATCAGGCAAACTTGTATTTTAATTCTGGTTCTGTCAACGATAACTGTCATTTTGAGCAAGTCATTGACTTGTGTGGGCCCTAGCTTTTCCCATCTGTAAAATGAGGTCATTAATACTTTTTCCCTAGGTTGTGGACAAGTTTAAGAATTTCCTACAGGACTTCTAAGTCATATGCAAATATCACAGTAGCGATACTTTATAGTGTTTTAGAGTATTCTATGTCATGAAAGATTTCCTGTGAATATTCTAGAAGGCTCAGAAAATGCACACTATTCTGGTGATGGGCACACTAAAACCCTGACTTCAGCATTATACAATTCATCCATGTAATAAGAACTGGTGTGCTCTCTAATATTTTGAAATAAAAATTATAAAGTAAATTAATTAATTAATATAAGGAAAATGTACCGACAACACAGAAGCTCTCTGGGATAAGAACTTGGGGTTGGGGCCGGGCGCAGTGGCTCACTCCTGTAATCCTAGCACTCTGGGAGGCCGAGGCGGGTGGATCGCTCGAGGTCAGGAGTTCAAGACCAGCCTGAGCAAGAGTGAGACCCCGTCTCTACTAAAAATAGAAAGAAATTATATGGACAACTAAAATATATATATATACAAAAAATTAGCCGGGCATGGTGGCACATGCCTGTAGTCCCAGCTACTCGGGAGGCTGAGGCAGTAGGATCACTTAAGTCCAGGAGTTTGAGGTTGCTGTGAGCTAGACTGACGCCACGGCACTCACTCTAGCCCGGGCAACAAAGTGAGACTCTGTCTCAAAAAAAGAAAAAAAAAGAACTTGGGGTTGGGGAAAAGAGAGAGTTCTTGATTAAATTATCATATTAACTTCTCAGAATTTTGGCTGTGTGCTTCTAAAACATCTTGTAATCTATTTTCCCTATAAATTATAAACTCCTTAGATATCAGAGTGGAGCAGGAAGGCAAAGAAGAAAAATTCAGAAAATAGATGTAAAAAATATTTTACTTTTCCAACTTCAGAAATTTATCCTGGGCTAATCAGGCAATAAAAATCTGGAAAGTGAATACATAATTTCAGAGATGGCACTGTAAAGTATAGTGAAAGCCCAAGAGTTTGAGAGTCAGAGAGATCTGTGCTCATTCACTTTCCAGGTGTATAACTTTAGGTAAGTTGCTTTATTTTTCTCAGCCCCAGTTTCCACATCTGAAAATAAGTATCCTTTCCATATGCATTGTACTTGGCACCTAAAAGGCACTCAGCACTTGGAAATCTAGTATGATACAGAAATAAAGGACCTATCAAAACCAAAATTAATAGAATTATGAAAGTATGGGTGCTGGGATTTTCTGTAATACAGGTTTTGATGCCTCTATTGGAGAGATAGTAACTAAGATAATAATGTATACCTATTAAACAAATCCTAAAATGTCCTCAGTTAATCAAACCATTATAACTAGTCATAACTCTCATTTTACTAATATGACTTTTAAGAAAATATCAAGCAAAAATATATTCATATGCACTATTTTAAAAAGTTGTTTAGAGTCTCATTTTAGTTATGTAAGATAATATCATATAGTGGAATTTACATAAAAGCTATGTAGTCACATAGTTATTAGGTTTGTCTATCAGCCTGTCTGTCTGTATGAATATATGGATGTACGCATGTATTTATTTTTGTCTTTCTCTTCTTACACTAATCTAGCTGGAAATTTGAGCATAACAAATACATTTGCTCATTTGCTTTTGCTTTATTTTTGTAAGCATTCATAATACTCAGCAGCAATAGGCTATATAGGTATTCTTAACTGGGTAAGCATACATGTGCTTACTGCATGAGCAGATATGTAAAAGTTTTTAGCCAACGAATAACATACAAACCAAAATTTAAACATTGTTTAATTTCAGACGATTAAACAATTAATTGAGTGCTACCTGAGAGCCAGTGATGTTTTGATAAAAACTACTTGGTGACTACCACATAAAGCAAAAAAAAAAAAAAGAAAGAAAAAAAAGTACAAAAATGGGTAATATGGAAGTCTGTGTATATTTTATAAAAGGAAGAAACTAGATTGAAAACTTGGAGAACTGCCTCGAAATTCTGACTCTTACATTTACCACCTATTCTACTTAGGACAAATTCATTAATTTTACTCTAAGAGCTTCACGTTCTATTAAAAGTGAATTAGTAATACCTGTCCTTGTCATTAAATTAGAGGTACGAGTACAAATTGAAACAATGTCTGTAAAACTATGTTGTATAATAGAAAATGCATTACAAACATGGGTCATTAAAATTATCATAAATTTAAAAGAGAATATAATCATTTCATGTATTCTGGTTCTTAAGTCTTTCATGCATATAAAGGAGAGAAGACAACATTGTAAAAACAGAAAGAATAAGACTTGGAGTCTTAGGAAATAAGAAAGAGCACATTTCATGACTCTCCAGAATTGCAGGTAATGCTTCTCTGAAACCTGATGATGCATCCATGAGTTTTGAGTTGTAATATCTTGCCTGTGTGAAAGTAGAATGAAAGCCAATAAAGTAGAACTCCTGCCCTTTGCTATTATGATTAGTTAAGTTTGTAATAAATGTTAACACTCACCTTAGAATGAGGAAGCAACCAAGCGTCTTGATTTTTCATGAATGATGGTGATTATCAGGTTTCAGCCCCCTGAAAAAGCCACGGAATGCACGATTCACATTTGTTATTTTTATTTATTCATGCATGTTAGTCAGAAATAAGCATGGAGTCATAGTGAAATTTTGTCATATTTTCACTATGAAAATATGTCATATTTTCACTATGAAAATAATGCAAAGTTGCTTGTTTAGCAATCTGATTAAAACCCTGAATTCCTGACATATTCATATTAACTGGCACAGATAACACTGTCTTTATATGACCAATCAATTGTTTGAAATCACACTCCTGAAAGGTTCCTTATAGAATTCAAAATGTTATCTTTAACCTTCCTGTTTTCACTGAAAGATTTATTTCCACCTGTTATGGCACACTTCTATGGGAGATGATACACACAAAAAAGTATAGATTTGTGCTATTTCATTAGCTGAACATTGATATTGATAGCTAACTCTTGCTGTCTTCTGCTATTTAGATAAAAATAGTTTTATTAAAAATAGTTTAATAGATAATTTGGCTAATTTATCTTTTTAAAATGAGGTGCACACATTGGTAAGATTAAAGTAGAAAATTAAGGAGCATGATTCTGAAGAAAACACATTATAAGCATTATCTAGTTACTAATTAGACTCTAGCAGAACTCTCATCTGCAATGATTAATGTACTCTTAATAAAAGGGAAAAATGAGTCATCTTGCATATGAAAGAGATTTGCTTAACATTGCAATTAATCTTTCCATTTATGGGAGAAAATTGTTTACTGCAAATTTAACAAACATGGATGAATTATCCTAGATGCAGGTCAAAATATTTCAAGCTATGGCTTTCCTGTGTTTCAGTATTGATTCATTTGATCTAATATTTTCTTGATATGCTGGCCTCTTTATGCTCAATTACCGCATATATCTAGACCCTTATCATACATTCTTAACATTAATAGAAAAAAATCTCATAAATACTGCTTCTTTTAACCAACTATATACACCTTTAAAACACAAGCAATTTATTCTTTAACAAAATCAAAACAAAAAACCCAAAATCTAAAATGACATATGTTGAAAACCTAAGACAAAGGGAATGAATAACGATGATGTTGAATGTGATGACAACCATGATCAATGATTGATTGATTGATAAAATTAGAGTAGTCACTTCTTCCAATATCATTTCATTCACTCGAATTAGTTTATAATTCAATTAATACTATGTATTGCAACCTGAACAGTAACATTCTAGGGATACACAGCCACTGAAACTATTTATGAAAGAAAACACTCTCTGAGTCATAATTAATAAGTGGTTTGTAAGGGATTCTTTCAACTGGGGTACCAACAATTATTAATAGTAAATATGCCCTCAGATGCTATCCTTCCTTGACACTGAGTACCATTCTCTGAATTACTCTCTTCAGGTATAAAATAGTTTTTAAGTAAAAATAATACATTGCATTGAATCATGAGTATTTTCAAAATGTGTTCAAAATAAATTGCTTCAGTAGAAAGCAATAATATAAATTAACAATATCAGGAATTAAAGATATATCTCTGGATTAGACTATGGTGTGAAGCCTATTGATGTAACTCAAGAATTTACAATTATTTTTCCTTTATAATGTGACAAAAACCTTTGTTCTTACAATAATAAATTCTGATGCTGGAGACGTGACTCTTTGTCAATAACGTCATATTGGAGACCTATAAACTTAGTTTATATTCTCTTATCTCTTCAATAATTTTTATCATGTTCATATTCGCTGGATTCTCTTATATAATCTCATCTAATGAGAAGAGCCTGAGTTACTATGAAAAAAACATGTCTAAAGTGCAATAGTAAGTCGTGGCACATCTACAAGTTGAATTTAGTATTGCGTGCATCCTATTTGGTGTACAGTTTGAGTAAATTTGTTGCTCCATTTATTTGTACATTCAAATGTACAAATTTTACATTTTAATAGATATTTTACATTTTAATAGATAATATCTTCACATGATTAAATTAGAAATTATAAAAAGCCTTATATTGAGAAATATCCCCTACCTTTGTGTTAATTTGCTTGTTCTTGACCCAATCTCTCTTCTTTATCCTTTCAAATGCTCAGAACAATTATTGCCAATTTGTCTTATGTCTAAATGATTTTAAATATCATTTTCCATCATCTCACATTTACCACCTTTACTATACTTTCTCTCTTCCTAATGATATGTGTTCATCAACATCTCTTTCAAATGATAACTATTTTTATTTTAATTTAATATATACCTTTTAAATATTTGGGTTAAATATAAGCTTCTATTTTTACTTTTATATGGGCCTCAAAAATGTTAAAATGTGATTCCATGGGTGGGGGGAAGGTAAACTTAGGACCTGAGTTACCCAGTGTTAACTGGTTCTTGTTTGATTTATTGTTAAATCATTGAATGCACACGCCCAGAAGTTCTACATACCAGATTGAGCTCAAGTAAACACTGATGCCACAAATGATTAACATAATTGGTAACTTATGATCCCAATGGATCTACTTTTACTATAATTTATTTCTTCTTTATCCTAAAGCTTATAGATTCATGGGAGGTTCTCCATGACCCACTGACTGGTTTAGAGATAGCTTATTCTTTCAGATGTTCTTACAAGCTAAATCTGGACTCTTACAGCATTATAGCCTCACTGGGAAAGACACTGAAGAAGAAAACTCCTGTAATTGGTAGAACTTCAAAAGGAATATCTCATGACCCACTTTGGCAGATCGTTATCCACCAGAGATAAAGATGTACAATGACTGATGGACAGTGCCTAGTAGATTGGTCAGATCTCTGAGAATATGAGAGAATAAATATTATGGTGTTTATGACAAAGAGGTTTGATAAAGATATAAATAAAGAACTTTCCATTATAAATGCATACTGAAAATTTACATGTTCCAAGTAAATGTTTATCCAATAATACTGCAAAAACCTTTTAATAATCAAATGAAAAATGACCTACCCTTTTAGTGGTCCTTTTTTCCAACTACAATACTATTGCTAAATGGGCTAATTATCAAATTGGGTATAGGAGAATAAAGGCAATATGTGGAATCTTTAACATTTTTTTTTTGTAAGTGGCTATAGCTAGAATAAAGGCAATACATGATTCATTAACATGTTTATTTCTTTCACCAAAGCTGAATTGGCTACTGCTACAACTTATTCCAAAGCCTTTCACATGGTAGTATGTCTTGGAGGGACCCACCTGCAAGTTGATTATATTGAATGTCTTCCACTGTAGAAGGAGTTACTATTTGACCTCACTGATACAGGGATTTATTATGGATGCAGATTTGCCTTGGCCACCATTCGGCCACCATGTGCATCTCTAACGAATCCTCATTTACTTGCATGCATTGAAATTTTTATATATATATAAATTTTTATGCATTTATTTATTTTTTATTTATTTCAGGATATTATGGGAGCACAAGAAAGTGTTTTGATCAAGAAACTATCCTTATAACAATAGAAGAAAAAAATGATCTGATACTTACTTATAAGCTTATTAGTTTTGTCATATTTCTTACCATTCAAATCAGCAGCAGGTAGACTTAAACAATAGTCAAATATTCTGTAGAATACTCAATTATGATGCCATGGGAAGGCAACCTTTGGGTCTTTGGGATATGGTATAGGCTCTGAACCAGAGATCAATGTGTAGTGCTATTTATCCTAGAGTCAGAAATGTATACCCAAGGGACCAAAGGCTAGAAGCTAGAGTGGCAGTTTTCAATCAAAATCTCTGGACAACTCACAAAATATTGATTTTGTTATACATGATATTTAGAACTCTGCTATTTTAGAGACCTTACTGTACTAGAGAAAAAGTAACGACAACAAAAAACGTCCACTAGGGGATTCAAAGTATGCTTCCGGTAACACTAAATTTAGATCTGTGACTGCTAAATGGCATAAATGACTATTTTGGGCTCCTCATGTCACTGAACAAATAGAAAAAAAATAGGCTAATCTTGTTGACTAGAATGATTGTTTCTGATTAATAATGAACAATACTGTTTCTGTTAAAAGATGTAAGCACAGAGAATTTAATGTATTTTCAACAAATTCTATGTCTAGTGGTTAAAATTAATGGAAAATAACAGCAACCCTATATAGTACTATTAAAAGAGGTTCATAGTCTTCAGGAAAATTTAGATATCCAACCAATTAAATTGTTCTTGGTCAACTAAAATGCTGACTGAAAGCAAAGGAAATTTAAGACCAGAGATCAAGAGAACTTAGTATACATACTAATTTGGGCCTGTGAATAGTTGAAGGAATGAAAGCCATAGACTCAACTCGTGAATTAGTTCTAGTAACTAATTTCTCCTAACATGCTCTTTCACTTTTTATTTACATAGGATGTACCTGTCAGTGTTACTTTTATTATTAAATATACAGTTTACAAATTTCTGAGATGAGTTTGTGAATAAATTAGAGAGGAATAGCCACTGATTAGAAATCCTAGACTTGGTGCCATATTCTGTGATTGATGAAACTAGGGCCATGCCTTTTGAGGAGGGATGAACATATTTTTGTTGGTAAGTGGCACTGTTGCAAGATATTATTTTCAAAGATATTGTTTTATGGTTTGGAAGTCAAGAGTGGGAATTGTGGGGCACGCCTGTTTTAGTGATCATCTAATCTGGGTAGTTGCCTACATATTTTGGTAACTCTCACTACCATTTACATTTAAGTAGTGCTTATGGAATAAATGTTGCCTTTCCAATATAGACTCTTTCCTCCAATCCAATCTCCGCGCTCCAAAAAGTCCTTTTCTTCCTTGTCACTAAGGATCAGATATGAAATTTAGATTCCACAATTCTTACACACCTAAAAGAAATTTTGATTAGCAGCATTGGTAAAGAATTAGTGTGTATCTTGTCCTGGGGCTAATTTTTACTAAGTTCTAAAACTGCAGGAGTGGAATGGCTTCCTCAGTTGTAATATTCAGATCATGGCAGAGCCAATAGCTCTTTTACTTAGCCAGTTCCACAGTGTGGAGTGGAAAGTCATTTCTAGAATTTGTTTTCTCAGACTGAAAAATTCTGTTATTTATACTTTTAATAATTCCTCTCGGTCAGAGGTTTTTGTTTTTGTTTGGTAATAATAATTCTGAACAAAAACAGTCATATATGTTCAATCCAAGATTTGTCCTACTTTTGAGAAAGTCCAGAGAACAATTTTACATAAATTGAGTAATTTGCAAATTATGACTCTTATAGTAAGTAGGCTGAAAATATGGATCTGCTAGAAAAATAATTCAGCTAGAAAATTTAACCTGGAAAATTAAAGTTACAATTTGTTTTACCTTATCTGTTAGTAAAATTTCAGGAATATGCTGGAGTTTTCACCTTCACTTGGTTGCCAGGTAGATATGTATGGAGACTTTCTAGAGCAATTAGGACTTAATAGAAAGTTAGAAACTTTAGGAGCATGCAAAGAGAGTTTCTTGAAGGACCAGAAGAAATTCTCACCCATCATATAATATCATTAGTAGCAAGTTGCATGTGAGGAGTCTGAATGATAGGGAAATATGTCTACTCAATTAGGATTACTTTGTGTCTTTCTTCATAGCCTTTTCTATGCAGCAATGTTAAAGGGCATTGGATGTTTTTTACAATGTCACTTAGTGTTATCTTTCAGATACCTTTACCCTTGTGACAACTGTCCAGATTATTGGTAGATGTTAATTTACCTAACAGTTTAGATGATTTTTATGATGACAAAAGAATGTCAAAAAGAAGCAAGATTATGCTAGATTACTGGGGGTTTTTTGTACGGACGATCTTTGGTACATTACTCTCAATATTTTGGGAGTTGGAAACGGAAGAAGTTCTCTTCCTCCAGTGAGTACACCAGGTGACACCTATACTGTAAAGTGAGTAGTGTATAAAGAGAATCCACTTACAGTCCTACTGTTAATTTTATCAACCCTTGCTAAAACTAGGAGTGAATAAATCATTAACAGAAACAGAGAGGAGAAAACCATTAGAAGGGATGTTCAACTGATAAGGTAAACTAGAAATGAAACTCTGGATTGCAACACTTGAGGCGGAAATATCTGGAGTGATAACATTGAGAATGGAAGAGGATCTGAGGACCCCTGGGAGCGCCCCTGGAGTAGCAGTCAGAAACTTTCCTGCAGAAATTTTATGGCTCCTAATGCATTACTGATGCAAGTGAATAGAGCTTAGCAATTCTTTAATTCTCTCTTGAAAGTGTATCTTTCTTCAGAAGTGGTCAGAGAAACAATATCCACAAACTTCTAATATGGTATGGAACACTGGAAATAGTAACAGTCTAAGATAAAACGAATCTTTTACTCATTTTGAAAAATAATTATAGGTTAAAGAATTTATGTGTCAGCAATCCTGACCCAAAATGTGTACAATAAAACTTTCTGGTTTAAGCAGTTATACCTACAGGTTAAAAATAATGTTAACAGACAGGAGTTCAGAAATTATTATCTGCTTAGGTTAAGAGACTTCCAAGTTGAAAAATAAAAGTGCAAAAAAAAGTTCATTGAGGTATGAAATTTTCAGTGGTTAAATTGTACAATAAGCAATTTATTGCTTGCTAAATTATTTTTGGCCCAAGAAAATGTATTTATTTAATAATATAGTAGGCACATGTGCATCTACTATCAAGTAAAGAAATAAAATACAATTGAAGCCTCCATTTATTCCTCCCAAATCTCATCTCCATTGTCTCTACTCAGAGGTAACCTTTACGCAGAATTTGGCATTTAAATTCTCATGCACATTTTTATATGTTATCTTATATATAATTATCTCTAAGCACCATGTAATTTATTTTGCATTTACTACAATTATATTAAAGATATTATATGATGATTTTGGAATTCCTTTTTTAGTTAAATTTTTTATAATTATCCACATTAATACAAGAGGCTCTTGTTCCTTTATTTTAATGCCCGTATATTGCTTTATGTGTGAATAATACAACCTCTTGAATGGAAATTCAGACAGTTTTCAATTTTGTAATATTACAAACAACACTGTAATGAATATTCTTGTACCCCTCTCCCCGGACACATGTGGCCATTTCTAGAGGAAGTATAATTGCTGAGGTATAATATATGTGCATCTTCCACTTCACTACAGAGTGTAAAATTGCTCTCCAAAGGGGCATGTCAATTTAAAATCTGCCAGAAGTGAATTAGAGTTCCCTTTGCTCCATACCTTGCCATTAGTTATCACTATTTTTAAGAAATTTTTGCTAATTTAATATAATACATGAAATTGTAGGTAATTATTACTTTAATTTGCATTTTCTAATTACTAATGAGTTTAAGTGTTTTTTTATGTGATTATTGGCTTTGTGAATTTCTTCTATGATTTACATTAATCGTTGTTAAGATCAGCAAAACCTTTTAGAGAATATTTATGTGATTTTATTCAGAATTTATAAGTATATTTTAGAACTCAGTTTTTAAAGTTTTTATTAATAGTTGCTATTGTTGTTTGAAAGTTTGCTCTAAAATACTGATGCCTGCTTCTCATCCCCAGGCATTCTGATTTAGTTGTTATGCAGTGTGCCCTAGACACTGGGGTTTTTATAAACACCCCAGATGGTTCTGAGTGCAGTAACATTTGGGAACCTTTGGATTAAGTTGATCCTGGATTGTTATTGTCCTAGAATAAACAAATCAGGTGACACTCTATTTTCCATCTTAACAGGAAGGGTGAGAATTGCATAGACAAACGAACAGGAATCATTCAACTGGCAGATGAAGGTGAAATACTTTATTTTATTTGATAAAATGTCCTGCCACCTTTGGATAGATAAAGAATTTCCTCTGATAGTACTGAGGGACATTAATTTTGATTTCTGGGTAAGAAGAAATGTTCAAGGAAGGAGAGAAAGACAATCCTGCCCAACTGTTATTGTAAGAACATTGAATATTAGAGTCAGGTAATCACATGAATAAATTTCAATCTGGTCTTAACCGTAGACCTTCTATGAGGAAAATATTTCTGATAAATGGAATTTCGTTCATCCAACCTGGAAGAATAAACATGAACTGAAACTATTACTGGTGACTGGCACTGCTGGGCAGAAATGCCCAAAGCACAAGTTTCCAGAGAAAGTTCTAAAGAAGAATAAAAATCCAGGTGAGAATGAAACAAATGCTGATGAGAGAAAACTATGAGAGAGGAGCAGAGATGAGAGAAATTTTCTTTATCTCAATACTAAAGAGGGGTAATTTACTTACATAGAGAGGCTGCTTTGTGCTGAGCACTCTTTTGTATGATGAGTGACTTTTGATGGGAACCCGGACATTTAAAGTGTTATTTGATATGACTCTGGATCTTATTTAAACCTTTTTCTCTTTTTTTTTTTTTTTTTTTTTTTTGTTGAGACAGAGTCTCACTTTGTTGCCCAGGCTAGAGTGAGTGCCCTGGCGTCAGCTTAGGTCACAGCAACCTCAAACTCCTGGGCTTAAGCGATCCTACTGCCTCAGCCTCCCGAGTAGCTGGGACTACAGGCATGCACCACTATGCCCGGCTAATTTTTTCTGTATAGATTTTTAGTTGTCCAGATAATGTCTTTCTATTTTTAGTAGAGACGGGGTCTCGCTCTTGCTCAGGCTGGTCTCGAACTCCTGACCTTGAGCGATCCACCCGCCTCGGCCTCCCAGAGTGCTAGGATTACAGGCGTGAGCCACCGCGCCCGGCCATCTTTTTGTTTTTAAAGTAGCATTCTCTGCTGAAGGTCGGGGTAGAAGGCCGGGTTCCCCACTTGATCTCCACCGAGACCTGTGATGAGGGGCTCCTTGTTACTGCTTGGTGGTAGTGAGAGTGGCAGTTATTCTGTAGGTTCTGTTGATATCACTTTGGCTGGGAGAGGCAGAAGTGCCTCCTTACTGTTCGTTTTGTGACCTCCACTGACACCAGCTGGAGGATGCCCTCGTTACTGCTGTGTAGTGGAGAAAGTCCTTATTTTCTATTTGGTCTCCTTTGATACACCCTAGTGCAGAGAAAGAGAGACTTCTTGTCATCTCTAGGTGTAGTGGATGTCTTGGCTCCTCACAGGTCTCTACTAACACTGCAGGGAGGAGGAAGAAAGCAGCGGGTGTCTTTACTACCTCACAGGTGAGAAAAAAGTCTGAGGCCCCCATCTGGCCTTTCTGATACCATGCTGCTGGGCAAGTCGAGATGCCATAGAACAGCCTAACAAATGTGGAAGTCTAGGCTCACTACTCCACCTTTGCTGGCATGAATGGGAGCTGGACCACTGTCTTTTCTGTGGTGTTTGCACGGAATAGAAGGGTTATTGTCTAAAAGTTTTCTGTCTTGCTAATCTCCCCTTTTCCTTATTTGGGGGATTTTTTTCCCCACCTATTGTTTCTAGGTTTCTGGTTTCTTTAGCTCCAAATCTGGCGTATATTTGGTGAAAAGAAAACCTATAGCACTCACCACTGTGCCATTCCTTGGGTCCTGAAGTCCCTAGCCAGTCTGTCTTTTGTTAACCTTTCAGAGTCCTCTTACATTTGTTTGTTTTAATACAATGTCCAGGGTTTTCAGTTGCACTTAGTGGAAGGAACAAGAGAAATTGCACATATTCCATCTCCCTAGAAGCAGAAGGTGGATGGAACTCATGTTATTTTAGACTGTGTCTTTTTAAATACTTACACATGAAATAAACAGTAATCTTTGGCCAAAAAATCAAAGGAAGAAAAACAATTTTCTTGGTCATTCCTGACTTCATCTTTAAAAATTTTAAATATTCCAGTAAGGTAAATCATATATTCACTTAAGTGGTTAACTATAAAATGCAATAGCTCACAATATGCCAAAAGCAACACATGCACAAGAGTGCCACTTTCCATTCCTTTTGTACAAACCCTATTCTTGCCTCTATTTTCTAAAATGTAAATAAAAATTGCCAACTTCATATATGGAAAGAAATGTAGGTGTAAGGGTCAATTCACTTATAAAAATGTTAGTAAAGTCTTGTTTCTTTCTAAATTTTAATAAATATGAATATACATTATAAAATTTTATTCCAACAATCCAGTAAACCTTGCGGTATCCCCCATCGGCTGTGAACCCCTCCTTTGAAGACCACTATTTAATTGGGATGAAGAACAGGTTCAATCAGGCAAAAGAAGAGTTAAGGAAAGAAAATCTGAGATGGGAGACCTTCCAGAGGGAAAATGCTGTCAACTGTTTGGAGGGTTTAGTGAGGAAGTGAGAGAAATTCTAGTGATGGACACTTTTAGTTTGCACTGCAGAGCAAAGCAGAGAGAACACTGCTCAATAACCTGACAGAAGCTGAGAAGAGCAAAGAGCAATTTTCACACCTCTTTCTGATAAGGCAGTGGGTTAATTAAAGGCAATCAATTTTGTGACAAATAAAAAAAGAATTGCAAAGATTGTTTTAACGCAAGAGCTTTTCAGTAGCGTATAGGCCTTGTCAGTTGAAGGAAATGTAGAAAGCAGGGGAGTTTGCGGGCTGGATCTTATGGGGGTGGGAGGAATAACTGATAAACTTGCTGCTACCTTGAGAAAGACACTCTCATTTTTTTTTTTTTTTTTTTTTTTTATGGTTTTGGCCATAATTTCTCCAGCTCTAAAATGAAAGCCTCCTATAATATAATTATACCCTAGTGTCTATTTCTTTTGTGTACCCAGACTCAAAGAAAGTTTTTGAATATTCTCAATATTTGAAATATTAAAATGCTCTTTATATTTTACCCAGGTAATTTTCTTGGTCAATAAATCCTGTAAAATGGTTATGAGGCTATAGCAAAAATGCCTGGATTTGAAAAATAATAGCATGAAGTCTTATGTTTATGTAGCATCTTTCATTTCTGAGTCTCAAATGATTTAAATATACCTCATTAATCACCAAAGCATTCTTGGAGGTATGTAGATGGGTGTTTTTAACATTATTATCAACAATTAAATAATACCATAGAGAGCAATCTTGTCTTTTACAATATAAAGGCAGTATATTTTTTTACCTTCAAAAGGCTCATAATGAATAAAAGAGAAAGACATTCAAGTATAAATATACCTCCAAAAACACTGTCAAATATCAGTGGGATAATTATACAAAATGAATTTGAGATTCATAGTGAAGAAAGTACTCTCTTTAGAATATATTGCATTTTTGTGAAAACAGCATCAGTAGTTTCAGGCCTTTGGGATATGATTAAGTGCATTAAAGCAGTAATTTAATTTATTATTGATTCAAGTGTACTTCCCATTTCTCAAAGGATCTATTTCTAAAAAGTTTGTATAAATTAAATTTTTATTAAAGAAAACAAGAATGAAGAGATGTTAGCTGAATCATCCTTTTAAAAGATAAGTGCAATGAATCATTTATCTGTTTTATTTAATTGTATTTAATATTCTGAATTTATACAGAAGATTTTTACATATTTGGAATTCTTAAAAGTGAGGCTTTATCTGTACTTTAATGGCATAGAAAAGAAATTCAATTTTCAAAAATATCCTAATATATTCCTAAGGAACAGTTTCTATATAGGAAGACCTTTCATTAGAAACACATTATGCTTAGTAAAACTGGTAAGAAAGTCTGTCTCTTCAATAAATTAAAATACTAGAAATTTCTCAGGACATTAAGTAAAAACATATTCTTGGTTTTCATGTTAAATCTATTATTATCAAATTAAAGTGTTATATAAATGATTTATTGACCATAGCTCACCTTTTTGTGCTTTATAAAAATAATTTAAATCTAAAAAATTATATTGTCATAACAGAGTAAGGAAATTTTCCATTAATATAGAATTTTTTTAAAATTTGGTTTATATAAATATACAGTGAACATAATTATCTCTATTTACAGGGATCTGAAAATGATTCATATATAATGCTTATAATAATAAATTGTTGAAAAATAGTGTTTTGGAAATTTCAAATGTTAAGAATTTAGAAAATGTGACATTTCAGGCTGCAGGGAAAAATCTTCAAAACAGTGACATGCAATATGACATGAATAGAAACTTCTCGAAAGAAGATATAAGAATGGCTAACAAACATATGAAAAAATGCTCAACATCCCTAATCATCAGAGAAATGCAAATCAAAACCACAATGAGATATCACTTAACCCCAATGAGAATGGCCTTTATCAAAAAAACCCAAAACAACACATGTTGGCGTGGGTGTGGAGAGACAGGAACACTAATACACTGCTGGTGGGACTGCAAACTAGTGCAACCCCTGTGGAAAGCATTATGGAGGTATCTTAAACAGATTCAAGTAGACCTGCCATTTGACCCAGCAATCCCATTACTGGGCATATACCCAGAGGAAAAAAGGTCATTCTGTAACAAAGACACATGTACCCAAATGTTTATAGCAGCACAATTCACAATCGCAAAGATGTGGAAACAACCCAAATGCCCATCAATACATGATTGGATTAGTAAGCTGTGGCATATGTATGCCATGGAATATTACTCAGCTATAAGGAATGATGAAGATACGACATCTCTATGGTTCTCCTGGAGAGAGTTGGAACCCATCATATTAAGTGAAGTATCCCAAGAATGGAAAAACAAGCATCACATGTACTCACCAGAAAATTGGTTTCCCTGAACATCACCTAAATACACATCTAGGAACGACACCAATCGGATATCAGACTGAGGTGGGGGGTGGGGGAGGGGATGGGTGTATGCCTACACAATGAGTGCATTGCGCACCGTTTGGGGAGTGGTAACACTTGAAGGTGCTGACTCGGGAAGGGGGGGGGAGGGACATATACCTACATGATGGGTGCAATGCGCACTACCTGGGGAACAGACACGCCTGGAGCTCTGACTTGGGGGGAAAGGCGGTACATGGGCAACGTATGTAACCTGCAATTCTGTATCCCCCATAACAATAAGATGAAATAAAAAAAAATAAGTAAATAAAAAAAAAAAGAAGTCTAAATGTAGAAGCACAAATGTAGGATGTAATGTCATTAGTTGTATAAAGAATCATTTATTACTCAATTGCCTCAGAAAAGCCAAAAGATTTTTCAAAAAAAAATCTATACTAAATATGACTCTATATATTTTTCACTACAATATTTCACAAAAGTTTAGCTCATAAAATGTACTTTACATAAAAATGAACTTGCCATTTTACAATGTAGAATAATTATGTACCATGACCATTGCTTTTGTGAAACAATCTTTCATTTTGTGTTGTATATGTGTGCACATTAGCATAAAAATCTTGCATAAAGTAAGCAAGAATCATATTTTAAGATAGAGTATGCAAAATGAGAGCATCTATAAAAATATTGTACATTTGTATTTTCATTAAAAGTAGCAAGCCACTCATTTTTTGTGTTCTCTCCTCCTAAACAGAAATCCATTGTTCATGTGAAGTTAATAGACATGTTCAGAGCAATCAGTTTAAGACTTTTAAAGGTGGTTGAGGACCTGCATGTACGCTTTGCATTGCATAACATCTTTCCTCCTGTAACTTCAATTATTTTTCTCTTACACCCTACATAACAAGAAAAATAATACTTAAGCATATTTCAATAATACATGAATATTCTTTACAATTTTATGCCCATAAAATTGTACTAATATACTACACACAAACATTAGACATGCTAATTGATAAGACAAAATAAGAAAAATACATCTTCTGGTAGTTTTTCCTATACCTCTGGGAGTAGACATTGCACTATGAATATCACTTCTCTAAGGCATAAAAACTTTTCTATGTTTAATCCAAGAATGTCCCGATTCACATTAAATTAATAAAGTGCTCTTTCAAGTGGCCTTCAGATGCTTCAATTTCCCATGCAGTTGATAACACAGATGTCCACCAATTCTGAGTTTTTTTTCTCCCTCTCAGAAGGCTCCATCCTACTATCTACCAACTGGCATCGAGAGTAAATTTGCTTTCTATTAAAAATAATCTCAGAAAAAGAGGTTTAGGCAGTGCTACCACGTGAGGATGGTAATCTCACCATTTAATTCATTCTTACCTCAGCCTCCCCAAAATGTATGTACTTTGTGGTTGCTGAATGTGTGGTACGTGTTGTGTATTTGCACACACACACACACACACACACACAATTTGCTAAGACACATACAAACAACAAGCAAAGATCTTGTAAAAGGATTCAAGATACCTTCTGCCTACATCCTTATAATTTTAGTGTGATCTACATAATTCTTAATCACACCTGCCATTCAAGAATGTGGTTCTAGTTATATCAATGAAGAATTTTTTATTCTCTTGAACAACTTAGTAGGTGTAATATATAAATTTGGAGATAGGAGATGAGCAAGATCAATTCTCTCTCTCTCTTTCTCTTTCTCTCTCTCCACTGAGAGGAGGAAAAAGAATCTGGAGCTACCCAGGTCCATCTGAGAATGAGGGGAAGGTGATGAAAAAGTGGAAAGGAACACGTAGACAAATGGAGCCAGCAGAGATGACCTGGGGCTTAGAATTGAAAGCTTATGCTTACTTTCACTAGATTTTCAAGAGGTATGGACCACCTGCTTATACATGGATTGCATTGTTACTACTATTCACATATAAAAAACGAGGATTTCAAATTAGCAAAAATTACCGAATAAAAATATAGTTAAAATGTAGTTCTGCTAACATTTTCTCCTGTCTAGAGCTCAAGCAGTCACTAAGTTGAACAACAAAGTTGGACAGATGTTTAACATTGCTCTAAACTAAGGTAGGCATAGGTGAATGACAGCATAGACAACTGACTCAGAGAATTTAATATCTGGTGATGACTTTTGCCGCACAATGCTATCCCCATGTATTGTAACTCTGTTAAAATTCTACATAATTTAACAGATTAGTTATCATTTGTCTAGTTGGCATATTAATTTATTCCAAAATCTCACCTAAAGAGCCCAAAAGTTCCTAAAAGATTACACCAGCTCAGAAAAATAATTACTAATGCTGCAAGGTGTATCGGTGTATCTCCTAGACTATGTCTTCTGCAAAAACACAATGGAATATAAAAAATGACAGTCAATTTGTCTCATGTTCTGAATTGAAAAATTCTGTGAATAATACAGTGGTTTCAGGGGTTTATTACCCAATTTTTTAGTCACTTATTACAGGATATTTCCTTTTTTTGATATTCCATCAGTTGAACTCTGGAAAACATCACAACTGAAGTCCTTATGAAAGCCAACCCTAACACATATTGCTCTTACACTATAGAATAACACCTAAAATGCTACAGAAGAGAATTATCCAGCAAAAATGAATTGGGAAGCTTAGAAGACCTATATAAACACTCTTTTGGACTAAATTGTCAGCAGTGGAGTCCAGTTACCTTATGTAGAGCAGAATTTTTCCAAACTAAAGGCAGTGTCTATATATTACAAATAAACCTGAGATAGCCCAACACCTTGTGGCCAATGCAAAAAGGCAATAGGTGTTGCAGGGAGGAAACAGACCTTGAGGTATACATAGTTAGAGAGTAACTTGGTTTTTTCTTTTACTAATTGGGTGAATTTAGCAAAGTTATTTAAAATAACTATTGCTAAGAAAGAAAATGAAAAACAGAGAAGTCAACAGAGCTAACCTAGGCATATTTAATAAACTATATCAAGTTCAACAATGCCTTAAAGAAGCAGATAATCACAATAGGAAGAGGGGGATCCAGGTAAGAGGATCAGTCAGTACTAAGAAGCGATGTACTTAATTCTAGAATTTTAACGCTTGCTGCTCTATATGCTTACAGAGGCAGAAGACAGTTGTGGATAAAGAATTTTGTGGCTGCTCCATGAGGAAATTGCTTTAGTGAGTCAAAGATAAAGACAATTATCTCACATGTCAGGTAAAATCAAGCCCCTCCCAGAAACACTTCATGATCGTCTATCTCAGTGGTCATTTCACACATCAGTGTGGGTCTAGCAATCACGTTTCTGCCTCTCATATATGCTTCATCCTAAAATTCATGATTTACTATATCAGTCCACCTTGGTTAGAAGCTTCAGGAATACAATCTATTTTACATTATATTATACCTTGCATAGTAATTAATTTTTGTGGAGTTGCTCAACAAACATTTATTAAATGGGCATATCAAATTATAGAGCATAGGTAACTATAGGTTTGAGTGCTTTTCTTGCACAGGAGTGTGTCTCCTTGAGGTGAAGGGCAAAATTACATGAATACAACAAGGTTAGAGAACATGCACATGCACTGAGGCTATTTTTAAAGCTTACTTGTGTTATTAATCTGTCTAGTTTGGGTGCAGCAGTCAGAAAGCAGAATGACATTTCATGACCATTCTCTGGATCCAGATCACCTGGATTCCTATCTTGGCTCTTCCTCTGTCTGACTTGGTGATCTTGGGCCTGTCATTTATTACAAACTTGTTCCTCTGAGGTGATAAAAATAATCCCTGGTCTCATATGGTTACCATGTGATTGAAATAATTATTATGTGTAAAGTACTTGGAACCTTTAGTGCAAAGCAAGCATGCAATAAATATTAACAGTTACTATCTGAACCACTGTTAATCATAAATGTCTCTGTCCTTTGGTGTTTAGAACCTTGGGTACTCAGGAGTTTCATCATTCAGAGCCTATGGATGACACCTGCAGCACGGGAAGTTGTAGATTCCTGAGAACAGTATTTTTGAAGCCAGTGGGTGTGCAGTGAAAGCATGGTTTGGGTCCTTGATGGAGAAATATGTGCATTTCTAATTCTTCAAAGGCCGTTTGCTGAGAAATGAAAAATCGTATTCAGAGATGTGGCATTTTATGTGGCTAGTCCTCATGCAATGTGGGTCATGAGAAACTACCTTCTGGAAAATTCTTAATCTACGTTAAATTCACAAGAAAAAAATAACATCTATTTCTGCAATAGTGCCTTTTAGATCTATGCTTTATACTGGCCTCCTACATATATTACTTAAATGTTGCTACAATTACTTTAAGTAGATGATACATCAGTGATAGTATATATTTCACAGTTTGGAATCTGGTCTCATTAGCTAGAGTCCCATATATCTTCTTACAGAGATAGGAAATTAGAAATGGAGCAGCACTGCCATTTAATTTCTATAACCAATATTTTAAACCAGTGGAGCTATTTGTCTTAATTCTACTTTTATCTTGGTGGTAAATTGTTTCAGTTGGGAAACCGAGTTGCAAAGAAAAGGAACCAGTTGAAATTTGCTTCAACAAAAGGACAATTATAATAAAAGTACAGTGGAGTCTTGCAGAATCCTACATAGGAACACATTCTGGGTCTCAGAAATTGCTAAAATCATAAATAGGAAGTCAGGAATGTGATCTTTATTTCCTTCTGCACATGCTTCTAATGCTTTTTCTAGATTGACAGGATTTCTCTGATACACGGTCCACATGGATATAAAGATCTTAAAATCGAATATAAGGTGATACTTACAGTCATTTAATTTTTTTCTAATGTGCCAAATATCTACTATCTTACATTCAAGGCATAGAAAAATTGAGAAATGACTTTAATATATCAAATACTGTCTTATTGCAAATAACCAAATTTTAACTTTAGTAAAAGCAACAAGAACCACTAAATTACAAAAAGCTTACTATATTAGTATAACAGAGAGTCATATATGGATGTGTGAAGATATACACACACGTCTAAATATGAAAATATATACTTTGATCATGACAGTTTAGGAAATTCTTCTAAGTACAATGTCTACAAAATTCAAATCGAGAAAGTCATAGACAGTGTGATTAAACAGTTTCACTTGGTAGATAATACTGTTAAAACAATGGCTACAAGATTACTGAGGGAAGAGATCATATATTATTTTTCTTTTATGTCCTAGTACTAAAATCCTATCATATACAATCATAGCTTCTCGAATAAAAACCGACTTTGTTTAATACTTCATAGGCAAGAAAAACAAATTGACAGAAACAATATCAGAAAACTAAACCATATCCAATCACAAGGACATAAAATTTAGAGTATAATACACAGGGGTGTTTAAATTCTAGTGGAATGATAAACACACCAGTTTTAGAGAGTATTGTGTATACTCTAAACTTGAATGATGAAATATTAGAATCAGGATCAAAAGAGATGTGATTGTGTTCAAGTTGGTGCTTAAACTTCAAAAATTCTGTCTTATGGCCTTTTGGTGAATGTCCGTTTTCCAAATTATAACTTATAGTTCAGAGATTCAAAAAAACTATAATATTGCCATTCAAAGAGTCTTCTATTGCCAATTGTTTATTGTTTTATTTGAGTTTTAATATAAATGCTATTTGATCACTGGCAATAAAAAAGAAGATGGGGTGTAAGAGGTGAGGATAACTTTTCCTCTAATAAACCTTAAGCATCATAGACATTCTGAAATTAGTCTCTGTCGTTGTGCAGCATTATCATCATCAAAAATGATGCAATTGTAGGTAGGAGCATGACCTTAAACATACAGATGGAAGAATTAAAGGAAAAAGTATGAGCTTTTTAATGCCAATGAATAATTTCCTTAAAAATTAGAATTTAATAGAATTGACTGAGAAATATAAAAATCTAAATGAGCAGTAATAACTAAATAAATTAGTCAAACAAGTATTTAAAAAACCTCCTGGAAAATAGAAATAGGGACCACATGATTTTTTTTCAAACTTTTAAAGAAGAGATAATGTACCTTTTTTCCTGGATCTCTAAGAACAACCACAAAAATATCTCCCAACTCATTAAATGAGGACTGTATACTCTTAATTCTAATTCAGCCAAGAAGAATACAAGAAAATAAAATAAATTTTTCTCTCTCATGGATATATATTCAAAAATCATAAGCAAATCACATTTAGTGGTATATTACAATATTGAATCATTAACAAAGAGTGTTTGTTCCTAGAACCCATGGCTGCCTTACTTTAGGAAATTCATCTATGTATATTGATACATTAGCATGAAAGAAGAGAAAAAAATATATGATTATGTCAACAGATCCAGAAAATCATCTGGTTGGATTTGGGAAAGGGTAGTAGTAGGGACTTTTACTATTTAAAATTTCATCCAGAGCCCAAAAGCTGAAGACAGTATTTTCTGATTACTCTCATAAGACAAGGTAAAAGACAATTTATTCACATCATGCAAATGGAGTTTGAGTCCTCTAGATCCCAAAATAACTCTAGGGTTTCACTTTCATTGCAGCAGCCACCATGAACATGTGGTAGATTTAATTTTAAGATTAATTATTTAAAAGAAATTAAAGTTGATGAATCTGTTCTTCAGTCACAGGAGCCACATTTGAAGTGTTCCAATAGCTATGTGTGGCTAGTGACAGCCGCACTGACAGCATAGATAGCAAACATCTCCACGATAGCAGAAAGCTCTATTGGATAGCACAGCTTTAGGGCATGAAGAAAGGCATACATGGTGAGAGGAGATATTTTAAACAGATTATTTCTTTGAAGAAAGTTGCTGGAGTGCTGTGCAGCTCCTCTCTCACTTTCCAATATCCATACAGCTTGGGATACTGGGGTTCCTTACTATTTTCACAAGCCCAGTGAGTGGGTCCTCGAAATGAACACTGACAGAGAGCAGGAAGATTGCCCTGACACTCCTGGCTTCAGCCCTTTGGAAGGCTGTTTCAGAGAACTGCAATGGAAGCCCATTGCTTTCAGACACCCTGTGGAAAGCAAGTCTAAGTTTATCTGCCAGATGACCAATTGGGCCCCTGGATAATAGCTGGACTCAAGTACCTTCAAAGAGTTTCACTGAAGATTTTCTGCCTGGGAAAAGGTGACTCTGTAGAAAGACGCAGAGACTCTGGGAAGTCAAATGTCCCTGTATAGTGATGTTGAAAAGCCAATAAAATATACCAATAAGAGAAGAGGTAAATGTCTGGCCATCCATTCACATCCAGAGGAAGCCAGAACTAGATTACAAGAACCAGCTGGATTGATCAAGTAAGAGTTTTTCCGCCGCCTACATATCCCTCCCCCCACCATAGCCAGAGGAGGTAGCACAGTGAATGGGAGAGAGACAAGAAGAGTAAAGTACGATGCCTCCAAGTAAGATTGTGCACCAAGCCTTTGCAACATGTGGCAGAGCTGTCTTACTTCAGAGGAAGGAGAATTTGTCTTTCTGGAGGGGGAGGAGTATATTTTGGTAATTAATATGATCACAGAGGTACGTTATGGAATTTGCATATAACCTCCATTTATGCTAGCCACAGGCCCAGGAAGAGCCAAAAATTGAAAAAAAGTTTAATCAACATCATCTCCTCCCCAATATCTCCACATTTACCTAAGTCTAGATTTAGAGGCTGATTAAGAGGAGGAAACTCTTCCTATAAAATGTCAATACTATTACAAATTATAGCAATTAAGCCTGTTGTATTGCAAAATAAACATTACAGTAAGGTAACAGAATGGAATGAGAAGTCTAGACACTGGCTAAGAGCTATTAAAAAAAAAAACTTAGACATTATTGGAAATACTTCAAATAAATGAAGAAGAGGTGAGTGGTTCACTAATTAGAATTTGAATCAATGAATATTATTAAGCAAGTGATACCTATTGCCACCTCGAAGGGAAGTGTCCCACTGCATGGACATAGCAAATAGCATGACAGTACTTCCAACCAGCAGCTGTAGTCTCAGAAAGTCAACTCCTTCCATGCTTTGCAGCTGTTGGGATGGCCAAGAAAGACACAACTCAAACTGGCACTGGATGGAACAGTTTTTCTCACATAGAGAAGAGACAGAGAAAGATTCGTTTCCATAGTGAGCTTAAGTCTTACAGCCAATGCAATGAGATGGTCTGCATACAGCCCTCTATGGTACAGGGGATGGACCCCTATTCCCTGCCCAGGGGAACAGATATAGCAGTAGGGTTGATGCACACACAAAACAGGAAACCTAAATGATTTGCCAAAGAATCTTCTATGTCATTTTAAAAATAGAAATATCTACTCTTATTCATCCACTTGGAAAAATATATATAAGGAAATAATTTAGAATATATTATATTGTACTGATGAATAATTGGGCATTTGTTATATTTGAGTTTTTTACTCTATGCTTGAAAAAATTATGGTTAAAGTGAAATAAAAATCTGTAAAACTAAGAAAGCTGCAAGATGAGTATTATTATGCCTTTCTGTCATAAAATAAACACTTTTTTTAAATTTAGAAAGCACTTGGAAAATTAGTATGTTTCATGTTAAATTTTTTATATATTTTCAAATACTACTTCAATTTTGGGTCTCCTGAAGAAACAACTGCAAATGGTGAAAAAAAGCTGTGCTCATTAATATTTTTATCAGTGCATATTTATGTAATAAAAATTTTAAAGCAGATATTCACTAGTAAATGAATGCTACTTAAGTACTGGCTGAGACCGCTGTGAAACATTGATTCTTTAAAAGCTGAATATGGTTTGTTTCATTGAAAGAATACTGATGTGAAACACTAAAACTGGATATGAAATGTTTAAATAATTTTTTCTCTTCTTTTCTTTTCCTTTTTTTTTTTTTTTTTGAGACAAAGTCTCACTCTATTGCCCCGGCTAGAGTGCAGTGGCATCATCATAGCTCACAGCAACCTCAAACTCCTGGGCTCAAGCAAGTCTCCTGCCTCAGCTTCCTGAGCACCCGGGACTACAAGCATACACCACCACAGCTCATTTTTCTCTTTTTTATAGAGACCAGCTCAGGCTGGTCTTGAACTCCTGGTCTCAAGCAATCCCCCAGCCTTGGCCTCCCAGAGTGCTAGAGTTATAGGCATGAGCCCACTGTGCGCGATCAAAATGATTAAATAATTTTATAACATTTTGTAGAGTTAATTATAAGAGTTAAAAAGAAAACTAAACATAATTTTTCTAAATGTATGTAATTGAATTATTAATAGTGTAGACTCTTCTTAATAGGTGTTAAATTGGTTCTGTGTATTTATCTAACATGTTGAAAATATTTAACAAATTTTAAATTCACAATTTCTCAGTGTCATATTAATCTGGCTGTATTTCTCTAAAAGAGATATAGTGTTATGTAACTTTGAAACGATTCCAAGCACTTACATAGTTTGCTACGTGAGTGACCTATGTTTTGCTGTGATAAGAATTTGGAGTGTACTCTGCGCCCCCCACCTTGGGAATGCTGCATCACACTCTGTCAGACCCCATATATGAGTATTCAACCTTCAGTTACTGGACTCTAAAATACACATGAACCCAAGAAGGAGTTTGACAGACACCCAGCTACTCCATGTCAGCAGCTTCTCTCAAGAGAGGGCTCAGACTGTGACTGGGCCACATCCTGTTAGCTTTAGAGCTAATCTTCGAAGCCTCCCTAGCCAACACTGGCACTGCCCTCTAGTGTCTAGGGACCTTACTTGTCACCAGGGAAGTAGGCTATTTTGGTCAAACTATCCAGAACCTCTCCTGTAAAGGTACCCCTCAAACTCAATTAGATCTCATTTCCTCAGAGGCTGCTTCCATCCTAATTGAGCAACTAGACTTTAGTAACTTTGGACCTCGTTCACTATGTGGTTAATGTACCTGATCTATCAAGTGTGTTCCCTGTTAGGTGTTCTCCTTATTGTAGCCCTCTTTAGGAATTAAAAAATAAAGAAAAAAATCTTTGTATGACAATAAACCATGTGAATCGTGAAATCATACTTTGCTCATCTCCTTATTTTAACTATAAAAATATAAAATTTACACTTTAATAAATATTTTTGGTAGATGCAACATCTTTCTCTAGTAGCATCTCCAGAAACAAATGATTTTAAAACAAACTTAGAAAAAAATTAAAATTAAAAAATGGAATTAAATAACTAATAAATATTACATGAGATTTCTTTGAATGACTCTATTGTGTGTTCTAAAAAATTTCAAATTTTCTTTTTCAATTTTCCTTTTCAATAATCATCTGTTACTCATTTTACATTATTACACAAATTTCTATTTTTCTTACCTTTTTTTTTTTGTTTGAGACAGGATCTCACTCTGTTACCAGGGCTAGAATGCAGTGGTGTGATTATAGCTCACTGCAACCTCAAACTCCTGGGCTCGAGTGATCCTCTTGCCTATGCCTCCCGAGTAGCTGGGACTTCAGGCATGCCACCATACACAGCTAATTTTTTATTTTTATTTTTTGTAGAAATGGGTCTCACTGTGCTGTCCAGGTTGGTCTTGAACTCCTGCCTCAAGCAGTCCTCCCACCTTGGCCTCCCAAAATGCTAGGATTACAGGCACAAGCCACTGCACTCTGCCTCATATTTTTTAAAAGTAAAAAATGACTTCATTTTTTAATACTATTCCTCTAAATAATCTAGTATTTTAGCATACTTTAGCAAGAAAGAAATGAAACTCTAGTAAGAGTTGCTCCCATAAGGTGTTTATTTAACTACAGCTGTCTTTTATTTGACTGTCATTTAACTGATATATAGATACAGGACAAATAATCTTATTTTTATTTTTTTGTATGACATAGTCCCTGTGTTTGCTTTCTATTTTATTTTATTCAATTGTTTCAACATATTTGAAAGAGCATTTCTAAAATTTAGCAATTATAAATTTTGTGTAATGCAACAAGTATCATTATTTCAAAATGCAAATTGCACACTTGTAAATTTGGAACTTATTTGCCCTGGTGCCATCGCAAGAGGGAAAAAACAATCACAAACCTTGGCTTAACATTTATATCTGTGAGGAACCCTGACCTTCAGTTAGTGCTGTTAAAATTTTTTAAATAATAATTTTATTCAACTCAATGGTTCCAGAAAAAAAATCTGTTTTAAATGTATGATATTATCTTAATTAAAAGTGCATTTATGTGTGAAAACATAAGGTCAAATATATTTCTACTTTACATATTATCCAGAAGCATGAACAAAAAGTCATGTTATTAAATCATAATTATTACACTTTTTAAATTGCTATTTTACTTTATCTTGGTGAAGCTTCAGCTCCTCTTTTTCAAATTAATGAAGACCGTACTGCCTAAGCATTTTTAACTGATCTGAGTGAATATAGCTCATTTTTAAAAAATTGAATCTCTACCTAAAAATTTTAAATGAATTTTAAAAAACTGTTTTAGAACTTATATAGAAGTCTATTAAATTGTATACAATGGGTTTATAATGAAGATCGTTGTATAAGTGATTCAGAAGACACTCTCTCTTTTGTCCTATTTCTCATCAAATGTTCATTAACGACAATGTCATCAAATCCCAGAAGTACATTTTGTGTTTTGATTAATTCTGAAACATAAGAGTTCAAGCAATTACTCAGTAGTTTATATATTGACTACCTTGCATTGCATTAATTATAGTGCAGGATATATAAAAAATGAAATACAAGACCCATACCCATATGAAGTTAATATTCTCTTTTGAGACATAAGATTTACACATAAATTCAACTAAGAAGCATATTTTATTTGGTCATACTAGATCATTATTAAATGTATCTTTTATTAGTCTTCTTTAAAACAGTGAGTTTTTTTTTAAATGTGTAAAGATTCTCCTCTCATTTCTCTGTTGAACTTGATTCCCTGCTGATCAGGCCATGTCTTCCCCTTAACAAGAGTTGTATGAATAAGACTAAGGGGGAAAGACATTGAAAAGTCCTGAGCAGACATTTTCTCCAAGTCTCATGTACAGCATGAGTTGTAGAGGATGTGATATCCATTCCTGGCATAGAGTGAGAAGCAATAAAAAGGGGCATGAAGGGGAATCTAGGGGAAAAAAAATACTTCATTTATTTATTTTTCTTTTTTTAACTAATTTTAACATTTATAATTGACACATAACAATTGTACATATTTATGGGGTACAGTGTGATGTTTCAGTGTATGTATACATTGTAAAATGATCAGATCAGAGTAATTACTATAGCCATCACTTTAAACATTTATTATTTTTTTTGTTGTGATAACATTCAAAATCTAGATATTTTGAGACATACATATACATATATATATTCCATTGTTATTTGCTATGGTCACTCTACTTTGTAATAGAACATCAGAACTTACTCTTCCTGTCTAACTGAAACTTTGTGCCCCTTCACAAACTTCTTCTGTACCCCCTACCCTTCCCAGGTCTTGGTAACTAACATTCTACCCTCTACTTCTATAAAATCAACTTTTTATAGATTCCACATGTGAGATCATGCAATATTTGTCCTTCTGTGTCTGCCTTATTTCACTTAATGTCATCTAGCTTCATCCATGCTGCTGAAAATGATGACATGATTTTATTTTTGTTTTATGGCTGAATAATATTCCATTATATGTTATAGCTCACATTTTCTTTATACATTTATCTGAAAATGGGCTTTTAGGTTGTTTCCATATTTTATGTATTTTGAATAGTGCCGCAATAAACATAGGAGTGCAGATATCTTTGCAACATACTGATTTCACTTGCTTTGGATATATACCCAGTAATGGGTTTGGCTAGATCACATGGCAGCTCTATTTTTAGTTTTTTGAGAAGCCTCCATGATCCCATCAACAGTGTACAAGAGTTCCACTTTCTCCACATCCTCACCAGCATTTGTTACTTCTTGCCTTTATGATAATAGATATTCTAACTGGGGTGAGGTGATAGATCATTGAGGTATTGATTTGCATTGCTATACATTTAAAGCCAACTGATTTTCTGCAAAGGCACCAAGAACACACATTGGGGAAAGCACACTCTTCAATAAATGGTTCTGGAAAAACTGGATATCCATATGCAGAAGAATAAAACTAAACCCCTGTCACCATATACAAAAATCAACTCTAGATAGATCAAAGACTTAAATGTATGATATTGAACTATGAAACTCCTGAAAGAAAACACAGGAGAAATGCTTTATGAAATTGGAATGGTCAAGGATTTTTTGCGTAAGATCTCAAAAGCAAGGCAATAAAATCCAAAATAGACAAATGGGATTACATCAAACTAAAAAGCTTCTTCACAGCAACGAAAGCAATCAATAGAGTGAAGAGAAAACCTATAGAATGAGAGAATGTATTTGCAAACTATGCATCCGACAAAGGGTTCATGTCCAGAATATAGAAAGAATTCACATAACACAATAGCAAAGATACAAATAATCCAATTTAAAAATGGGCAAAAGACCTGAACAGACATTTCTCAACTGTTTGTGTCCTCATACAATTCATATGTTGAAATCCTAACCCCCAAGGTGATAGCATTAGGAGGTGGGGCCTTTAGGAGGTGATAAGGTCAATATAGTAAGTGCTAAAATTGAGAAATAAGCATTTAGAAACGTTTACAGTATTTTAATATTACCATGACACCCAAGCATGTGATCAGTAGACTCCTCCCATTGAACAGGGTAAAGAGCAGTTCAGGTGTTGTCAGACTCACGTGGTCAGTCACAGGTAGCATGATCTGTATGCTAGTCCTGGTCCACGTCAGGGGGCCTTGGGGAGGGAAGTGGTCTTTCAAATTTGAGAAGCACTGGTCTAGGTCACATTGTCACCTTACACACACTCACAGCCCCATGTACCTTCTTTTCAAAGCATTTACCACAATTGGTAATTTCATGTATATATTTGTGATTTTTTTTTTAAAAAAGGAAGACATACAAATTGTCAACAGATATATAACAAAATGCTCAACGCCACCAATCATCAGGCAATGTAAATCGATACTTCATTTATTTATTCTCTGTCTAGTCATTCATTCATTCATTCAGCCAGTCAGTCTCATCACCTAAATATATACTTAGCACATAAAACTGAATAGCACTTGCTCTGCTGTCTAGTACTTTAAAATCCAGCAACAAAGTAGTTGAGCAGATATAATTATAATGAATTCGAGATAAACTGTACGAGGACATTTATTTTTAAGCGTTAAGAAGAACAAAGAAGAGGAAACTATTAACTGACAATAAAACTCATTCAAAGTTTCCATATTAAAGGATGGTCTTGAGCCTTAAAGAATGAATAATCCAAGGAGCAGGTGAGAAGACAAGCAATTTTATGGAGGAAAAAACAGAATGTTATATTTTAGTCTTCACTACTTATTTAAATAAATGTAAATTCCTAGAGTTTCAGATGCACATGTTTTCATATCCACTCATTCAAATAATATTTATTAAATCTGCAGAGACTATGCTAGAAACTTTAAAAATGTTATCCATATAAGCATAACAATACATTTAAATGACAAATATTATTTTAAAATAATTAAACCATAATTTTTAATAATCTTGACCAATATTTCTAACTCTTGGCTATGAATAATGTAAATTTCTAATCTATTTAAAAACTGATCGACTGTGATAAAAGGCTTATCACAGAGAAATAAAGTCAAAAAACTTTTTGAATGTTGTTTGAAATTTTCTGAGTGAAACATTAACATCAAACAAATGATTTCAATATTTTAAACTAAATTAGCAATTGCCTAACAACTGCTAAATCCATAAGGGTATCTAAATTCACTATCCAAAAAAGTTTCTGCTCAACAGACATCCAACGACTTTTCATTCAACCTCCAAAAGTATCAAAATGGTAACTTTTTGTATTTAGTAAATATATGGCAAGGAGGAAAAATATGTTAAAAATAATGTTTTAACTGACAAAAATTCTAGATAAGTAATTGACTATATATTTCCCTTTAAAAATGATGTCTATCAGCAGTTCATTCTGTAAAATTGTAGAAGATTAAAGGTACAATCTACATACAATAATTTATACTGATTTTTTATGGCTTAAAACATGTTTCCATAATTTATTTTATGATATGATGCTGTAACAGGTGCTACAGATCATGTATTTCACCCTTCTCAAATCCTTCTGTTTCTACTGGCAGATGTACAACATTTGGTAGATTATTAATAAAAAAAATCATGCATCATAAAAGCATGACTATCATCCAAAATTAGTACAGCTCAAGGGAGACTGTTGGTGGGGGAATAGCTCTATAGATTTTTTTTTTTTTTTGGTATAGTGAACTAAACATTAACAGAACAGAAATAAATGAATATGATTGAATATTACATTTGTATAAAATTTGTTCTAAAAGCCTTGTATTTATGGAGTTAAAAAACCTAAATATAATAGTAAATAACATATATTGTTTACTTGAAAATTGTTAGGAGAGTAGAGGCTTTTTTTTTTTTTTTTTCTCGAGACAGGGTCTCACTATGTCTCCCAGGCTAGAGTGCAGTGGCACAATTACAGCTCGCTATAACCTCAGACTCTGGGACTACAGAGGCATGCCACCACGCTTGGCTAATTTTTTTTTTTTTTTTATTTTTTGTAGAGACTAGGTCTTGCTATGTTGCTCAGGCTGGTCTCAAACTCCTAGCCTCAAATGATCCTCCTGCCTCAGCCTCCCACAGTGCTGGGATTACAGGTGTGAGTCACAGTACCTGGCAGCAAAGTAGATTTTAAATGTTCTCACCACACACACAAAATGTATGTGAGGTAGTGCACATGTTAATTAGCTTGATTTAGCCATTCCACAATGTATACTTATATCAAAACATAATTTTGTGCACCATAAACATATACAATTGTTATTTGTTAATTGAGAAATAATTGTTTTAAATCTTCTCTTAAAAAAAGAAACCTAAATGTATCATTATTCAACTCCCCTATTGTCTCATATAATATATAAAGTGACAACTATATCATTTGCTTTTCAGTATTTCTTTCTAAGGTGTTTTGTTTGTTTTTGAGTGCATGACACTTTGATTTTTAACTGTGGTAATTCTTTGAATCCCATTTGTAATGTGCATTCCTCCAGAAAGGATTTTCCTCTCATCCTGTTAAAGGTCTTACCGATTACCATCTGGGACTACCTTAAAATACATTGTCGGTAGGTTGTTCAGGTAGGTGGTATGAATTGAGTGTTTGATTAGAGATTCTTCTTAGCAGCTTTTATTTCTTTACTCCCCCCTCCAGCTAAGGCTGAGACAGACATGGATCTCCACCATCATGCTGCCACTCCATGTTGGGTTTTTCCTAATTCACCTGCGTAGGAAGTTGGATTTTGCTGAGAAACCTAAGATCTAACCTCCTGCCTGCAGAAGTCTCAGATATTGTTTCTTGTCTCCCTTGTCAAAAGTTAGCTGGCCCCAGGGTAAAAGCTGGGTTTAGTGCACACTGGCTTCCCTGAAGAATTCCCTTTATCTTATGGTATGTATTCTCTGGGAATTCTCCTTAATTTCCTGACAAATCAGCCTACTATTAAAAAATTAAGTATTCTTCCCCAACTTAACACCCTCATCCCCCGAGATTCTTAGATGTTCTTAACTAGAAATTTATTTTTGGTTATATTATTTAATAATGTATCTAAAACAGCCTCCCTGTCTTTATCCATTAAGAGAGAAAAAAAGATACGATAGGACAGAGGGGGAAGAGGCCAGTAACACCTTGCCACCTGGAGAGTGTCTTTACCATAAGTCCTTCAAGGTAGGTTGGCTCAGGAATTATTTCACTCCCAATACCAGCATGGGGGGGGGGTTATATGCAGATTTTTTAATAGGTAAACATACCTGAAACCGAGGCTTTAATTTAAAAGATCCCACTGGCATACAGGAGTACTCACTAGATGAATATGTGGTATAAATGAAAATACATCAACATCTAAGCACATCCACTCTCTTTTTAGCTGTGATCTGAGAAGAGAAATCAAATGTTACCCACGCTGATATGAAGTAGAGCCAAGAGTAATCCAAATATATAACTCTGGCAGGATGAAGAAAGGAGGAAGCTTATAAAATATTACAGAACAATGAAATATGAGCATTATCCATATGAAATAGAGGAATACATAATCATCTTAGATAATCATCTGTTTGAGATACTGAAAAGAATTTCATAAAAGTGAAATGCAAGGTAGAGTCTATAAAAGGATATTTGCATATCCTTAAAACTAACAGTAAATGTAAACAGAAATTTAAAAGTAAAAACGTAACCTGAAATTTAAAAGTAGTTGTAACCAGAAATTTTTATGTCATATTGGTACATGGTACAAGCAATGAAAGCATATAGAGGTAAATAAAGGCAATTTGTATAAGGGAGATTCAGTAATGTGGACCGATCTCTCTCTCTCTCTTCCCTCTGCTTTCATCTCTATATATTCAATAATGTAACAATAAAAGTAAAAAAAAATATTTCAACTGGGCAAAATAATGTTAAATTCATGTGAAAGAACAAACAGAAAAAAATAACCAAGACAATTGAAAAGATGTGCTACCACAATTAAAAAAAAATAAAGTGTGCTACCAGATATCAAAATATAACATAAAGCTACAATGATTAAACTTTTGGTGTTTCTATAAAAATGATTAATGGGCTAGATTAATGAAATATAATAAAACTTACAGTAATATGTTTATTATTAAACTATTTTAGTTATATCTCTTTATCATTTCTAAGTGTTTTCAAACAGTTTGCTATAGTTTGGTTTCATAAATAATAAAATATTTCCTTGGCATAAAATCATAAATATGCTTCTGATATTAATCTGTGGTTCATTAAATAAATATTTAATATGAATATTTATATATACTCTTGTTTAAGTAAATACTGTAGGATCAGCCTTGTTTACATAACACATTTATCTGAAGCTATATTAACTTTTTAAGTTTATTTTCCAGGCTAAGATATTTTTCCACAATAAACATAGGGTGAGGTCTGTGTGCAGAGAGCAGGAAAGGTAAATGCCTAGAGTCAGAGATAAGAAAATGATGGAGAAGGATATCGGGAAAGTTATTTCTTAGTGTCCAGGCAGTATGACCCTTGGCTTTCAGTCCCAAATAAACATTTTTTACTATCTCTGTTTTCTTAACATCGCTCATGCCATTTTCTGTGTGCTATAGTATGTTAGGTGATTTGCTGAGTGATCATCAGAGTAAGTGCTGAACAAATTTCAACTTTCTTTCTCTCTCCCTGTCTCTCCACATCACTTTCTTCATCATCCCGAACACTACTAGAACACTTCTGGACATCACCATATTCCAAATGCAGGTTTTCATAATTTGCAAATTTATTCTCAGTTTATAAGAAGAGGTTAATATACAAAATAGGATGCAAAATAGATAATTTACAGTTATTTTCTAATAAAATAATGGTGGCCTTCAGAAAAATAAGTAGACCTTAAGTTTTATTTTCTGATATCAAGACACTTCAAAAATATTTCTCCTCCTCCTAACAGAAAATAATAATAATAATAAACAATAGCCAAGAGAGACTAAACAGAGGCTGGTTTCTTCTGTAAATACAGCATCTTATTATAAGAGCCAGGTGACACTACCCACTTAGGACTTCTTCTTAGGGTCATGACTTAATAAAAGAGTCTCAAGTTCACACTCTCCAACTTGGAGAAAGCCCCATGCTTAGTGCCAGGTATTGGTGCTAGTACTGTCATTTGTCCTAAGGAAATCTTGGCCTTTATATTTACTTTTTATTCATTGAATCAATTAGTATTAGGTTTAAAAGAAAAACAGAAAAACTAAAATAGCCATGACTTAGATAATAGAGCAGTTCATTTTTTATCATCTAAGTATCCAGGTAGAGAGTCCAGTTCTATCTTTTCTCTTCAATGTCTCAGAGACTCAGGCTCCTTCTATCTTGTCAACCTGCCACAAGTCCACTTTAACTTAGGGCCCCAGATGTTTCCATTTGGATACTCTGTAACAGATGGAAGAAGGCAAAAAGTGGAAAGGAGCAAGGAACACAATCTACTATCTCTTGAAGATTCCTAGACCTGACCACATGATGCTTCTTCTTATAATTCCTTGGCTGAATTTAGTTACAAGTTTGCATCTGTATCAAAATAAGTCTAAGTAATAGCCCCTTTGTCTTATGCCCAGCTAAACAGATGAAGCTCCCACTACTATAGAATAAGAAAATGGATGTTGGTACTGAGCCCACTTTGCCACACTCACTGATGGATATATGCACACTGTGTCTATTGTTGTTTTGCCCTTAGAAATTCCTCTTATGTTCCGTGATAGCACAAATGTGCTTTAAAATATGTGCTTATAATTTATCCAGGATCCATCAGTATATAGGTATACTTTCAAATTATTTAGTCAGGAATATAGAGGGAAACAGAACACAACATTTTCCCTTTCTCAGTGTATTACCATCGATTAGGATATGGATTTTCTTCATATTCAGCCAAATCCTGGCTATGTTTTCCACATTTATACTTTAAGAAAAAAAAATGCAAAAAACTAAAAATACAGCCCTGATGACTACTCATTGCTCATTGTTAGAGAGAGCCAGGCCATAGTGTTTTCTTGTGGAGCATAAATAATTTCACAATAAATTAACATTGGACAAGGCTACCCTGAGACCAAGATGGAGCCAAACCAAAATAAGAGCTTCCCATAATCATGTTCAAGCGCAGATAATAATGAGAACATTGTATAAGCAACAAAAAGACCAAATGTTCTCTCTCAGCTTTAGCTCCTTCTTAATTTCTAGATAAAATTATTGACATTAATATATAATCACCTATTCTTTTTCTAGCATGCAATTCAGAAAAAATCATGTTTTATTGAACCCTCTCCAAATCATTAAGCAAAAGCCCCAACCTGTAAGAAACCTGTACTAACACCCTCGTACTGAGAAGCCGCTCGCCCACTGGCACAACACAACTCCCACAGGTCACAGTTTTCTCCTTTATCTGCAGAATTTCCTTTGGCCAGCTAGAACCATCTACTCAAGGAAGTTCTGTCCAGCTTCCCCCATCCCCATCTTTGACAATCAGCCAATAATAAACTGACACATTAATACCAATATCTGGACCACTTCCCTCAAGGGGGAGCCCATTTGATGTATAATTTATGCTTTACATCATCCCCGTGACATGAGGTTAAAGCCAGTTTCCTTCAGAGACTACGTGCTTTCTTTGCTTTTGGTCCCGGCCCTCATTCTTTTTATTCCAGAAGAATATCCTCAGTAAATAGTTGAAAAAGAATCTCTTCCTCAGACACTGCCTCTAAGGATCTGAGAAAAGTGGCCCTAAGAAGTTTACTTTAATAGAAGCAATTCTGGAGTTGTGCAGTTTACTGGTTAGATGGCGAAGAGGATATCATCACTGCCACTAGGTGGCGTACTGACAGGCCCAGGCATGCTGAGGCAGTGCCATTTCTCATATTCCTACCTGCGGTAAGCTGGGGTGACGCACAGGTGAGGCAACATTCACTAGCTGGTGCAAGTCTAGGGCAGTTGAGAGGTATGGAGAAAATTCTAATTTTAAGGACTGTGGAACTGGAGTGCCTGTTTCATTGAAGAGAGAAAATTACGGGCTTGCATCTAATAATCAGCATTATAAAGCAAAGTGTGAAAATTCAGAAGGCCTTAATGGCAGTATTTAAAGAGAGATCCTCATTGTCTACAGCTTGTAGTTATAAACAGCTGAAGTTCAAGCAAGGAACTTAATTTTACAAGTGGCAAAAGGTGAAAGCAGGCCAAATTCTAAGCTTCAATAATTCTCTTATGCTAATTTCACAGCTTTCATAGAGAAGTGGGACTGTTAGACTTGGGTGAGGAGATATGCACAGGCTCATTTGAGAATTTTGAATCTCCAAATTCATCTGAATCCTCTCAGCCTGCATTCTAATTTTTTACATTTCTAATTTCTATTAATTTATATTGTAATGCTAGTAGTTGTACTTGATTTTAATTGATTTGCTAGAATTCTCCCTTTTATTTCTTTATTTTTTTGTAAATATGAGCCATATTTATTTTAAATAAATAAGATATTTATTCAAATATTTGACTAATATTTGAATAAATATTAGTTAACTCCAATGTCTAATTTTTCTGAGGGTCTGTTTTTGTTGTCTGTTTACTATCTCTTGCTTTCAAGTCCTTTTACGACTGATAATTTGTTTTTAAATGCTTGGCATTATGTATGAAAAATTATTGGGGCAATTTTGATCAAAGGATCAAAAGGGAGGGCTTACAAAGCCACAAAATGGCCTCTATAAAAACATATTAGAGAGGCTTTTGTAAAGTTATCCATCCCAACAGTAAATAAAGAAGTCTGGCTGTGGACAGAGTGGATGTTGGGTTCCAGAGAAAATTACTAGACACGTGAACTAGTCATTGAGGGCTATGGAAAGAACTATTGAAGTAGATAATTGCAAAAAAAACAGTAATTTTGTGGTTTGTGATAACAGTGAATAGCTGATAACTACAATTCTATGAAGACTTTGTAGTGCAGTTCCATACATAAATACAATTGGGGCTGTATAGGAAGTGACATGACAAATTTCAACTCAACAATGCAAGCAGGTTCTAAGTATAGGGTTTGTTGTTTGTCACTGCGGGAGAGTGGAGCTGAAGATAGTTCTGCCAAGCCTTACTCCTTATAATGATGGCCACTCTGTGGAGATTAATCTAAAAGCCATTTTTAAGGGATCCTATACTTATAGTGAAGGGATTTGATGTCTATTTCCTGAAACCAAGAAAATCTTTGTTAATTTTGTTTTCCTGTGTACTTCTTTTTCTAACTGTTATCATTTGACAACCCTGAGCCAAACAATCCAAAAAAAAACCATCATTTTAAGACAATGTGTATGCATATACAGTATCTATATGATCATTCCTACTTCTATTATGCATACATATGAACATATACGCATACTATGTATGTTACTATATATGTATATATCTGTGTATGCATGTGCATGTGTGATTTATACGTGTGTGTATATATATAATATTAAGCATCTTACAATGCACAAGACAGCTTTTCTCTCAACAAAGAGAAACAAAGAATTATTTAGCACAGACTTTGAAAATCAGGAAGTAATGTATAATTAAACCACCTATCATCAGAAATCAGAAGATATTGTTGCTTTTTTCAATTTCAGCATATTATGGGGGTACAAAAGTTTAGGTTATGTATATTGCCTTTGCCCCCCTCACCCAAGTCAGAGCTTCAAGTGTGTCCATCCCCCAGACAGTGCGCATCGCACTCATTATGCATGTATACACCCATATTGTTCTTTCTTGTTATAATTTTAACGGATATGTCAGGCAACAAATGCTAATTGAGTGCCTAAAGCATAACATACACTGTCCTTTAAAATGAAGATAGAACCAGTGCTACCCCAGTTCAAACAGTAATTCTATGCAAATTGGGACACATTGATACCATCTTCCAGAGTATGTTGACAGTAATTAAACACATCTATGATGAATTTGATGTTAATGTTCCCTCTTGGAAGAGTGAAATAAAAATCTCGTAAAACTATATGCAAAGTCTGTGATAGGATGACCAACTCGTGCCAGTTTTCCAAGAACATTCCCAATTTTAGCACTGAAACCTCCACATCCAGGGAAACTTAGTCCTAGGCAAAGTGGGATGGTTGATCACCCTACTGGAAATAGTGGTAACAAAAATAAGTAAAGCTCCTGCCTTTAAAGACCTTGCATTTAAGTTTTCCAAATAGAAAACACAATATAAATAAATATATAAAACACATAGTTCCAAGTACAGATAAGTAATTTGTGTAGTGAAATCCAGGATCACTCAAGATTTTGGTTGTAGCTAATAATTCTGAAGAACAGAAATTGATAGTAGGAAAATGTGTGCTCTCCTTGATTCTAACTGATGCTATTCGCTTCTGTGACTATGCTTGCTTTTAGTTGTTTAATAAATATAGTTAATCAGAATGAAAAACAGAGATAAGAACAAAGGTAACTCCATGATAGGCTAGGCTTCCTGGATGTGAGAAGCCTAGTTCTGCTTCTGTATGTATATGGCTTGCTGGCTTGATGCTTAGTGTATGGCAGGCTTCACTAAAGTAAAGGAAAACAAAGCCCCGGGGAGGTAACCGCAAGTTATTTCCTGATAAAGGGCTGGAGAGTCCAGGTGCCTTCCAACCAACTAAGTAGATAAGAAGAGCAAGACATGATCAGCGCATGAACGGCTTGTGCAGGGCGTGTGTTCCCAGTATCGCTTGTAACCAAAAACTAGAAGGTATGCAACAACAGCCCCCCTCCCCCGTCGGAGACCCTCCTCTTCCCCTGGATGATGTTAACTACAACTGGCGCCAGTGCAAAAAGCCCGAAGCTTAGAGTCAACAAACCTGAAGCCAATGTGATCAGCCACTTCTAAACAAAAGGAACAAATAAACTGAAGGGGGATGAAGTGCAGACTAGTGTGTCGTGTACAGACTAGTATGTCATGTGCAGACTAACGTGTCGTGTGCAGAATAACATGTCGTGTGAAAACTAGCATACAGAAAAGTATAAAAGCCTAATCTTTACCCCAGGACGGGGTCCTAGTTCCTGGAGAGGCCACTGCGTTGGTGCTCTGGAATTTGGACTCTGGCCCGGGGCTAGTTAATAAACTCCTTTGCCTTTTTGCAGCCTCAGTGACTCTGCCTCTCTGTTCCTGGGGCCAAGGGGAACCGGATCTAACAATTCCATTTTGATTACATGTCTAAACCAGTGCTTCAAATCAGCCTCAATAAAGAAAGAAATGTGTTAGAAATGTACAAAAGACTCCTGCATTTTATGCCCAGATTTGTCAATAGTTACCTATGTGATCTTGAATAAGCCACTTACCTTTCTGAGCCAAAATTTCTTCGTCTGTAAATTAAGGACGATTGGAAATTTAATCTATTTAATCTTTGTGGTTCTTTCTCAGCCTAAAATTCTAAAATATAACCTTCCCAATCAAGATTTAAATCTCTCCTACTGTGACTTCTGATGTAATAAACATCATGCCCCCTGTTTCTGTCTGCTGTTAAGCAGTTAGGATGTAGAAAATAATTGGCCTTTTGCCTTATGAACGATGATTTTATTGTTCATCAGAAGTTCTATGGTAAATAGAAATGTATTGTTGTGTCACACTTTACTTGCTGGGAAGGGATATCAGCGAATAATGGAACTGTTTACAGCACAATGCGTTTGCACAAAAGAGTTTGCCTTCTGCGTGGAGCTGATGAGGGATTTGAAGCTAGTTCATTTCTTCCTTATGACTTCTTAAAAAGACTTTCCACTTTGTGGGCAATCATTTAAAAAGCAAAGTAAAGTTGATAGTTTTATATCCCTTGTGGCATATATAGAGGGGGCAAAGAGTTTCACAGTGTTGGGATATTTAAAGTCATTTTATACTGCAGTGATCATAAGCAGTTCTCTCCCCAGTGACTGCTCTTCCAGGGTTCTTTTCACTATACAGATTTATTAAGCCCATGAGCTTTAGAATCCAATGATCTGGTTTGGAAACCATCTCCGTTACTTACTCATTATGACACTGTAGACAGGCTAATTACTCTCTCTTATAAAACAGAGATAATATTTCCCATATCACAGTAGTATGAAGCTTAAGTATGATAATATAGATGAAGTGCTGAGTGCAGTACTTGAAACATACTAACTATCCGGTATATGTTTGTCAGAATTATGATTATTTTCAAATCCAAGACCAATCCTGTGAGACAAGTTAATAACAAAGCAGTGGCTTGCCGTTTGGCACTAATGAGCAATCTTTTAATATACCTAAGCCAGTTTTATCCATTATGACAGATATTTATAGTGTGGTGTATTTCATGGGGTCAGTAAGTTAGACCTTGTATTTCAGCTATTTAGGATGATAGCTGACTCTTCTAAGTTTGCATACATGCACATATGAAGTAATTGTTTTTAGCTGGGAAAAAGTGCACATTGAGCAAACATTAAGTGGATGCTGGAACCATTAAATGTGAAAACATTAGATATATATTTAACCTAAATAATTGACGTAAAATTAAAAATAAGATTTAAGCACTTTTAGGAAAAAAATATTGGGGCTGTCATAGAATATAGGTAAAAGTCAATTCTTTTCTCTTTATTATTTTGTTATAATTATACCAATAAAAAAATTCTTCCTAAGAAGAAAATTATTTGTACACAGAAGACAGCAGTTGATTTTTAAAAGGAGATAAGTAGTCTTCAAAACCCAGACTCAAAATCAACACCTTGAACTTTACAAGAGTTTTGACTTATCTAAAGTTGAAAATTATTAACCGTTTTATAGATATAAATCATGATTGGATAAACACAAATGAAATAACCCATAACATTTATTTTATGGTACAGAGTAGAATGTACTCAAACTGGTTTATATTTTATTTTGCTTACAGGTTGAGTAGAGAAGAAAGAGAAATTTTAAAGGTTTAATATCTAATTTTTCTTTTTTTAAGAGGCTTAGTTCCCTATGACCTAATGGCATCCTCTTGACTTGAATTTTCAAACCATCACTAACCTTTACTGGTTCAACAATACAAGGATAAGAGTGCATTTATATCATATTTCTATTTCATGAAGCAAGATATTTTCTGATCACATAAATGCCTTGCTTCCAGGAAAAAATGCGATATTTTTTTGAAAATGAATCACTATATATCTCAGTACAATGAAAGAAAGGCTACACAGAAAAATGCAAAACAAATAAAACTTCTGGTAAAGTTTTTATATCATTCAATTTTTTGATATGTTGATACTAATAAAAGAGCCTATACCCTTCTTTTTTTCTGATCCTTAGAAATTGCCAATGTTTTGCTCTCCACCTGCTGAAAACATATATTTATTAGTATTCCCATAATTTAAACAAATGATGTATCATTCCCTGGAAAGTTGTCATAAAGGGAAATGGTTGCCACATATAAAGGAAATATTAATATAGTAGTGTTCAAGGAAAGGAAAATTTTATTCTATTTATGCTTGTAACACCATCAAATTTAAAGGATTCCTATATCTACTCAATAAAACCTCTTTAGACAAAGCTTATCTCTGTGCACATTTGAATACCTCTTTATGATTATTTTGGGGATTTCTTGATATCTTTCATATATGCATGTGAAAGAAAGGCCAGTTATGTTTTTGTCAATTGTGTATTAGTTTTACCAAGGGTACTAAAAAGCATAGAATCTACTTAAGTAATTAAATGAGCAAGGCAGCATCTGAAAAAGTGACAAATTAACATACAAATATAAGTAATTATATGTGTGATAAGATTGTCCTTGATAAGCAATGTCATTCATTCATCTATTTATCTAACTATAGTAGTAGTGGTAAAGAAATAGACAGCTCTGTCCTTGAAAATATCTCAGCCTGATACATGTTTTATTAGCTGCTAAAGTGAACACATGTATTGAGAAGGTCTATATATTTAACATGTAATATTCAATATATGCATATATTCCTTTTATATGTATTATATAAGTAGTGTATACTTATATATTATTTTACATAGTGTATGTTTAATTGTGTACTATATAAATATTTAAATCTCATTTTTCATATATATTTTAACATAATAATTATTAATAGCTAAACAATATTATAAAGTATATCTCTATTCCTCAAATTATAGTAAGGATATAGCTGAAACTCAAAGAAAATCAAACCTTGTCTTCAAAAGCATATAAGTAGCTAGTGATAGTTCCCAAACTGTACACTATTAATTCAATCAGTGGTTTTAAAACTTTTGAAGTCATAATTCCTTTTAATAGAAAATCTTATCCTCATCCTAAGAATTTTGATGTATTCCTCTCAACACAATATCCCAATTTGCTTCCCTTTTATAGCTCTTTATACATTTATAGATACTTTTTCTGAATTCTTATGTGCATATGGGAAAAAGAGTCTAGCTACTAAGCATGAATAAGGATTAATATGTTTTGCTGTTATCATTGGGTATTAAGATGAACTATTTTATATTCATCATTTTGGTAGGATATGCATGGTCTTGCATAAGTGTACCTAAAATAAAAATGGTAACATTTATAATAAATCATTTTTATTAAATGTTTTTCTTGAAGAGTTTCCATGATATATTGTTGAATGAAATGTACATAAGATATAGAAATATGTGTAACCTGGTGACATGAAACATCTACTTATGACAACAAATCAAAATGTTCATCCATTTTTCTTCCTTTATTATCCTTCTCTTCTTGGAGGGGGAAGAAAAAGAAGATATTAGATTACTGATTGACTGATTACTGATCTACTAGAGGTTCTGTCTTGGATTGGTTTCTCTAGTAGCTGAGCCTGAAATGGGAAATTTTTGTTCAAGTGTTTCTTGGGGAGGGAGCATTCTCGGGAGAAGGGGAGTCAGATGAGGATAGAATAGGGACAAAAACTAAGCACGAATGTAATCTCACCTAGAAACTTGTTTCAGTCTAACCCCCAGGGGAAGTTCTGAAATGTAATTTTTTTCACTGAGTTGGTCCTACTCCGAAGCTGTCTTTGTCTGATCTCCAGCTGCCTATCATCTGCTGTCTGACAGATGAGGGATCTTTAAAGCCTCTGAAGGAAGCTTTAGTTTTTTTATTAACATATCTTAGCCTATTATTTTCTCTCTTTCCCAGGAACCAGTGGTGTTTATAGTTGTTATTATCCTACCTCTCTCAAATACCCAAGGCATTACACCAGCTGGTGCCCCATGGCAGTTTGCCACAGGTGAAAATTTTTGCAATGCCACTGTGAAAGCTTGCTAGGGACCAATAATACTCAACCCCCTGTGATGATGTCCTCATTGCTCCCCAGCGACTAAGGTATCCAAATCTAGAATTCCAAGTTCTAGTTTTGCCTTTTAGGAACTTTCTAATGTTGAATTAATGTAAGCAGGATAACATAACCTCAGGCACTTTTGGATTAATCAAAGGCGGCAGTGCAATGACAGAATGCAAAATAAACCAGCACGATGACAAAGTACTCCCCCTCCATTCCTACACAAAGCAAAATATAGCATAGAAATGATTTCCGGATCTCCCACAACCTTAGATGAAATTTCAAAATGTTTTGTCACAGCAGAAAATAAACTATCAAATCGGGCAAAGATAAATCATGATGAAGCTAATAGGTAGAACTTTGCCAGAGTTGAGAGAATGGGTTTCTTGTTTGTTTATTATCCTGGGTGATAAGAACTTTAGGGGGTGTTCAAATGCTGCTCAGAAGGGTTCTCAGAGACTATCAAACACAACAGTAGCATCAAATACCGGAATAAGCATGGGAGCAGAAGGCTGATGGAGTCTAAGACCTTTAGTCTGGAATAATCAAATTAAAATTTTGTGCCAATACCTTTTCAAGACCCAATGCATATAAATGTTATTTCTAGGCACTGGAAACAAAGTTGAAATCCACAGTAGTCAGTGGATTTGAAAGTCTGTAGTCTACATGGAAAGGTAATTATATTCATTCTTTGGTGTTAGGAAAGGGAGCTAAGATCACATATTTCAACTATGGCTATAGATCTCGGACTTGATTCCCTTAAAAGAGGTTGGAAACCACAAAAAATAAAAATGACAATAATAGAAACAGACCTATCCACCTAAGGCAGTGAAAGACAAATGGGCCATTTACCCGTCTATGAAAAGACAAATTGGAACCAGTGACTGGTGCCACATATGGGTTAATCTCATGATGGAAAGGGTACAGCTGAAAAATTAAAATATGATTCTGAACCAATAATTCTTTGGAACCTCGGTGAAACAATCAACTTTACAACTCAGGATACAAACAGAAACTAATTCTCACACAACCTGAACTCACAGATGAGAAAACAAGTATTGTACAAATTACCAGATACAAATGGAAGAAACCAACTCTCCTCACATAACCCTCTATCATTACACACTTTTATTTTATTTGTATTATTTTATACTAAGTGATCATTGCCATTGTATAATACTAAAATGACAAAATATGGCTTGGAGTAAATATTTCTAAAGATCTCTCTCAAATTAAAAACAACAAAAACCCTATGACTATTGTGAGAAAAAAAAGTTTTGTCTCAATAGACTGGGAACATGCTTAGAGTTAAGACAGGAGTCAGATACTCTGAAGACAGTTACGACAGGAGAAGGCCAACAGGATGTGAAAGTCACGAGAATGTGAATATGCTTAGCTGAGATAAATGTAACCAACAGGGCCACTTTAGTTATTCTACTTTAGCCATAACATCTTTATCTAAGGTAAAAGGGGGAATTCCTTTCACTGGGGCCTGCACACAGTTGAGATGACAGTGTCCCAAAATGAACTACCTTCATTAACACAGTAAAAATCACAATCACCAGCACCATGACAGTTTACTAATGCCGCGTCACTCCACGCAACTCCCGGAAATTACCCTATAAAGTCAACAAAGGGGAGCATTCCTAGTTCTAGGAACTCTCCACCCCTTTCCCAGAAAATCCACCCTCAGTTTAGCATATTATTAGTGATTAGCATAAAAGAACAGACCCTAACCCTGAAGGGGGCACTGTTCCTCCTTGGATCAGTCCGCTCTTTTACTTGTTCTTAAAGAATGTACTTTACTTTCAATAAACTCATCTGCTTCTGCTTTTGCTGAATTAATTGGATTCTCACTTCTGCTTGTGACCTTGTGCTTAAACTCTTTCCTGCATCAGGATCAAGAGCCCACCCATCCTGCCATCAAGGGAAGTGTCCATGCTGGTTTCAGAATAACATTTTTACTTCACTTTTCCTTGACAAAGATTGGCTTTAAGACCAAAATCTGAGGGATGATATATCAGCAAAATGGTAGATGTCAGCCTCACTAAGCTCTCATTGCCTCACAGAAACATTGGAAAAAAAGAGCAAAAACCATCAGAATCAATTTTTTGAGAACTCTAGAAAATAGTCAAAAGTTTACAGCAAAAAAATGAGTGCTGAATAATAAAAAAAAAAAAGGTAATTTCATAATGGTAGGAAAGTTTTGAGGCAATATTATTAATATTTGCCTTCATCCCATTCCCTTTGTGGCAAGGCAATAGTTTTTAAAGTGGAAGAGATCTTTAAGTGACAGTAGCTCTTATTTCCAGAGCTGAACAGTGTCCCTGGTTCTGGAGAGAGTAAAGGAGACCTTATTATTGACAAATTATTGGCCCTGCCTCTTCTCACTTGTCTGGGGGATACGTGAAGTAATTATGCAAGGTGCTCATATCTTTTTTTGCCTAACTTGAAATTCAGGGTGGAATATCAGAGAGCATTGCTTGATAATACTATAAGTTAAGCTAACAACCCTCAGATGCCTGGGGCAAAAGATTACGGTCAAAACGTGCAATAAACTGACTAAGGCAAAAGCTAGAGAGAATTTCATTGTGAAATTAGGACTTTTAAAAGCAACTATATATACTGAGGAACTTGGAAAGGCATCCATATGCCCCATATGTCCAGAGCAAGACTCTAACTCAGCAAATTACCTGAGAAGACCCTGAGTTCTCCCTACTCAGTCCAAACCTGGAGAAGAGTTGAAAAATCACCCAAGCACAGAGCCAATTTGCAAAGGAAGAGTTTGTCTTTCTGTTGTATTATTTGTTTGCTTTTTTTTTTTTTTTTTTTTTGCTCCTGGCATTCAAGGAAACCTCTGTCAAAACACTAGGTAGCATAAAGTAAGAAAAACTGACACTTCAGTGACCACATCAAGAAGGGATACAGTCTTTTTAATAATAGTTTGGGAAAGTCACAAAACAAATGGACTACAACAGCCTTCAACAACAGCAACAAAAATCCAGGATAGGAATTGAATGTGATTTCCGGAGTTACCAAATATTAATGTCCAAATTTCCAGTTTTCAATTAAAAAAATCACAACGCATACAAAAAAGTGAAGTATGTGCTCATTCACATGGGCAAAATAAATTGATATAAACCATCCAGGAAGTGCAGATATTGAAATTACTACACACAGACCTTTGAAACAACCATCTTAAATATGTTCAAAATGCTAAAGGAAAACACAGACAACTAAAGAAATCAGGAAAACTACATAAGAACAAAATAAGAATATTGAATATTAATCAGAAAGAAGTTATAAAAATGAACTAACCAGAAAGCCTAATAACCAAAATGAAAAAAATGCTATCAGGGTCCAGCAGATTTTAGCAGGCAGAAGAAAGAATGATTAAACCTGAAGACAGAACAATTGAAATTATCAAGTCTAAGAAGTAAAAAGGAAAAAGAATTTTTAAAAAAGTAAACAGAGCCTAAGCGACTTCTGGAACACCATCAAGCTGTGACCTATATTTGTGTTGTAAGAATCCCGGAAGCAGAAGAGAGAGGAAAAGGTCAAAAAGAATATTTGAAGAAATAATGAATTAATCCTCCCCAAATTTTATGAAAAACATGAACTTACAAATCCAAGAAGCTCAATGAACTCCAAGTAGGATAAACTCAAAAAGAGCCACAGTGATATATATTATTATCAAATTGCCAGAAGCCAAAGACAAAGACAGAATTTTAAAAGCAATAAGATGGTAGAGACTCATTATGTACAAGAGATACTCAATAAAATTAGTAGCTGATTTTTTCATTAGAAACCATGGAGGCCAGAAGACAGTGAAATAATGTACTTGAAGTGCTGAAATACAAAAAAAAAAAAAAAAAAAAACCTGTGGCCCAATAATTGCATACATGAAAAAACTGTCTCTTAAAAATGAAGGAGTAATTAAGACTCTCTCAAATAAACAAAAGGTGATAGAATTTATTACTACTATAACTATACCACATGATGAAGGGAGGCCTTCTGGTTCACATGAAAGGACCCTAGACAGTAACTCAGTATGCCTACACAATGAGTGCATTGCGCACCGTTTGGGGAATGGTAACGCTTGAAGGTGCTGACTCAGGAAGTGGGGGGTGGGGAAGTACATGATGGGTGCAACGCGCACTATCTGGGGAACAGACACGCCTGGAGCTCTGACTTGGGGGGAAAGGCGGTACATAGGCAACGTTATGTAACCTGCAATTCTGTATCCCCTATAACAATAAGATGAAATAAAAAAAAAATAAATAAAAATTTTTAATAGATATAAATACTTGGGCAGATATAAAAGCAAGTACTATGTCATTTCTGGTCTTTAGAATCACTTTTTTATTTCCAAGAAGATATAAAATAAAGTGAATAAAAATTATTATAAATTTATATTATTAAGAACACTGTGCATAAAGAAGCAATCTGTGATGATAACAATAATACAAAGGAGAGATTGTGGAGTTTGTATAGAAGCAGAGCTTGTGTATGCTTCATTACAAAAATTATTTATTCATTTATTTCTGTGAGTGTGTGTTTTCTTTAGAGATAGGTACTCACTCTGTCACCCAGGCTGGAGTGCAGTGGCATGATTATAACTCACTACAGCCTCGAACTCCTGCACTCAAGTGATCCAACCTTCTTTAGCCACTTACGTAGCCAGAACTACAGGTGTGTTTCATCATGCCTGGCTAATTTTTCTACTTTTTTGTAGAGATGAAGTCTTGCCATGCTGCCCAGGATGGTCTCAAACTCCTGGCCTCAAGTGATTCTCCTGCCTCAGCCTCTCAAAGTCTGGGGATTACAGTCATAAGCCAGTGTGCCAGACCATTGTGTATGCTTTTAAAGTTAAGGTGGTATCAACCCAAATTAGATTGTTTTAAATTGAGTATGCTAAATATAATACTCATTATAAACACAAAGATAATATCCAGAAAGTTTTTCTATTAAGAGTCAAATAGTAAATATTTTAGGTCTTAAGTAAAAAATGCTGAAATCACCCAGCTTCTGTTGCATATTCTTTTTTTCTCCCTCCCCTTACTTCCTTCCTTCTTCTGCCGCCTTCTTTTTCACTTTAAAAATATAAAAAGCATTCTTAGCTCAAGGGCTATAAAGAAGCAAGCCATGGGACACATTTGGCCTAAGGTCTTTAGTTTTCTGACTTCTAACTTGCACCAACCTGTGTGATATAAACGAGTAAACCAACTTCAGAGTGTTATATTACTCATTCTTGACCAAACACCTAGTTCATGATGGAAAGTGGCCTGGAAGCCAAACTTTAGTCCCCATAGTTAATGTTCTTTCTAGTATACTATAAAATATTTATAATTAAGGATTATGAATCCTTTTGGTATTTCTTTAGATCTACTCTCTTGAAATACTTTATATGTCCTTTACAGAATTACTTTCAGCACAGGTATATTTTAGCTAATTGTTGAGCACATTACCAACCTTTTCATCAGTGATTTGTGGAATGATTTTAACGTCAAGTTTAATTTGGTACCACAAAAGAATGTTGCCTGCTTAAATCCCTGACATTGTTCAATTCATTTATTTTTTTCTTTGCTAAATTAATTCTTCCCAGAGGTGTTGCCACTGAGCCAAGCTTCATCTACTGAGCTCTTCAAAGTTATTCTTTATCAAACTGTTCAAGAGTTATCTTTCTCACTCAGTGCTACCATTTGGAGATTATTCCCAGTAGGCTCAGAAAAATGCAGTTAGCCTGTACTGTAGCGCAACCTCATATGCCAGTAGTATTTCAATTCCATAAACCAGAATAGTTGGTGTCATTTCCAGACCAAAGCACTAAATTCCCAATGTGAGACTCTTTAGAATTGTCCCCTCGCAGCACACGCAACATTTGAGATGGTGGCTTTTCCCCTGAGTTCCTTAGCAATCATAATGTTATTGCTTATCTTGTGATGGACATATAGTATATATAAAAAATAAACCTCAGTGCTCTTAAACCAGTAAGATTTGTAAGCTGTTTATTTTTTCAGCATAACCTGTTTGTTCTGACTGATATACTTTGATCCAAAACCATGGTTCCAATAAAAAGTGAAGGAAATATTGTAAAGAGTTAGTCATGAATCTGAGGGTTGCAGTTTCTTCTTCATATCTTACTCCTATTTTATAAGTCATCCTCTTGTTTCAGAGGATGACTATAGATGATGAAATGAATCATACATCTGACAGTAAAGTGAAAGTTATCAAAATTTCAAAGCTGAGACTGAGGCAGAGCAATTCAGAAATTAAGATATTAGAAAAGAGACTTCTGTTTCTCAGAGCAGAGTGTATTCTTAATGGGTAATATTGTGACTTGATTAGCAAAATGAAAAATTGCTAATTCTCTGCTTCATGCTATAATTATATGTGACAAGTCAACTCTACACATTTTTTCTCTTAAATATTTTCTTATAATATATTGTTTGTATTTTCACAGCCTTTTCTTTAGTATGGACTTCATTATTTATTACATATTACAAGAACCTCTTATCTCATGCCTCTGAACATGTTCAAACTCATTGATTTATTTTCTGTATAAATTCCAGAGCAATCTTGTTAATTATAAATTTATCATTTCATCTCTGTATTAAAATATTTGGAAGTATTTCTAGCTTAATTATCAGTGTTTCACAATACTCTTTCTTTATATTAAGTTGTTTGAAGTTACCCCTGACATAGCCCTCTCCATACTTTTATCTGTGTCCACTTGCCTGGGATAAAATCCCAGAAAGAGGTCTTAGAAAATCAAGTCAATTAAAAGAGATCTTAGTAAATTATATTAAATTGTATCAAAAAAAGAATGAGAATTTTACAAACCATGGACGAACAGTACAGAGAATGGTGGAAAAATAAAATATCAAATCAGTTAAACCAGTTTGGAAGTGGGATCTTCATTCCACTATGGAATCTTTATTTTGGAATTTTCATTTTTATTCTGCACACTACAGCATTACGTGTTTCTTAGTAAGAAAATAAACTAGTAAGATTTTTGCTCTAGATAATTACCATTGTCAAGTATGGTAGGGTTGGATTGGAGTTTGGAGACACTAGAGACAGGGAAAAGAGAATCCTATGGAATAATCTAAGACAAATGTTAATGACCATCCTCCTGCCTGAGCCTCCCAGAGTGTTAGGATTACAGGCGTGAGCCACCACGCCCAGCCTAAAAATCTTAATATCATCTATTGTCAAATGTTTAAATAATTTGAAATTATAAGGTGATCAAGAGGCACAGAAGCAGCAGAAAGAGATCTGGGACAACTAGAACAACTCCTTATCTTTCTGCATTAGCCATGCACTTCTGGCCCAGAATGACATATAAGGTCCCCAAGTAAGGCTCTGTGGGGTCATCTCACACAGCAGGCAGGGCTTAAATTGTGAAATATCTCCATTTTACACCTCAGAGTGTTAAAAACCTTACCCTGCCTCATAAATCCATGGATTCTCGGTCTATTAACTACAGGTAACCTTCAGATAAAGGCATCTTGCTAAGAATATTCTGTAGTTTCAAACTCTTGCAAATATCCATAGTTTAATTACTCAGAGGTCCGGTTGACAAAACTCTTCAGAGCAGGTCACCGGCCTTCTCTTATTTTCCCAAATACATCCCCCATTGAAGAAAGCCCAGTAGCAGGGCCGCTATTTCAACTCCTTCCTCCTCAGGCTTATTTGGTCATGAAATTATCAAACTTGAAGGAAGACCCATCATGAGATAATCTACCGTAGAGTCCTGAAAGAAAATCTGCTAATGTGAAGGCAAAAAAGGAGCCAGCTTTCAGTTTACAATAACTTCTAGCTCACTAATAACCCTCATAATACTCTATTTTTTTGTTTAGAAGATAAAAATAGGTAGGTAGGTAGGCAGCCTAACAAAAATAAATTGAAAACAACTGTTCATATAGCACAGTAAGATGTCATTTTGGGCAAATACCTAGGAATACACTATATTTAAATATGCTAAAATATACTTTATTTTAGGCTGTCATTGTGGAAACAGATTGCAGATTATGCTGGGGTTTTTTTTTTTTTTGGTTTATTTGTTTTTTTATAGGTAACGCATAGGTATACCTGTTTACGAAAACTTGCATTTCACCTTGACGCCTAAGAATACTTGAGAAAAGAGTGATTAAAATGTAAAAAGACATAGTATTAGGACACCTTTGTACTATCTAAAGAATAAAAATTCCTTTTAAAAAAATATTTATACCTTTTCCATCCGTCTTTATGGTAGTTAGCATTTCAAAATTCTAGAATTTTCTCTCTGCATAAATGTTATATATATTTTCTCATATAGTCTATTGTAAAAGTGACATATAGGTAGACAATATCTTTATATTGGTGGTTAAACAGACAATAACAATTCTTGGAGGGGTTCTGGTGGTGGTGGAACAGCATTATATAATGTTAGGAGCTAAATATATGCAAAGTAATGAAGAAATGAGAAATAGCGATGTTGCCTTTGCATTTAACTAATTTGGCTGCTGTAACCTAGTGTTGCATGTATTCAAATAAATCAGGTTGGAATTTTAGTTACACCACTTAGAAACACTGTGACTTTGAGGAATTTCCTTAATCAACCTGAGCCTCAATTTGTCCACATATAATATATGTAATAATGCTCATTTAATATGATTATTTTGAAAAATAAAATGGTTGACAACTATACTGTGCTTAACGCAGGGTACTACATGACCCACAGTAGGCATTCATTAAATGGGTGTCCTTGCTGTTATTACAAATCGAATTCATGCCTGGTCTTGTGGGACAAAGTGACTTTCAGTCTTCTTTTTTTGGTTAATGGGGAGGGGTGATTAGAGTGGGAGGCAGAGAACTGCTTTATTACATTTATAAATAACTTTTCTACAAAAAGTTTTGTGTCGTTAGTTGTTTAGACCTCGAGAGTCATTTTCCCATGGAAACAATGCTATAAATGATAGTTAGGTTCTCAGACAAGCCCACAGAGCTCTATTTAGACCACAATGTAGTTGAAACATGTATAATTGCCAAGGAAAATAGTAGGAAAATAATTCTGTTGCAATAATACCAATTAAACAAAACAGAGAAAAAATTAGTTTTTATACTGAATTCTTGGGCTGACTAAAAACAGTTAATTAACAGATGAAGCAATGGTCACCCACAACTTCTGTAGAGATTCTGAGGGTCAATTTATGGCATTTTCAGAGCCTTTAGAAAATGATTAAGCTACTCGTTAAAACTAAGTTGACTTCATTTTGTTTTCTTTTTTCCCTTTCTTTTCCTGCTTTAAATACAATAAGGAAAGAATGAAGAGGAGAAGAAAAAATGAAAATGGAGAAAAATATCCTTCTGGTTTTGGAAGAGTTAGGGAGTTCAGAATAGAATAGAATAGAGAAGAAATGTCAGATTATTGAAGAGGGGACTGGAAGTTTATTGAGAAAAGAAAGAGGAGGGAAAAGAAAATGGCTGAATGAGAGGCAGGAAGAGCGATAGAGGAAAAGTGAAGAAGAGAGGAGTGGGATTTGTTAAAGAGTTTTAAGCAATGTAGGATATGGGAAAAGTAAAGACAATTAATCTATAGTGTAAGGGTCCCATTGCAATATGAAGCAGGCTGCTGCAAGTATGAAGTTTTATTAATATCTTAAAAGTTCTAAAAATTTACAATAATTTTGCATTTTACAAGAAAAAAATGAACAAATTGAAAATTAATATCTTTTCTTAGGCTTATAAAAGAATTGAGGTCACATGAGAAACTGCCACCTAGAAATATGAAATACAGGAGAACCCAGAGAATGAAAGCCCAGATCAACTTACCCAGAGCTGAAGCCTCTGGAGCCATAAACAGGTAGGAACATTTACCTGGTAATTTGGATAAATTGCTGGAGGCAGAGTGAGAAATTTTGGAGGGCTCAGTTTTAGCTCCCCCTTACTTTTGTGGGTTTACCTCCAGGAACTCTACTATGTGTTCCACGTTGAAGATCCTAGAAAAAAATCTAATGTTTCCTATTTGGGGTGGCAAGGGGGATAGAAGGTCTGTAAACATTTTGAAATACATCTACAGAAATCCATCCAGAGCATTCTATGTAACAAAAATCTGTTCTGAAAGGGAAACAACTTTACAAAAGCATTATCTAACTGTGAATGGTATATTAGCCAACTTCAGGTCGTTTAGTCTTCCTGTTCCACCTAAGATGAGGGGGAAAAATCCTAAGAAACCTTTCTAATGGTTACAGCCCCAGGCACCTAAACCTATGAAGGTACCGAGTTTTAATTGTAAGATATGAAACACTTCCCCTTCCCGACATCAGCATGGCTTCAGTGTACTAACAGTGGATTATAATGGAAAGAGCTGCACTGCAGACTATAGTTAAGGAGTTCTTTAAAAAATCCAAAGACAAAAGGGGAAGTAAAACAAAAAAAAGCAAGGACTTTGGGCGAAAGTGAGGTCTCTGACACCTACAGCTATAACAAATATTAAACATAGCCATGTTCCTATCTAGATTATCATAAAACCTCACATTAAAAGCCTATTTACATCAGTTTTTATTATCCAACGCATTGTGTGTGGTTTTCAACAAAAAATTATAAGGTATGTTAAAAGACAATTAAAAGCATAGTCTGAAAAGACAAAACAAATATCAAAATCAGACTCAGTTATTACACAAATTTTGGAATCCTCAGATAGAGAATTTAAAATAAACATGATTGATATTTTAAGGGCTCTAATGGAAAAATTAGACAACATGCAAAACAGATGGGTAATGTAAGCAGAGAGATGAAAATTCTAACAAAGAATCAAAAGGAAATACTAGAAATTATTAACACTGTAACAAAATGAAAAGGGCGTTTGATGGGTTCATCAGTAGAGTAGGCACAGCAAAGAACAAATCTGGGATCTGGGAGACAAGTGAATAGAAACTTCTCAAACTGAAATATAAAGAGAAAAAGAATGAATCAGAAAATCTTGTATATTTTAATATCATGTAGTTTGCAATATCATGTACATTGCAATATCAGAAGTAAAGGAAAGATAGAAAAAAACAGAAGAAATATTTGAAGCAATTATTAGGCAAGTAGCCTTTGCCAGACCCCTAGGGAGATGGAATGGAATGTAAAGAGGGAGCTTGCATTCCTTTCCCCCCCTGATAGGGGCAAAGTGTATCCCTCCCTGTCTCTCCTGATAAGGATGACTCTGGAGCTCAAGGATGGATGTGACTGGGGCAGGAGTCCTAGGAGCTGGTTGTTTGAAAAGGAATTTATTACAAGTGGCTGTTCTGGCCCACTTACTTACTCCCCCCAGAAAAATCCTCTATCAAACCCACTGCTCTCCCCTTCGTGGGGTGGGCACTATTTTCAGCCTCCACCCATCTGCACCCAGATACTCAAAACAAATAGCATTTTGCTACACATGAGGCTTCGTGTGTCTCTCTCTCAGCTCCAGACCTCCCAGCAATAATAACTGCGAACTTTCCAAAATTAATGACAGACATCAAACCACAGATACAGAAGGCTCAGGGAACAGCAAGCAGGATAAATATTGAACAATCTGCACTTAGGCATATTGTGATCAAATGGTTGAGAACCAAAAACAAAGCAAACTGTGAAAGAAGCCAGAGTAAAAAACAAAACCAACCAACAAACAAAAACTTACCTATGGAAGAACAAGGGTAAGAATTACATTGTCCTTTTCCTTGTGAACCATATGATCAAGAACAGAGTGAAATATTTAGCTTTGAAAGGAGAAAACACCAACCTGGATTCTATATGCAGCTATCATATTTTTCTCCAATTTGGTCTTGAGGTCTCTGTCTCTGGAAAGCGGTTATAAACTCTAGCCCTGCCCTGATGGGGGTCCAGAGGAGATGGTTGTGAATATTTACAGTATGCTTTCCATGGGATACTTCTTTATCTTGGTGGATAGCCTAATGCCTAAGTGTCTGAACCACGAACATGGTTCCTCTGATAGGAAACTTGTTTATACTGGCAGACACACTTGTTTCTCTTGTCTGATCTATCTCTAATTTATTGACACCAAGGTAGCCACTCCCTAGGAGAGCCCCAACTAAGAGGAGAGTTAGTTTTGGTGTATGGGTCAGGTGAGACAGAGAAGAGGCAGCACAGTAAAACACATGAAATAGCAGAAACAGTTTTACTACTTACAGATTCCAGAGAAGAGGGCCGCATGGCTCACAGGGCCAACAGGAAGTGGGAGCCATCCAGGACATACGCATTCAACCAGCAGGTGACGAGCAAGTGACAGACCTGTGGGCCAAAGGCTTTACTGGGGTCCTGGGCATTACTCAAGGAGGTTTTCTATGGAAAATTTTAATTGGTAGGTTTAGAACAAGTAGGCCTAAGCTTTGAGGAGTCATGCTGTGGCTGAGAGGTGGTCACTGCAGTGTATCTGGACATTCCATACAGGATGCAAAGGTCAATGGGATAAGTCTAGCAGGTTCCATAGGAAGGCGGTCACTAGCAGGCCATTGAATAAGACAGATATCTAGATAGACCACATTGAGTAACTGGGAGGAGGTGGAGAACTGGAAACTGTGTCAAGGATAACTAAGTGCTTTTTCTCATATGATAAAGTCCAATTTATATTTAAAATGGATCCCAAAGCAACATTAACTTACAAGAATTGACTACACTGGCAAAATTATTTTTTAAAAATGAAGGAGACAAAAATATTTTCAGACAAGAACAAAGGAAATTTATCAACAGTAGACCTGCCTTGCAAGAAATACTAAAAGAAGTTCCTTAGAGAGAAGGAAATGATATAGATCATAAACTCAGATCTATATAAAGAGAAGAGTGTTGAAGACAGACTACATAAGGTTACAAGGTACCTGCACTTTCCATAAAGTGTTATTTGAAAGTGGCCTTAGATTAGGCCTTAGATTGTAAGGGTTTGTTGCAAATTTTAGGGCCACCATCAAGACAAAATGTAAAAGAAGTGTAATTGATATGCTAAGGGAGGGGAGAAAAAGAAATCATATAAAATGTTCAATTATAACCACAGAAGTCAGAAAAATAAGAGGGAACATAGAAAAATAAACAGAGAACATATGAAATAAATAGAAAATATCAATATGGTAGATATTAACCACACTATATAAATAATCACTTTAAATGTAAATGGCCTAAATACAATAATTAAAAGACAGAGACAGAGTAAATAAATAAATAAAACTTAACTATACATTGTCTACAAGAAACCTTCTTTGAATATGAAAACCAAGATAGGTTAAAAGTAAAAGTATGAAAACTCATAACATGCCAACACTAACCAAGAGAGAGTGAGAATAGTTATATTAATTTCTAAAAAGTAGACATCAGAGCAAGGAAAATTGTTAGAGGTAAGAGGAGCATTGCATAATGATAAAACAGTCAATTCTCCAAGAAAATATAACAATCTTTAATATGTGTACACTAAACAATAGAGCATCAAATTATGTGAGGCAAAAATTGATAGAAGTGCAAAGAAAAATAATGTTATAGAATCCACTATTGTAATCGGAGATTCTAATAGCCTTCCTTCTTTCAGTAACTGATATCCAGTAGACAAAAAAACAGTAAGAATATAAGGTATCCTGGGCAACACCATTAATCAACTGGATATAATTGACATTTATACATTTTCCAAGATAGAACACATTCTGGGCCAATCATACTTTATCAAACTTTAACAAGAGAAATCATACAAAGTATGTTTTTAGACCACAATGGAATTAAATAGAAATTAATAACATTAAAATAGCTTTAAAATCCAAAAGTGCTTGGAGATTAAACAGCACATATTTAATAACACAGAGATCATAAAAGAAGTACTTTTAAAATACTTTAAATATAAATTAAAATGCAACCTACAAAACTTGGAAGAGGTAGCAAAAGTAGTGACCAGAGGGAAATTTATAGTACTGAATGCACATGTTAGAAAAGAAGAATGATCTAATAGTGATCAATAATCTAAGTTTCCACCTTAGGAAACTAAGAAAGAAGAACAATAAAAGCCTACACTAAGCAGAAGAGGAAATAAAATATTAGACCAAAAATATTTAAAACTGAAAACAGAAAATAAATACAAAACTACAAAACTCTGATGAAGGGACTCAGAGAAGAATTAAATGGAGGTATACGGATTAGAAGACTTAATATTGTTAGGATGTCAATTATTCCAATTTGATAATGTAATCTCAGTCAAATCCCAACAAGCTACTTTATGGATGTTGACAAACTGATTTTAAAATGTACATGGAAAATCAAAGATCAAGAATAGTCAACACAATACTGAGGATTTAGTAAGTTTGATGACTGATATTATTCTACCATAAGATTTACTATAAAGTGATCAAAACAGTGTAGTTTTAGTGAAAGAATAGACATGTAAGTACATCAATGGAACAGAATAAAGAGCCCAGAAATAGACACACGTGAATATAGCCAAGGGGTCTTTGAATAAGAAATAAAGGCATTCAATGGGGAATAGAATGGTCTTTTCAACAAATGATACTGAAGAATTGAACTAGTATAAAAAAAAGCCTTGACACAGTCTTTACACTTTTTATAAAAATTATTGCAAAATGTATCATAGACCTTCACGTAAAATGCATAAATATAAAACTTCTAGAAGATAACAGAGAAACAGTCTAGGTGATCTTGGACTTGGCAATGAAGTTTTAGATGCAACACAAAAATCACACACACACAAAAACAACTCCAAAACTGATAACTTTGACTTTGTTAAAATAAAAATCATCTCCTCTGCAAAAGACAATGTTAGGAGAATGAAAAGACAAGCCATATAATGGGATAAAATGTTTGCAAAACACATATCTGACAAACAACTTGTATCCAAAATACTCTTTAAAAACTCTTAAACTAAATAATAAGAAAACAACCCAATTAAAAAATCAAGAAAAACCTGAACAGACATGTCACCAAAGAAGATGCACCGATGTCAAATAGATATATGAAAAGATATTCAACATCATTTTTTATTAAGGAATTACAAATTAAAATGAGATACTCATACAAGCCTATAAGAATGGCTAAAATCCAAAACACTGAAAATATCAATTGCTGGCCAGGATATGGAGTAACAGGCATTCCATTCATTGCTAGTGGGAATGCAAAATGATATATCCACTTTGGAAGACAGTGTGGCTGTTTTTTACTATAGAGGTTAAAGGGGTTTGGGGGATGACACAAGAAAAAAATATATGATAATAAAAGGCAGTAATACACAACAAGTTTTATTGGGTGAACAAGGTTGCATGGAAGGGAGGTATCACCCAGTAGTGAGCAGAACAAGGGAACTCCCAAGGGGGAGATAAGGATTAGGGAGGGAATTTATGTTTCTAGATGTCTACATGATGTCTCAGCAGCACAGCCAGCTATTTCTGGGTTAGGGAACTCTGATAGGTAGTAATGGTGTGGGGCCTTACAACACAAGGCTCTATCTTATCAATGGACAATGGATATGAGATAATTTTCATGGAGTATGGAAAGCAGGAAAGCTCTAAATGACTAAAAGTTTGCTTATTTAGGTTGAATTTGGAGCTGGTGGGCTTCTGAGCTAATGGGTCTTATCCTGCAGTGAAGAAATAAACAACTCAGGGGCTGCCAATGTACAAAGGCCATCTTTAGCTCATTTATGTAACACTTGTAAAGTTAAATATAATATTACTAAATGATCCAGCAAATAGTCATGTTCCTGTATTTACTCAATTGCATTGAAAATTTATGTCTACACAAAAACCTGCACATGAATGTTTATAGCAATGTTATTTATAATTGCTAAAAACTGGAAGCATGGAAGATGTTTTGCAATATTAGAATGAATAAACACACTGTGTTATATTCATAAAATGAAACATTATTTAGCAATAAAAAATGAGCTGTCAAGCCATAAAAAGACATCAGTTAGGAGATATGTAATCCCAGGAAAGAATGTAGATAATGAAAAAAATATCTAACTCTATTCCAAATGTATGAAATAACATCACTGAAGGGGGTGGGGGAAAGGGGAATATAAAAGTTTGGAAATAAATTGAGTCTGTAAGTCTAAAGGCAAAAGGAGCTACACATAAGAATTGTAGTCTAATTAATGAAGTTATTTCCCACTGGCACACAAGTTAACAATTCAGATACTGCTAAACATGTATACTGGAATTAAATTAAGTAAATGGATGCCACAAAGAAAATGAACCAGGATAATAATATAGACAGTGAATGGACTAGGGTGTTTTAGATATGATCATCAGGAACAAATCTCTAAGAAAAATTGATATTTAAGAAATATTATAAATAATTAAAGAAACTAGCCTTGCAAAGATTTTGAGAAAAAGCATCCCAGACAAAGGAAATAGAAAAAATGTAAAATTTGTAAAAACAGGGGCTAACTTTGCCAAATCCAGGAGTAATAAGAAGACTGATGTGATTAGAACCTTGTGAATTACATGTTAGAGGAGAGTTTGAGTTGACAAGCTCAGTGTGTAGCTAATTGTTAGACAATGTAAGGCTTTGTACACCACAGGGAAGTCTCTGCATTGTATTCTCAGCAAGAAAGCATTCAGGATTAATAGCAAAGAGATGAGATAATCTGACAAGTATTTAAAGAGATACACTGACTGCTGCATGGGTTACAGATGATAGTGAAATAGGGGGGACTGAGCAACTGAATGTTTAATTTGCTTAAAATTGTAATTAATTTATATTCAAATGTAAAAACCAGTACTCGATTCAGTTATCAGAAAAACTTTCCAGTATGTTTGGAACAAGTTGGGTAATGTGGATCTATTTTTTCAACTGTCAATTTGATGAAATTGAAATACAGATTATTTCTCATGGAAAAAAAAAAAAAGAGGGGATACAAGGTAACCTAATGAGCATTATTAAAGAAATCAAGGTGATAGTTGATAGTAGATACAGTGTAATAGAATTTGAATGAATAAGAAGTGGTCAAACTCTGGATATATTTCTGAAAGAAGAGTCAAGTATCAGATGTAGTAGTGCAAGAAAGATGAGTCCAAATTGTTTTGGCCTGAACAACTGCGTAAACAAACTTGATAACTATTCAGATGGGGAAGACAGTAGGAAAAAAAGAAATGTTCTCATAGGAACAGTTATCAAGTGTTCTGTTTTGAACATATGCTTTGCTATTTTAGATGTCTATTAAACATTATGAAGATGTCAAGCAGGTAATTGGTGCTTGAGTCTTGAGCTCAGGAGAGAGCTTGGGCCTGAAAATATAAATACAGGGATACTATCAGCCAGTGGACTATATTTAAAGTCATAGAGATGGGTAAATTAACCCAGTATAAAATTACAGAAGGAAAAAAGAAAATGACTTAGCTCTATACAGTAAGTTCCTTGAAAAGTACATATTAATGAGAGAAGTTCTCACAAGTGAATTAAGGAAGAAATTGCCATTGATATAGAAAAAAATTAAAAAAAAAATAAGCCAGGTATCATGTAAGGTTTGATGAAGGAGGAAGAGATCAATGGTTGAGCAAGTTGAATACATAGAACTAACTATTCGACATGTCAATGTGACCTTCAGTAGAGTGAAAGAAAGAATAAGGAAAATAATGTTCACTGAAGAGATTATAATCTATGCACTGTTCTAAGTACTCTTCATGTATTATATCTTCTAATCCAATTATTACCCCGATTTGACACATGAGAAAACTGAGGCATTGTAGGATTAACTTAAATTTATTTCTGATGTAAAAAAAATTATTGAACATTTTTTATGTGCCAGCACCTTTGATAGCCTCAAGTGACAAGATCAATAGGATAGAATAATTGCCTCAAGGAGCTCGACATTTAGTAGGACAGAAAAACTAATTAATAAATAACCATGGCAAAGTGTTACACATAAAGAAACTGTTATATGAAAAAGGGAAAGGGAGCACTTTATTTCCCCAGGCTGTTAGGAGATATGTAGTCTTTGAGGGACATTTGGCGAGACTTGAAGTCTTAACTGAGCACCTGGAAGCCAGACTATTGCAGGATAAGAAGAGTTTCACAAATTAATGCCAGGAAGAACAGTCATGAGAGAAACAAGGCAAAGACAAAGAGTTGTGCAAGGGCATGACGTTATCGAATAACAGAGTTCAAGGAGGACCACCAGGTTCTTGTGCATGAGGCAGGCATTTGAGAATGAGAAAGACAGGCAGTGATGACAGCACACCCAATAAATGAAGGTTGATGTATACGTGTGTTATCTCACAGAGAATGTGGAGTAGAGAATTACGTTTTTAGAAGAAAAATTTTATAAGTGTAAGGATGGAGGAGAGTGGAAAGAGACGACGGAGGGAAGCCAAGTAGGTCAAAGGAAGTATACCTCTATTTCATTTTCAAAACTATCTCAAATTTCTTTCCGTTTCTAAAAATATCTAGTTCCTCCATTTTTTCTGATTAAAATGTTTCTGACTTCTGAAGATTGATCTCTTCTATGTTTCTTTCCCGCTACAAAAATCTCCTTCCTTGAGATAAGACACTTTAGCAGTGATCCATACAATTTGGAAGTGCTTGCTTGCTATTTTACTAGTAGACATTGGAGTTTTTTCCATTTGACTCCAAGTCATTGAAGGTGAAACCATTTCTGTCTTTCCAAAATTATCTGTTACATTCAAAGGATATCATTGATAATAAACAAGCAATTGCTGTTTAATTCCAAATTTAAATCTCCAGCCTGGACTTCTCCCCTAAACTACAGCATCATGTATTCAACTACCTACTGGACATCTCTCCACTTGATGTCTAATAGAGATCTAAAACTTAGCATGTAGAGATGAAACTCATACTATTCCTTTCCAAACTGATTTCACAATGGTGTTTACCATCCAGTTAAATGGCTACTCTGTTGTTCCGATTGCTCAGGCCATAAAATTTGTAGCTTTCATTGACTCTTTGCTTTTTTTTAAATATTCCACATATAATTCATTAACAAATTCTGTCAGGTTTACCATCAGCATTTATCCAGAATCTGTGTACTCCTCCCTGCCTCTATTACTACCTTCATTGCTCCATCTCCAGTCCAAGCTACATCACTCACACGTTGACTTTTTGATAGTCACCTTAATGATTTTTCTGCTTCTCGTTTATGTACATTCCTGAGAATATGCATATTCCCCAAAACGGCTAGAGTGTTCAAATGGAAGGCGATTTATGTTGCTTCTCTGTTAATTTCAGTGATTTCTCATCTAAATCAGAATAAATGCCCAAGTCTGCATAATGACATTCAGGGCCTACAAGAAGTGGACCCTGTTATTCTTGTGTCTACTCTCTGGCTCTGTTTCCTGCTTATTCAGATTTAGTCACAGGGACACTGGACTTTCTAGAGCATACTAGACAGTCTTCTAGAGAACACTATAGCCTTTTTTCTTCTCTCCATGTGGAGTGCTCTTTCCCAGTAATTCCATGGCTTGCTGATTCACCAGCTTCATCTCTTTGCTCAAATGTCACCTCTCAGTGAATCCTTCCTGGAAAATGCTATATCAAGTGCAATGCTCTTATCTTTAAAATTTCCTTTTTTTTTTTTTTTTTTTTTAGTTTTTCTCATTATCCAACATAATTTCCATCTATCTATTCATCTTTTTACCATTACTAGGAAGAAAGCTCTATAAAGGATGCAATGTACTCACCGTTCCTAGAAGATTCCCTGGCACTTAATGGACATTCAAAAATTATTTGTTGAATGAAAGATTAAATGAAATCATCAAAGGTATATTGTTGAGTTAATTGAAAACAGAGTAAATCTGATGTCCTAACATATCTTGTCTCAGTTAATGTGACCCATTAAATTATGGCATTTTGTCGCTGTAATAAAATTCTTTCATGTTAAGTATGTGAATTGAACATTTGTCTAGAGAGAAAGTTCTGGTATAAGGAATAAGCTTCTGCTCAAATCTAAGCAGCTTCGGGTTTCAAAATGATGGGATGTATCTTTTTTTCTGAGCAAGAGTACTGAAACAATCTCAGCAGGAGGATGGATTAGTGTGATTTTTTAAAAAAAGGAAAGCTGCAAGAGAGACATTCACTTATTTCTGTTTTATTGTTGACTCCAACATAGCAGAATCATTTTTTCTCATTTCCCCTTCTTTCTAACTTAGCTAATTTGCTGAACTCTCTCCATTTACTGATGCCTCCTTACCAATCTGACAAGCTGACCCCCTGCCTAGAGAATCTGTACTCTTCCAAGCCATTTTTTCTCTCCCTACTTGTACCTGATTCTTTTTTATACTTCCCTTCTGTCAAGTTTCACAACACCTATTATGTTCTTCGCAGAAATTCTCTGCACCATCCAGTCCACTATACTTTACTTTAATGTCATCTTTTTAAAATTCACATCTAAGATGGCTACGGGCCTCTGGAAAAAAACATCTTCTTTCTCTTACATATAAAATAGTGAGTTTGCTTATTTTTGAAAAGCCATATATTATCTCCTTTCTGTGTTTTTCCATAAACCATCTGACCTTAATTCCCTACCTTGAACTGTTTTCTTATCTGTCTTCCCATCATAGTTTATTAATACTTCCATTCTAACATCTCTCTTATTATAGTACAAGTACTTGTTTCTGTTTCTGTCATCCCAGATATACAGAGAAATCTTTGAAAGAATAATTTAAGTCATTTTCACTTTTGCATCACATTTTCTGGCATTGAGCAACTACTAAAAATGAAAATGTTTTTACACTACATGCTTTCAATTCATAAAAAAGATTACAGCTAAGATTAGGTTAGAGCCCGATCATTTTATACAAGTTAAATCTGACTAACATTAATATAGAAGTTAATTTGGAAATTCAGCATATTACTGTCATTTTCATTTTATGTCATTACAGTTCTTAATTTTCCTATAGATATAAATGGGAGGGAGGGAGAAAAGAGGGAAGAAAACAAGGAAAGAATAAATGAAGGGAGAAAGAAGGAAAAGAAAGAAAAGGAAAGGAGAAAGGGAGGAAGAAAGCAGCATAGATAATTGTCAAATCTGTAAAGACTACCTGAAATAGAGTTCTAATACTTTATTGCTTTGCCTTTTACCCACATTCCCCTGAAATCACCTTCTCTAGTCATTTACTTGTGTATTCACTAGTTTCTTTAGATGTCTGCTCCTTTTCTTCAAATTTGAGCTGTCAAAATTTCATTCTATTTGAGGTGATTATAAAAATAAAACTGTCCTGATTATTTAAGCTTTTGTTAACTAAGTCATTAACCAGTTCTCAACATAGTAAAATTAGAGTATGATGGCAGCTCTTCCTGGACATTTCTTCCTATGGTCTTTGTTCATGGCAAAGAGAGGCAACATACAGTCTAATATTCTCACTTGGAAAATAAATGCCAAGTAACATCTTATATGCAGCGTTGACAGTATTTTTCTCATAGTCATGAACAAGTATTGATTGGTGGAGATGGTACAATATTAATTGCAATGAATTTTAAAAAAACAATTGGCAGTATCTATCAAAATTAAAAGTATATTAAATATTTATTATTATTCCTGGAAATCCCACACATGAGATCTATACTATAGATTTATCTGCAAACTTATGACATGAGAGAAATGAAATGACGTATCCATTGATGATATTGCAGTATTTATGTAAGAGTAGCATATTAAAACTAATCCAAGGACCATTAATGGGGGAGGTTGGAGTTAAATTAACTATAATTTTATCCTCACAATGAAATAAAATTCAGCTTTAAGGACGAAGGAAGTTCTTTACATTTTGAAATGGAAAAGTATTTAGGAAGTGTTTATTTTCTATACAAGAATTTATTTGATTAATAAAGGAGAAAATAAAAATGTGTTCAAATTTTCTTAATTTACAATATAATTAATTAGCAACATAAGAGTAGATTTGTACATAGATGTATTAAATAAACATAAAAAATAAACTAGCTAGCACGATTACTTGTAAAAAAAAATCAGCCCATGATGAGAGTTTAGTTGAAATTATATGAAAGCAGCTTATTTATTACCTTGAACCAAATCAAAGCTCTGTGCCCAAATATGTTTTGGATTCATAGATGTGAAAAGGAATTTTTTCCCCTTAAAAGCACACATTAATAAATGATGATCTAGGCTACAAAATCAAGTGGAAATATTGCAGGATTCTCTCAGCAAATTGTTTCTTGTTTCAAAATATGTAGATGGAACCTAGAATGTTTTTCTTCATTTTTTATTTATCCACATAATGACATTGTCCTCTTCATTAAATTTCTGACAGAAACTTGGCTTTGAGCGAAAGATACTACACACAATTGGATTTAAAGATAATTTAATTTCAAACCACGATTTTAAGTATTTTGTAATTTTGCATCACTTTTAATATGCCTAATTACTTCACACTTACAACAACCAAAAAAATCCACTGACACCACTTCTGTTTGTTTCTACACTTTGGCTGCTCTCCAACTCTTCCCATCGACAGCAAAGAGCCAACCTGCTGGAGGGGAAGCTGCGACACACATCCCGCTGCTGATTGGTGTACGCCTCACAGCCTGAGTGCTGAGTCTTTCTCTGACAAATTGGAAAGGCGCCTATGGGCTACGGGGAAGCTTTAATACAGAGGTACTAAGTGAACAGATTGTCTTTTAGAACTGGCCAAATTTTGTTTTCTGTATTGAAGAACAGACTCCAAGAAGCCTTTTGTAGTTTTTTTTTTTCCCCCTTTTCTACTTTTTAATGCTTTGTGCTCTCAGCCATAAGTGACCCAGCATCTATCCTGGATTGTGCGGGTCTCATCGTTATTCTAGTTCAAGGTATATGGCCTTATAAGCACAACGCCATTTGGCTCTGTTTTAAATCTGTATTGGCTAGCTCTCCACCGCCCACAGGGTGATCAGGAGGATGTCCTCTTGGCAATATCAAGTAGGGCCTGGTGGGGCTTTCTTTATAGAGCAGGATGATGTCCAATGTCCAGTATTCTTGTGTCTCAACAAAGGGAAGGTCAGCCTGTATCCTGGTGACAACAACTTCATTTACTTTTTCATCTGCCTTTTTGATTAAATTCTCTGGTGTGCAGAAGAAGGAGAGAAGACAGTTTCAGCTTGTTTATGCTTGAGCGACATGGTGAATAAAGCACTACACTGGGAGTCAGAAACTTTAGGCTATGTTCTTCCATCTGCCTCTTCTTACCTGGATGATCATCCTCTCACTTTGGGCCCCAATTGCCTTCCTGGTAAAGTGGAACGATAATAATATCTGCCTACCTATGGTAGGGCCACATTTGTTAATATATAAGGGTCTCTGCAGATCTAGGTTTCAGCCACAGTAAAGATAAACATGCTTATCTGAAATTTAGCAGTTCCCTAAAAGGCCCCTCTGCTAATGATGAGTATAGAAAAAAAAAAAAAAAATTCCAAATAAAATGCTCATCATCAAAGTGGTGGTAGGAACACAATTTGTTGAATGCTTACTCCCTGTCTAGACCCAAGAAGGCACTGAAACAAAATACTGAGCAAAATCAATAACATCCCTAACCTCATTCGCATTATGGTAATGAAGAAATGAAAGGTGATATACAGGTTGACTATCCGTGATCTGAAAATCTGATTTATAAAATGTTCCAAAATCTGAAACTTTTTAAGCACCAACATGACACTCAAAGGACTTTTTGGACTAGGGATGCTGAACTGGTAAGTATGTAATGCAAATATTCCAAAAAAAAAAAAAAAACAAACACAAAAAACTGAAACCCAAAACACTTCTGGTTCAAGCATTTTGAATAAGATATACTCAACCTGTACTAGGTGTTTTAATTGATTAGAATCACATGTGCTGTGTTTTTTGTTTGTTTGTTTGTTTGTTTTGTTTTGTTTTGTTTTTGCTTGAGTGTTCTCATCTGTGAAACCATCTTTTGTTCTGCCTATTCTGGTTCAGCAGTACTGGAATAAACAGAAGTGTTTAGTGAGACTTTCCTGCTTCATCTGAATTGGCACCAAGAACTTTATCGAAGGACATGGAGGCATGTAGAACTCTACTTACATTTGAAGGTGAAAAACTTCCAGCTGTTTTTTTCAAGCTGAGAGGCACCAAGATGAAAAGGACATGTAAATTCTTCCATCTCATATGAAAAGGGGTTCAAGTCCTGGGAGGACACTGTATACCTGAAGAGCACACTATACTGCAGTGAAGGAACTTTGGAATTAAGATTGTTAATCAGCTGACGGTAAAATAGGGAGATTATTTTAGATTTTCCAGGTGAGCTCAATGTAATCACATAAGCCCTTAAAAGCAGAAGAGGAAGGTACATGAATGAGTCAGAGAGATGTGCAGAATGGAGAAGAGGAGAGGTTTGCATCCTGAGACAGATGATGCTAGTTATTGTTGGAGGAAGGCTACATGGACTGCACAGAAGGAATGTGGGCTGTTTGGAGGAAAGATCCTCTGCTGACACCCAAGAAAGAAAGGGGACCTCAATTCTACATCCACACGAAACTGAACTCTGCCTGAGTAAGTCTGGAATTGGATTATACCCTGAGAATGCAGGGTAAAGAATGCAACCTTGCTAACACCTTGATTTTAGTCCTGTGAGATTCATGTCACATCTGACCTGCAGAAACTGTGGAATAATAAATTTGTCTTGTTTTAAACTTTTAAATGTGTGGTAATTTGTTGTGGCAACAAGAGAAAAATAATACAATCATACTCTCCTCCTTCTGTAGACACATTTGCCTTCCCGTCTCTGGGGGAAAATTATAGAAGAATTGTAGGAAGCTGGATCAGCAGAAGGAGAAAACAAATCGGTGGGGGTCAAGATATTATTCCCTTTACATTTTTAACTTTATCTATATTGCAATGGCATTAGATTGTAAAGTGCTTGACAGATCTTACATACAGAGTAGGTTCTAAAACACGTTTGCGTGAGTGTGTGAGAGAGAGAGAGAAAGAGAGACAGAGGTTTCGATTAATAGTGCTTCATATATTCACTGTAATTAACAGCAGTTTCACTCTCTCAGTGGAACCTCATTAAAACTCCATGGATTAAGTATCCTAGTATGTAAGCTAAATGTAAAGAAACTGAGGCACAGAAATTTTAAGTGATTTGCCCAATGTCAATAAGATGAAATTCTGATTGTGCAAAATAAACTCTAGGGAAATGAAATATCTAACATTAGTGAACCTGCAATATAGTATGAGGTCACTAGGGATTAGAGAAAAATTGAGAAGATAGCTTGGTCGAAAGCAGGAATATCAGGAGGAGGACTACATCTCCCTATTTGTCAGGATAAGAATACACAAGCTTCCCACTGATTAAGAGAACACCTTACCTGGTATCTGAAGCTTAAGTTATCGCTATTTCCAAGTGAAGTGCCTCATTAGCAAAGGTCTCTGGTGAGCAAAAATTGTGTGGTAGATCGCCATAGTAAGCACTCAATAAATGTTAAGCATAATTATACCAGTCACCATTTGAATGGCTATTTACATGTAACATTTAAACTTTAAAAAAAATCTCTTTGTTATAATTTTAGTAGGTGGAGGTGAGGGATAGAGACAGGAGGAAAAGGTTAAGGTAGCTCTCCAGTGCAAGAGGAAAGTCCTATGGTAGCCTCTATATAATCACACGTCTTTTCCCTAAGAGAGCCAGCACTTGAGTGTCTCCATGGAGAGGTAAACCAAAACCAGCTGGAATTAGCTGTGGGATCACTGGCATCCCACACTATAGGGACAACAACCTCTGTGCCACTAGTGTGGAGGTGCTATTTTTCTGCTCCTTCCTCTGCATATTTGCAACTAGAAGAATAAATGAAATAAAGAGGTTCAGTGGAAAGAGTAGATCTTATGTCCACCCCACCCAAGCTGGTGGATGGAAACTACAAAGCTAGACTAAATTTGGGAAGGAGGAGGACTTTAAATTAAATATATAAAGACATTTGAAATGATTGAAATTCATGTGCTCAAACTAGAAGCAGTTACAGTAATCAATTACACAGTTGGAAAGAAAATTTTAAAGTGCATAGCAAGTATCAGAAAAAAATAGAAGTATTTTCTACTTATACTTTAATAATTTTCAGTTCATATTATGAACTTGCTTCATGTTATGTGGTTTATCTCATGAGCTCTGTGTGTGTATATATGTGTGCATGTGTGTGTGTGCATAGAGAGAGAGAGACGGTAAGTCCTCACTTAATATTGTCGATATTAATATTGGAAACTGTTACTTAAGTGAAAGGACATATAATGAACCAATTCTTTTCTCTCATTAATGTTATAATGAAATGACAATATTCAAGGACCTGCTGCCTGTGGTTTTGTTTAAGGTCATAGTTTTCAAGAACCCACTGACAGTATTTCAAGTGAGGATTTACTAAGACTTACTATATATTAAGATTATTCTATATATTAATATATTAATTTAGTTGTACCCTACTAGATTATTACAAGACAAATGTAAAATTTGTTGAAATGTTCTTCAGATGAGCCATTATGTCAGTGACTGGTATAATTATACTTAATTTATTGAGCATTTACTATGAGTAGGACCCTATTCTAAAATTTTTGCATATGTAATATCATCCAAATTAACGATATTGTCTCAATACCAGCCCTGGTAAGATGTGGAAATTTAGGCACAGTGAGCTTAAATATCTTGTAAAGAGTTAAAAAGTATCACAAGCAGGATTTGAACACTTGAAGTTAGACACTGAGGCTTTTTTTGCTATTGCCAATCTTCTGATTCAGAATGAAAACTTCAGACAGAAATTCAATGTTCACTTCAAATGGCTGACCCAAAACTAGCAGGACCAACCACACTTAATGAAAGTACCACCCTAGTTCCTCAAGCACAATACTTATTTTGGCAATTCATTGACTAATTTTACTGGCAGATGCCAGCCAGATTATTTACTCTAGCCCATTTAATGCTTGACACATGATAAACAATGTATTATTATAGGTCCTCGTGTGTTTTTCATCCTGAAAAAAAATCCATTTTCAAAAATTTCTTTGAAATTTATTCCTTCCTTCTTTTATCCTTCTGGAATTTCTATTAGATATATGTTGATACATGTTGAAGACTTGTATTTAATCTTCCATGCCTCAATTACTTTTATTTTCCAGTCTTTTTCTCATTATTTTGCCTCCTATAAGACTATAATGATGTAATCGGTAAATAGGGATTTACCGAGTACCTACTTGGTTTCCATTTCACACATTTTCATTCACACCAGCTCTAAAATGCAAAAACTATTACAATTTCCGTTTTAGAGATGAAGAATCTGAGGATAATAGGGGGGTTCAGCATTCAAACCAAATCAGTTTGGCCCTAGGACCTGCAGTGCTAGCTCTTGCATTTTATTTATTTTTTTTTTTTTGGAGACACAGTCTCACTCTATTGCCCATGCTAGAGTGCCATGGTGTCAGCCTAGCTCACAGCAACCTCAAACTCCTGGGCTCAAGCAATCCTTCTGCTTGGCATGCGCCACCATGCTCGGCTAATTTTTTCTAATATTTTTAGTTGTCCAGCTAATTTCTCTCTATTTTTTTTTTTTTTTTTTTTTTAGTAGAGATGCGGTCTCACTCTTGCTGGTCTCGAACTCCTGACCTTGAGCGATCCTCCCGACTTGGCCTCCCAGAGTGCTAGGATTACAGGTGTGAGCCACCGCGCCCAAGTACACCACCACACTCTTAGTACCCAAATCTGTATTAGTCAGGGTTCTCCAAAGAAACAAAATCAATACGATAGCATGGATAGATAGACAGGTAGATATAGAAACATGGTAGATAGATGGAGAAAGAGAGAGAGAGAAAGAGAAGGAAAGAAAGGAGATTTATTATGCATATTGGCTCATACAATTATGGAAGCTGGGAAGTCCTGTGATAGGCCATCTATAAGCTAGAGAACAAGAGAAAACAGGGGCATAGCTGGGTTGAATTCCAAAAGCCTGAGGACCAGAGAAATTGATAGTGCTACTCTCAGTCTGAGGCTGAAAGCCTGAGAACCTGGGGTGCCACTGGCGCAAGTCCTGGAGTCCAAAGGCTGGGTAACCTGGAGTTCTGATAACAAGGGCAGGAAAAGATGGGTGTCCCAGCTCCAGAGGAGAGAGTAAATTCCTCTTTCCTCTGTCTTTTGGTTCTATTTGGATCCTCAACCAATTGGGTGGTGCCTGCCCACATTGAATGAGGGTGGATCTTCCTTACACTCCTGATCAAAATACTAATCGCTTTCAAAAACACCCTCACAGACATATCCAGAAATAGTGCTTTACCATCTATCTGAGTATCCCTTTAAACCAGTCAAGTGGACACCTCAAATTAATCATCACAGCCCCCAAAGGCTCTTGTTTTTGTTTTTCCTTGGAAGAGAAGAGAATATAGATTTTGTTAGAACTGAATATTAATGGTAAATATAAGCTTATTTGCACAAAAATTTAAATGTTTAATGATTATACTATTACTTGGTTCACAATCTGTTTTATTATTTCTAGAACTGTTTTATTTTTCTTCCTTGTTTCTTCTTTCTTCTGTTTTTCTATTCTATAAATATTTATTAATATTTAAACCTTTATCCACTACTCACATCCTCTTTATCAACAATAACAACAAATATACACCCTGAGATGGGATGGGGGCGGTCACATGTTAAAGGAAAACTCAGAATCTTACTTATCATTTCATGCCCTACTAGCAATTATATAACAAGAGAAACAATTGTAAGAATGATGCCTGAAAATTTAAAGAGAATTATGGTGAAGGCTAAGTTTAAAAAATTAGAGACTATTTACTGAAGTGGAAGTCTATGTAGGACAAACTAAAGCTACTTTCATGTCGTACCTATGAATGGTTCATTGAACATGAAAGAAATAGTTGTTGACATTTTAATTTGAGCAGTTGTAACATGGTAAAAGGACCATTGTTCTGGATTTAGAACTAAATATAATTCCTGCCTCTGTTATTTAACCTGTGAGCTATCTTCCTGCTATTATTTACCTTGACAAACATAAACTTTTTTTTATCAGATAAGGATAACGAATCTCTCTTTACATTGTACTTGCTAGTTAAGTGCAATTATGCATTGAAAGTATCTAACATAGTTCATTAAACTAAATGCTAATAAAATATTAATCAATAGGTCATTTGAAAATCAGATTGAAGATTTTAATGAGAAGCATCTACAATGAATTTATTGGCCGTGTATGTTTGTATATCTTGATCTGTTTGACTGTAAGTTATTTGAATTTGGGAACAATTGATTTTTATTACCACATAATCCTAGCATGATGTCCAGAATAAAGTAAGAAACAAATATGTATTTGTTAAACATTGAGTAATAGTAAGAAAGTTTTTTCATAGTCTTCAACTTTTCACTTTTTTAAAATTTATCATACAATAAATACAGGGTGGTCAAGAGTATTTCATAGAATTGCCTCCAGCTTCATCAATGATTCACATGCACCATCATTATTTTAGCATTAGAGACAGCATTTGAGTGATAACATGAAGGAACATAATCTGCAAGTTGAGTATTAATTATATTATATATAATAAAATGATTTGTAGATATAATAAAACTTTAAAAATAAATGATTCAAATGTTAAAATATTTAAAATATCCAAATCTTTGCTATTTCAATTATTTTCATATAATTTACCTAACATGAGAGTTTAGACTTAGGCTTTTGACTGGTATTTGTAACTCTAATACATTATTTAGAATCTGAGATTCCCCAACTTGCACAAACCAAAATATGTTAATAACTTAATTATTGCTTGTTTATTTTGAAAAGTTTATTGCATAAAGGAAATCCTACAGTATGCTCTTGAATTGATGGCAATTAGCATAAAGTTAAGAAATTACTGTAACAAGAATATACAATTAATCAGTTCTATGTTTCATACTAACATGTGCATGCCCTGATACATTGCTTTTAGCAATACAACAGCTGTTCTTTAATGCATTTTTTATGTCTCCAAGTAATTCTTTCATGATGAATTATGGCACATTCAGCCAGAATTAATAATGCACCAAAAAAATTTGTGAAAATTAAGTAAAATCTTTACTGAAGAGTTAAATTTGATTTGAGATTTTTAAATTTCAAAAAACATACTAAATGTATAACTTTTCGACTGATCAAAATCCTACCTTGTAAGTATCTTCAATGGTCAGGAATGATATAATTCTTAATTGAATAATAAGTAAATATTCACCTAAGAAAGAAATAGAAATTACCTACATGTGATCAAAGGGATGGATAATGGTCTTTGAAAGAACCACTGAAGTAAATATTGTTAAATTTGTAATTTTAATTTTGAGAGACTCTCATGTCATACATATTCTGTGATTTATGGGTTGGCTTCTCAACCCCTGTCACCTGTGGAAAATATCCAGTGATTTTACTTTTCTTACTCTCACCTAAATAAACTCTCTGTGAAGAACCTTGAGATGAATCCTTTATACTGTATCATGCATTAAGTGAAATCAGTTTAATTAGCAAGTATTCTTAGAATGTTGATGGCTAAGGGGTCACATCACTCTGAGTCTAATCAGGACAAAGGAATCACACAGTAATTTGAATAAGGAAAGTTTGTTCTGAAGACATATTAACTATAGCAAGGAATTGAAATAATGAGGCATGGTCTTATAAGAGGTGAAAAAACACTAAAGAACATAGATATAGCAGATATGTTTTTATGGCTGAGATAGAGCACCCCAGTGAAAGATCATTATGGGGCTGAGATACAGACCATATGGGAGGACAGAGCCATGGCTAAGTGAAGGGTCCGAAAGTCACTGAGGTGCAACACAGGCAAAACTTGCTGCATCTCTCCTTTGGAAATCGCCAGATATTCACCCGCTTGTGTACTGGGGAAATTTCTTCACTAGGAAGTATCTCATTGGAAACACTTTACTCAAAACCACCCAAGAAGAGGATGTGAAGCTACTGGCCCATGAGTGTTGCTGGCTGGAGAAGCGGCGAGCATGGCAGGAGCCAGGTGCTAGAGACATATGCACTGCAGGAGCCTGGTGAGAGGGGACGCAGGAATCCGGAAGCAAAACCCTTTCCTCCTGCAATGTCTTTCTAGCACCATCTACTGATAAAGTTGAACAGCATGCCAGCTGGTAAAGCAAAAATACTTAGTGTGCTGACTCATTTTTTATGGAGCAAGCAAAAATTTTGAATTTGGAGGTGAGAAGCAATAAATCCGTAGTTGGCTGAGTGTCATAAATACATAAAGGCAATTATCAATGATCCCAAGGCAGTTATGCCTGAAAATGTTAGTATTTGTCACATTAGGTGGTAAGTATTATTCAAAACTAGCTAAAAGGAAGTCAGAGAAGGTGATATGAGTAGGGAGGTGGTTTATGGAAGACACATGACATGAACAGCACTTGGGTGGGTCATACACAGGGAACAGCATGATCAAAGGAACAGGGGAGGAAGTGGAAGGAAATGAATAAAAAGTCTTAATTTGCTGTTAGGTTGCTATTTGGTTTTTGAGGGCCTCTAAATCAAGTGATAGATATTGTTTAATAGACAATTGAAAAAAAAATAAAGATTTTAAGTAAAGGGCTAAGGTATTAAAAATGTTCTCTAGGAACATTATTGCTATACGGTCAGCAAGACACATAAAGCTGTTGCAGTGTCGCTGAGTATTTAAGCCTTATCTCTTACTCTAAAAGAAATAGATTTATTTTTATCTAAATAAATTTATGTATAGAAAAGCAAGCAGAGTAGAGAATGAATATGTAAACAGGTGCTTGGAAGCATGCTGATCCCCCAAATCAACCTGTAAGTTAGTAGCCTCTACTCTGCCCTCTACTTGAGAACAGAACCAGCCTAATGATCGATCATAAAAGGCCTGATCATAAAAAGTAGGTCACATGGGGCTGCAAAGATGAAGAAAACTATTCATGACCACTCTAAAAATTTACATAAAAATATAAAAAATATAAGCTGAATGCTCAATTTCCAACCTGTAGGTGTTTAATATTCTTCTCAATTAACTCTAAGTTTATTGTAATGAAGTGTAAAATAAGCTGAATATCCAGCCAAACAATATGGATTCAGGTCTAGACTGTGCTCTCTATTACCTATGTAATATCAGGCAATAAAAGCAACCAATAAAATGGAGATTTAATGTAGCACACGAGTGCCATAAAAATTCAATGAAATAAAATGAAATAATGTAAGTGAAACTTTTATATTAATTAGAAAGCATTATATAAATACAAGGAATTGGTGTTATTCTGACTTAATTCCTTAATTGTTGAAGAATTGTTAATATTCTAAATAACAAAGACATATCTTGAAGAATCAGTTTTTCAAAAATTTTATCCTGGATATCTTTTTTTAAAGTTATTTTCCGCTGGAATATCCAGGAAGAAATCCATTTTTCTTTCCCGAACTGAACAACAAAGAGCACAGTGTCAAAGTTAAGGTTTTTGATAGACGTTTCACAGTCTCATGGAGGCTTCATGCATCTTCCATATTTGATCTTATAACTACTCTAACTTTTATATATTTCAAGTAAATATGCTTCAAAAAATTTTAAATTTTACTAAATGATTATCCACATACTTTTTTCCATTTTTACAGTTTTACTCATTCAAGTGCCATTACAAACTCAGTCTAAACTTTCCAAGATCCATAATTCCAAGCCTATTGATAAATTTTGAATTTTAAACCACAGGAATTTAATATCTGCATTAAAATATTTATTTTTAGTTTAAATTTAAACAGATTTTAAAACTCCCTACTGATAAACTTACAAAATAAATAGGACCTCATCAAATAAGTATTATTTTTATAGAAAACTATTTTACATATGTCACATAACTCACGTAATGGAAGTTAAGGAATAAAATTTCTATTTTCATTTATATATATATATATATATATATATATATTCAGCACTGAATTTGCACTTGGTGAAGAATCCGGCAATCATTGTTGTTTTGGATTAAGCCATATTAAAAAGAAATGAGCCTCATAATTTAGCCCCTAAACAGGCATTTCTCTTAGAAGTTAAAGGAGAATTTTGCCAGGATAAAAACAATAAAAAAAGATTTGATACTTAAACCTTTTCCACCTTCATACAATGGGCTTCTCTGCAGAGTAAATTAAAAAAACTGTACTGTCCTGCAGTACACAGTCCATGAGCAAAATACAAACTAGAGGTCGAAATACAAAGGCAGAAACTTACCTATATTCGTCCAGAATGAGCAATTCATGCCACGATGTTTCTGATTTTAGCTGAAGTAAGCTTAAGTGTTCCATGGTGGAGAATGACCCTGAAATAGAAAAACTTAGTCAAATATTATGAAAAAGCAAAGGCCATAACATAATTAAGGGAAGATTACATTGCAAAAATCAGTGTTTGGTGGCATTTAAAAATATCTTATTTGATCACATCAAAATGGTAATTAGCTTAATAATAAACTTAGGTCACTGAAACTATTGAACTATTAAATAGATTTAGAAATTTAAAAAACCATTGATTTATTCAAGTGATGTGTAACTTTTTCTCATTATACATAATGATTTTACTGATATAGCAGAACATGAGCATATTGTTAATTACAAAAATGGCATTGTGCTTTTATTTTTCTGAAGCCCTGTAAACTTAGGTATATATACCATAATGTTAAAAACATTTTTGTAAATTGAGCATCATTGTTGATTATCCCCACTCCCCGTGTTTTAAAAACTGGATTGAAAACTAACTTCAGGGATTTTATTTTCTAGTTAGGGTAGAATAGCTTATATCAGATAAAATTTCTCAAGAAGAATAAATATAAAACTTGGATTAAACATGAAAACTGTTGTTTGAAGATATTGGAAAGCAACTAAGGCAGTCAAGACTTCAAAACTCCAAATACCCAAGAGAAGAAAAACAGTGAAAAGAGTCCGATACTGTCTGTCTGCCACTTCTATTCCTGAGGCATTTGCCAACTTATGAGCAACACACGGCCCATAGACTGTTGACTGAAAATGAGTCAAAAAGGGAGTCAATTTAAATGAGACCTTTATTTCTAAGGGGTTACATCCTGCAAACAGGAAGCAAACCTCAGGTGTAGACCATAAAGTCATGCTTCAAAGGGGACAAAGAAGAGATAGGTATTAATATATATGCTAAGAGGGCTGGCAAGATATAGATGCTCAACAGGGTATGGAGAAGCTTATGAATATTCATTAAGGAGACCCACATGCTTGTATATTAGGTTTACATGTATGAAACATACAGAAACATACAGCCCATGTTCAATTTGGAGTGAAGATTTAACGTTTAAGTACACTATAGTTAGGTCTCATAGGTAAAAAAAAAAAATGAAGTGTAGGGCACAAGTTCATGACCTGCACATCCTCAGGAGACCAGCCAAAACAAGTCAGCTGTCCACAGTCATTTATCAAGAAGAAACGATCCGTGGTCCAGAATAGCCGTCATGTCAGAACCATAAAGATAAGAGAGTGCCAGGTGGTTGCATAAAGTAAGCAGAGGGGTCTTCCTGCCTTTTGTTCTGCCAAGCTGGCCTTTGGTAAAATCTAGCCGTGATCAGTAAGGGGAAGAGGAAAGTGAAAGCAAATGGAACACGACCAGCTTCCCATCCTGCCATCGCCAGGAACTTAAAATTTGTGATTTTTTAGCCAAAAGAGAATCTGATCGTCTGTTGGAGGGGTTGATTTCAATCATCAAGACCAAGTAAAAAGTCAAGGCTCAGAACTTTTTGAAGTGGTACAGAACCGTGGAGACAAAAATTGAGTTCAAGGCTAGTACAACAGCTTGGAATGAAAAGACCAAGACCTCAGAGCAAAGACAGCAATAGAGAGGCGGACCTGATTTCACGTGACTGACTCTTTGCCTGTGTAGTCATTCTTAACTTCTAATCTGCAGGAAATGAGAGGCTGGGCAAAAAATCTGAAAGCAAGAACCGAGAAGCTAAATAGATGGCAGAGCAGTCTGATAGTGCTGAAGAGGGAAAAAAATGCAATTCAGGTACTGACTAGGAGTAAAAGCCTTCTAGAATACTCCAGGTTTTCAACTGAAATTCATGAGGGGTTACTGCTAGACAAAGCTGGATAAAATATTAGTGGAATGGACGATAAGTCAGTATAAATATACAGATTGATACATGAAGTAAACATAAATAAAAATATAGGAGAGAATGTAAGGTATGCATGGGACAAAATGAAGGAGAATTGTAGTAGAACTGCAATTGTAGTCCCTGAGGGAGAGGAGACAAAAAAAAGAAGGCAGTAATTTCTATTTGAAGAGCTGCTGTTCCTATCTCTCCACAGCCGGGAAGGGCAAACTTGTAACCCTGGCTTGGGGGGAAGCAAAGGCATTATATGTAACCAAAATGTTTGTACCCCCATAATATTCTGAAACAAAAAATAAAAAGAGATACTATTAAGGATCTCCTAAAATTGATTAATAAAAGACACAAAGCTACAGAAGCAGGAAGGGTAAATATTTTTAAAAATATACAAACTATAGCAAAATCACTGATATTCAAACAAATAGAAAAATGTTAAAAGCAATCAGGGAAAATAGATGCATTATCTTTAAATGAACAGGAATAATAATGGCATCTGATTTTTAAATGGAAGTGATGAAAACCAGGACTATAAGCAATATGTTTAAAATACTTTAAAAAAAATGCTAATCTGCAATTTGATATACACCTAAAATATATTTAAAACTGAAGGTGAATTAAAATTAAGGTAAAGAGAGAATTCACAGGTAGCTTACTTGCACTAAGAGAAATATTAAAGTAAGCTCTTTAGGCAGAAGAAAAAGTAACCCAACTGGATTTGTAGTAATGAAGGAAAAAATAAAGAACATTGAAAAAACTAAAAGCGTGGTAGTCTAAGTAAAATTGGTTATATAAAACAATAATATGAATGACTTATTAAGAATTAAAATATCTGACAAAGAAAGCACAAAATGGATGAGGGGGTAAACATACCAAGTGTTTAAATGGGAATTCCACTCACCTAAAAAAAATACAGAATGAATAAAAATAATATTTGGATGAACAAAACTTTTTTTCCAATAAAATTGCTGTGTTTTTCTCCTACATTAATTTTCATTCAAAAAGCATTTGCTTTTCACATATTTTATATGAAGATTTTTAATAGGCCTTGATATACATAAATAAGATATATTCTCTGTCCTCAAGTACATTAAATTCAGTTTAATAACAAATTATATCTGTTCTAAGATCCAGCATTGATTTAACTCAGATCGGAAGTAGAAGAGAAACACTGTGCTAAATGTACATTTTTTTTTTAAGAGATGGGGTCTCGCTCTGTTGCCTAGGCTGGAGCAGTGGCATGATCATAGCTCACTGCAGCCTCAAACTCCTGGGCTCAAGCAATCCTTTTTTTTTTTTTTTTTTTTGTCATTTGCACTTAATTTTAATTAAAATTAACAGTTCAGATGAAGAACAGGACTAGAATAGTGTTTATTAAATTTCCTGGGCTCAAGCAATTCTCCTGCCTCAACCTCCTGAGTAGCTAAGACCGTAGGCACATGCCACCTTGCCTGGCTAACTTTTTTTTGTACAGACGGGGTTTTGTTATGTTGCCCACTCAAACTCATAGGCTCAAGTGATTCCCCCACCTCAGCCTCCCAAAGTGCTGAGATTACATGCGTGAGGTACCATGCCTAGCCTAAATAGGCATTTTTAAGAAAGTTAATTGAAAATAGCATTTATTTATTCATACAATTATCTACTTTTATTCTACATCCAAATCAAAATTTGAATCTAAGATTTCTGCATATTTAGATTCTAATTTTTCTGAATTCCTATAGTTATTGGTAAAAATTTATGGCATCATTATGATATTCTGCTATTAATAAAAATTATTTTACTTATCTTCTTTAAAACTTTTGGGATTGATAGTATCATATGTGACATTTTTATTGCATTTCTTGTTTGGCTAAAATTGTAGTTGTACTCATGTAAGTATAGAAGTTAAGTAGCATCTCTCAAAAGTCTTTACTTATGACAGAAAAAGGTTTAGTACTTGAATGACATTCCTTTTTGATTCATGAACTGATTATACCTAACTCTCCTAACTCTCAAATTTTTATTATTTATTTAAAGAGATTTGGCAATTTATTTACTGTCAATTGCATTTTCTAACAACCAGATGATGTTCTAAGCATACAAGGCAAATTAATGTCTCATCTTAATAATCTTCAAAAAAAATTATGGCACAAGTAGAAATTCAAATTTAAATATTAGACCCATTTGGTGCTATAGATGAAAATAGTTCAAGTGAGGAGGAAATCAGATAAGCAGAATCTTCTAGCACAGATAAATCAGATGAAGTCAACAACAAGAGCATTGTAGAGTACTCCTCACCTAGTTGATGAAAAGGTTTTTTTTTTTCCTAATTATGAATATAGAACATATTTCAATAACTCAATCAGAAAAATGTGAAAAAATGTGACTGAGAGTTGACGAAATACGGTGATAACAAAGCAATGAACAACACAGAAATGCAATGGTAAGCAGGAAACATCACGAGGCACAGAAGAAAGGTCCCAATCCTTATTAATGAAAATTTCTTTTTCCACTTTTGTAAACATTGTCCTCAGTATTCTTTTATTCATGTTTTAAAGACAAAAGAACACAAAGCATTCAGTACCATGTGATTGGAGGTGAAAAGAGAGTCTGTCTCTCTTAACAGCAACACTCTAGGAAGATTTGAAGCCTTCCATTAAAACTACATGTATGTTCATCATCATCGTCACCACTTATACAGACAATGGAAATTGGTTAATGTCTGGCAGGGACCATTTGATTCTTTCTTCACAGCAGAGCTAGAACAAATTATTTCACTCCTGGAAAGGCCCTTTAGCCCTTTCACATACTCCTGAAACCCAGAGCAACCGAATTTCAAACATAAAGGGAGGGAACAGCTTTATGTTAACATAAAGATGTTCATAGACCAGGCTATATGTAAGATATTCTTTACTATCTGATAAGCACCCTTTATTGTTGATGTCAATATATCCTTTACAAAATATTAACAAGTTTAGAGAATATTTATTAAAGATAGTTACTGAGGTTTCTAAATCTTCTTCTAAATTTCTAAACACAGGATAGATTTCCAAGTGCTCCTTAAACATGTTAGAAAATGCTAGTTTCATAAATAAGTAAAATGGGCAGACAAAATAAACTGTAATAATAAGTGTGAAAATGAATAAGATTTATGGAATGTGTTATTCATAATCATAATCATAATATTTAAAAATGAGGAAATGTTTTATGAGGGAAATATCATTTCTGTCCTTTGATATATGAGTGCGATTTGAACATAGGTGGATGAGGAGAGATCATTTCATGTAGAGAAACTGCTCACTCTGTTTCTCTACATAAAATTCAATGCAGAGATTGAAAAGGTGTCTACTCTGGTTGGGTTATAAAATGGATGAGAAAATAGTGGTAAATAAATCAGTGACAGTGAATGGAAGAAATAGTAATATCTATTATCTCTGAAGTGGTCAAATAGCAAGTCCTATAAAAACAAAAATATATTAGATTTCAATTTTAAATAGTGTGTTTGTGTGGGGGGTGAAGTGGACATGTTGACATAAACAGCATTAGCATTCAGGAGGGTTTTCAGTTGGCAGCATTGTGCGGAATAGACTGGATCAGAAAAATAATGAAAGCAGAAAAACCAGAAGTCAGACAATCACAATGATCTGGTTTGCTGGCAACGAAGGCCTAACTAAGCATGGCAAAGAACATAACACACATTTGAAAAATGCTGAGAGAAATAAATAAGAGAGTTGAAAAATAATTAAATTGTTGGATAAATTAAGAAGTGAGAACTCTAGGGAACTCTAGTGCTTTCAGTCTAGGAGAATGAGAGGCTGAAAAGGAGGAAGAAAATGTTGACCAGAAAATAATGATTATGTATTTACTCAGAGTAATGAGAGTTTGTATAATCCTTCACAAAAGTGTTTTTTCTAAAATGGAATTTCTTCTATTATCTTATTCAAAAGATATACGACAGTTATAATTATAACTAAATTTTGCTTTGTAAAGATTTCTGCTTTTGTCCTTTTAGCTTTTACCATCAATCGTATATAAATCTGTGACCACTGAAACAGAAATTCTTATAGACAACATAGTATAATGAAAACAGTATTCTATTAAGACTTATTGGTACTGAATTCAAGTTCTGTCAATGCCACTATACTAGTTATGACTATATCAGTTAAAAATAAATTTGATTGCATGAAAAGAAAGCTGACTTTTCAAAATAGGGTTACATTTTTTCTTATATATTAAAAAAAAAGATGCCCAGAGTTAAGCAGCCCAGACTGCAACTGTTCAAGAGGTTGTTAAGTATTTTTACAATCCAGCATCCTTAGCATGTGCATTTTTCCTCCTGGTTGCAAGTCAGATGCCCCAACTCCTTTAGGGAGGAAGAAGGTAAAGGGCAAAAAGTGAATCAGTTGAATCTATTTTTTTTTAATGAGGAAACAATCCAGGGAGCTCTATCCAGTCGATGTCTGCTTACGTACCATTGGTTTAAATTGTGTTTCCCCTATAAACAAGGTAGTGTGTGTATATGAATATCTTAAGGAGGTATGTGAACATCCAAATAAAATTGGTTCTATATTGCTAAGAAAGAAAGAGAAGGTAGATATTGAACAGGCATCTAAGAATGTCTGTTCCTGTATTATTTTTCTCTTTTGAAAAATGAAAGAGTTGCATAATTTTTAAGGCTTCGGCCAATTCTGAGAATCCGTGATTATATATAAACTAAAAAAACTTGACCAATGTATTCAGATATCAGTTATATTTCACATCATAGTCATAACATAAAAAACAATTGCTTGGCTGTAAAATGGCATAACTCTGGGAATTGTATTTGTGACTATGATAGCAGAATGTTTTATTATAACTCAAAGGTTCTCTTTGATCAGAATAAGCATTATCTCTGAATACTGAGTAAGCTAATGTCAGAAATGAGTTAATTAGACTTTTTACTTTTTATATTGTTTACATCAGATCTAAAGGACTTTTGCATTTCAAAATAGCAGGAATGCAATTTCATGGTATTCTGCTTAAGTGACTTAGAGATATATACTAACTGCCTAAAGTTTGATTATTTTAATGATTTTAAGTCTACCGAAACTCAAATACAGATTTTTGATTTTCTAACCAATATACTTGTTCCAGCATGAAGACTCTAATCTGAATGTTAAATTATAAATTTTCTCATCAAAACTAATGTGCAAACCACAGAGAAGATAATCTTAGTAAAAGGAACTAAAAGTCTATAAAAGTTTTATACATAATTTATGACTGGTAAATCAGGCATAGAATAAACTATCCCAGAACCTAAACATAATTACCAAATAACCCGAGGTTATTGGTAAAGCTAATCTAGCCTTTTAATCAAATATTCACTAAAATGGAGTTATATAATTGGCAGAATAATTAGTTTATTGAAATTCGTATTGTGACAAGTGGCTTTTCATTATTATATAAACACAAGGACTGTTTTGAGATCCTGACAGATGCTGAATTTGAATAAAATATTTAAAGATATATACTATTTGTTTTGAGTTAATATAATGATGCATTACCCTTGAGTAATTTAAAGGGTCACATTTAAAAACTCATCCTCTACTTTAAATTCCCTTATCGATTCACTTATTTATCAGGCATTTCTATTCACACATGACTAATAAGCAATGTGAACACTACTTGTGCAAAAGCAGATACAATGTCATCTATTTCAGTAACATCCTTAAACTTTATTCTCATTTAAATAGTTAATATATACATATTTTATATCTTTAAGAGTTACAGGCTGGGTGCGGTGGCTCACACCTGTAATCCTAGCACTCTGGGAGGCTGAGGCGGGAGGATTGCTCAAGGTCAGGAGTTAGAGACCAGCCTGAGCAAGAGCGAGACCCTATCTCTACTAAAAATAGAAAGAAATTGGTTGGACAACTAAAAATATATAGAAAATATTAGCTGGGCATGGTGGTGTATGCCTGTAGTCAGTCTCAGCTACTCGGGAGGCTGAGGAAGGAGGATTGCTTGAGCCCAGGAGTTTCAGGTTGCTGTGAGCTAGGCTGACGCCACAGCACTCTAGCCCAGGCAACAGAGTGAGACTCTGTCTCAAAAAAATTATTTTAGACCTAATGATAATGATGTTGCATTGATTAGCTTGATTGATGTAGTCCAGTATAACTAGTATATATTATCCAAAGTGATTGATAAAGTCCAACAGCTGTCTCAAATGATTTTTTTAATGAGATTTTCAAAGATGGGTGCCCAAATAGGTAAGCATAAATACTCCGAAGCCAGGTCACCTAGGTTGAACTAGTTCTCTTACTAGATCTATTTCCTCAGGAAAATCATTTAATCTCCCTATGCTTTACTTTCTCCCTCTCTGCCATTTATAAGATACATAGTAAAACAGAAGGTTCATTACTATTAACACATACCATGCTAGATGTTAGGGCAATGGGAGAGGAAAAGGAAAGAAAATTTCCTAATAGATACATAAATATATTCCTAGTAAGTAAAGGGAAAATACTCTTAATGCTTATAATCTTCCTTTGGAAAATGATCATATGATTGTAGCTCATATTTACATCTACCTGCTTGGTAGATACAAATCTAGTATTATCTAGAATATTTTTTAAAATTTAAAAACTCATACTGATCAAGCAGAATGAATCTAGTAGAGAAAGCAATCAAAAGCATAATGACAGTCTATTCAGAAAATAATATAAACAATAAGCATAAGAATATTTGTTCAGTGTTACATATCATCTTGGAAATATAAATGCAGATAATAATATGATAAAATTTGATGGCCACCAGGTAGTGAAAGAAAGAAAGAAGTGAATGAGGGAGGAAGGCAGGGAGGGACAAAGAAACACAGGGAAAGAAAAATTTCAAAAAAAAATAAAAAAGAAAAAGAAAAGGAAAGGAATTAGAGACTGACATTACTACAAATTCAGGAGGATGTGGAGCAACAGTAACTCTGAGACCCTGGCAATAGGAATGGACATAGTGACACAAGTTTGGAAAATAATTTGGCAGTATGTAGTAAGGGTAAAGATATACATAACTTATTACCCACTTACTTTCTCCTGGAATTATAATGTCAACTATTTATGAACATGTTCACAACAAGATATATAAAAATAATTATTGAAACATTGTTTATAACAGCAATGCATTGAAAATACCATTTAGAAGAGAATTGATACCTAAATTGGAGTAGAAATACACAATTCAATGTACTTTTAGCAGTAAAATAGAATGAATTAGGGCTCATGTTTAAACATGGATAAACAACAAAAATATAATATCAGGGAAAAAGCAAGCTGTGTTTATTTCTATAAAACATGATTTAAAATACATGTTTTTGGGTTCCAGCTCTATCCAAGAAAATACAAGAGGTGCTATATCACCATTGTTTCTACTAAGTGAAGTATCCCAAGAATGGAAAAACAAGCACCACACGTACTCACCATCAGATTGATTTCACTGATCACCTAAGAGCGCATTTAGGAATAACATCAATTGGGAGTTGGGCAGATGTTGGGGGGAGGGGATGGGTGTATACATACATGATGAGTGTGATGTGCACCGTCTAGGGGATGAGCACACTTGAAGGTCTGACTTGGTGGGGGAAGGAGGGGGCAAAGGCAATATATATAACCTAAACTTTCGTACCCCCATAATATGCTGAAATAAAAAAAAATACTAATGTTTAGAAAAATATATATATATATATATTTGCACATGAACTATTTATGAGAGTTATAAACACCACAACAGCATAATCAATCCCCTTAGAGATAGAAAAGATACCAAGGAGATTAGCTCCCTGTCACAGCCCCAGTTCCTTAAGCAGAACCTGGCACAAACGAAGTTCTCAAAAATGTCTGTTGAATGAATGTATGATATTTTAAGTTTCTCTCCTAACCTGCATAATTACCAAGGTTTTTATCATATTATTCTTTGTACTATTATGGGAAGTATGACAGACTTTGGAATTTTAAAAACAAAAGCAAAATACTGACTCTGTATATACAAATTTAAGCAATTATTCTAAATTTTAAAATTTCTATGCCATTTTTTCAAAGAGAAGTTATTCATCTTTAAAACAGAGATTAATATTTTTTCTATTAGTGATACTGATACGTTGAAACATTATAAATAAAATCAGCATGACACTATCTAATTTTACTCTCAAAAATGCTTTCAATGAAAGATCCTTTTCCCATAATAATTTCTAACTAGTAAATATGATTGATGTAATTGTGTATACAAATGAGAAAAATATCCAAGATTAATGACATAAGAATTGTCTGAAACTTCAACTAAGCAAAATAATTATTTTGATATCTGAGTAGCACTCATCATCTTACTCTACTCTGCATCAATTTGTACAGACCCAATAACTTGCTCAGGGCAGGTAAATGCTAATGAGGCCAAATCATAAACTCTATGCCTTGTGGGCAAGTTAGTTTGCTCTGTACCTTGGCTGTTGATTGCACCCTACGGTGGTGATTCTAGCTTAAAAACTTATACAGCTAGAAAAAGGTTTAATTAAAAAAAAAAAAAGGACTGGGCCAGGAGCAGTAGCTCAGGCCTGTAAACCTAGCACTTTGGGAGGCTGAGGCGGGAGGATTGCTTGAGATCAAGAGTTGGAGATCAGCCTGAGCAAGAGTGAGACCCGTCTCTACTAAAAATAGAAAACTTAGCTGGGCATGGTGGGGCGTGTCTGTAATCCTAGCTATTTGGGGGAGACTGAGGCAAGAGGATCATCTCTTGAGCCCAGGAGTTTGAGGTTAGAGGTGAGCTATGATGATGCCACTGCACTCTAGCCCCAGCAAGAGAGCAAGACTCTCTCAGGAGAAAAAAAAAAAAAGAGAGAGAGAGAGAGAGAGAGTAGAAATCTTTGCAAACACACTTTTTCTCTTTTGGAAATCAAGTTGTTATTGGAATGTAAAAAGCTAGAGAAAATTCTGAAAGTTAAGGATCAAAGAGAAAGTTATTCAGGGTTAAATCAGAGTTAAAATGCAAATCTAAAACGATTCCTGGATCGTGTCTTTAAATATGGTAGATAAGATTCTCTTCCTCTCAGTTACATCTCATAATGCCCATAGTTGGAAGCATAGAAAAATATATAAATAACCCATAATTTTCTAAAAATGATGGGCAAAAATCAAGGCTCTAACATTTGCTGATTACCATTTTTTAATCTTTAGCCTTTGTTCAGTGCAATCTTTTTTCACATTATCCAATTCCATCTATTGCAACGAATTCAAATAATTTCAGTAGACAAGATAGCCATTCAAATATCTAAATAGGTCTACAAGTGTAAGGACCTGTGATCATTGCAGTAAAGTAGAAATTTCCTAGTCTAACTTACTTGGTGGAAATTTAATTATTTGACAACTAGTTTGTGATTCCTCTAATTCTGGTATCTGCCTTATTGAGCAAGTAATACAGAACACTCCATATTTATATTTTACTTTAAAAGTCACTATGCTAACTTTCTGTATCCCTTGCATTCAATTCATTTAATATATTTTGGTAATATAATAAAAATAAATACCATTATTGAGCCTTTATTTTGAGATAGTCATTGAAAAAAGTACTTTGTAATGTAACATATCTTACTTAAACCCCAGAACAACACTACAATATGAGGATTATTTCACAAACAAGACAAGTATTAGGAAGAGTAAGAAACTTGACCAATTTTGTCCTGGGATATTTACCAGATTGGTGATGTGCTTGAGTGAGCTCATGCCAGTTTGCGAGAGGCAATTGTTAAATTTTGTGAGAATGTTATTAAACTGTTGGTAGCTTTTAAATGGCCATGGTGGGAGTATTTGCACCACAGAAATTGGCAAATGTTACAAGTCAGGGCTTTCTTTTCTTTTCAGAGAACTGCTTTACCGGTACGCAACTGAGTCACTCGGTTTCTGTAGTGTTAGGATTTATATTCTTAGGTGTTTTATGAAAGAACCTCTTACTTTTGATCTCTGTGTAGTATAGTTTTCATTGTGGCACTTTCATGCTTCAAGAATTTATTATTATATATTAGTATAGCTTTAGTAAGGTTAATAAAACTTAAAGCACTATGGTGCTTTATAGTAAATCATACTTGCATGGATTAAATTAGTAATATTTGAATATGTCCTAGGGAATATGTCCTTGATTTTACAGCCAATGGGGACTTTCCATGCGGGGCAGGGACATCATCAGAACTCTGATTAGCTTCTTGACACATTCTCTGGCGATAGGGCAAAAAGTGCTTTTCTTTTAGTGAAGAGACTAGAGTCAAGCAGTCAGAAGCTATCAAAATCGTGGCAACAAGGTCTTCCCTAATACAGTAGTGGCAATGTGGCTCCTAAGTTTTATTGTTACTACCAGAGGACATCTGCATAACATAGTAAAATGCCATATGGGAACTTAGCTTTGGTGGCTTAGTGCAAAATTTTGCTCTTATAAAAAAATTTGTATGAATCGAAACTATTGTACCTGAATGTCTTTCTTTTTTTTTTAATTACTTCTCTCCTAGAGATCACTGTAGCATTTCTAATTGTTTGATGAGAGTAACGAAGTGAATTCATCTTCAAATTTTTAGAGGCTTATAAATTTACGCCCCATTGAAAGCATTTTTTGTCCTAGGAATATCCACTGTTTTCATGTTAATTTTTCCTCCATCTGTCCAAATATTCAGAATGTGAAGAATGTGTTTGATCATGTCCAAATGGTTCTTTTCTTTTCTTTTTTTTATTTTACTAAATGAATTCCTCTAAGGAAAGGCCATTCTATACTTTATTGGATTTTAATCTGTCTTTGAAACATCATAACGATAAGGTTTAAAATATAAAACTTCATTTCTTTTGTTTTAGTGTTTTAAAAATGTTATTATTTTTAAATAGCAAAGAATTGATTAGCTCTATGTCATATGTAGAAACAGGAACAATCTAAAGATATTTATTACAAGATGTTTACATGAAATTTGTGAAGTTTATATTTTCTAATTTAATAAAATAATATATGGTCCATGATCAAATTGGAACTTAAAAAATATAAAAACAGGTATAAATCTCAGTCCACAGACTCTGTTGTGAGAGAAAAAAAAAATTTACTATTTTTTTAAAAATAACTTTAAAATTTTACATTGAGTCTCCATTCTCTTGGGCTGATCTTACTTTTGAGCTCAGTTATTGCTATGTTCCCTCCCTTTGGCCCTGGTTCCAAGACCCTATAAGGGCAGAAGTGGCTCTAGTCTTTAGTTGTCAACACATGTCACTAAACATCCCACACATATGATCATTTCTGGTTTGGTGGTTCTCTGCTGTTTTGTTGAAATTCTTTGTGCATAGAAATCTTTGTTGGATTTTGAATCCCTATGCCTAGAGCTTGAGACTACTTGTAATCATTTCTCTGTAAAACCCTGATGCCCATACCCCCAGCTGACTACTTCTAGACCCAAAGACCTCTCCCTCTTTTCCTTTCTCAGGTCAGTTTCATTTAGTCTCAAGAAACTCCTTCTCCAATGATGTTCCATCAAGTCACCCTGCTTCTATCTGAAAATCCATTTCTTTTCTTTTGACCTGTTGAAAAAGAGCCAATTCTGCTACGTACCCTGAAACATGCTTCTTTTGAAGCTGGGAAATGTAGATCTAGCTGCTTGAAAAAGATTGAGGCAGAGGCCAGCATTTCAAGAGTATCTCTCACTGGCATAAGAAATACCACAGAATCCTTAGGAGTGGCTCTTGTTAATGAAGGATACCAAGAAGAAAATGAAACATTGGATTGAATGAATGAATGAATGAAACATTGGATTATTTAGAATAGGATTATTATTCTTCGGGGATTTTAGATGGTAATGTGTGCAATGAAGTCTATGTTTCTAGTTCCATGAGATGGATTTTTTTTTTTCTTTTCTCATTGTAAAACTTCTTTGGGAGTGTCACTGGAGTAAAGGTTCTTGCTAAAGTCACAGAAAAAATTTCAGGACGTGCACAAAACAGAGCAATAGTGGCAAGTTTATTGAGTGAAAGCAGACAGGATTAGGAAAGGCTTGTGCAGAAGCGAAAGTATACCCTCAAGCAACTGCCCTGAACCCTGAGCGGTTGCTGTTTTTATTTGTTGAAGTCAAAGAAGGTTGGGTGGTCAGTGTTCATGCTCTTCTTATTCATAGTTTCTCTGTTTTTGCCACAAAGGGTCAAACCACAATGTTAACATTACATTTGTGATATAATGGGGGAAATGTCACTTTGTACCTGTGCAACTCTGGGAAATTAACGGCTCTTTCTCCTCCTCACGTCTGTTCATTCGTTCAAGGGCTGTTTGTTGGAGCCAGTTGACTATCTTTTTCATTCCCTACTTCTCCCTTGCTCTTACCTGACTGACTATTCTAACATATGTATTTGTGGCATCTGAAGTTAAATCATTCAAAAGGCAGTGGCTAAACTATCTCTGTGGTTCATCTGGAGACTCTCGGAATCCTATCCAATAGTTTAACAGTCAGGTTATTTATCTGTAGCAATAGAAATAAAATTGTATACACAAAATATATATTTTAACATCAACAAAACTGTTACTAAATCTTTCTCTTAATTTCTCTGTTTTTCTTACCACAAGGCCAGATTTCCCTGTGTTTGCATGGGTTACTGGTCAGCCAATGATTGGACAAAGGCTGTGCTCAAATGCCTTATGTCCCTAAGGATGATGGATCCAGGGGGTAGGGTGGGGGTTGAACAATTTTCAATCCTACCTAAGCTTTCACTTTATCTGGTCCAGCTCAGTCTCCTGTGTGCCTGCCCATTGCTTTCCTGTCTGCCAGGGATGTGTGGGGCGCTTAGCTGTCCCTTCCAAGGTACTTTCACCTCCAGGCTCTCCCTTTTAAATATCTGGCTTGTTTGCCACTTTCCCCAATCCAGTCCACAACCTCAGTCTAGCAGAACTTCAGATTTTCATCCTTGTTTTCAACTTAGTTTGCTGCTTTCACTAACTATGCTGTGGAGTGTGCTTTTTCACTTTCTGCTCCAAATCAAGTCAATCACCTTTGACAGCAAAGTTGCTAGGTTTCCTGGCCGGCCATATCCTGGTGGAACTGCAGTGCTGATAGAGCCGGGATGGGAAGGGGAGGGAATGAGAGAAGCCCCAGGCAAGAAGGCCATAGCCTCACTCTTTTTTTTTTTTTTTTTTTGAGACAGAGTCTCACTCTGTTGCCCGGGCTAGAGTGAGTGCCGTGGCGTCAGTCTAGCTCACAGCAACCTCAAACTCCTGGGCTTAAGCGATCCTACTGCCTCAGCCTCCCGAGTAGCTGGGACTACAGGCATGCGCCACCATGCCCGGCTAATTTTTTGTATATATATATTTTAGTTGTCCATATAATTTCTTTCTATTTTTAGTAGAGACAGGGTCTCACTCTTGCTCAGGCTGGTCTTGAACTCCTGACCTCGAGCGATCCACCCGCCTCGGCCTCCCAGAGTGCTAGGATTACAGGCGTGAGCCACCGTGCCCGTCCGCCTCACTCTTTTTAAATGAGGTTCCAGAAATTTCTCATAAATAAATGCTTCTCAGTTTTTTTTTTTTTTGCCTTTAATCAATTTTGGAGTCATGAAATGCTTATTTTCCACAATCTTGTACAGGTTTTAGCTTATTTTTTTGGAGAAGATTTGCCAACATCTTTCTGCTACCATAGCTGGAAATCCTGCCAGAGTTTCTTTCGTTCTTAAAAGACTTTTCTCAGTTATCTCATATCATCACAATGATTCTATGAATGAATGCTATTTACATTATAGATTTATAGAAACCAAACTCATGACTAAATGGATTCAGAGTATAACTAAGAGGAGGATATATACAGCCAAAGATATGATATGGTTGATTTGTTCCAGAAAACCCACTTGTGCCAAAGTTATAGGTAGTGTGGTGTATGGGTCAAGGGAAACTTCCCTTTCACTCTCTGAAGGGTCGCTGAAAACTCAACTCACAAAAGGCAGGTTAATTGGAAAAAAGGCATATAAATTCTTTAAACATGTATAGACAGAAAGAACCACAGAGTGATTGCTCTGAAACTTATATACCATCCTGGCAAAAACAGGTTATGGAAAGAGGTAGAAGACAAATTCTGTTGAGGGGCAATACAGGATTAGTAGAGAGAAAGAAAGGATCTTGAACAGAGAATAACTAGTAAGTAGTTCTCTTTGACAGTGAAAGGGTCTGTTCAGGTATGGTTACGTTCTTGGTCTTATGGGAGGGGAGGAAAAAACGGAGAAAAAAAAAAGAGGAAGAAAAGTGTTCCTTTTGGTGGGTCTGGATCTTAGGCAGATAAAGGAATTTCAACTTCACCCTGTGCTTTTAAGGAGATGGTGGGAGCGGGGAGGTCAAAGAGACCTTGAGACTTCTTATTCAATTCAGACAGCATGCCTTATTTTGGGGTATCTGTGTCTGAGCCCGAACAGTGACCATCCCTTACATAAACAGCTTAAGGTATATAAATCAAAACCATGACTTCAAAAATAAATGCACTGATTCACACATAACCTTCCTCGTTTTCACAACTCAGAACAGAACTACCCCTTTCCACTCTTCCCCATACACCACTTTTCCTTCCATATAATGTCCAATCTTCTCAGTATTGTAATACATTAATTGTTTTTATTAAGTGTAATGAATGCATATGAAATTAGAAGCATAGTTGGATCCCAAAGAAAAATAAGAAACAGTTTATTTATATAATACATAACAAAAACACAGCCCTATTAGGAATAACACTTAAAAACACAGCATAAAGGTGATAAACTATTTCAGCATCTAACAATCACTTTAATTATGTTTTCCAATTCTATCACTGAGGTTGGAAACATATTTTCATAAAATGTTTCCCACAGGTATATTCAGTCTTTCCATAAAGCACTTAGTGTTATAATAACAACATAGCTTATTTTACAACGTGTAAATTCTGGGGAGTTCAAACAGTAGGCTAAGCAAATTTTGATAGGGAAGCTAAATGCTATCATGAGATAAACAAACTGTCCTAAATTCCAATCACCATTTCAGTTTTGTTGTAAAGATATATATAATATTTTGATATTAATTTGTACTTCAAGATTCAGTTTTGTTGAGTATAATATTACAGCTAAAAACTAGCTTAGAATATTGTATCAGTCAGCTTGGGCTGCCATAAAAAAAAATGTCATCAACTGGGTGGCTTAAAAGACAGAAATTACTTCTTACAGTTCTGGTGGCTAGAAGTCCAGCTGACTGCCTTCTCACTGTATGCCCACATTACCTCTTCTTTGTGTGTGTGTGGGGGGGGGGAGGAGAGATCTCTCTGATGGGTCTTAAAAGAGCACTAATCCCATCAAACCAGGGCCCCACCTTTATGATCTCATCCAATCCTAATCCCAAAGGCTTCACCTTCAAATATCATCATATTGGGGGTTAAGGTTTCAACATATTAATGTTTTTTTTTTTTTTTTTTTGAGACAGAGTCTCACTCTGTTGCCCAGGCTAGAGTGAGTGCCATGGCATCAGCCTAGCTCACAGCAACCTCAAACTCCTGAGCTCAAGGGATCCTCCTGTCTCAGCCTCCTGAGTAGCGGGGACTACAGGCATGCACCACCATGCCCGGCTAATTTATTCTATATATATTTTTAGCTGTCCATATAATTTCTTTCTATTTTTAGTAGAGATGGGGTCTCGCTCTTGCTCAGGCTGGTCTCGAACTCCTGAGCTCAAACGATCTGCCCACCTCGGCCTCCCAGAGTGCTAGGATTACAGGTGTGAGCCACCGCGCCCGGCCTCAACATATTAATGTTGAGGGGACAAAAATATTCAGTCCATAACAAATGTTGACAAAAATTCAGTAATTAATACATTCAAAGAATATATTTTAGGGCCATAATGTTAGAGAATGAATAGGCATTTTAGTTTTTCTCACTGAGCTAAAGTCTCATTTATTTCTTTTTGCACTTGGCAATCTCAAAATTTTTCAGAATAATGTCTGGAATCTATGGAAAGCTGTATATAGGCTAGAAAAAAGAATTGCCATGAGCACTTTTTTTATGCAAGTTTTTTTACTTCAAGTTTTACTATTTGATATAAATAAATTTACAGGGAAGTATTAACTATTAAACACACCATGTAATACTCTCTGAGGTCTTGCCTTCCTATTGTTAGTGTTACATCAAGATATAACACATCTACCAAATTCCCACATATAGTGATAAATTTATTTCAGCTCTACTTCATTTTACTCATCTACTAAAAGGATAATGAAAGGGAAAGGTAAGAAGTTTTATGATCAGGTAGAAAAAAAGACATTGCATGAGCCTCAAATTATATAATAATAATAACTAAAAAAGGTTTAGTTCAACTATAGCTATTTATTTTGTTAAAATATATACTCTAAATCTGATTAGAAGCAGAACTTATACTTTAATAACAGTTTCCTTTTATCACTTTTAAAAATGATGGCTGCTCTCCTTCAATTTCTTAAAAAATATGTATTTTGGAGGAAGCCATCACTCAGTGCTGTTTCACACAATTTAGCTGTCATTGTGATTTCATCTTAAAAAGCATTGTCTCTTTCTTTGCCTGAGGGTTCTTGCGCCATTCCAAATCTTAATACATAAATTTGCAGCTGGCATTCAAGGCCCTGCACACTATGATATAGGCGAAACATAATCTTTCTCCACACCCATCCTTCCTGGCCTAGTCTCACATCATTCAATTTGCCAGAAAAAGTGGATTAGATACTATATTTTGAACAAATATCAATCATTAACACATCTGTGCCACTTTTAATGCTGTCCTTTTCAAGGAATGATACACACATACACAAACACATGGAAGATATATGTGTATTTCACTTAGGGCATAATGTCCATATTACATTCCTAAATTTTTCTAACCACTTCAGTAAATGTTACCTCATTGAGCCTCCAGTCACACTTCACAATTAAATTTGAAGACAGACTTTTAAGTATTTCAAGTCAGATGAAAAAGTTAATCACATAAAGATCAATTTTTTTTTCCATTTTCCACAAATATATATAGTAAAAAGGCATTTTTCCTTAAGTGGTTCAAAGTCTCTTACATTTTTTAAAATATAGGACATATATTATTTTGTTCCTCTGTCATAAAATGATAATTGTGAAATTTTTTTTGCTTCTCCAAGTCAGCTAGCTTGGAACTAAATTTAATATCCAATGATAGTAACCATATGTTACTGTTTATTAGCGTCCAGGAGAAGGTTAGTTGCTCATTCATAAGATATGGCACATAGGAGAACCACAGACTCATGAGCAGGACCAGAAATGCCAGACCCAACTTGGTACTGAGTGAATTTATATCCTAGGCATAAAGTTGTTTGAAGCGATCTATGGGTGCAGGTTAAAACCCTGTTTTTAAAAGAAAAAGACAGACAAAGAAAAAGTTTTTTGCAAAGCAGAATCTATAAGACATTCTGTCCGATAATGATGAGGAAGCTATAGGAACAAGGCTGGCAGGAACGAGACAGGAATCCATGCCCTACTCCGCTGGCTGTTGTGTAACAAAGAGCTTCATTTGTTCTTCACTCAACAAACATGTATTCTGAGCTGGCTCTGAACCTGGCCCTGCTAAGGTGCTAGGATATTGCCATGAACAAAACAAATGTTCTGCTCTCATAAAACTTACATTCCATTGTAAGGTCACAGACAAAAAACAAACCTGTTTATATCATGTCAAAAAGTGGTAACAGTCAAGAAGAAAAATAAAAAAGGGTAAGAGAAAAGGAGCCTTAAATTAGATAATGTAAATGGTGAAGAACTTTCAAATTGGGTGAAATATGACCCGAGACCAAAATTAAGTGATGGAGGGAGCCGTAAGTATTTCTGAGTAATGTGTCTTTCTGGCAGAGAAACCAGCAAATGCCACGTTTCTGATGTCTCTGAAGAAGAACACACTTGGTTGGAGGAGAAGCAAATTAGTAAAGGCGGTTGGAACAACGTAAAAAAGGGACAGTGGTATAGATGAATTTTTTAAAATGTTTTTAATGAACGTTAGAAAAGCCCATACAGTGTTATATCCATTCGTAAAATATACTTCTAGGTGACTAAGAAGGTAGTCAAATTTAAACAAATTTATTTCTGATTTAAACAAGTAATGATTGTTTTGTATGTATCTACATTTTAATGCAGTCACTTCACTCTCAACCTTAGAGTGAATGACAACCAATTTGCTCACATTTCTCGATATTTTGTGAAATGTTAAGATACACTTACTTCTCAGAAGTTTAGTTGTACACTGACAGGCATAAAAAATTCTTGATGAAATTTATAGCCATATTTCTTTTCTAATATGAGGTCTAGATATTTGTATCAATAAAGGAAACATTGGCTCATAAGCTCCTTCCTGAAAACATTTCTTCTCTGGCAAATTAATTTTGACTTTTTAATTTCTTATAAGTTAATATAGAAAGATTTTTTATTACTATATAATAATGCTAAGATAAAATCTGTTCTTATAAAATAAGTTAAAATGCTTTAATCTTTTCTGGCTATAGCATTCAATTTATAAAAAGTGTTCACTTTATCAAAAGCAGTATAGTGGAAAGAGTATGAAGACTTTTTCCCCCGGACATAAAATCTATTTTTCAAGAAAATTTGAAAAGAAGATCATTTAACCTTACTTTTAAACCATAAGATTGAAGTAATTTGGCATATCCTCATGCCTAGGACAGTCTTACTGGCAGAATTTATAGCACTTGGATATAACCTAGAACAGTCAAGCTTTTCTATATGTAAGTATGAATGAGCAATTTGAAGGAAATTATTAGTATTTAAAGGTTGAGTAAGCCAAGAAGATTATTGTAACACTGTTTATCATAAATAATGAAATATGTGTGCCTTTTATTACTAGCTTAATAAATATTGATTATTTAAGGAATTAAATAAAATAGTGTATTATTCCTTTATTCTTTCAGTGTGTATTCTGTAAGTATAAACTCTGTGCTAGGCCTTGTGCTAAACCTTGTGTCCACAGATATAACTAATAAAAATAGTCTGTGTCCTTGTAAAATGTGCTTTTTTTTTCCCTGCAATAATAAAAAGTATTTAATTGATGTGGTCAAAAGTACATTGAAAAGGAAAAGTAGATGAATTTCACTCCTGGTACTGTCTGAGTAGGTATATTCAGACTCTGTTCTGTTCTGAGTATTTATAAAAAAAAAAATTTATTGAAAGCCCTGAAAAACTAACAAGGTACTAAGATGTGTGGGACCAAGATCTGAAAAGAAAACTCAGGAAGGGAGTCCGTGTTTGGAGCTCCTTTTCCAATGAGAGCATATTGTTATTCTGGAAAAGATGACTTAGAGGGTTAGCACCTTGAAGAGCTAAGGAAATAGGGTTTTCCAGTACAGGATCAGTGAAGGAGCAGAGACTCTTCAGAATCTTACACACTTTATTTGGGGCCTTTGAAGAGCTAAATTGCAGAATTAAGGGTAGACTAGGTGAATACTTGCCTTCGCAGAGATAAATCATGAAACATTACAAATCATGGCAAACTGAGGTCAGCTAGAATTATAAAGCTCTTGACCAGCTGCCACTCTTAATAAACAGAGGCTTCATATAATATCTGTAATGTACCATATACAATTCCCAGCACTCAGTAAGATATAAGCAGTTTAACAAGCAGATAAAACAGTGTCATTGAAATCCACGAGGAACCATAGCTGGCCAAACTGCCTACCAATAGAAATTCTGGGAAATGTAGCTCTCAGTGTCTCTTCCATGATGCCGTGGGGGCCGTGGAAGGAGTCAGTGCTAATGGAGAGTTGACAGTGGTCAATGCCATATAATACAGACAGAGATTTGAACAGCATAATTAAGACACTTTACTTAACCCATATAGACTACTGAGCCTAATGGCAGAGTTTATATTTTAAAAAGTCAATTTGTAAAAATTGACTATAGGTTGAGCCATAAAGGAAGTTTCAAGAAACTTTAAAGAATTGAAATCATATGAATGTGCTCTCTAGCTGAAGATAAATTAAATTAGAAATAATAAAATAGCTAGAAAATAACAGTATGTAATAATAAAAATAATTATATTTAACTGAGAATGCAGCATTCGTTTATTTGTAATATTATTTGTTAGGTGATTTTAGATGGTAATGTATGTAAATGCTATCTGTGTTTCTGGTTACTGGAGGTTTTTCTTTTCTTTTGTTGACACAAAGTCAATATCCAAATTTAATTTTATTTTTATATGCAAAAGTCAGAAAAATAAATTTAAAATGATACAACTCACCATAGTAACATATACATTTATACACATACTTGAGGAAAAGGCTAATATCGGAATTATAAGAAAACTTCAAAACACTGTTGAGAGGCATTAGGTAAGATATAAATAAGTCAAAGTATTTTCTATGTTCAAGATATTTCAGAGATACCAGTTCTCTTAATGTTGATGTTTAGATTTACTGCAATTTCAATAAAAATTTCAGTAAGTTTGTGTATGTGTGAGTGTATATGAGTGTGCATGTGTAAATTAAAATGTTAATTTTCAAATTTGTATAATAAATGTAGAGTTCAAAATAGTCAATTTGTTAATGAAAATGGTAAATATTTTTGATCTGGGAAAAAGGATATTGCTTTAATGAATAGTGGTCAGAGAATTATCTGTATAGAAAATATGAAACTTAAACATATACCTATAGCACATAAAATATAAATACCAAGTACATTGTAGGTTTAATTAAAAAAATAAATTATTACATGCATATATACCTAAAGTTTTTAGATATACTATAGGAAAATATGTTTATGCTATTTGGTATGGGATTATTAATTAGGATACAAAAATCACAGATAATGAAGAAAAAGACTGATAAATTGTACTACATCAAAATTGAAAACCATTAAAATAGGTTTTGCAAAAGCAATACCTGTAACCAACACAGCATAGTTACAGCATATAAATGAGTTATAAACAACTCATTCAAATCAATAAGAAAATGATAAACAACCTGGTAGGAAAATTGTCAAGAGACATAGTCAGGTTCTTTACAAAACAGAATATCCAACTGGCTCATAAACATAAGAAAAGGCCCTCAAACTCATTTGTAATCAGAGAAATGCCAATTGAAATCACACTGAAATACCACTGTATACTCACCAGATTGCTAAAAAGAAAAAGGAGAAAAAAAAAAAAAGACAGTACTAAATATAAGGAAGGATATGGAGCAATACATCCACTCATACACTTTTAGTGGACTATTAATTCATCCAACCACCAGTATATCTGTATAATATGACTCAATATTCCATTCCTAGGTCTATTTCCAACAGAATTGTGTGCATAAAGAGATTTATTTATGATTTTTCTAAGCAGCATTATTCAGGATGCCCATACTGGAAGAGCCTACATGTCCATCAAAAGTAGAATGGATACTTTTTAGCATATTTATAAAATGATGTACTATGCAATAATGAAAATAAATGAAATATCACTTCCTGCTACAACAAGGATGGGCCTTATAAGGACAATTCTGAGTAAAAGAACATACAGAGTAACACAATTTATGATTCCCAACCAAAGGCAAAAGTGGACTCAGTACTAGAAGCCAAGATATTTGTTAGCTTGGGTAAGGGGGAGAGGGTAATGATTGGACAGGGCGAGAAGGGGACTTCTGGGGTGCTAATAAGATTCTCTTCTTTGACCTCAGTAGTGGTCACACAGGTATGCACTTTTTGATCTTACAATGAGTTTTACATTTCTTTTCATGTGCATTTTGCTGTATGTGTGCTTTAACTTATAAGGTAAGTATAAATGTAGCAGTATTTTAGCATCTAACTTTAGGGATGTGTCCAAGAAAACAGAGAAATTATGAATGATATAGAAGTGTGTTTTCTCTCATTTTTGCATTTGAACACAGAGGTTACTGCAACAGGAAACTACACAGATGTAATTCTATAAATGAGATATGATGAAGAATTGACTGGGATTTAAATAAAGAGGAAGAGTAAAGTTGCTGGGAAAATAACCAATACAAGCAGTCAGATACTGATATGCAGAAAAATACACAAGCTCACCATCAATCATCCAATAAATGATTCCCTTAATAGTGCATGAAACACAGTTATAAAATTTCTAGGCTAGCATATGCTTAATATAACAGCATAAGAAGATAAGAATATCAAGAAAAGAAGAAAATAAGTGGGTCAATGATCATATATATGTGTGTATGTATATGTATACACATGACACTATATATATTCCACATAACATTTCAGATACATAACAATTAACTGCTTTTCTATTCACTGTTTTCCAATAAAACCATTACAATAATAAGATATTCAAAATGTTACATTAAAAAAGCCTCCATGGTAAATGAGCAATCAAAATATAGAAAAAGCAAATACAACTCACTATTATCTTTAAAAGGAAGAAAAAGTTACTAGAAAAGTATGATGTTTGCAGTCAAACATCAAAATTTAAATGTTTTATGGCTATGCAATCTTGGTCATGTTTCAATAGATTTCAGTAGATTTGAGCCTCAGTCTCCCCAACTATAAAGTGGCCATGTTACTTCACATAGATGCTTTCAGAAATAAGCACTTAGTAATATACAATACATAATAGTATTGCATGGGTAATTATTTTTATAAGATATTCAGAATTTAATCTTATTGTTGTGATCTTCACATTTCTTGGGTGACACTTGTCTTAACATAGGATAATATGGAGGCCTCTGCTTATGGTTCCTGATCTTCTTCTACATGAAAACCATATGTAACCACAGCCTCTCTAAATGTAAACACCACTTGAAACATCTCTACCTTGGTCTTCTGGATGTTTGGGTCAAGAAAGATATAGCTAATAGTCTTCCTTCACCAGCCCTCTCTTAGTTTTCTGTCTGATTACTTCCCCTATTCTGCGTAATTGATGTAAAAGATGATCTTACTCTCTTGTTAGGCATCACACTAACCCTTCCCTAGAGAAATGAGCACTCATAAATGTTATTAAGTGAACCATGCTTCACATGAAATGATCTCCCAATATTCAAGTCAATTTCACCCGCAAAATTGATTTTGTGGCTGACCTGCTTACCTCTCCAGTTTCCTTTCAAGCTACTCTTTTCTTTTTATCTCTATATTTTCATATATTAGACACCCAAGAAAGAAAGAGTGATATGTTTTCAAGAATTTAACCAACTAAGCTCCGGACTCTGGGAGACAATTTTACAAAGGCCATGGAAAAGACTAGGGGAAAGCGTGGCCAAAAGCACTCAGGAGAAAGAATTTGACATGGTGGCAGTCAAGGGAAGAGCAGTGGTGGCAGTAGAGTGAACAAATGGTGCAATGATGTGAAACGGATTTGGGAAAAAGGCTGCAATTTATGCAGGCTTTGTAAATCATTCATAGAAGTGTGGATTGCAATTTGATTGCAAAAGGAAATCACTGAAAGATTTTAGGTAAAAATTAACTGGCAGTGATCTTTGTAGATCATAGATAAAAATGCAAGAAGCATAGAAATGAGAAGACACTTTGGGAAAAATTTGCACTAGTCTTAAGAAAATATTATATGATTCTGTGTTGGACTAGAACTGGAGAACAACCACAATCAGAGCTTGGAGGTAGAACTGATAGGACTGGCTGAAGAATTGGAGGTGGAGAATGGTAATAGTGGTGATGCAAACCAAGAACTAAAAGAGATTTCCAGATTTCTTTCCTAAGAACATAATAGCTTGTGGCCGGGCGCGGTGGCTCACGCCTGTAATCCTAGCACTCTGGGAGGCCGAGGCGGGTGGATCGCTCAAGGTCAGGAGTTCGAGACCAGCCTGAGCGAGACCCCGTCTCTACTAAAAATAGAAAGACATTATATGGACAACTAAAAATCTATATAGAAAAAATTAGCCGGGCATGGTGGCGCATGCCTGTAGTCCCAGCTACTCGGGAGGCTGAGGCAGTAGGATCGCTTAAGCCGAGGAGTCTGAGGTTGCTGTGAGCTAAGCTGACGCCACGGCACTCACTCTAGCCTGGGCAACAAAGTGAGACTCTGTCTCAACAAAAAAAAAAAAAAAAAAAAAGAACATAATAGCCTGTGATGCATTTATTGAGATGGGGGGAAAAATCTAGGAAGAACAGAAGTTTGTTTCCATTATCCTGACCCTTATCTACTTACACTAATAACTTATTTAATGCCCACCATTATATGACTGAGGGCAGGAGCTATGTTTGATGTTCACCACTTGGCCATTTATTGATTATCTATTAAAGAGCAAACTTTTTTTTTTGAAGTCAAAGCTGAGCTCTCTGTGTGAGACAAATACAAAATGGAGAAACTATAGGACTTGAGGAATTTCATAATAAAATGAAGCCAATCACATGGATGTCAGAATCCCCTCCCCCAATCTTCATAACTAGCTAGTTTTCCATCACTATATTTAAAGCAAAAACAAATATTTTCCCTCATGTCTAAAGTGCATCAACTTTTATAGCAGCCCTACATGATAGTGCATTTCTCAATGGATCCTAAGAGCCTCCTAAAATCTTTCCTAAACTAAAAAGATTTGGTTCCAACAGAATGATTGTATAATTCTACTTATGTGATGAAATGAGCAAATGCATTTTTTAAAAAATTGTGTTGTGTTATTGCCCATTTAATTAATCTATTGATATCTGTGCTCGTAAGTAACTAAAATTCCTTCAATTTTATTAGAAGGTAGCTTAAAATATTCCTTACAAAAGTAATAACGGTTAAGATTATAGTGATGCTTTTCAAGTTATAATTTCAAAGGAAATGGAATAACTTTAACACATATACTTAATGTTTTCTATAGAGAACATCAAGGAAAGACTATTAATATAAAGTGGATTTTTACCACAAAATGCATATAGTAAGCCACAGAACTGGTGACAATTTAAATAAGGGGTCTGCTATGTATTTAGGGAAATTAAGTGTGACAAGAAAACTCATGAATCCTGAAAGCACTGTCATAGCAGCCCCTATCTCATTGCAAATCTCTCGGGCTGCTGGCCTAAGCAGAAGGGAAATGATCAAAAAGCCAATCTTAATTAACAAGACCAGTGAATCTCTGCTGCTAAGTATGAAATTAAATCAAGGGTTTTTTTTTAATTTTTTTGGAGTTTTCTTACTTTATATGTAATTTTCATCTTAATCAAAGGATATATATAGATTTGTTAATACCTACAGTTTTCCTTCACTTATTTGGGTGCCTGTTCATGTAAGTAAATAGGTAGACTCATAGTTGCACATAATTTTAGAGTTGAAAGAAAAATTTAAAACACCAGGAAACTGGAAGAAGAACAAAAATAGCACTGTGAAATGGTTATAGCACTGGTCCCTGAAGACTTAGGTTAGAGTTTACTCTGCCACTCATTTGTCCATGGCCATGTGTAAGCTACTTGATGTGTCCGGGTTTTGGTTCTTTAGTCTTTAAGGTAGGAGAGATAAATTAATATCTTTCCAACTTTGAAAATTACATGTTGTTTCCTTAAAATTAGATAATAATGAAAACATCTTTAAACATAATCTCTTCCCTTAAAATCTATTTTTTGTTTTTTACTTTTTAAAATGTATTCTTTTTAATTTAATATCCCAGACTTAAAGAATAAAAATGATAAACATTTTTTATCTAATAGAGTGGCTTATCACCAATTGAATCACTATTAGGTTAACCTGGTCATTTCATATCAAGCTAGTGCTTCGTTGTCAATACTTGACAGTTTTCCAGGATGATTTCCATTATCAAATATTCTGTCTCACTGTCCCCATAAATTTTCAAAAAAGCATACATGACAATAACAATGTATCTCAATTGCTAATTGAAAAATTTATTCACATTTAAAAATGCATAATATAATATTAAACATTCATAAGTAATATATTAAATATTCATAAGTAATATATATAAGTAATAGTTAATATTATATATTATTTATACAAAATGTAGTAAGTATGTGGACTGTCATCCCTACTGTAAACTGATAGGAAACATAGTATTAAAGCATAAGAAATCTCCAAAAATACATTTTAGAGAGATTTAAGCAATTTATGTAGACAGAGCATATTGTCTATTCTGAAGACTAGTTGATTCCACTTTATAACTTTCATAACTGTGTAGTTAACCTACAATATATATGAATAACTGAAAACATCAACTTATAAAGAAATGTTTCCCTTGTAGTCCATATTTTGATTTTATTCTATCATTCCACAGTCATTCAGTTCTTATCTGAGTCCCATTGTTTTCTTCTCTAACTTGTTCATCACATGGCTCCTGGATATGACAGCTGCCCAGGTGAAAATTAAGTCCTATTCTCAAATATTCCTTCTACCTAACTCTTAGGTCAGTTCTCATTTAACAAGCATAAGAATCATATACAAGGCTTTTTAAAGCACTGATACCTCAGCCCCACCCCCAGAGATTCCAATGCAGTATGTCTGAGGTAGAACAGAGAATGTGCATTTTAAGCAAGCTCTCAAGAGACGCTGATTCTGCAGCTTTGTGAACCACACGTTCAATAGCATTGTCTTAGGTAATATAAACAGTCACCCAAAAGATTATTAAAAGTTCAATATTTAGCCAAGCTTGTTATCTACTAGTTTCAGTATATTAGCTACTCATTGTATACAGTAAAAACAATCAATTATTGTCCATTTTTATATTTATGAAATAAATAAATTGAATTACTGATAAGTTCACTAGCAAGGTACAATCCATTTGGTCAACCCAAGCCACTTAGTAATGTCTATCTGCATGACAGTTCCAATCAACTGCACTTCAGTTAGATAAAGAGAGTCATAAATTTCAACATAGCAACCGAGTCTTGTTTATTTTTACTGGACTTGTTCTTTTATAAAACAGACATAATATATATTTCTAAAATTTCTATATAATTTTGTGTGTTGTGTGTGTGTTTGTTTTTGCTTTAGGCAAAACAGCAAGAACAAATACTTTCTTTAGAAGAGAATCCACCTTTGATGCTATTAGCACAATAGAGCTGCTAATGTTTCAGATTTTTAAACTTTTCTGTTTTTTTTGTTTTTTTTTTTCCCCAAATCTTCCTCCTGACCACTGCTACTACAGCTGAAAGATTTCTCTCTAAAGGAGAGGCAAACAATCTAGGGTTCCTCCTAGTATCAGAGAAAAACAGGTAGACACCGAACCTCTATCCTCATCTTTGGAAACTGAAGTTGGCTGTTTAAAAACACAGATTAGCTTTGCTAGATAACCACATTCATCACATTTAGAAATAAAATACAGGGAAGATGCACAGGGGCTGGTACCTTATCCTGGATCACATAGAAACTTCTTAAACAAATCGTTTCTGGACAGCACATTCTTAGAAGCTAGACCTCTCCATGTTGTAACAGTCATAAAAGAGATTCATGCTTTGGCATTGCAAGGATAATGGGATATTGGTGACATTTGTCACAATGATGACATTACATTACATCAGTGACAAAGAGAACTAAATAAAGCCTCTATTGGGGGGAAAAGGAGAGAAGATTGCTCCCTGTAATCAACTGCTACTATCACACAAGGAAAGATGGGAAAGATTAATTATACATTAAAATAGCTTGTTTTACAAAAATATACTGCCAATAGAGTCAACAAAATATGACTTTTATATAATGATGTTCATGGTGCATGATAAAATGTATAAGTCTACAGAATTAAAACCTTTTAAATAATTGTAATAGATTTGACTATTTTGTTAAATGTTTGATTCAATCAATGAAATAGAATTTTTCTGCAGTTTTCTAATTTTACATCAAAATAATAATTTATTAAGTGATCTTATAAAGGACAAATATTTTTGAAACATTTTTATGTACCTGAATATTCCATGGAGCTTAGCAATAGATGGGTTACTTTTTTTTATTTTTCTAGCCATATCAATATGATTTTATAGTGTGATATGTTTTTGCCTTAATTTTATTTTACTTTTGTAAAATAGTAACAGACATATATACTGGAATACTTATTTGAAACTCTGTAGGCCAGCATTAGAGTATATGATGTACAAGACTCAGCAATGTGGGATTTAAAAAAATAGGACAAAAATGGTTGTATAAAAGGAAAAAAAACATTGAAATTGGTCACATCTTTACTTGAGAAAGTCCAACATGTTATTACATCATTTGAAAATCCATTCCTTGGAATGTTCTCAGTATGTTCAAGGAAGCCACTGGCACATTGTCCTTGGAAGATAGTGTGGGTATGAGAGGTCACTTGCTCTTTCCCCCAAAAGCTTGATGAAAGACTAACTCACAATTAAGGCAGATTAATAAGAGAGAGAGTTTTATTTACAGTGCATAGGGAAGAATAACAGAGTGATTACCCAATATCCCAGTGGGATCCAGATATTTTTGTACCCTCCTTTTAGCAAGGAGCAGGAGATGAGTAATATAGGCAGTTCTGTTTAGGGGCAATAAATGTTTGCTAGGGAGGATGAACAGATATTTGGGAGAATGAATGGATGGGGGGAAACGGATTGACTTGTAAATTAACCTGAGAGACAGATATTATGTTTGAAATGATTTGGGCCAGGTCTGGATGCATTCTTGATTTTCTTTCCTGCAGTATAGTGAGATACAAGGGAAGGTAAGGGAAGTCCATTGGTCTTTTGATGGGTCCCATCCGGTTATGCAGATAGAGAAAAAGCCCCTTCCAAGGGCCTATGGATCTCCAGGGGCCTTTAATTCAAAATACTCTTTATACCAAGGAGTCATATTTTGGGGTGAAATTCCTGAAACTCCTTTATTCCCCCTGTCTGGAATTTCCCTAGAAATTTCACACATAAAAAGCTGAGTTGGTAGCTGTGGGGAGAGAGATCTGGTTAGTACTCACGCAATAAGAGATCTGAAAAGGAAGACAAGAACACAGATTAGAATGAAAACAGATAAGTAGATAAGAACAGATCTAAGCACATATCCCCACACCCCATTAAACCAGTCTTCCATTCCTGGAAATTGGTCTTTGTTAATCTGATGGAGAACATTTACCTTGTCTTTTAAGAGGTGTAGGTAAGTTTCTACTTGCCCTATTTATGCCAAAACAGCATTTTTTTTTTTGCCAATAATCCCACAAGCTTCTCCCCGTTGGGCTGTCAGGGCTTCCAGGACATGGAGGTTTTCAAATACAAATATAGGTCATTAAATATGAAATGTCTGATTTTAAATCAAAAGTGTAGTTTATTATATCTCAAACAAGAAGCAGTACAATTAATCAAAGTATGCACCTAAATTATTGACACAGTTTTGCCATTTTAACAGTAGCTTGTTTACGCCAGCAGTGAAAAAGCCTGGAGAATGACTGGCAGTGAAATTGCAAAAGGCATTTTTTTATGGCTTGTTGAGAATTGAATATTTTTCCTTGCAAGAAGTGGTCAAAGTCTGGAAGAAGTGGTAGTCAGTTAGTGAAAGGCTTGGCGAATATGGTGAATGACAGAGAGTTCCCAAATCCAGCTTCTGTAGTTTGAGCAGTCTAGTTTGTACCACATATGGTCAAGTGTTATCTTGCAAGAGGATTGGTCTGTCTTTATTGACAAATCTTGGCTGCTTAATCAAAAGCATCTTATCTTATCACCTCATCCAATTAGCTGCAGTAGACATCCACTATAATCAATTGACCAGGTTTCATGAAACTATAATGGATAACAACAGTGTTGGACCACCAAACAGACATCATTAGCTTTTTTTGATGACTATTCGGTTTTGGACTGTGTTTCAGCACTTCATCTTTATCCAACCATTGTGCCAATCACTTCCAAGTGTCAAAAAGAATCCATTTTTCATCACACATAACCATATGGTGTAGAAATGGTTCACCTTTATGTCGTGACAGCAAAGAAAGGAAAGCTTCAAAATAATTTCTTTTCTGATGCTCTTTTAATTCATGTAGAACCCATCATCTATCCAGCTTCTTTACCTTATCCATTTGTTTCAAATGGTCGAATATTGTTGGAATAGTAACATCAAACTTTGCTGCTAATTCACAGGTAGGTTGAGATGGATTTGCTTCCACTATGGCTTTCAGTTTATCATTATCCACCTTGATCTTAGGTCACCCATGGGGCTTATTTTCAAGATTAAAATCACCAGAATGGAACTTCTCAAACTATTGATATACTGTGCATTCAGTATCCATATCCTTCCCAAACTCTTTGTTGATATTTCAAGATGTCTCAGCTGCATTGGTTCTACTATGGAACTCATATTTGAAAATAACAGAAATTTTTGACTTATCCATGGTTTCACAAAGATTGCTCTAAAAAATATTTGATAGATAATCACAAGCTAAACTGTGCATTTGAAAAACTGAAGATGTATCTTCACAATAAAAATAAAACAAGAAGTGTTAAAGTGAAATGTCAGAGATGTCAAATGTCAAACTTATTACTTAAGGAAATCAGACATTTCATACTTAATAATAGACGCTAGGCTATTGACTTCTAACTAAAGTGCTCCAAATGCTTACATAGTGATATTGAATTATTGTTCTACTACCAAGGAAAGATTCAAAAGTGTCTTTTCAATCTCGAGTTCCAAATGCCATGAAGAGTCCTAAGCACTAAAAAGAACTTAAAACTGTGATATACAAGTGGTTTTTAAATAATACTGTTATCAAGTACATTTGTGTGATACCACTTCATGAACAAAAGAGCCCAAGTTTGAAATTTGACTGGTATTTAAAGTGGAGTACCTGGTAACAAAGGGTGTCCAATAACCAAGTGCATAGTGTCCCTCCTGACCATCTGGGTGGGAACCACTTGTATAGTTTATTGCCACACACAATAAAAAGACCAGTATAATTTACAGATAGGGTCAGGTTAGAACCTGTGACCTCCCACTCTGCAATTTGCTATGCCTCTTCTTCCTCACTGGCACTTCTATATCTCCAGTTTCCATGTATTTGTGCCACTCTGTGGGAACAGAAAACGTTGTGAAAATATTGTATATAAAAGGCCTTTGGTCTAGTTCTGGCAGTTATAGGGCTTAAATTTGTCATTTAACTAAGTCAGTCCAGACTTGTGGTCTTTCCATATACAATCTTTAGTGTCTGGCAACTTAACAATGGGAGCAAGTGAACTACCCCTGTAACAGAGAAAATGGCCAAAAAAAAAAAAAAAAAAACAGGGTAAAAATGTTTTCTGTCTCTTCAAAACCTCCTTATCCTTTTTGAGAATGAAAACCTACATCCCTATCTTAGGCCAGTGGTTGGGAGGGGCAGGAGAATGTCGTTTGTTCCCTGTGCCACAGGAGGTGGCTCAAGGACTTATCCAGATGAAGATCATGAGATTGTCTTAGCCAAAGATGGGATTATGGAATTAATCAGAACTTTAAAACCTCTGTACTTCTGCTCAGAATGAGGACATTGGTACTTTGAGACAGGAGTCTGCCAACCTTCTCATTTGCCAGAAAATTGATAAACTTCTCTTTCCTTCTCCTCAAAATACTTGTCCTCATTCTTCTGATGTGGTCTTGGGGACAAATGCCAAACTTTTGATAACACCCAAAGTTGCACAGACCTGGCTTGTGAGCTGTCTTTGACATCTGGTGATTTGACGATCATTGACATCGTGAGGGTTAGTGTCAGCACCATCTAAAAGTGCAAGAATACCATCTGTGGAATCATACCATAGGATTTGATCACGATATTGTCCTAATATGTCACCCAGAAAATATAAAAATTATTTCCAGTGACTTTATCTGAGCAAGAGACAGTTCTTGGGCTTCCAAAGAGGTTTTTCTATGTCTAGTTGACTCACCAACAGAAGCAGCATGATGTTTTTTCTCTGGTTGTGGATGTAACATCTTGTCATACAACCAGACTGGTTCCACCAGGCACTCACATTGGCAAAAACAAAAATGAGTTTGGGTTCCTTTGTGTAGTCTAGATGTTGGCATAACCAGCAATTACATTGATTAGTTAGCGTGGCCAGGGTTTGAAAGACTGGTGCAAAAGGATGCTGGGGTCTGTGCCTGATCTTCTGGAAAAACAAGGGTTAGTAAGAGCAAGGCATAGTTTGAAAGAAGAGTCACAGGGGAAGATTAAAAGGGATAATGAGATAGGTTGAGGTGATCTCCACTGAGCTTCCAATTGCAGTCTTCGAAGGGGTAGGCTTAAAAGAAGAAGTATTTAAAAAAAGGACCCCTTTTATTTGGAGAGGGGTGATAAAAAGGAAAACAGGAGTTTTTAGATTTAAAAAAAATAGGGTTTATTGATATGTGATCCTTGGAAAAGCTGTCTACTTCAGGGGCCTGGGAATGGGCCCTAGAAATCCTCACTTTCAGGTCACCTATAGTAAATGGTCCTTCAATCGTCTCAGTATAGTTTGGTGTGGTTCACATGAATCCAGGAAGATTTTTTTTTTTTAATTTTTATGGCAGTGTAAGTGGTTAACAGTACTGTAAAAACTTTAATGTACACATGATCTCTTGTTCAAACAGAGTGGCAAGTCTTCTCAGTTGGGGGAGGTCATGCTCCTTTCACCTGTCGATGATATACTACAAGCATATTAGTTAGCACCTGTATGTAGCTAGTCATGGTATTGAATTGTTCACTTAAATCCCCATGGTGTTCAGTCAGCCCAAGAATAGAAAGTTTAGAGGTGTCAATAGGCATGGGATGACAGAACACTGTTTCAAAAGGGGTTTAAACCATGTCTCCTAATTGAAGCATTCCAGATTTTTATAAGGGCCAAAGGTAAGTGCTTCTGGCCATTTAAGTCCAGTGTATTGATAGACTTTTCTCAAAGTCATTTTTATTTCTAGATTTTTATCTTCCACTTGCCCTGAGGATTGGGGATGATATGGGATATGAAATTTTAATGAGTACTCCAGAACCTTTGCAAGCAAGCAGTTTATTTGTGTTGTAAAATGAGTCCTTTGATCTGACTCAATCCAAAAGGAAATACCAAAACAAGGAATAATCTCAGTTACTAATTTCTTTACCACTATTGTAGCATCAGCATACCTAGTTGGATAGCATTCAGTCTATTCACTAATCATGGAAACGATAACCAGTGAGAAAAGCCTAAAGCTGGAGGTAAATCTATAAAATCAATTTGGAGCACCAAAAGTGACAGTCTGGGCCTTTGGGGCCTTCCTGGAGAGTGTTAGTTTACTCCAGAGATTTGGTGAGATTTAGAAATAGTGCACTGGGAAATAATTTGGTCAGAGATATTGTACAGTATCAACTATATATATATTTTTTCTTAATTATCCCCTGTTTGCACATACCTCCCATCAGATTTAGATATAAGCATAGATAAGAAGAGAACATATTTTTACAATGGAAGAGGTCTTTAAAATTTCAAGCTTTGCAGATCCTTTCCATCCCAGATTAACAAATATTGAAATAATCTTTCATTCAAATTAGATACTATTTTAGGGGTGAAAATTGAAAAGAGGCAATAAATATGTAATTTAGAAAAATATTTGTGGACTTATGAACCTGGGAAGCTGGTTGAGCTACAATAATCAGGAAATAACTCTCTGAGGGGGTGATATTTGACCTGAGAGCAAATAGACAAGAAGAAAGCAGTCGTACAGTTCTAAAAAACACCTTTCCAAATAGAGGTTAAAGCAAGTGCAAAGACCTTGAAATACCATCACATGATTCTGAATTTAAGAATTAAAAAGTAAAATCTCTGTGTGAATGGAACACATAAGGAAGTTAGAAAGTAGTGGGAAAAATAGTTGGAGAGGTTGGCAAGACAAATTACATAGGATTTTGGATGTAAAGATAAAAGATGCGGATTTTATTGTAATGGCAATGGAAGCCTTTAGAGACCTGTTAAGCAAAGGAACAAAGTGATTTTATGAAGCCTTTTACAAAATCACTCTGGCTGATATATGCAGGATGGGCCAGAGTGGCCAGAGGACTCATAATTAGAAGGTTGTTAAGGTAGTCCAGGCGACTGACTGGTGGTGTGGAATATGAACTTAGTAAAGAAGAAGATGCAAGAGCTAGATATAGAAATTATAACAGATGAAATAAATTACACATGGGGCTGTGAGACTGTGAAGAGTAAAAGATAGCTTTAATTAACTAGGTGAACCTGATTTTGAACAGATTGAGTTTGAGATACTGGTAGTAGAAGTCCAGAAAGATACCGAAAATGGAAACTAAAGCTCACCGGGATGATTTAGCCAGCCATACAGTTTTGTGGGTCATCAGCCTAGAGGAGATCATTAAACTATTTAAAAAAACAACTGGCTTTTGCCCAGTCACAAGAGTTGGGCTACTTGGTGGAACACTTCTACTCTACAATGCAAAAGCCTGTAAACTAGAAGATGCTGGGGAAGTGTTTAGAATCTAAAAGGAAGAGGTAATGAAGAAAATAGACACATAGCTCTTCCCCTATTCCCAATTAGTGCTATCCTCTTTTCTGGGAAGAACTGAGACCTTTATTATGTTCCTGTGATATAGGTGATACAAGGTAACATAAGCTATATGTATTGAATCTACTTACTTATAGAAGATGAACATGAAAAATGTGTATACTATACTCAATGAGTTATAATTCAATTGTAAAACAAAAACAATGACCTTTTTGCTCCTATTTCAGTATTCACCACAGCATAATATTTTGGTGAAAAGTTGTACAACTGGACTAGTGAGTGGGATTTTCACTATCCCACTCTGCATGGTCTCTTTTAGCAAGCTTCTCTCACTGCCAGTCCCCTCTGTGACTGCGATTATTTTCTTTCCATCCATCTCCTTAACCCTAGTGTATACGCGATCACCTTCCCTCATTTTGTTCTCCTTTATATTTATACCACCTGTTTGTAGATAAATTCAGACATTTTTTTCTTTAAATTTTCCAATTTATATTTTATCAAGACTGATTCAATAAAAGACCAGTAGAAAAGCAAAGCAAATCACATAAATGATCATCCATAGAATATGTGTGTGTGTGTGTTTTGTTGGTGGGAGGACAGGTGTGAATACTTGTACACTAATAATTTTTGTCTCTGAGGGATGAGATATCTTTGATTTTTTTTCATATATTAAAAATGTGTGAAGAATCATCTCACAAAAGACACGTCCTCTGAAATCATGAAGCAGTTAAATTTTCTATCTGAACGGAAAGTTTAAAATTCTAAATCTTAAAAGTACCCCTAAACTTAGCCAATAATCAGAAACTCACAGCCTTTCAAAAAAGCAGCATATAAAAACAATTAATTTGTCTCCATCTTAATTAAATGATGAAGCAATTCAACCAACTCAGCTTTTAAATTTAATCATAATTAATCTAAATAGGTACAGAATGCTTTATTACAGTGGCTCAATAAGAGACTGCAGGCATCTGGCAGGAGCATTTCAACTCTATAGGTTGCTCCATTTATTCAGAAAGTGATAACAGGGCAGAAAATCATTAAAAAGTTTTTTGCTGAGATGACAGTGCAATTTCCCATGTTTGTCTCTGGATATACTCTAAAGTATATGAACCTCACTCACATTTAAAGTCTATTTATAAGAGTTCTTAGACCTGACATCAAAAACATGAGTGATAAAAAGAAAAAAATTGATAAATTGAAACTCATCAAATTAAAATTTTTGTTCTGCAAAAGACCCTGTAAAAGAATGATATGATAATTTAAGCTGTAATAAAGACTTCTATATCAAAATTTTTACACATATTTGTATGTAAAATATAATTTGATCCTATCTTGTATAGAATACATAGCCGTCCAACATAATAGTTGTGTTGCACCTATAACAATTTGAAATAAAATATATGAGCATTCTAATTGTTTTCATCAGAATAATTGGCTCTGATGAATTTCCATAGTCTGCTATGTATTACTGAAAGCAGAAATCCTCGCATTAATCTTAAAAAAATTATTTAATCTCCCACCTTCAAAATAGCAATTAATTTTCTACAAAAGCCATTTAGACGTAAAGATTAAAAAAGATTTGTCTTATGCAGATTACTTAATGATAAATTGGACAAATAAGAGAGAGACAGACAGAAACAGAGAAAGCGAACAAGAGAGATTGAAAGAGAGAAATGCAGAGACCTGTTTATAGGTATAACATAGGGTCTGAATAAGTGTAAATTATTAACTCATGATTTGAGTACTAGTGGGTGACTGAAAAAGAGGTGGCAGATATGAGAAAAAAATTTACATAAATTATTCATACCTACTATTTTTTTCACTATTTTGTTAAAAAAATATAGCATAAATGCAAACTTTTTGATAATACGTTGACAATCTGTAAGGCAGGTTTAAAAAATAGGACAAAAGTTAAAATGGAATAGTAGAAGGCTATGTTTGTAAATCTGAACACAATCAACTAGAATTAAAATTATCCAAGTGACATAATTCTTTTTGATTATGAATTTCAAAATGAAAAAGAGAAATTATGTCTAATGAATATTCTAAATTACTATATATATTTTCAAAGATGTGGATGAATTAACACTGAAATTAGTAGAATAGCTTTTAAATTTCTGTATTTTTCTTTTAAAATATAAACAAAATTAACATTAACTCATGATAGACCTTTGAATTTACTTTCACTCAACAGTGAGTTACTTAGAATGCCTGAAGATTTCAACAACTGGTTCTACAAATTTGACATCCACAGGAAAAAAAAAAAAAAAAACACCTAAACTGCATTTTACAAAAATGAACTAAAAATATACAGACCTATATGTGAAACATAAAATTATGAAATATTGAGAAAATCTTCAAAACCTGGGACTAAGTAAAGAATTTTTAGACTTGACACCAAAAGCATAAGATAAAAAAAAGACAGATAAAATGTATCTTATCAAAATTAAAAATGTTTTCCCTGCAAAAGTCCCTGTGAAGGGGATGAAGAGACAAGCTATGGACTGGGAGAAAATATTTGCAAACCACATATACAAGAAAGGACTTGTATCTAGAGTATATAAAAAACTCAACAGTAATAAAACAACTGATTAGGAAACAGACAAAAAATATAAACACACATTCACTAAATAGGACATTCATATGGGAATTAAGTTCCCTAAAAGATATTCAATATCATTAGCCACTAGAGATGTGCAATTTAAACCACAATGAGATATCACACTTTATCAGAATGGCTAAAATTAAAAATAGTGATAATACAAATGCTGACAAGAATAAAGAGTAACTGGATCACCATATATTGCTGGTGAGAATCTAAAATGGTGCAGCCATTTAGGAAAAGAATACTGCAGTTTCTTCAAAAAACTAAAAATGCTCTTACCACACAACCTAGCAATTGCACTCTTAGGCAACATATGTTCACCCCAAAACCCCGTGTAGTGGCTACAATCAAAAGAATAAAAACAAAAGCAAAAAGAAAATTGTGGTTCTGGTGTTCAATAAGCATTGGAATATTAAATCTAAAAGGGAAAATCAAAGGTTGGATGTATAAAAAAAGACTCACATTATTTGTCTCAAATTATATTTCCCATCTTTCTATTAATTATCTCTAAGGGTACTGAGCATTAATTATCTTATTGAGTGTTCACATAGAACCTAAAATACTGACAATTTAAGGGAATGTTGGTTTATTTGTTAATTATTTTCTCCTTTGCTATTATTATGTATTTATTTGAAGAACACCATGAAGATATGTTTAAATTTAAAAAACAAAGAAAGATTATGACTATGAAAAAAATCAATAGCAAACTATTAGGTATGGCAGTTCAATGATGCCATTAAAGTTTCTTTCTTTTCAAATAGATTTGGCTGCATTTGATCCCAATCTGTATTTCAGTAATTTATAATTATTTTGGTGGGAGGGTATTATCTGGGAAACTGCTGAAAGTTTTAGGACCTTTTCAAAGGAAAGTGAATAAGCACACAAAGTGTATGTACAGTTTCAGTGGACTAACCATTAGATGCTAGTGATTAAAACTCTTTTAACCATTACATGATCATTGTCTTATCAAATAAAGGGATCTTCATATCAAATATATAACTTGATACATATTGTCTTATTGTTCTTATAAGTTTGGAAGTAGGTATACAAGGGGAAAATGGTATATAATCAAAAATATTCTTGAATCTCTCTCAAATTACCAAATTAATAATATAGTCATATATAAAAATATAAATTACTATAAATATTGCATTCAGAACTACAAAATATGTAATTCCATTGAGGAACTATACTCAAAAATTAAATCATTCCAGGCTTTGACGACTTAGAACATTTCGGCAACTCTCTGCGTTGGTACTTTATCTAGAATTAATTATGTAATTTGATTAGGTTTAAAGGCATTAATGACTCTGCTTGCCTTGGTAAAGGAGATACTTCTAATTCATGGCAAAAAGTGGCAAACGGTTACTTATATTATCATCTATAGACATTTGTAATCAAGTGCCCATATAAGACAAAGTTTTTAGTGACCAGGTATAATACCTAGTAAAAATGAGTATAACAGGCTGGTTGGTTGCTTGTAAGTGCACTAAAGAACTTGGGGAAAGAAAAGGATGTTCTCAGGGCTTAAATCCTTAGCTTGAAGTCCAAGTGAGTAATCAGAAACCTTCCATGACTCCCCTCAAAGGAACATATCCTCTGTAGTTCCAGGACTGACATTTCTGAAAACCAAACTAAAAGCCTAACGTTGCAGATGGCTGAATTTTAATGCAAAATTTAATTTCTAACCTCTCATCATCTCTTTTGATAAAATCAGGGCATCGATTAGTAGGGGAAGGGATCCTGAAAATTGAGATAATGGCCATATTGGCAGAATCTCACAAAGCTGAGGGACTGGAACACTTAATTTCTGATAGGCCTCCTAGTAGAAGCATCACTCTTCTGTATTTGAGGAGGTGAGTCTCCCCTTGCCTGAAAAATTTAAGAGCTCCCCACCCAAGGAAGTTTTCTTGTAGTATGTTCCTGATCATCCATTGGTTCTATCCTCACCACTCTCTTTGGTACTAGACCTATATCAGACTAAAATCCCAGTAGGCTCCAGTAGACAAGGTTCAAAGAATGATCCATGAAGAGGTATTGACACTCAAGAAAAGGATTATATAATTTGCTAATTTAGATAGACAGAAACTTGGGGAACATGTATGAGAATACATTCTAAGAGTGGGAGAACCACTAAATGAAGTCACAATGCCAAGACATTATTTGTTGTACTATAGAGGAAGGTATCAAAAGTCTCATAGATATTGGAATGCTTAAGTAGATTTTTCATGTCAAATCTGCTCACTTACCCCTTAATTATGTCTCCTAGGAGAGTCCACAGGACACTCTCTAAAGGGAGTCTATGAAACATAAGTTTTTAAGAGGAGCCCTGGCATCCTTAATGAGGTCTTTGATAGGTATTCTCTGTAGGCTAAGAATTACAGTGGGAATATATTTCTTCAGGTGTTAAGGTTTGGGCCATCCTTACCAGACAAGGAACCATGAGAGGAAAGGGAATACAGAATGGCAGTTGTCTTTGTCAGTTAGGCTGCTATAACAAAATGCCACAGATTGGGTGGCTTATAAACAAAAGAAATTTATTGCTCATAGTTCTGGAGGCTGAAATTCCAAGATCAGGGTGCCAGTATGGTCAAGTTTTGGTAAGAACGCTCTTCTGGGTTGCAGACTGTCATCATTTCCTTGTGTCCTAACATGATGGAAAGAGGGCTAGAGAGTTTCTCGAGTCTCTTTTATAAGGAAACTCATCCCATTCATGAGGTCTCCACCCTCATGACCTAATCACCTCTCAAAGGCCCTCCCAGCTATGATCACACAATCATTTGCAAAATAAGGACTCCAAGAGTTTGACTGTTTCCCTTTAGGTTTACAGTTTTGTGTATGTATGTATAAACCAATTTTGTTCCCCTAACGTTTAACATAATATGTGTTAATAGTAATGAACCTCATATTTCAGTATGTAAGTTATAAGATATCAAAAAGGGAGCCCGATGCAGTAAGAGGAAAGTATATTAACCAAAGATGAATAAAAAAAAAATTGTATTCCATTCAGTGAGAGGGGTAGCCTGTATTCAGTTGTGCAAGGTATAGATATATCCCATTATGTAGAAGAATGAATAAGTTATTATCTTTCTGGTTAAGAGAGATGAAAATATATGCTAAGCTGACAAGGGATAGTGTGTGGCTTTGCACTGGGGCAGTTTAGCAAAGCAGAAACTACATTTCCCAGAATTCTTTCCCTATATGGTTCACAAGAGTAATTTGTTTTTGTGAGATTTTGATTTAACAGCCATATTTTTATCCTCTGAAAGTTGATGCAGGGCACCAGACATTGTGCCCATTCACATACATAATTACTGTTCTGCTAGCAAACTTTGTTGGCATGGAGCAGCAGCAGACCTGCAACTCCTCTAGACTATACCAAATCTTCCCCTCCAGCTTTCCTGAGTCTTCAGCCAACATGTCCAACTCTGTGGTGAAGGACTTCCACTTCTCCATCAGAGGTTGGAAGTGGTGAGAGACAGAAATGCAAGTTCTGGTTTGACCCCATGGGTCCCAGTCATTCTCACAGATTCCAGTTTGTTCATGTTCTCGTCCACATCTAGGTTTCTTTTCTTTTTTACTGCTGGACTAACTGATCTATGGCAAATTTGGCTAAATAATTAACACAGAGACAACATCCATGCACAGACTCTTCCACCAATGTGACAATGGTTCGAGATCTGACCCTTGTAATAACTATATCATTTATAGTGGCTCTGTTTCCTTTAATGACCTTGACTAAGATGGATGGATGGATGGATGCGTAGATAGAGGATATAATGATAGCAAAAGAAGTTATATCAGAAAGTGGTATTTCAATACTGCATTGTTTTGTATTACCTAAAAAAAGTAACATATAATTCCAAAATTTGTGTACAGAAGCAAACAAACAAAAAACAAAAACAACATAGGCATGGGCAATAAATAAAGGAAATAAAACAGGGCACAAAATATTTTAGTGTCTCTTTGTTGAACAAATTAAAAATACAAAAATGCTTTCAAAGCATACAATTTAATTTAAAAAACACTACATTGCCTATTATTTAGGTGGTATATTGAAAGACTGTTATTCTAGATTTTTACAAAGTTTGAAGTAATTTAATCTAAATTACATAAATATTTCTACCTTAATAAAGAACATAGTGTCTGTCTTAAAATAATAGACTAAAAAGCAAATGTAAATAATGACTATATTGCCATACTTTTAAAAACATCCTTTTTGGTGGATGCAATAGCAATTATAATTTGTAGAGTGCTTGCCTGGTGCCAGGAACTATGCTAATGGCTTTATATTTATTAATTTTGCCTTCACAATACTTATAAAATAGGTGCTATTTTAATCCCAGTTTACAAATAGAGAAAGAAAAGCCCAGGGAGATTAATTTGCCTGAGGAAATAGGTCTAGTAAATAAGAGAACCAGAAGTTGAACTTTTGGTTCAGAATTGCATAGTTCACATTAAAACTTGAAAGTATTTTAAAATATTTTCATTAATTTCAGATGTTTATTCTATCTGCAGCCTTATTCCTAAATGCATAATTATCCTGCTATATCTTGTTGTTTCAGTTATCAGTACTGCCTATCAATTTTCTACTATAGAAGATGAAGTTTTAGAGCACTCATTCTGCATCAAACAAAAACATTTTCTCTTATCACATTCTTTCGATAAAGTTTGTCACAGTTAGTTAAGTAGATATTATAGATTACATTTTCATGATCATGTAAATATTGGTCACCTCTGATCTCTATAATGTCCTCAACTCATATAATTTGAGAGTGGTTAGGCGTTTATATTATCTGTAGAGAACAACAGCATGTGTTGGAAAGGTTCTCTTTTTTCCTATTCTTATCATTACATCTTCTTCAATTTTCAATACTCTGGTATAGTCAATGAAATTTAATGTATATCTTTTTTTTTTATTATTATTTTGGAGGCATCCTTCCTGGAACCCTCCCTCTGTCTCCTCCAGTCTAGTTATCACTAGAATGGAAATGATTTTCCTCTTCATGCTGGAATTTCCTTTTTCCTCTCTCCTATGTGAGATCTCTGTTGCATAGATCCTATCATCTCTTTCTTTCTTTAAATCTCTCAATATCTCATTTTGTAGGAGCATGTTTCCCAGTAGCATCATGATAAAGGGTCCCTGTGAGGTAAAAAATTATTGTGAATTGAAAGAGAATACCTAATTTGTTATAGAATTCTAAATTGGAAATCATTTTCCCTAGGAATTTCTAGGGCAATTATTACACGTTCCAACTTTGCTTCTGAGAAAGCCCACGGCATTCTGTTGCTCGCCCATTGTATTTAATTCATTTGATCTCTTTCAGGAAGCTTTTAGATTCCTTCTTTTTAGATTATAAAATATCAGGATGAGATACCTTTATGATGTAGGTCTTCATTCATTGTGCTGGACTCTCTGGGATATTTTTAGGCTGAAAATTCATGTACTTGTAACAGGGAATTTTCTTGTGTTATTTCTTCCATAATTGCCTATTTTCTATTTTCTTTGTTCTGACTTTTTGGAATTCTCTAACTCTGTTCTCATTTTACAATTCCTAATAGTGGGATGTTACATTTCCTAAACTAAGCCTGCTATTTTCTTTTCTATACTTTCCAATCTGCCATCATGTCATCTCCTTATTGTAATTTGTAGAATTTTATTATTTTTTAAATATTTTTAAATTTCTAGAAGCATGGTATTATTCTCTGAAAATTTATTTTTATAAGATTTCTTATTGTTTCATGGATATACTTGTTTCTCATTTTTCTGATAACCTAAATCTAGATGTATGCATATTTTTATTATATAACTATATATTATATATATACACATACATTCATACATAACTGATATTTATAGTTTCTTTTCTTTCTCATATTTATTCCATATCTTCTTGAGTTCCTTTTCTTCTGATTATTTATAATGTTCCAACTTTCATGTTAAAGTTTCTTTCCTATATCTACTGAATCTGAGATATCATTCATATTTAGTGGTGAAGCATTAGAAAGATGATTGGCAGAGACAGAATGTCAACCAGCATGCTCTACTAGAGGATGATGAAATCATTAAGTTGGTTTCTGCATTGGAGGTCCTCCAAAATTCAATGAGTAGTTTCTCTTTAGTGTGTCATTGATTTTTACTTAATGCTGCTGTTCTGTGGCAGTATTTAATCTCTGACCTCAGCAGAGCAAATATCACCAGAATATAAACATATTATTTTGTCAGAGTTGGAAGTTAGTAGGGATAGGCATTCACTTAGTGCTGCAAAACAGTGAAGATCTGTGTCTTACTGATCCTTCCATGATATGTGACCTACTCTTCTAACTCCACCCTGGAAACATACTCACTGCTTTTGAAAGTATCTAGTGCCTTCAATTCTTGAGCTTCTCCAGAGTTCTATTCTGTAAGTTTAATGTCAGTTTTCTGTGGTTTATTATGTTATTTAGTACTTTTTCATACACTTTCTAGTTGTCCTTTCTACTGTGGTCACTTCTCCCATTTTTCTGACCCATATGAGCATTGCTTTTTAAGCTTTTTTTATTTGAACTATTAAATTAATTTTTCTTGAGAAAGAAGATATAACTATGGCTGGTCATACTGAACAATAGAAATTTTTAAAAAATTAAATTTAGCAGTCAAATTATGTTGTCTATATAGTTTAATTGGTATGATTTGTAATAAGAACAATTATAAATGGGAAGTCCAAGCCAGAAAATTCCAACAAGAATCTTGGCTGCAATCAAATTATGATGTCAATTTACTGACATTTGTTGTCACCAAGGTACTTGTCTAACGTAATCATATTATACCTGAGTATAATAATAATAAGGAGTATTTCATTATTTATAAAAAGTCAATCTAAATGATTAAGGTGGGAAACACTATGCAAATTAAGTTTGGTTTCCATGATTACATATACAGATTGTATTTTAAGAAACTATATAACAACATGACACTAAGTCCCTAATTTTTGTGAACAGCATTGATAATGTGAATGCCTATTGATCATCAAGTTTAGAAATGATATAAGAAGCACTAGGAGCAAACTTCCAGCTTAGGAAAGAAATAATTTGGAATCAGATAAAAGGATTATGTTACACAGGATTCTGTCTAGTGTTTATAGTTTTGCTTTCTGTTTATGAGTTAGGCGTATGCAAATGGAAATCTCAGCACAGATTTCTGACCTCTTTTCTAACTCCTTGACAGGATAACTCAGCCATAAAAATTGCCTTAGCTAATTGCCTTTAGCCTACTAAAAAAACAAAACAAAACAAAAATCTTCCACATACCTTTCATTTCTCATCAATTCTCCACTGTCCAACGGACTCTGACAGCTTGATATTCACAGCTCTTGAGGATTCTCACATTAACTAATGTGAGCAGAAAAAGGAAGTCCCCAAACTTCATATTTCCTGTGTGACATAGGAAAGATCATGCTAAATATATATATAACACCACCAAACAAACACAACTTAAGAAAACTTTAATGAAAATAAAATGTGAGCACTTGAGGATAGGCAATTAGAGTAATTTCTAGGAGAGTACTGAGGGGCAAATGGAAGCCATAGGGGCACAGTGGTCATTGGACAAATGGGCAGCTCTCCGTCAGGAGTAAACAATGATGCTGGGGCTCAGAACTCTGTGGGTATGCAGAGGGCTACACCTATTCCCAAGAATGTTAGACGTTGTGATGGGCAAAAGAGAAGCAGATTCCTTTAGACTCCTCTAAGCAATTTAGAGTAAGTCTAATGAAGCAGAAAGACCAATGTCTGCATGGGACTAATCTTATAGGGACAGACACAGCTTAACACAGGTACAGCAGAAAAGGGATAGAAGGACAGATAGTACTTGCTGAATGATTTAAAATCAGGTGTACTATCATGACTCTGTAGCAAATGACATAAGGCTAGCTAGCTGGAATCAATGTTAAATACATACTCTGAAATTATCTCTATCAAATACTAAAATTCCTTAATATTATTTATAATAAAGCCAGAAACTAAGTATATTTTTGGTGCTTTATATGATGAAGATCCTATATGAGTAATATCAATAGTTGGAATTGTGAAAGTGAGTTTCTCAGTACAGTTTTTATGGTATATAATTAGTACTCTATAACTTTGTAAGGGATAAAAGAAATATGAGTTAAAGATTATGAAAGAAGGCCGGGCGCGGTGGCTCACGCCTGTAATCCTAGCACTCTGGGAGGCCGAGGTGGGCGGATCGTTTGAGCTCAGGAGTTCGAGACCAGCCTGAGCAAGAGCGAGACCCCACCTCTACTAAAAATAGAAAGAAATTATATAGACAGCTAAAAATATATATAGAAAAAATTAGCCGGGCATGGTGGCACCTGCCTGTAGTCCCAGCTACTCGGGAGGCTGAGACAGGAGGATCGCTTGAGCTCAGGAGTTTGAGGTTGCTGTGAGCTAGGCTGACGCCACGGCACTCACTCTAGCCTGGGCAACAGAGTGAGATTCTGTCTCAAAAAAAAAAAAAAAAAAAAAGATTATGAAAGAAAATGATGAAGAGAAAGAAAAATTTTATGGGAAGACTAGTACAATTTCTGAAGATGGAGGTTACTGCAAGTATTAAGCTACATTACTAAGATTTTCTAGGCACTCTAAGATATCAGGCCTACAAGATTGATGTGAGGGATATTTGATAGATAAAAAGCCTGTTTTTGCTTGGCTTTGACAATTTATAAATTCCAGAATCATGTGTAATGGCAGGGCAGGATCAAAAGGCAGACAATGGAAGTGAGGTAGTTAAGATAGAACTCCAGATAAAAGCCATAAAAATATAAGAAATATAAACAATAACAACATAAAAGTTATAGAAGCTCTCAGGTAAATATCAGGCAAAATTTTGGCATCTGGGCTAGTAAGTCAAGACAGTCAGTGCATGACAGTAGCAATAGCAATCAGCAACACAGGACAATCCCACTACTTAGGCATAATAGGCATTAATTAATCTTCAACAACAACGTTTCTCTTAGACTGACTTTTCTTGTAGTGACAGTTGAAAGTTGAAAATGATAAGTTAAAAACTAAACTGGAAAAAAAAATCTATGGACACTTAGTAAAATTTATTTAATCAGTAAGTTAATAAATTTTTCTTTGTTTTATTTTGTTTTATAGACAGAGTGAAATCTTGCTTAAAAGCATAAACTCTGGTCCTCGAATGCCTGGGTTTGAATGTTGCCTGTAAAATCCACTAGATCCATGATTTAGAGTAATTTACTTCATGGTAAATTACTTCAAGTTTATCTTCATAGTCCTTATGTATCTTATGACAATGTATTTCCTAATCCAGTTTTTAGAACTAGAACAAAGACCAGTAAACCAGATGTCTCTCAGAATCATGCTCATAAAGTATTAGACCAGCTAATATATCTTAACCTTGTGCTAGTGAATGAGGGGAAAAATCTTGAAGTGAATCATTTCTGATGTTAGAGCTTGTACCAGATAAATTGATAATAATTTTCATAATGCTGATAGTAAATTAGCATCAAGTTACTCTTATGTACAGTGTTTTTAAAAATTATCTCTATTAGTTTCTTTTGTTACTGTAACACCAACCTGAGTTAGGAGACTAAAGTTTAAGAGATTAAAATGTGAACTAAAATACAGGTCAGAGCTGTAGTCAAATGTGAGCAGTTTAACTGCAAGGACTGACTCCACACCACATCTGAAGATGAATTCTGGGACCTTTTGGGCATTATTTCCAGGCACTTTCACCATGTTGCTGACTGTTTTCCAAAGAAAGCAGATAAATCATGTGGGTGATTTCACTAGTCCTGTGAGTCCAGGAAACTATGAGGGAAACTAACAGAAGTCGTAACTATTAATACTTACACAAGCCAACCTGTGCTACATTGAACAGACAGCATCAGAATTAAAGTGATTGTATAATGACTTTGACTCATACTTCATGGTTTAGAAGGCATCCTAACATCACTTTTCAGAATTTCATTGTGCCTGTGCTATGTGTAATTCCTAAAAGTCAAGTTTCATGCCATTATATATGACATTTTTTAAAAGCACTCTTAGGACATAGACTTTGAATACATTTACAGGAAATGTAGAAATATGATCTTCTTGAGATACGAAAAGCAAATGCAGAACCACAATGCCACTTTTCAGCACATTGTTTAAGAAGTCATGGGAAAAAATATATATTCTTGTGGTCCATTTTCTTGATAGTAAGAAGAACCTCCTGAATGCCACATCATAGTATCAGCCCATAAAAGGTATATCAATCTATGCTGCTGTTTCTGTATCTTCAAAAATTTGGTTGATGAGAATATATCATACAAGATTTTAGGCCCAAATACCTATTAAAAATCATTCTATCCTTTAATAATGCAGTCTAAAAGATACCAATTTCATTAATATGCTTCCAAAACAGATTTTTTGAAAAAGTCATTTTGCAAATAGTATTTTAAATTAAAATATTAATATAAGAGAAAAAATCTCTACTGTGCACAGTAGGATCAAATAAACATTTAATCATATACCTAGGCTTCTTTTTGCACAGCATTATGCAGTAAAAGTACATTTGACAGTATATTCTAATCCTTCATCCTATTTCCAGGCTAATACCAACTGTTATCATTTTCCTGATAACAATAATAGGCCACAACATATATCCCATTGCCATGTGCTATTAGCAATCACTTATAACAGCAGACTCTTCAGTTGAATAGATAAGACACAGCAGGATTTAGGGAGAGTAGCCAATAATCAGCAGGTTTATTGGATCTGCCAGCAGGTAGATTATTTTAAAACTTAAACCTGCTGTGATTTGGTTTTCTGAAGAGTCTGTTTGTATTTTTGTTGTTGCTTTTGCTATATCTTTTGCAGTGGTGAATTTCAGATTAGCATACACTATCAAGAAATTCTGACACCTAGATCAGAGGGAGTTAATTAGTCACCAGTAGGGGTCATTATCAGTGAGTTTGCACTTAACACTGGAGAAATAAGGATTGACAGTTTTAATTATGTGGTTGCAAGAAAACCAATTTTATGAGTGTATTTTCAGTATCTTGACTTATATGCATTTATTTATTGTATCAGAGTTGGTTGACTTAAGAAGAAAACATCTTCAAATACAACAAAGTGATAAATTAAGTTGTTGACACTGGAAAATAGTGGAGAAAATGAATAATTAACTAAATGGTTTTTCTCCTAAACTTCTTAAGTAATATTGAACCTGGCTTCAAAATAGCATTTTATAATTATAGTAGCCAATAGGTATAAATTATTGAAGCTTATTCTTCTCTAGGCACTGTGCAATAGTGTATCATCATTATTTCTTATCCTCATAACAATCTACTAAGGTAGTTACATTTTACCCATTTTAGAGCTGGGAAAAATGAGTCTAAATTAATTTAAATAATTTTCCCACAGAACAGTTAATTAGCATTCAATCAGTTCCTAAAACTATGGTAGTCCAGAAAGTTAAGAAATCTGAAATGATTCATCATAATCACAGTCTTGCTGCCTCCTTTTGGTAATAACAATTATTTTTATAGCAACATAAAAAAGTCTCATGAAAAACAAAATTCAGCTACATCTGAATTAAACAATAAAGAATTTGTTGGCTCAATAACTGAAAAACTCAGAGGCAGAGTGTGACTTAGAAGTTTAGCTTAATTATCAAAGACCTAGTTTCCATCCATTGTGCCATCTATACTTTTGTCTTTGTTCAAGGCTGCTGCAGCAAATATAAGACAGAGATCAGCAACAACCCAGGTGCATGAGCATCTTATCATATCCAGCAGGAATAAAGGAGAACCTTGCCACAACCATCAAAGTGAAGTTTTGAAGTTCACACTAATTGGGTCTCTCTAAACAGGTGTTTAGAGACTAATGCCATATACTAATTGCTAAGACATTTCTACATAACACTAGGACTGAAGAGCCTATATCTCAGAAAGGATCTGGACCTAAAATGAGAAAAGTCTTGATGTTTTCAAGGAATTCCTAAAAATGCCAATGATACTGAATATTGTGAGAAAAAACAAGTGTAGCAAACATTGAGGCCGAAGATATTGATAGATGACAAGCGATCTCATAGGCCATGTTAAAGAATTTAGGTTTTATTCAGTTTAATAAATAAGTGTCCATAGGTTTTAGAAAAAAAGAAATATGATATAAATTAGGTTTTAAATTGATTAATCTGGCTCTTGGGTGGAAATATGATTTCTAGAGAATGGAAGCAGGGAGTTTGTTAACCTTACCAGTAGTGTGGGGAAGGGATAATGTTTACTAGGACCAGAATTGTATCACTGAAGATGGAGATTAGTAAATTGACTCAAAATACATTTTGTAGACAGAATCAATGGGACATACAGATGGCTTTTCATAAGATATTTTGAGTAAACTATTTTATTACCAAATTATGTCTTGATAGATTACCTGATTAACTTTTTCAGGAATTTTGGGGAGATAACCAAAACTGATTAGTAAAGGATGGGGGTAGAAAAGAGGTTCTAAATAGAGAAAAATACATGCCTTTTTTAGGATTCCCTTCCCCATTACATAGATTAATAGGGAATTAAGATGATTTTGAAGATTAGACTGAATTTTGAAGATCTCTACTGTTCAAAGTCCTGATCTCCAGTAGGTCTTGGTGAGTTAGTTATCAATAGGGAATTTTCATGAACCTCTTCTCACAGCTCTTCTGTGTCCTCTCACACTAGGAACTAGGAGTTTACATCAAGAAAATATCATTGACATCTTCCAATAAGATGTCAATTATGTCCATAATCAGCAACCTAAAATATGTGCATTTCTACTCTATGTTACAAAATAAAACCATGGTTAATTCCAGTCAAAACCTACATTTTGATAGCTAAAATTCATGGAAGACTGATTTCAATTTATTCACTTCAACTTTTCATCAGCATCTTGAATTTTATTAATTAATGTAGGTTCACCGTTATAGAAGAGGGTATCTAAACCACAATATTATCCCTTCTATAATTGATTATATTATTTTTGAGGGAGGTACATATAATCCGCTTGCATTGTGAAACTTAATTTATTTAACAAATGGTCCTATTAACCTAAATATTGTCTTTTGTCATTGTAAGAACTGGTTTTTTTTTTAGAACTTTGACCACTAAATCACACAATGCCCTTTAAAAAGACCTATCAGAATGTATCTCTACATTCAGTTAAACAAATGTTGAAATTCTGAGAAAATGCTTTTAGTTATAGACACAGTGAGTCTTAAATTTATATTTTCTTTTTCCTTTGGGTAGATACCCAGTGGTGGAATTGCTGGATTCACAATTGCAAAGATGTGAAATCAACCCAGGTGCCATTTGTCCAGGGTAGTAAAGGCCCACTTAGGGAGTCAACACTGGAATGTATAGGTGGATATCAACAAAGTTCCAGCATGAATGAAAGAAAAATACATATAAAAATAAAATTGTAGTATCTATCAAACCATTGTATGTTTGGCACCAGACAAGTGGAAGCATAATGAATAGAACATCAGTTGGTAAAGGAAGGGATTACTGAGGGGTGTGAGAGATAAAAATTCATCACTTGGCTTTGTATTGGAAGTTATCAAATATAAACTTTGTCATGAAGGCAATGAAGGAGGGTAAGAAAGGGGATTTCAAATAAATGCCTGACAATGAGACATAAATATTTAGTAAGATTATTCCGGAAATAACATGTAGGATAGAAGATAACATGCTTAAAGATTAAATTCCAGTTAGAAGATAGTTGAAATAGTTCATTCATCAACAATCTTTATTGGATTCCTACCAGTAGTTCTGGGCATCTACTTGTAGATCTAAAGATCCAAAATTCGAGTGATATATAATCATTTAATTCAGGAAATCATAGTTTCTTTCTAGGTTGAAGACAAAAGTTGGGGAGGGAGGCTGATTACAATTCAGGGTCATCAGTGAATTTATTTAGCAATCTACCATATGCTTCCTCAAGGTTCTGTGTAGGCTTTTAAAAACCCTTTTATGTAATACACTGAATTATTGCTCCCAGTCTTTGTTTTCTCCCTGAAATAGGATATTATCCTATATGAATATGCCCATTGTCATATACTTTCCCGTGACTCACAGGAATTGAGGAATACATCCCAACCTCCAGTGATTTTGGGCTTGCTCAAATATCATGCTTTGACCAAGAAAAACTAGGAAGATGTGATGATGGACTGGTTCTGAGCTGAGAATTTCAAAGGTTTTATAGGTTTCCATTTGATTTTCTTGATCACCTGCCCTCTGCTCTGAGAACAGTAAGTCTCAAATAGTGCTTGCTCCTTTAACCTGAGTCCTCAAATGAAAAGATATGTGAATCAGACCTGAATTGACCTGCAGCCTGAGCTCAGCCAAATCCACCCAAGCCCAGCAGAGTTAGTATAGTCCAGAAGAGACAGGCAGAAGTGCAGCTAAGGTGTAGGTATCTATTGGGCTAAACCACTGAATTTTGTGCCTATTTTTTACGCAGCATAGTTGCAGTAAAAATGGAATATTACACCTCAGCTTTTACATTTGAGAGATATATAGATAGATATATACATACAAATACACATCCATATGAGCATATAAAACATACATATACATATATGTTTATGTGTATTTTGAAAGTGTATATATAACTACATATGTATATTTTGAGATTATATAAATAGTGGGGTGCGTGTGTGTGTGTGTGTCTATATATATGTATTTCTCCCCTACTAAATATTAAGCCTAACTTTTTCAGGATTCTTGGTAATATATTTCTTTACATCAGTCACAGTAGGTAGTTGCAGTGCTTTGTAAAAAGTAGAAGAAAAAATACTTTTTAACTAACTGTCAAAACATATTTATAAATTTTTTATCTGCTCTTCTTAATTTTTAAAAATATTATCCTACAAATATAGGTTTCCTTTTCTCTTCTTCATATGTAAACTTCCTCAAAAAAACAGAATCAATCAATAAATTCTTATTCTTCTGTACATCTCCACAGAACTACTTTATGTTGACAATCTATGTTAGACAATTATTGTTGATTAAATAGTTACTACTATCAAGTCTAACTTATCTGGGGTAAAAAATTCACAATGAGGCCGGGCGCGGTGGCTCACGCCTGTAATCCTAGCACTCTGGGAGGCCGAGGCGGGTGGATTGCTCAAGGTCAGGAGTTCGAGACCAGCCTGAGCGAGACCCCGTCTCTACTAAAAAAATAGAAAGACATTATATGGACAACTAAAAATCTATATAGAAAAAATTAGCCGGGCATAGTGGCGCATGCCTGTAGTCCCAGCTACTTGGGAGGCTGAGGCAGTAGGATCGCTTAAGCCCAGGAGTCTGAGGTTGCTGTGAGCTAAGCTGACGCCACGGCACTCACTCTAGCCTGGGCAACAAAGTGAGACTCTGTCTCAACAAAAAAAAAAAAATTCACAATGCCCCATTCTCTTGACAAGTGTAGATTTTCCAAACCATGGAAAATGAAAGAAAATAATGTATGTTACTCCAGAATCACTACATTATTGGTTCCCTAAATTACTGTATCACATTGTACATTAATATTTTTTTCTTTTTCAATGTATCAAATAGGAGATTATTATGTACTCTAAGTTCAGAGAAGGTACATAATTAGCCTTGCTTTTATACGAAATTATCACTTCACTTTTTTTTGAAAGTATCCAACTCATTAGATGCACGTTCTTTGTGTTCATCTACTTGAACTTTAGTGGTAACAGTGAGAAATTATTTCTGTTGCATTTGATGCAGTCTAACCGTCACTCATTTCTCTAACTTAAGAGTGACTGGAATGGATTAAAGGAAAACTTCAGAGTTTAAGAAATGTTTCACGATTGCTTCTTTCTGACCTGAAGACATTGATATATGACTTCTTAGATGAAAGAAATTTCCTGTTCTCTCTGCCCATAGACTGGATGCTTTTCTATTTGAAAATATGAGTGGTTAATGTTAGCCTTCCATGGCTCTGACACCTTATTTGAGGTTAGTGATGGTCGAAACTTTGGATACTTATTCTCTAAACTTTCAATTGCCTAACTTTTCTAAAATTCTATATATTTATTTCTATTTCTTTTATCACCATCTGCACCTTAATAAAGAAGAAAAAAAATTGACTTTCAATTTATTATAATAATCTTAGGAAAAAAGCCTAAAACTCCAATGAAACTGTGGTGTGAATAAAGACCATTGGCAACATTATGTTTTCCACTTAAAAAACAGCATGTAGAAGAACTATGTTATGAAGAATGTATAGCATTGTAGGCACAAATCTTAAAAACTTGTTTTCATTTTGCTTAAAATTGCTTTTGCTATACAGGGTCTTCTCTGGTTTCATATGAATTGTAGAATTATTTTTTCTAGATCTGCAAAAAATGATATTGGTATTTTAATAGGGATTGCATTGAATCTGTAGACCATTTAACAATGTTGATTCTGCCAAACTCCTAGGTAGGAAAAAAAAAAAAAGACTTACCTTTTTAAAAAAAATAAATAAAACTATTAAAATCTACATTATCAATTTTGGATAAGCCTGGGGTAAGTTAGCTTGCCAATGGCAGTATATATTCTTTACAGTTATAAATTGGTTTCTCATGTACTGGTTTCAAAAGGAGGTAATATTGTCTCTCTAACTCACCACTGTACTCCTAATACACACCAATGTGACTACCACATAAAATGAGATGGTATATACTTGATAAATTAATGAATAAATGAAAGTAATCTTTCTGTTTTAGTCTGTCCAGGCTGCTATAATAGAAAAACCATAGACCAGTGGCTTACAAACAATAGAAATTCATTTCTCACAGTTCTGGAGGCTGGAAGGTCCAAGATTAAGGCACGATCAATTTGGTGTCTGGTGAAGACCTACTTCCTTGTTCACAGACTACGATGTTTTCTCCGTGTGTTCACATAGTGGAAGGGGCAAAAGATCTCTCTGAGACTTCTTTTATAAGGCCACTCACTAATCCCATTTTATGGCCTAATCACCTCCCAAAGGCCCTATTTCCTAATATCATAACATTGTGGGTTAGGATTTCAATATATGAATGGGGAGTGGTTATAAATACTCAGTCTATAGCATTCTACCCCTAACTCTATAACATAATTTGCATTATAAGAATTTTATAGATGAAGAAACTGAAAAATACAAAATTAACTGATTTTCTAAAGGGAAAAACTACCCACAGAAACAGTAAAGTTAATTTGTACAAATGAAAACCCTGAGTTATTGGCTACATAAATATAAATATGGCTACTTTGAGGTAAGAAAGAGGATACAGAAAATGAGCCGATATATAAGCATTTTATACGTAATTTAATAGACTAGCTGCAAATTATTAGCAAAAGAGTGTACATATACTGTTCTTAGAATTATAGAGTTGAAAAAGACCTTAGATGGTATTGTGTCTACCCATTTCATTTTACAAAATGAAAAACAACTCTGCATATATGTATTTAATAATTTGCAACTAGCCTGCTTATTCACATAGAATTACTTTTACTGTATTAATCTTTGGTCAATTTAATTATAAATAGTGACTGATGTATCCTAGTATTGCACACAGTCAATCTCAACGTATTTATGCCAGTAACACAGCCATATTTTTTCAAAACTTTTGTTCTTGAGATGTACACAAAATTCTTCCTCAATAAGATGAAGTGAATAGATTAGCTGTCTCAAAGATCTATGGAAATTTTAAAACTCTCTAATTTTATTTGAAAATATTACAAATATTTTTAACCTGAGGAAAAAAATAACTGCATATATCCTCAACAGTTATTGCTTTGGATCATGTCTAAAAAAGTAAAATGTAGAAATATTTTCAAAGGTTATTTAGGTATGTGAATTTTTAAGTTACTGTATGTGGAAATTGTCACATACTCTCCTGAACTTGGGAATCTTTTTTAAATGTCTTGTTTCCTATTGGAAATTTTAAAGTATTTTTTAAAATATTTTTGTCTATTCTTTTTTCCCTTAGCAAATAAAAGAAACAAATAAAGTCTTAAAGCAAAATGTTATGAAGATAATGGAAATATCAATATAGCAGCAATTTAATAACTTATAAAAATAAAATTTCTAACCTAGGCCTGAAGCCTATACCAATGATACAGTTACTTATCACACCCTTATTCTGATTATAGAAATCCATTTTCTGCTAATATAAGAAGTTATATCTAGTTCCATTTTTTCCACAAATGTTTTTGCCTTAAATTTAAGTAATTTTAAATTTTCCTACATCATTTGTACCACAGTGAGGGCAAATGCAATTTTTATAAACTTCATTAAATTGATATTTATGAAAATGTTCTTAAAGAAATTCAAGAAAATCACATTTTGTTAATGAAATGTCATTTGTACTGTAATGCAGAAAAGAGAAATCTTAAATTTTTATTGATTTTTAAAGATTAGTTTTAATGGACATGTAACAATTGTACATATTAATGGAATACAGTGTGATATTTTGATACACGTGTATAACATGTAATGATCAAATCAAGGTAATTAGTAAATCTATCACCTGAAATAGTAATATTTCTTTGTGTTGGGAACATTAAAAATCCTCTCATCTAGCTATTTGAAAACATACAATAAATTGTTGTTAACTTTAAGATTCCACATGAGTGAGAAAATGCAGTATTTATTTACCTTTCTGTGCCTGGCTTATTTCACTTAATGTAATGAACTCTAGACTCTTTCATGTTACCATGAATGATAGGATTATATTATTTTTATGGCTAAATAGTATTCCATTGTGTATATATATACCACTTTTTCTTTAACCATTCATCTGTTGGTGGACATTTAGGTTGATTTCATATCTTGGCTACTGCAAATAGTACTACAATCTCTTTGATGTACTGATTTCCTTTCTTTTGGATGTATACCCAGTAGTAAGATTGCTAGATCATATGGTAGTTCTATTTTTAGTTTTTTGAGGAACCTTAGTATTTTTTTCCTTCATGGCTATACTAATTTCCATACTCACTAACAGTGTATAAGAATTCCTTTTTCTCTCCATTCTTCCTTTGTCTTTTTTTCGATAGCCACTCTAACGGGGTGAGATGACATTTCATTGTGGTTTGATTTGACTTTCCATGATGATTAATGGTGTTAAATGATTTTCATATATCTGTTGGTCATTTACCTATCTTCTTTGGAGAAATTTTCATTCAGATTCTTTGCTCTTTCAAAAATTATTTGCTCTTTCAGAAATTTTTTTTTTTTTTGGTTGCTGAGTTGTTTGAATTCCTTGTATGTTCTGGATATTAATCCCTTGTTAGATTTATAGTTTGCAAATATTTTCTCCCATTCTGTAACTTATCTCTTCACTTTGTTGATTGTTTAATTTGATGGGCAGAATTTTTTTTTTTTTTAGTTTTATATAGTCCCATGTATCCATTTTTATTTTGTTCCCTATGCTTTTAAAGTCTTATTCTTAAAATATTTTCCCAGACCAATGTCCTAAAACATTTTCCCTGTTTTCTTCTAGTAGTTTCATAGTTTCCAGTCTTCCATTTAAGTCTTTAAGCCATTTTGAGTAGGTTTTTAGATATGGCTGGCCCATAGTAAGTATAAATATTAGCTAATATTATGATTGGTGTGTTTGAAAATAATATTTCTCAACTATTTTCACCAATTTGTGTTCCTTTTTTACTTATGGCATTCTTGATTCCATAGAAAAATTGATATTTGTTTCTCTTTAAGTAGATTCATTATACTTGGAAAGCATTTAATTCATGGAAAAATTGGTCTACTTGATGTAGCATTATATCTCAAAATGATTAAAAACCTTTGCAAAGACAAAGAATTTATTTGATATTTACTTTTAGTAGTCTGAAGAATCATTCCAAGAATAGCAACCAACAGTTTCCCTGTACCTTTAGAAAAAGTACAAAACAAAATACATATTAGAAGTATGAGTAATTATAAAACAATGAGCGAAATAATTTGTTAGGTATGAAAGAGAACTTCTTGCAACACATTAACAGATGATGTAATTTATTTTTAAAATAGTTGATTTTTTTCTCTTCCTATGTATAGTAATAGATTCTTAATCCATTGCGTAGGTAGAAAACAATTCCTTTTATGTTTGCTTCTATTTTTCTTTAAAACTACAATGCCTTATAGACATCATTTAGCCCTAAACTTAGAAAGGAATTTTAGTAATTCTTGACGGAAATCTTTCAAAAGTTTATTTAAGTCTCACTTCTCATTTAAGAATGATGTCGTTCATTATCATTTTTAATAATGAAAGTCAACATGAGATAGTTTTTATTTTATACATTTTTGGCTTTATATATGTTCCCTGAAAAACTCCAAGGCATCCTTCAGTTCTTTTCACAAATATTAGGCCTTTCTTCCTCTATGGCATTCTAATGTAGCTGTTTCTTTTTATCTTTCAATTTTCAGGACCAGGTTCAGTGACTGGTAGATAGTTGTAACTAAGTAATCATATCATGAATAATTACATTCATGAATGTCCATTATTACACTATTATAGTATATAATCAAATCTGATAATTACAAAGGTAGTTATATATAGGAGGATGGGATTATTAGCAAAGTTGGGAGATGTGGTGAGTTTTGCTCTGCCTTATTTAAAATTGTATCTTGAAGGAAGAGTTGGAATTATCACAACTCTAAAAGTTGAGAGCATTGTAATATAGAAAATTCTAGGCAAAGACAGATGCATGAGAGATCCTCAATGCTGTGAACAAGGTAGCATATGCATGGAATTTAAGATACTTGATTACTGTGCAAAATCACGAGAAAGAGGCTTAATTTTGAGGATGTTGGATATCTTGCTAAAGACCTTATACATTGTTTTGTGAAGAAATATGTTTGTGGAATTGGTCATAGGACTTAATCAGGAACCTCTCTTATGAGTTTTATTTTTGTCTCTTTACAATTTATTTCCTGGAAGTTGTCCTTGAAATTTATCAGCATTCAGCTCAGTCCAGATTTGCCTCATAAATATATTTCAACAGTCGCAGCATAAGCACATAGGAAAAGAACCTTTAAAACTATTTAGACATTTGTTACTATTGGAAAATTCCTAGACATACTGACAAAATTGTATTAGCATATATTTCAAAATAAAATAATAAAAAATAAAACAGTCTTCTAAATAAAAGCTAATGGAATTTTGCATCCATGAATGGATGAACAAAGAAATTAAAGGTTTAATTGCAATTCTGAATGAAAACAACACATTTAATGCCAATAAATTTCCTAATATGCAAATTTGACTGAAGTCACTAAATAAATGCTTTAAAAGGTATTTTGTCATTATAGGTATACTTTTATTAACTCTTCATCTCAGGGTATTTTTCTTAACTGTAAGTCAGAAATTAAGAAATGATATTCCTTACACTTAATATTAGTATGTATATTAAGAATATTATTAATTAATATCACTAAAAAGTTAATGTTCTAGAAATTATACTTTCAATACTCACTAAAAGTTATTTTCTGGTGCCTCTATAGCAGGTGTTTGTAGCTCATCATTAAAAACTTATTATCAATCAAATCATATTTCTCCTCATGGGTTCTGAATGGAGATTTGATATACAAAATACATTGGTACCAAATTATATGTAGTGTTTAGCTGTCAAGGTTAATTACTTAAATCCAGCTTTTTCTGCAAAAATTCTAGGTAAGAAACAAACTAACTCAGCTACAACAATTATTAATAATATTTTAACAAGACATACAACATATTTTTTAAATCCCCTAAAATCATATCATTTTAGCTTGCTAATTATTACAAAATATAGGCTAAAAATTAAGCAGTGTTTTATTGTGATCTGTGAAAATATGTTTTAAAATGTAACCAATTTTTAAAGTAACTATATTCTCCTTGGAGGAAACATATTCACATTTCTCTAGAACTTTGTTTAATGTTTGGGAGGTTAGCTAAACTGATCTTTAAGTCTTCTTCTTTCTAAAGATTATGTGCTTCTATCCTCTTTTTTAGTTTTGCTTTGGTTTTTCATTTTTTTAAAAATTTCTACACTCATGTAATGGTCAAAGAGCTTACCAACAAAGGTTTTCATTATTCTTGACATTTTCTGGGTTCCTATAGTTCCCTATATTCATTTCTCTCTTGCAAATATCATCATCTGTAAACTAGTCTATTCAAAAAAATTCCTTAAGGTCACTACCTAGGTAGCTAGCTAACAGCATTCTTAAATTTGTTTTATACAGCACTTACTAGTATTTATTAGTTACCTGACTATATATAAATGTTTTACAACTTACCATCTTCTTTCTGTAGCTCACAATAGTTATCTAACTCACCATTGTTTCATTGAATGTACTTTGCTTCTGGGTGTTTTTTTTTTTTTTTTTTTTTTAACTTGAGGTAGTTAATATATCTATGTCCATATTGCCAAGTAGCAAAATCATTTTGTATTCAATTTCTTTTTCCAGAGGCTATTAATTCTAGATACAGATGGAAAACTTCCTTCCATTGCAACCACATAAGAGACCATTTTACTCCATAACAATTTTTCTTTTAAGACTGAATTTCTTTTATATATTTGGCAATGGAAATTCTGTACTCAGAAGTCTTTAGCTTATACTCTTTCATCACTTGGACTCTATTAACTTGGATCTGCATTTAAAAATGTGTACTTTTTTTACAAAGTGAAGTAATTCTAACTCTATTTAAATTATCACTTTTTGGTTTTCCTTCATAATGAAAAATGAGAAATGAGGCATAGAAGTATCTGTGTAATGAACTGAATATTAGTTTAGTTCTTCAATAGGCAGTGAAATAATAAGACAATTCCTATATATTGTAGGTTATATTTTAAATGCTCTTTATTACCCATTTCTTTTAGAAATTTCAACTAAATAACTCTTTTATTATAGAAGTTGTACTGTCACAGTTTATTAACTTTATCTCCTGTCACAATTTTTATTTCAGCTCACATTTAACAAACTATATGTTTTAAAGGAAAATGTGGTTGATTTTAGCTGTACTTTCTATTAATGTAGCAAATCTGGGGGACCATTTTAGCTGTACTTTCTATTAATGTAGCAAAGCTGGGGGACCAGAGCTTACCATGGGCACAAAACAACTCCCTGACATCTGACTCTTCCACACAAACTGCAGTCAAAGATAGGGAATAACCCCACTGCTAAATATAACCACTTCCAACTCAAGCAAACAGGGAGCAGAGGATTTGATCCCACAAATTCCACCCACCATCTCAGAGATTAAGCTGGGGCACCTAACTCACAACCCACTGTTGGGAAGACGTGAAGACAACAGGTCCGAGGTAACCCAAGAGGATAATCAAACCTACTAGAGCATTCTAAAGGCAACACAGAACCAGCATTCCTTTCCCTGACATTGTCAGGGACGAATCTTTGGTGTCTTGAAGATAGGCCCATAAGGCAACCCTAAACCCTTAGCTCTCTATTGAGAGGCCAGATGAAAAGGAACCAGCAAAAAACAAACAAACAAACAAACAAAAACCAAACTCCAGAAATATGAAAAATCAAAGTGAAAAGTCACTCTTAAAAGAAAATAGTGACCCCTTACCAATGGATACCAATCTAAACAAAATATTAAGATGACAGATGAAGAATTTCCAACATGGATTATAAGGAAGCTCAAGGAAATACAATAGAAAATAGAAACCCAACACAAAGAAATCACAAAAACAATGCAGGAAATGAATGAAAAATTCTCTAAAGAAATGGAAGTATTAAAGAAAAACCAAACAGAACTTCTAGAAATGAAAAATTCATTCAAGGAATTACAAAGTACAATGGAAAGTCTTAAGAATAGGCTAGATCAGGCAAAACAAATAATTTCAGAACTTGAAAATAACACCTTTGAGCTAAACAAGTCAGTCAAAGAAAAGAACAGAAAAATAAGAGAAATGAACAAAGCCTACAAGAAATGTGGGATTACGTAAAGAGGACAAATGAAAGAACCATAGGCATCCTTGAGGGTGAAGAAGAAAATACACAAGGGTTGGAAAATTAATTTGAATGAATAATAGGGAGTGCAGCTTGATCTAAGAGACTTGTGAGCCATAGCTTCTTCCCCAGTAAGCCTTCCCTGGCCGTCCTAGAGACCTGGATATCCAGATACAGGAAGTTCAAAGGACTACAAGAAGATTCATTGCAAAGAGGCAGTCACCACAACACACAGTCATTAGAGTGGCCAAAGTAAACATGAAAGAGGCACTCCTACAAGCAGTAAGGCAAAAACATCAGGTTACTTACAAAGGCAAATCTATCAGACTAAGTTCAGACTTCTCAAATGAGACCTTACAAGCCAGAAGAGATTGAGACCCCATTCTCTGTCTTCTCAAACAAAATAATGCCCAACCTAGAATTCTCTATCCAGCAAAACTAACCTTGTTATATGAGGGACAAATAGAGACTTTCTCAAACAAACAAACATGGAGGGACTTTGTCAAGACCAGACCTGAACTGCAGGAAACATTCAGACATGCATTCATTATACATGGATTAGCACAATTGACACCCACAAGTGTAAAATCACCCAAAGCTAAAGGTCAGAGCCCAGATACCACTATGGCTCAAGTGTCAATAGAGAGCAATAAAATACTACTCAGCAGGAAGAAAAAAAATCCACCCCATGTATCAATTATTTCAACAAATGTGAATGGCTTGAAGTCCCCACTCAAGACATAGAGGCTATCTAAATGGATAGAAATATATAAGCCTACTATCTGCTGTCTCCAGGAAACACATCTAATACAAAAGGACTCACTCAGACGCAAGGTGAAGGGATGGAAATCAATATTTCATGCAAAAGGAAACCAAAAGAAAGCTGGTGTAGCAGTTCTCATAAGAGACAGCATAGAACTCAAATCAATAAAAGTAAAAAAAGACAAAGATGGTCATTATATCATGGTAAAGAGAAGAATTCAACAAGAGGATATAACAATTCTAAATATCTATGCACCTAACACATGTGTGTCCAGATTCATAAAGAAAATCCTACTCAATCAAAACTAAATATTAAATAGCTACACTGTAATATCAATAGCTGGGGACTTTAATACCCTATTCACACAATGAGACATATCCTCCAAACAGAAAATAAACAAAGAAACAATGAACCTAAATGGAATTCTACAAGAAATGGGCCCAACAGACATTTATAAAACCCCAAAACAACTGAATATACATTCTTCTCATCAACTCATGGAATATTCTTTAAGGTTGACCTTATCCTAGGCCACAAAATATGCCTCAAAAAAGTTAAAAAAACAGAAATTATATTATGCTTCTTCTCAGACCACAGTGGAATAAAATTATAAACCAACTCCAACAGAAGCACTCATGTCTACACAAAATTATGGAAACTAAAAAACCTACTGCTGAATGATAGTCAAGTCAAGGAGGAAATTGAGATGGAAATCAAAAGATTCTCTGAACTAAAAGACGAAAGGGACACAGGTTATCAAAAATCTGTGAGATACAGCTGAAGCAGTCCTGAGAGGAAAATTTATATCCATAAATGACTACATCCAAAAGACAGAAAGACCACAAATCAACAATCTAATAATTAATCTCAAGGAAATGGAAAAGGAGGACCAAACCTAACCCAAACCCAGAAGAAAGAAAGAAAGAACCAAATGAAATTGATAACAAAAGAACCATATAGAAGATGAATGAAACAAATGTTGATTTTTTAAAAAGATAAACAAAATTGACATACCTCTCACAAGATTAACCAGAAGCAGAAAAGAAAGGACTCTAATAAGCTTAATCAGGAATGAAAAAGGAGAAAACACAACTATTACCACAGAAATACAAAATATCATCTATTAATACTATAAAAATCTCTATGCACATAAACTTGAAAACTTGGAGGAAATGGAAAAATTTTCAAAATTACACAGCCTTCCTAAGCTCAATCAGGAAGAAATAGAATTCCTGAACAGATTAATATCAAGTACTGAAATTGAAGTAGCAATAAAAAAACCTTCAAACAAAAAATGTCCTGCACATAGATGGTTTCACACCTGAATTTTATCAGACCTATAAGGAAGAACTGGTACCTGTCATGCAGAAATTATTCCATAACATCAAGAAAAAGGAATCCTCCTCAACATGTTTTAAGAAGCCAATATCTCCTTGATACCCAAGCCAGGAAAGGACTCAAGAAAAAAAGAGAACTAAAAGACCAATATTTTATGAATAACTTATGAATATAGTTGCAAACAATTCTCAATAAAATCTCAGCAAACTGAATTCAGTTGCACATCAAAAAAATAATAATAATAATCCACCACAACCAGGTGGGCTTAATCCCAGAGATATAAGGATGGTTCAATATAAAAATATATATAAATGTAATTCACTACATAAATAGAAGTAAAGCAATGACAATATAATCCTTACAATAGACACAGAAAAAGTATTTGACAAAATTCATCACCCTTTTAGGATAAGAATGCTTAACAAAATAGGCATAGATGGGACTTACCTCAACATTATAAAAGCCATATATGACAAACACACAGCCAACATCATACTGAAAACAGAAAAATGGAAAGCATTCCAACTTAGAACTGAAACCATATAAGGTTCCCCACTGTCACCACTTCTATTCAACATAGTGGTGGAAGTCCTAGCCAAAGCAATCAGAGAAGAGAAGGAAATCAAGGGTATCCAAATGGGGGCAGAAGAGATCAAATTATCACTCTTTGCTGATGATATGATCTTATATATACAAAACCCCAAAGATTCTTCTAACAGACTCCTGGAATTGATAAATAAATTCAGCAAAGTCCCAAGTTACAAATCAATGTACACAAATAGCATTCATATATGTCAAAAACAGTCAAGCTGAGAACAAAATTAAAGACTTAACCAATACCTTTCACAATAAAAACAAAGAAAATAGTAAACCCAGGAATATAATTAACTAAGGAGGTGAAAGACTTCTATAGGGAGAACTCTGAAACCCTGAGGAAGGAAACAGCAGAGGATATAAACATATGGAACACATATCATGTTCATGGAATAGCTGAATCAACATTGTTAAAATGTCTACATTACCCAAAGTGATCTATAGAGTCAATGCAATCACCATTAAAATATCAATATCATTTTTCACAAATCTGGAAAAAATAATTCTATGCTTCTTATGGGACCTCATATAGGCACAACAACCTTAAACAAAAAGAAAAAATCAGGAAGCATCAAATTACTAGATTTCAAGCTATATCAAAAGGCTATAGTAACTAAAACAGCATGGTACTGGCATGAGAACAGACACATAGATCAACAGATCAGAGAGATAACCCAGATATAAAATCATCCTCATATTGCCATCTGATCTTTGACAAAACAGACAAAAACATACACTGGGGAAAAGAATCCTTATTCAATAAATGGTGCTGGGAAAATTGGGTAGCCACATGTAGAAGACTGAAACAGGATTCACACTGCTCACTACTCACCAAAATTAAGTCATGATGAATAACAGACTTAAACCTAAGGCATGAAACTATAAAAATTCTAGAAGAAAATGTAGGAAAAATTCTTATAAACATCAGTGTAGGCAAAAAATTTATGAAGAAGAACCCCCCCAAAGCAATCGTAGCAACAATAAAAATAAGTAAATGAGACCTGATCAAATTTAAAAGCTTCTGCACAGCCAAGGAAATTATCATTAGAGCAAATAGACAACCTACAGAATGGGAGAATATATTTGCATGCTACACATCCAATAAAGGGCTGACAACCAGAATCTACAAAGAACTCAAGTCAGCAAGAAAAAAATCAAACAACTTCATTAAAAAATAGGCAAATTACATGTACAGAAATGTTTCAAAAGAAGATAGACCAGTGGCCAAGAAACATGAAAAAATGCTCAACATCTCTAATCATCATGGAAATGTAAATCAAAACCACAATGAGATATCACTTAACTCCAGTGAGAATGGCTTTTACCAAAAAACTGATGTAACCAAAACATTTGTACTCCCACAATATCCTGAAATAAAACAAAAGAAACATATCTTCCATATATGCTTCAATTTTGTTTTTATAGTGTTATATTTTTCAAGGTAGGAGGTTAGATCATGAATTATTTAACACATTCTTAGCTTCATTCATAACTTTAATGTGAGCTTTCTTTGTGTAATATCTATTAGAGTCTTGTCTAATGCCCTATAGATAATAGGGCAGGCTTGATCACCTGAAAGAGTAATTTCTTTTATTAGAATTTCTTTTAATAAATGTATACATTTCTTGATCACTGTTTTTACATCAACTAATTATGAAAACAAGACCAAAATCAAAGGTATTTCAGAGATTTAACTGTAGCTCACCTTTTAATATTTCTGTCTTATTTTTGTCAGTCTTACTTCGCTATGAAACCTACACCTTGTAATATTAGAACTTGTTTTAATTTTTCTCATGCTTTGACTCACTCCATGAGTTAACCAGCACTATTTCTCCAACCACATATACAAGAATTATGAGAGAATTGCTGTAACTTATTTAAATTTATTGATAGAGGCTGGGTGTGGTGGCTCACACTTGTATTCCCAGCACTCTGGGAGGTTGAGGCAGGGGGATTGCTTGAGCCCACGAGTTCAAGAGTAGCCTGGGAAATATAGTGAGAACTTGTCTCTACAAAAAATTAAAAAAACAATCAGCCAATCGTGGTGCTACAAGTCTGCAGTATCAGCTACTCAGGCTGCTGAGGAAGGAGGATTATATGATCCTAGTAGTTTGAGGTTGCAGTGAACTATGATTACACCATTGCACCCTAGCCCAGGCAACAGAGCAAAACTCTCTCTCAAAAGAACAAAACAAAACAAAACAAAAATCTCCTGGGCTCAAGCAATTCTCAGGTGTGTGCTAGCGCATTGGTTAAAAAAAAATTGATGGAAAAGTTGTATCACTTATATTCACTACCTAAATATTCTTTTCTCAAAAAAATAAAATTATGTTAAGTAATAATGGTCTTTGATAACTTGGGGTAATATCACTTTTCAAATGTTTTTTTTTTTTTTGTTTTCCCCCAAGTCAAACCTATTATTTAGGAAGTATAGATAGACATAAAAGATTTGAAGAAAAATCTTTACATAATCACAGTATCTGTATGTATCATCACATAAACTAGAATTAGACTCTCATGGAGTAAAATGTCATACCATAAAGAATATTTATAATGATAAATTGAACTGTGGTAATTGCCATTTGCCTCTGTTGAAGCAAAGCAATACTTTTAAAAATTGAAAGTAACTAAAATTTTGAAAGCATGGTGCTAATATTCATCTCTGTCTCCACACCCAAATTTAAAATATGCATACCAATTTAAACTGAAAATATATATTTTTTACAATATGTTAGAGGAGAACACAGTTAAAGCAACACACATACATAATATTTCTAAAGTTTTTAGCACATTACACCTCAAAACATAATACTTTGTTATTGAATTCAGGAACAAATTTCTAAATTCATGTTTCATGTTGCAGTCAATGAAACAACAACTAATTCTTTAAAAACTAAAACAAGAACACTTTTTATCATTCAGGCATTTAATTAGAACTTCAAAATTAGATTAATTGTAATTGAAAAAGTAATAAAATATAGTTTGGCATTTTTAAGAGGAATCTAAATTAGCATGGTTAATGAAGTTACTTTATTTTTTGCTTTGTCAGTAAACTTAGTCCTTTTCCATGACATAGAGTTGAAAACAAATAATCTGTAAAAGTAGATAATCTCTTTTCTTTTAGCCCCCTTGAAATTGCAGGTTCTAGTAAAACAGGTTTCACTTATTTATAACTGCACTTTAAAATAAACTTTTGAGAGAACTCTTATACATTGTTGATGGGAATATTAATTAATATAGTTACTATGGAAAACAGTATGATAGTTTCACAAAAAACTAAAACTATAACTACTCTATGATCCAGCAATCTCACTAGTGGTTATATATCCAAAGGAAAGGAAATTAGTATATTGAAGAGATACCTGCACCCTATACTTATTGCAGATCTAGTCACCATAGCTAAGCTATGGAATCAACTTAAATGTCCATCAACAGATGAATGGATTTTAAAAAACGTGGCATATATTCACCATGGAATAGTATGCAGCCATAAAAAGAAGAAAATTCTGTCATTCACAGCAACATGAATGAGCCTAAAGAACATTAACAAAGACATCTGCACCCTAATGTTTATGGCAGCACAATTCACTTTTGCAAGGATATGGAAACAATCCAAGTGCCCGCCAATTCATGAGTGGATTATTAAAATTTGGTGTATGTATACAGTGGAATATAACTCAATTATAAGAAACGACAGTGATCTAGCACCTCTTAATTTTCCTGGATTGAGCTTGAGCCAATTATCCTCAGTGAGGTATCACAAGATTGGAGGAATAGCCTCCACATGTACTCGCCATCAAATTGGCACTAACTGATCAACACTACAGTGCTCACATGGTAGTAATATTCTCCAGGGATTAGGGGGTTGGAGGGGGTAAACTCACAACTAATGAATGCGGTGAGCATTGTAGAGGGGAAGGGGATGCCTCTAATCCTCACTTGGTTGAGGCAAAGACATAAAATGTAACTAAAACGTTTTTACCCTCATAATATCCTGAAATTAAAAAAGAAAAGAAAAAAGAACATTATGTGAAGTAAAATAAGTCAGGAACAGAGAGATAAATACCACGTACTCCATTCATACATGGGAGCTGAAAAAAAGAATTGAGCTCATAGAAGTAGAGAGCAGAATTGTCATTAATAGAGGATGGGTGGGGGACTACAGGGAGAGGTTGTCTAACAGATACAAAGTTATAGCTAGATGGGAGGAATAAGTTTTGGTGTTTTGTAGCATTATAGGGTGAATATAGTTAACTATAATTTAGTGTACATTTTCAAAAAGCTAGAAGAAAGGATTCGGAATGTTTACAACACAAAGAAATGATAAATGATAGATATGTTAATTGCTCTGATTTTCTAATGACAAAATAGAAATTATAGTTTTCCTTGACAAAAACAGTTCATTGCAGTAGCCCAGATGAAATAAGGAAGGAAGGAAGGAAAAATGAAGAAATACCAGCATTAAGCATTAAGGACAGACTCTTCTTTCAAAATGTATTCATTCATTTATTTATTTATTTTATGAAAAGGAGGAATGGAGCAAGACAGCATTTGGAGAGGAATATTAGGATAGCTAAATAGAAGGTGACGGGTAAAAGATTAGATAGATGATCCCTAAATGACAGATAGATAATAGAGGATAGATTAGATAGTTAGATATTTTAGATAAATGAAACTACAGCAGGTTTGTATGTTGGTGGAAAAAAACAATAGAGGGGGAATATTCGTGAAAATGACAGAAAAATTTGCAGAAACAAAGTAGTTTAGACAATGTTAGTGCAGAAAATGGCTGACCAGAGACACCAGCTGCCAGATCATCTCAGAAAGAAGGAAGTTTTAGGTGAAAAAGAACAAACAAACAAACAAACAAACATAGATCGGGTGTAATTATGAGGGAAAAGTGCCAGAGATTCCATGGGAAGAAGTTGTGGAACAGAACAAGAAGAAGCAAGATATTAGCAGACAAAAACCCCTGAGAGGCTTGGAGTCCAGCAAAAAGGGTAGGTGGAGTGGTTTGTTTCTCCCTTGCTTGCATCTCTAGCAGTCAGCAACCTCCTGAGCTGCTTGAGAGCCTTTCTACCCCCACAAGCACAAAAGCTGCTACTGCCAGTGAACTGAGAGCTTCTTGAGGACAAAGCACCAGACCGCCAGTCTCCTTGGAGTACATCCAGGCACCACACGCCCGCTCTGAGGGAGCAGGCACCATATTGCTTCCCAACCCATTGTGCACCTTTGTCTTCCCCAGGGGGTTTCAGCCCCTCAGTTTTTTTCTTTCTCATTCCCACATAAACATTTCCCAACTCTGGCTCAGACCAAAGGAGTCACAGGGGCTGGTGGGTCCCAAGGAATCTGTGTGACCCCAGAGACTGGACATTATGGGCAGGCTGCCTTCCAGAGAGAGGGACAGAGATGACCAGAGTGCTAACTTTCCTCCATCCAGACTCTTTTCCTCCCCTCTCTCTCCCCTATCCATAGCAGCCAAGAGAGACAATTGAGCCAGGGTTCTCAGGAGCTGCTGCTTCCCCCCTGTTGGTGCATACTCCATGCCAGAGGTTCCACAGAGAGAGAGGTTCAAACTTTTCCACTGAAAGACCTGCAGAGGACTAAGGAGTGCTCAGACTATGAGTTGGTCACAGGTCCTCAAAACAACGCTGCAGCTTATTCCTTCCAGCACGTGCAACCTACCGACAGCAAGGTTAATTTACCCAGCCCTTTACAGCATTTACCTACTCAATCATACAGGATATGGTTGATTCTTATCCACAAACACCACCCACTGTCTCAGAGATTAGACTGGACATGCCAATATAATTCACACTGTTAAGAAGATCACAGGACTCAGGAAAGAGAAAGGATTTCAAACACCTCCATCCTCTCTCAGCAACCAGAGACAGGAAATCTGCCCACACACATAGCTCACCACTGTACAGCCTAAAAACAACTAGCAACTGAGAAAATCACCAGACCAAGAATATCTATAACCAAAGCATCCCTCCAGAACCTAGATTGTGATCAAAGAAACAATTAGCAAAGCCAAAGGTTCTTATCCAACATATGCTACAGACACCCCTTTAGAAGTGTGTGTGGTGGGGAAGCCCCATCTAAACCAAAGAAAATCCAAAAATAAAAACTGACAGCTGTCCCCTATGAGAAAGATTCAGCAAAAGAACTCTGGAAACATGAAAAATCAGAGTGAAAGGATACCCACAAAAAGGAACACCAGTTCTCTAGCAATGTTTACCAACCAAAATGAAAATATTGAAATGTCACATAAAGAATTCCAAATATGGATTGTAAGTAAGCTCAATGAAATCCAAGAGAAAATGGAAAACCAACTCAAAGAAACCAGAAAAACAATTCAGGAAATGAATAAAAGATCCAGTAAAGAGGTTGACATATTAAAAAAATAGAACTTCTGGAAATGAAAAAGTCATTTAAAGAAACACAAAACAAAAAGGAAAGTTTTAATAGACTAGAACAGGCAGAAGAAGGAATCTCAGAGCTTGAAGACAATTCCTTTTCAGTCAAAAATAAAGAAAATAAAGACCAGAGAACTAAAAGGAGTGAACAAAGCCTACACAAAATATAGGATTATGGAAAATGGCCAAATATAAGAATGATAGGCATCCCTGAGAGTGAAGAAGAAAACTCACAAGGCTGGAAAACCTATTTCAGGGAATAATTGAGGAAAACTTCCATGGTCTTGTTAGAGACTTAGACATCTAAGTACAAGAAGTTCAATATACACCTGGGAGATTCATATAAAACAATAGCACAAGAGCAATAAGGTACTACCCAAGAGGATGAACACAATAGCATCCCGTATATCAATGGTACCCATCAATATGAACAGTTTGAATGTCCTACAACCCCATTAAAAAGTGGGCAAAACACATGGACAGAAGCTTTTCAAAAGAAGATAGACAAATGGCCAATGAACATATGAAAAAATGCTCCATGTCACTAAGTATCAGGGAAATGCAAATTAAAACCACAATGAGATATCACCTTACCCCAGTTAGAATGGCTTTTATTAAAAAGTACAAAAAAAAAAAATAGATGCTGGCATGGATGCAGAGAGAAAAGAACATTTATATACTGCTGGTGGAACTGCAAATTAGTATAAACTCTATGGAAAACAGTACGGAGATTCCTCAAAGAACTTAAAGTAGACCTCCCATTTGATCCAGCAATCCCACTACTGGGTATTTGTCCAAAGGAAAGGAAGTCATTTTATCAAAAAGACACCTGCACTTGAATGTATATTGCAGCTCAATTTACAATTCCAAAGATGTGTAATCAACCCAAGTGCCCATTAATTCATGAGTGGATTAACAAAATGTGGTGTGTGTGTGTGTATGTATGTATATATATGTATACATATATATATATATATATATATATACACACACACATACACACACACACACACACACTATGTAATGAATACTACTCAGCCTTGAAGAAGGATGAATTAAGGCATTTTGAAACCATTTGGGAGGAACTGGGGACCATTATCCTAAGTGAAGGATCTCAAGAATGGAAAAACAAATACCACATGTACTCACTATTAAACTGGAACTAACCAATGAGCACACATGTGCACAGAGGGAAGTAAAACTCAGTAGAAATCAAGCAGGGAAGGGAGGAAAAGGTGATGAGCAAAAACCTACCTAAGGGTACAATGAACACTATCTGGATGATGGACACATTGATAACTCTGACTCAGGCATAACAAAAGCAATCCATGTAACCAGAAACATTTATATCCCATAATATTTTGAAATAAAAAAAAATAGAAAATGATAGTGTAGAGGTGGATGCATGTCATTGTCGGAGATATTTAGAAAAGGGGCTGAGAATATAGGAGATTCTTTCTGACAGCCCAGTGAAAGAGTTTGGGATGATGGAGAAGCGTGCAAGATAGGGCTAGATTAATCAATGCAAAGTCTAATTTTGAGATGAAATTTTGGCTAATGATGGATGATCTGAGAAACCTGGACATAGGCATTGACTCAAAACAGGAAGCAGAAGCATAATGGGAGTAATACTGAATATCTCTCAAATGTTCTCAAACTGTCTGTGGTGAAAGATTATTTTCCCCTTTTGCATCAAAGAAGAATACTTTTGTAAAAAATACATTTCTAGGAAAAAATCATGTACTTGGGTGTTACAGTTTCTATAAACATATGCCAGTGCTTCCTTCAATTTCTGTAGTAATTCTTTGTGGATCAGTAACAAAAATTTGCGAACGAACACCAGTTCGAAAAACAAACCTTAAGTAAGACTGTCTTAGATAAGCATAATTTAGAAAATTGTTCTAATTTTTGTATTGTGAATCCCACAATAACATTTAGACAAACTACAGCACATTTATCCATTTAAAAATTTTATATCTTCTTGTCAATAATACACACACACTCTGTACTAATGTATTATATAATAATAACATTTAAACAAAAAAGGATAAAGAATTCACTTTAAATATATCTGTAAAATCACTGAAGAGAAAATGAAAACTCATAATAAAAAGTAAGGCTATAAAAAATTTAATGCAAGAAGGAATTAACACTAATTATAAGGCAGATAAATATGGATTAAAAACTTTTTTATTCAAGCTTCATGTCATCGAACTACCAGGCATCATTCATGAAATTTTGTTCTGATTATGTTAATGCTATGCTTCCTAACATTTATTACATCAATCACCTGAGTCAGTACATGTGGATTCCAGCAATTGAGCAAAATACTTCCTTAGCCATTAAATCTATTATAGTTGTCATGTCTCTACATTTAGACAAAGGTTGCATATTCTGGAGAACTGGGAATTGGGCAATGAGGTTCTGAAGAGAAATCAGTGGTATTTGGGGAAAATTGTGGGGTGCTGGTGAGAAATAATGCTTTATAGAAGTAGTACCTTTATTAAAACTAGTAGGCTAAGAGGAAACATGAAATATTCTAATAGGAATGGATCCTACTGATCATTTGATGTATTAATATTTTCCTCCATGAACTATGCTGTATTTATCCAGAATTACACAGGATAAAGCAATTGAGACACAAAGCAGATTGTACATCAGTAGGACAAATGTTCAAAAGCCTAGAAACTGTTAAAAATCAGAAACTGGCTTGGAGTTTTACACATCACCTTGTCCTCCATCTATAAAATTAAGAGTATGACTTCCCATTCTGTAAAACTACAGTCATTAATAGTCACGTCTATTTGCCTGGTGAATAGAGAAAAAATCTCTCTCTCTCTCCACTGCAGACTTTCAAGCCCAAGTCATGCTGATGTTGAATAAGAAAGAAGTTTTAAGTTGGATGAGAGAGTTTATTTTTTGATATTAGCTTTGACAGAACTTTATTTAATATTTGAAAATTGACATATTTCCTGATGCATGAAATCACTGGAAAAACTATGGAATAGATTTGATATTTTATGTATGAATGAGAAAGAATGATGCTACCAAGCAGGTTTAAAGGGGTAGCGTTGAAAATTAATATTTATTTCTAATTGGCATCATACTGAGTCTACTGCATCTTGGCTTATGTATGGATAGACTATATATTGTCTTGTTTGAGAGTTTCTCAGAAACTGCTAGCTATTAAACAAACCTATATTCTCTACTTTGACACCACAAATAGTCTCATTTCTCAGGTTCATTCAGAGTTAGATGTAGCCATGGGACTGAGTTCCCACCAACAGCCCATGAGCCAATAATGAAGTGTGCCCCTTCTAGTCCTGTTCTTTCTTCTTCTGACAGATGCACACAGAGAACAAGAAAATCCATGCAATGATAGAGATATAGAAAATAGGAACTGAATGAACTCATGGAGAAGAGATAATCTGCCCTCCCATATTTTTGTCAACTATTGTTTTGAGAGCAAAAAATATAAACTTTTATTGTGTTGAGTCATTTGTTTGGTTCCATTTGTATAGCACTTAGTCTACACTAAGTAACACATAAGTATAGTAATAGTCATAATATTAGAATAAAAAGAAAATATGGAAAAATTTTCTTTATTACAAATAAATGTTTTAGTATCTAGAGGACTCACAAGAAGCACATACTTCTGAAATTATATAATGCAAGAACCAAAATAATGAATTTAGAATTCTGTTTGCATCCTTAATGAATTTCAAGGAACTACCTATTATAAATGAGAAAAGCAAAATCATAAAGAATGAACCAGAAGATATTAAAAGGCAATCACATAACTCAAACATGAGAATTAAAAAAAGCCTTCATTGCAGGCAAGAAAAAGAAAATTTAATGCTGCAGAAAATTGAATCAGTAATTTGAAAGAAAAATGAAAGAATCTCTCCTCCAAGGCAGAGAATAAAAGGTAAATAATTTGAAATGTTGAAAAAGAATGACAGATATCAAGGTTAGATAATGAATTGAAAGGATACCAATAATTTCTTTACCAGAAGCAAGCGACTGCATAACTAAAGATTTTAAGTGGATGAAAGCCGATAATGATTTCAGGGTTGCTCAAGGATATCAATAAAAATGATCTATTATGATACAATTTTGAACTACAAAGATAAGCAACCAGAACTGGATGAACATAAAGAAAAATAAACAAATAGAAACTACTGAAGGAAGAAATGTATGTTGTTTTTGTGATATTGTTATGTAAACTAAATGCTAGAATTCATGAGTTACAGTTTTGAGAATACAGATTGAAAAAAAAAAATGTGAACTCACAATATCAGGCCTTGCTAAGTAGTCATTCATGTTTGCACCAAGAGAAAATAAAGACATTCTAGGTATGTAATGTTGAAAAGTAAGTCTTTCTTGTGCCTTTCTTTCCAAAATTTAAGATATGTATCTAATGAAAAAGAGATAAAACAGTTAAAGATTTAAAAAAGAAGGACAATTACAATTTAAATGAATAAAGTTAAGTACTAAAAAAAGGTATAATAAATGGCAATATTTTGCAGTGATTTTTGTTAGTCTGTCAAAAAGATGGCAATGTTACATATGCCATAAAGATAATAAAAAAATATCTGTATCTAAAATGGCAGCATTGAAAAAGATCTTCAACTGGAATGAATAGAGCAAAAATTAGGAGTATTAAATTCTTTTGTTAAAATAGGCTACTCAAAAATAATATGTTTATCTTAATTTTATTAACTAAAAAATACAGGTTTAAAACAACTTTCTAAACAAAAAAAATACAACTATCATAAATTACATTGGAGAACATGCAAAGAGAGTATACATAGACTAACATATAAAAATAATAGAGAAAAAAAGAAAATTTTAATTGTGAAGCCTAAAACAAGATGACAAAATAAATTCAATGCAACATAATTTGTATCAGTTAAAACATTAAATTTAAGAATTTAACTTAGGAAAATAAAACTCTCATAACGTGACCAAAAGTAGAATCTAACTACATGATGTTTTAAATAGTTACGCTTGAAATTAAGTGGTATTAAAAATAAAAACATGGGCATACATATGTTAAAAAAATCAAACAGATGACCATTTTACTAACTAATACATGATATTTTCCCTTAAAGGGCTCAATATATGATATCAATAATAACTACATTTAATGAGTTTTTATACTATGCCAGAGACTATTCTACAACTGTATATTTATTAATTCTTATATTAACCTAAACTACTCTATGAATTAGGTATATGATTTTCATTTTCAAAATAAAGTAACGGTGTTAATTAATTTTTTCCAAGATCATACAATTGAAAAATAATAGATCTCAAATGAAAACCCAGGCGAGCTGAATTCAGAACTCAAGATTTTTAGTTGAACACCTTTTTAAGAAGATAAAATTGTCATAAAACTTATATCTCTTAATCATTCTACAATGGATATAAATATGTAAGGAAATGACAAAAGCAGTTGGGAAAAATGAACATCCTTCTTTCGGACTTTAACATGTGTGTTTGTAATATGTAAATAGTGATGAAGGATACTAATTAAAACAATAATGTCAGTAGCACTTACAATTTAATAATTTAATGACAATTATTTTGTTCTAAGCTGCGTACTAAATACCTTACAAATTTCACTTAATCATCACAGTAATTTTTGATATAAGAAAAATAAGGCTCAAATAACTTAAATAGATTTAGTCTTGAGATGGAAAGTAAGTGGTTCAAGGTCACATAGCTAGTACGTAAAACTAGCATTTGTACCTAGAATTTTTCTATGCCAAATCCCTATGCTTAACACTATATTATGTCCTAATAAGATAAGGTGCTTGCAAAGGCATATCTTTATACATGGGTATATGTACTAGACTTTGTACCCAACAGATACTTTCTTTTTTAGTGACCATAAAATATTCCAAATGGCAGCGCTTGCTTATTAGAGTTCAAAGGAAGCCATGTAAGTAAATTCCATTCTTCAACCACAATGCAAGTATCTTGGAGTCACAGGAAATATTTTAATCTATCCTCTTGTACAAAAAAAGAGATCCTCTATCTCTTCTTAGATAGAGAAAAGGAGATAATTAAACAGTAGTTTTAAACTATTTATTCATTATCAACACACTAAATGTCAAAACTAATATAATGCATCAAATATTCTCAAGAAAACCCACTATAAAGTTATTTAATTATAAACTAAGAGAAAATGAAAATAAATGTAATGAGAATTCATTTTGAGAAACTAGAAAAGGGTAACAGATACAACTAAGAGAAGTCTAAAGTTGTGTTAAAGCTAAAAATTAATTAAATTGCAGGTAAAACATATAATTGACAAATACATTCAAGAGCTATTTCATCTGATGGCTCAATAAAAGGAAAAAAACCTCTGGTAAAATAAACAAGAAAATAAAAAGGCATAAAGAAAGGAGGAATTAGAGTAACGGTATTTAAGCTCAGAAAAATGGTTTATTTAAAAATAAAAAAATAGTGTAGGTTAATACATGTAATTCCAGAAAAATAAAAAGTTTAACGAAGTGGCCAATTTTTGAGAAAAACAGTATGTTCTCAATTTGATTAAAAAAGTAAGTTAGAGTAGATGAGAATAAAAATAGAAAAATAAATAAATAAGTAAGCTTAAATAATCAAAGTATTATTCCAACCAGAGGCTCCTGACTTGGGTTGAATTAGAGCCAGAGTTTTTCACATAGTGTACAATTTCTTCATCCTTAAAAGAGGAGAGAAAAACACGGAAAACCTCTTAATTTCATGGAGTAGGTAATAGCCTGACACTGAATTCTTATAAATATACTAGGAAAACAACACTAGCATGCGGCAAAAACATAACCCTACCACCAACACCAAATTTATATGCTTGATGGGTTTAAGCAATGACTTATATTTTGTAATGAGAAGAATGAATTATTGGCTTGAATCCATCCAAATTAATAAAGATTCTTATGGGTATAAGATATAATTTTGAATTGGTTCACTTGCTTCTGAAACAGCCTAAAGAGAGGCCTCTGATCATTGTTTAAACTACTTTGCTTTCCTAGGAAAGATTAGAATCACAGAACACTAAAAACCCCTCCCTTGTTTAGCGTTTACTAGGAAATACAAAATGATTTCTAAGTCAATCTCTTGAAAGAATAGATTTGAACATTAGATTTAAAATTTAATATCAATAAATAAAAACAAATTTGTGATTTTCTCCTTCATGATCCAAAAACAAACAAAAGACAAATTCCAATCATCATTAGAGACCTCCATAAACGATTACAAGTACAGAGAGACCAGATGTAGTTCACTCAACAAATAGAAAATTGATTTGACCATATGTTGGAAAGTCTAGTCAATGAAAGGAGAAGACAACAGTTATTTAAAATAATAATAATAACAATATCCAAAGCTCTGTGCCAGGCATTTTTCTAAGTGCTTTGCATGTATCGCCTCATTTAATTCTTACAACTCTATTGGTAACTTTGCCCAGATACGGAAACTAAAGTACAGAGAGGTGTAGTAACTCATCTGAGCACACAGATAATAAGGACCTGGGTACACATTCATTCAGTCTGGCTTTGTCTGGGTTTGAGCTTGTAACCACACAACATAAAATATTAATCTTAACAGTAGAAAGTTAAATTGGAAATTGTGATTATTTGCAGGTGAAACCTGGAAAAACATTCAGAGGAGTAAGCACTCTTAGCACCACCGCTCTTTCTCTGGCCCTAATTCATCCTGTTCTAATACTTAAAAGAGATACATAAAGCTGTTTTTCCCTGTCACTATTCCCCTTAATGGGGACACTGCCAACCAAGATTTACGGAGATCTGCAAAGCATCTCACGCTCTTGGTGAGACTGCCCCTCCCTTGGCCTATATGCGGTCTGCTTACAAACTGTTTAACAGAGTAATCCTGAAAAGGAAGCTATAATTAGAATTGATTACCCAATTTCCCCTAAGAAACCATCAGTACTAATCTAATCATTTTATAGCTCAGTTTATTTCAAAAACAACTAAAATCTCCAAACTTCCACAATCACCCATATGTCTCTATACATATCCTAGTTGGACCCAATGTCCTACCATTCCCTGACTCCCAAAACACAGTCACAGTGCCCTCTGTCAACAGGAAATCCCTTATATCTTTACTTGTTCTTTCTCAGTGTTTGAATCTGATTCTTACTCTTTTAAACCTCCGCAGTCCCTGCTTTCCCTGCAGTGCTCTCAAATGGTGGTTGAGGTTTTTATTTGTGTTGATTGTGTTTTCATTATTTTCCTTCTACAACCCCTGCACTTCTCAGGGCACACCCAGATTGCTGTTCCTCCTCCCTCAAAACCTCAATTCTTTCTCATTAGCTTATATTACCTATCCTCTCCCTCTCAGGTAATGCAAGGTCTATGTACATTCCTGTTTCATTTTCCTTAGTACTTACCTCCCTGGGAAACTGCAACATCCACATAGACAAACATTCAAATGCCTCTTCCCAGTCCACTGACTTATTCCTTCAAAAGACAGTTTTTTCTAAGCTATCTTAGTTTTTAATTCCTACTGGTAATTCATGCCATTGAAAATGAGCATCATTTAAAGCAAGTACCAAATATGTGCTTCTCAGTGCTCTTTCTTTAACATTTACCTCAACTTTCCACCTCATTTAGTCTGCCGTTCCTTTGTCAACAAACCTTTGGGCAGTTTGGGATCTCCAATTCATTGGAACCTCTTGATATTCATGATCTACCACCTTCTTTTTTCCTGATTTTCCTTGTTTTACAACTTAGATTCCATGAAACATTATTAAAATACTTTTGCATATACCATCCATGGAATTGCTTCATTTTCCCTTCATCACACTCACCTGATACACTAGGGAATAGTGATTCTCACCAATATTTCTGGCCCTCCTTACATCCTAAGGGAATATTACACTTCTATGAATTGACTGGCTTTGACTAATAATACATAAATGTCAGTGTCACCTGCCACATTTTGGTACCAATATTATAGAACCAGTGTGTGGTTATCCATGTTTTCTCCCTTTTTTGGAGCAACCACAGAAACTTGTGCTTGTAGGGAGGCTCTAAAATGTCAAAGGATCCAGAATACTGAGATAACACAACGAGTACAGTTTCCCTGTAGAGTTTTCTGGATCCACCACATCAGACTTTGTGAAAATTATACATTTTTATTTCATCAAGCCACTATAATATTGGAGTTGACTGTACTGGTACCTGAAAAACCTCTAATCCTGGTTAATTTCAACTTGAGGTTTATTCATCCTTCTAGTTGAGCAGTAAGAAGACAACAGGAAAAAACTTTTAAACTTGTTGTTGACTGGGCTTTAAATTTATGACCATAAACCTCAGTGCCTCTTTCTATAATTCCTATCACTTTTTTTCTGCAACTCTTCAAAATGACCATTTCACAATTATGGCTCTTCGCTCAAGTCATCCAATTTTATCCTTACTAAGTTAACATCTTTTTAAATTTTTAAATTTTACTGAGAATTTAGAAGCCATGGTAACGCCCCCCCCCACCACTTCCAATTCTAAATCCACTAATCTGTCTAAACTTATACCCAGATATTCTGCTTTTATTCTTATTAAAGTAAAATAGCTATTCTTGCTTCCTCTAGATAAGCCAGAAAATTTTACCTAGATCACAATATCTCCTCTCTCCTAACAAAAGATTTTGTTTCTGAAATTATCCCGTCTCCTTGCACTAATACACTTTTTAATTGAATCACTCTCAACAAGATACAGATATGTACTACATATTTTCTTTAAAAAAATTTAAAACATCTTGACCACCTCTTAACCACCTTTTCTGGTCTTCTTTTTAGCAAAATTCTTAAAAATAATTTACACCTTTAATCAACCAAAACCCCTGTAGCCAAGATCACCAAAGAATTTCATCTTATCAAAACAAATGATTAGTTCAGTCCTCAAATCACCCTACCAGCCAAGTTCTTACTTGGATTTTATATATTTTCTCACCTCCTGCTTCCCTCTAAATTTCTATCCTTCCTCAGTTTTTTTTAAACTGGCTCCTCTTTCTTTACTTAAGTTCTAAATGTTCAGAATATTAACAAGGCTTAATCAGAGGATCTCCTCTTGTTTTCTCTTCACTCACTCCCTAGATGTTATCCAGTCCTGTGCTTTTAATATGTCTATAAATGGATGAGTGTCAAATTTTATTTCTACCATGAATATTTCCAATGAGCTTTCAAACCAGATATATAATTTTCTGTTAAACATCCACACTCAGGTGTCTGATAGGCATCTTAAATGTAATGTGTCCAAGCCATGTTCTTATTTAACTCACCAATTCCTGAATTTCACTTATCTCTGTAAATGGAACCACTGACTAGCCCATTGCTGAGACAAAGACCTAGAAGGTATCTTTAATTCTCTAATTCTTCTTAAAACAGCAAGCAATCTAAAGCATGCTCTACCTATGAAGACAGCAGTGATGGAAGAGAAAGAGTAGAAATCTATGATTCTTAAGAGCCAGACTTAGAATTGGCACTCTGTTACTTTTGCCTATATACCTTGGCCAAAAACAGTTTCAATGGTAAGACTAAAGTTAAGGAATAAGAATTTAGACCAACAGTTTTATCTACCACACAATCTATCCACCGTTGCTAAAATTGTCTCTGAGTTAAAATATTATTGGAGAACTAAGCAATAACAAAGAATGTTCATGCAATAGGTTTTTAAGTGTGTAAAGCATTTTTATATGCATTGTATAGTTATCTATATTATCCAATTTTATGCTCAAGGCAAATACTTTAATGTACATATTTTCTCATTTTACAAATAAGAAAACCAAAAATGAAGAGGTAAGCCTCTTCTCCTAAATCACTCAGTTATATTTGAAAAAGCACTGGAATCCAATACTCTTCTTTAAGTTCAAACTATCTTCTCCCTCTTGCTTTCTCTACTGTAGCATATTGGTCCCCATAACTTACTAAACAAAACAAAACAAACTTTAGAATACAACAGGTTGCAAATTGCCTACATACAAGCTAACTGTTGTATACTTAATGACACATATATATTCATGTTACTAATAAAACTTCACTTTATAAATTCCATAGTGATTCTCACAGTCAACTGTGATGGATGATGCTGTTACCGTTGCATTCAAATTCTTTGACAAGATCACTGTCAAATCACCATTCTTTTCAATGTATCATGTAAGAAGTATGAAAGAGATTACAAAATAAAATCACCCACACTTTTAGAGTGTTATCATGTTGATACTGTGTCTAGAAGTTAGATAGTATAATGGGATTTGTTTATTCTTTTCTTGTAGTCAAAAGAGTAAATCAAAAGATTAGACATTATGTAGCAAAACAAAGTTCTGTCCTTGTTCTGTTATTATCAATTGTTTAGCAAAACTTACTGGGTTCTTTTAGTATATAAATTTTTGCTGTCTGAGGAAAATATTCAACTTTTAAATAAAAGATATTATATTTTAAGGTAGTGAAAAATGGGAAGGCTTGTCATGTTTCAACCACAAAGAAATAGCTGTATTTCTGCAGCATTATGAAGAAGAGACAAAGGATCCCTTTACTTAGTGCCCCAATCAGTTTCTTTTTTCCTCTGATCTTCACCTGAGCATTTCATCCAAGTCTACCCATAATGGCTATCAAGGGGTTGACCAACACCTGGGGCAGCTTGCAAGTGTGGCTAGAGACACAATGGTAGGAGTCTTACATTTTTCAATTAGCAATAATCGTACCTCAAGTAAACCTCATTGGCTATGATACTGTCACTGCAAAAATTTTGCACCTAATTTTCAGTTTCTTATTTCAAAATATTGCTTTCCCTAGTGTTGGGGAAAAATTCATGTCACCATGTCACAGCCACGGCTCTGCTCTAGAGTGCAGTTCATAAACAAAAACTGCTTGAAAATTCTTCCTGACTCTAGTTAAATCCATGATTTGGAGGATCAATCATATTCTGTTTCCCATTATTTTCTCAGTACCTAGCAAGTGTCTGACACCTGGTAAGCAATCATAAAGATTTAATGAGTTAAATCAATTAACTTGTGAGGGAATTTTCACAAGAAATAAGGAATGAATACAAATTTAGTCAAAATGATTAGTTTTATGTTTTATAAAAGAAAAAATAAACAAGAAAATGATACTTTAAATTAATATAACGTTTCAAAATGTCTATTATTTATTGTCTTAGGCCATGCAGGCTTCTATAATGAAATACCATGAACTGGGTTGCTTATAAACCACAGAAATCTATTTCTCACTGTTTTGGAGGCTGAGAAGTTCAAGATCAAGGCACCAGCAGATTTGGTGTCTGGCAAGGGCCAGTTTCCCTGTTCATAGATGGCACTTTCTAGCTATGTCCTCACATAGTGGACTAGACAGATAGTTTCCCTCAGGCCTCTTTTATAAGAGCACAAATCCTATTCATGAGAACTCTTCCCAAATGCACCTCTTAATGTCATTACCTTAGAGGTTAGAATTTCAACATAGGAATTTTGGAGGGACACAACATTCAGACCACAGCAGTTATCATGGATGGCTGAGAAAGAAAAAAAGAAAGAGAGAGAAACAGAATGTTTAAATAAATAAAAGAGACAAACCATTTCTATGAAAGGAAAAAGATGATTACTTGTGGAACTTGGAAAAAGATATAAAACATAAAGCTCAGATTGTTGCATAAATGACTCTAACAGGAAAAAAAGGAAAACGCAGAAGAAGAAGAAAAAAGATCTGTTTCTAAAAAACCAATAATAATGAAAAATGTCTGCAAAGCAAAAAATTTTGAGTTCAGTCAATACATAAAAAAATGAGAGAAAGTTGAAAGAAGCATCAACTTTTCACATAAAGATATATTTGTGTACCTATGATTCACATCCTACACAGATAAAATATGTAGTTGTTATGAAGAGCTATTTAGTGCCTGAAAACCTAGGTTCAGATCTCATATCTGACACTGCCTGATTCAATAATTTATGACATAATTTAAAAACCTCACCTTTCACCTCTCACAAAAGTTAACTCATGGTGGATAACAGACTTAAACCTAAGGAATGAAACTATAAGATTCTTCTAGAAGAAAATGTTGGAAAAATGTCTTATATACATTGGCCTAGGCAAAGAATTTATGAGGAAGACCCCAAAGGCAATCACAGCAACAACATAAATAAATAAATGGGACCTGATCAAATTAAAAAGCTTCTTCACAGCCAAGGAAACTATCAGGAGAGCAAACAGACAACCTACAGAATGAGAGGAAATATTTGCATGTTTACACATACGATAAAAGGCTGATAACTAGAATCTATATAGAACTCAGGAAAATCAGCAAGAAAAAAATCAAACAACCCTATTAAAAAGTGGGCAAAGGACATGAACAGAAACTTTTCAAAAGAAGGTAGACTAATGGCCAACAAACACATGAAAAAATGCTCAACATCTCTAATCATCAGGGAAATACAAATCATAACCACAGTGAGATATCACTTATCTTCAGTGAGAATGGCCTTTATCAAAAAGTCCCAAAACAATAAATGTTGGTGAGGTTGCAGAGAGATAGGGACACTCATTACACTGCTGGTGGGACTGCAAACTAGTACTACCTCTGTGGAAAGTAATATGGAGATATCTCAAAGAGATACAAGTAGAATTACCATTTGATCCAACAATACCATTACTGGGCATCTACCCAAAAGAACAAAAGACATTCTAATAAAATGACATCTGCACTGGAATGTTGATAGCAGCACAATTCACAATTACAAAGATGTGGAAACAACCCAAGTGCCCATCAATACATAAGTGGATTAATAAAATGTAGTATATGTATACCATGGAGTTCTACTCAGCCACAAAAAAACAACAGTGATCTAGCACCTCTTGTATTATCCTGGATACAGCTGGAGCCCATTCTACTAAATGAAGTACCCCAAGAATGGAAAAACAAGCACGACATGTACTCACCATCAAATTGGTATTAACTGATCAACACTTAAGTGCACATATAGCAATAACATTCATCGGGTGTTGGGCAGATGGGAGGCGGGAGGAGGTGATGGATATATTCACATCTAATGGGTGTGGCATGCACGGTCTGGGGGATGGACATGCTTGAAGCTCTGACTTGGGTCGGGCAAAGGCAATATATGTAACCTAAACATTTGTACCACTGTAATATGCTGAAATCAAAAATAAATAAATAAATAAGAGACAGGAAAAAACTTCAAAAAAACCCCACAAAACCATGAACTAGAGTTTTCTCATATATAAACTAAAGTAAAACAATTAATATGAATTTTATACAAGATAATATAGATATATATTTTTACAAAAAATGAAAACTACCTCCAAATCTATTATCTCATTTTGAAGATTATAAAAGGGATAATAAATTTAGGGACATTTTTAAGTAACTTCTCAGATACAATGTATCTTTGTTATTTTATCATATATTAGGCTGGTATAAAAGTAATTGCAGTTTCAGACCATGAATTTTAAATCATTATAACTAGGCTGAAACACATCTTTATTAATCAAAACAGGAACCATTACAATCAACACATTTTTGCCAACAAGAAATAAGTTTGTTTATCCCTGTAGAGTAAAAATCTGTTCTTTGGGACTGGAGGAACTCTTGGAAAGCATTTTCTGCATCCTGCTGGTTGTGGAAGCATTTTCCCTGCCAAAAGTTGTCGAGATGCTTGAAGAAGTGGTAGTCGGTTGGTGAGAGATCAGGTGAATATGGTGGATGAGGCAAAACTTTGTAGCCCAATTCGTTCAACTTTTGAAGTGCTGGTTGTGCTATATGTGGTTGGGCTTTGTCATGGAGAAGAATTGGGCCTTTTCTGGTGATCAATGCTGGCTGCAGGCATTGCAGTTTTTGGTGCAGCTCATCAATTTGTTGAACATACTTCTCAGATGTAATGGTTTCACCGGGATTCAGAAAGCTGTAGTGGATCAAATGGGCAGCAGGCCACCAAACAGTGACCATGACGTTTTATTGGTGAAAGTTTGGCTTTAGGAAGTGCTGTGGAGCTTCTTCTCAGTCCAACCACTGAGCTGGTCATCACTGGTTGTCGTATAAAATCTACTTTTTGTGGCACATCACAAATCGAGAAATAGTTTGTTGTTGCATACAATAGGAGAAGATGACACTTCAAAACGATGATTTTTTTGATTTTCAGTCAGCTCGTGGGGTACCCACTTATCAAGATTTTTCACCTTTCCAATTTGCTTCAAATGCTGAATGACCACAGAATGGTCACTGTTGAGTTCTTCAGCAACTTCTAGTGTAGTTGTAAGAGGATCAGCTGCAATGATTGCTCTCAATTGGCCTTTGTCAACTTTGGATGGCTGGCCACTGCGCTCCTCATCTTCAAGTCTCTCATCTCCTTTGTAAACTTGAGCCACCACTGCACTAAACATTTGTTAACAGTTCCTGGGCCAAATGTGTTGTTGCTATTGCGAGTTGTCTCCACTGCTTTATGACCCATTTTGAACTCGAATAAGAACATTGTTGAAATTTGCTTTTTGTCTAACATTATTTCCATAGTCTAGAATAAATACAAAATAAACAGCAAGTGATAACTCATTAGCAAAAAAAGGAAAGTGAAAAATTCACATTAAAATGATATATAACATAACCACATTTATTTAAGAATGTATTCCAATATCAAATGGCAAATTTCAACAATGCTAAAACTGCAATTACTTTTGCACTAACCTAATAAATATATTTTAATTTCCATATTTTCAAAAAATCAAGATGAGGGCTATTTAATGAATTAGTACTGAATCATTTAATTGGTAGGAAATTTGTCAGTGGCTTCCAATCACACTTGCAATAAAACCAACTCCTTACCTAACTTACAGATTCTTACATAATCAGATTTTAATCTTCTCTATTTTTCAATTTATATTTTCCCATTCTTTTATTGCTGTCTAGCAAATCTGGTCTTCCCCACAGGTCTTAATTTTGCCAATTTTATTCCCATCTGCTATTTTTTCTATTGATGGCTGATTCCTAGTCATTTAGATCTGAGGCCATCCTGATCACCTAATCTAAAGTAGCATTCACTGACTGTCAAATAACTTTAGTCTTTTGTAGAATACTCATCATCTGATATTTTCCGGTGCCTTCATTTCTTTGTTTTTATTTAATGTTAACCTCGTCCTAGAATTAATCACCATGACTGCAAGAACCTTGCTTTTGTTGTTCATCAAGGTATTCCTGACAGCTAGAATAGTGTCTGGCAAAGAGTTGGATCTCAACATATGCTTGTCAAATAATTATAGGGAACTTCCAACCTGAACACTTTTTTGATATTGGGGAATAGAGTTTCAGAGAGGTATACTATCTTATCCAGTTATACACAGTCAGTTTCTTGGATCTGTGTTCTACTGTCTCTCTACTTTACCATGCTGATTACCACTAATTTATCTCTATTATTAGTTTTATTACCACAACTCACAATTCCATGTTCAGGCTTACTGTGAGTAGCATAAACCTATTGTATTTCTATAAAGTCAAGAAATATTTCCAGAGTTCTAGGAAAAGAACAGACATCCTGCTGACCAAATAAAAGGAAATGTTGACAAGTTGATCAGGATCAATCATTCCCTCAAGTAAAAGAAACAAAAAGTATATAAATAAAAAAATATTTCCAGTCAGAAGAATCTTAAAGGTGCCTAAAACTCCAGATGAGGAAGTGACATTGGAAGGAGTTAGATCAAAAGGCTTATTGATTTTTATGATTCCAAAGTGTTGTTTCTAGCAGTTTTAACAAAGGCATAAAAAAGTGAACAAAGAATGGTCACAGTTTCTGATGGATATTTAAAGGGAAGATAAAAGTCGATACTAAAAATGTATTGATTGAAAACATAAAGATAAACAGAATAGAAGATAAACAGTCATCTCTTGTGTTAGAAAGAACCAAAAGTAGTACATAATCTACTCATTTTTAGTATGAGGGAAAAAAGAAGAAGTTTACCAAGTGTTAAAACATTTTAAGTTAAATCTTATAAGAGTATCTAACATTTTCATAACATTTAATAGTTTATAAAACCAAGTAGTTTTCATTTCAAAATTAATAGTCAATCCTTTGCAAAATGTATTTTTAATTCCTTTTTTTAAAGATGGGGGTAGTGGTTTCAGCCTCAACATATAAAGAGTTTTGAAGTCATCACTCCTGTCCTTATAACAAGAAACAGCTGGAAAAGAAAAAAATTAATGACTTTTTTTCAGACTCATCAGAGGACTGAAGTCACAGGGAAATGGCTACCATAAAATCTGGAGAGACAGGCACATACAGAGAGATAAAAGGCCCAAGATTTTCTTGAGAGCAGAAGCTGCTGGATACCATAATCTGGTAGGAAGAGTTGGATATTATTTAACTAGTAATTTTGACGAACTTTAGAAGCAAGGTGTGCACTAGAGCAAGACCGAGCAAACACTGTGAGCAGTCATAGTGGGCCTCCACACTCTCATGAACTTTTCCTTCAGAAACTCCACCAGAGTCTCATAGCTGAGGTTCAAAATGATCCTCCTTGCATCTCTGGCAGTGGGAGAAGAGCAATCACCATGAAACCTTCCCAGATCCTTCTCCTTAACACAGGCCTAGTCTCCAGGGAAGAAGATATCACCAGGGGGCGATACTGACATTTTACCCTACCTAGGGTAAAATAACTCCGTCCCAATCTAGGCAGCTACAGCCTTCCTGCTCACCTAAGGAAAAACAATCCATGGTCAACAAATGAGAAGGATTCAAATAACTAGATTGGGAATGCTGCAGCTCAGGAAGGAAATAGAGGACAGGGGCAAGCAAGAGGTAGACGGCTTCAGAGGAGACGGAAATAGTTGTAAAAGCTACCCACACTCTTGAGATACAGGCCCACAAGAGACTTGACTTAATCAAAAGATTATACAACACTCCTCCCTCCACTTTACCACCATACCAGCATGGTAGCAGTGGATTACAGCAGAAATAGCTGCAAGACACAGATCCTCTCTGAGAAGTAGCACAAAGCAAAGCCCCAAAGCCAAGAAGGGAAACAAAAACAAGGACACTAGAGAAATTTGAAAAAATCTCTCATACCTACAGCTACAATTAACATTGGACACAGCCCCAACTGCTCGCCAGATTCACGTAACTTCTCACACTAATGGTCTATCACCCAGTTCATATTACCCCAAGCAACATGTCCATCTTTCACCAAAAGAAAAAAAAATTTAAAAGATGTCAAAAGATAAGAAAAAACACAGTCTGAAGAGCCAAAACAATCATCAGAACCAGATTCAGATATGGCACAGAGGTTGTGATTATCAGATAGGGAATTTAAAATAATTATGATTAATATGTTAAGGCTGTATCGGAAAAAGTATACAGCATGAAAGACCAGAGGGATAACATAAGCAGAACAATGGAAACTATAAGAGATAACCAAGAGGAAATTCTGTAAATCAAAACACAGTAACAAAAATGAAGAACGCTTTTCACATGTTTATCAGTAAACTTAAAGTTGTGAAAGAATCAGTGAGCTTGAAGACAAGTCCGTAGAAACCTTCCAAATTTAAACACAAAGAAAAAAAAGATGGGAAATCTAAGTAACCTTAATGGTCTCATAAAAAACTAAGTAGCTAGTATATAAACTGAATTCCTCAGTATCCAAATTCTACTAGCTGCTTTACCTTTAATTATCTACCCTAGCATGCTAGGAATCATTATCTATCAAAAATAAACAAAATGGGATGCAATATTTAAAATAATAATTTTTCTAAAACTTTAGTAATAATCCATAATATAAAAATAAATTTATGATCTCACAAGCACAAAGATTCTAATAAAAGATCAGTCATACAAATGAAAAATTTAATTTGATTTTTATTTTCTCAGACTTAGGTTGCTATCGATGTTATTAACCCAGGAATCACCAATAATAGAAGAGTGTGTAGCATATGGAAGGCCCTGCATAAGTATCTGTTTAACAAATGAATTCAACTGTGTAATTCTGTGCAGGAAAAAAACCCAAAATATCCAAAGCTGTTATTTAGCTAATTATTTCTCTCATTTAAATTTCACTAAACAAATAGTTACTTTAGGCCTACTTTGAACCAGAAATTTTCCTGTTTGCTGACTTTATAAAAGCTATAGATGAGCACAGATAAAAAAATCATGGTATCTGCCCTCGAGTTGATTACAGCCAAGTAAAGGGAAGGGTAATTGGGTGACTTGTGATGCTGCCTTTTAAGGGACACAATAAAGCAGGTTTGGAAATGTGTAAAAAAAAATCCCTGAAAATTGGAACTATTTAGCATCTGCACACTTCCTCTTACAACATTTCACCTTCAAAACAAAGCAAAACAAAAACAGTTTCTCGTGACCATATATAACTACCCTTCATACAAACAAAGCTCCTCTCTCAAAGTCCCAACTCTCATCATCTCCATCTCTGGGTGACACGAGTGGCACTCATCCCTAAATGACATTCCTTACTCCTTAAAAACAGTAACAGACCTACTTCTAGTAACCTAAAGACTAAATTGTAAAGTTAAACACCAGCAACAATCTTTACATAAAATATGAGGAAGGGAGGATGGGAAATGGGGGAGGGGAAAGGAAGAGGGAGAAGGAGGAGAAAAAGGAAGAGAAGATGGGGGAGGAGGAGGAGAAAGTAAATGTGTACAATTAAATATATAACAAGCAAAGAAAAAGCATTCATGGCAGTTAAAATTCTCATTTCTGTTTATATCACAAAGTCGTTTATATTTACCTTTTCCTTCTTCTATTATCCATTTGCTCTCATTCAGAACTTCATTCGGTGGAGTCTTGATGGAGTGATTTATGTCTTCATTAATTAGTGTTTTGAATACTCAGTGGTCTTCAGTTTTTAGGCCAATTTTGATACATGATACAGAAGTAGTAAGAGGTGCCTAAGAAAATATTATGCATTTCAAACCTTGTTCTCCTTCTCTCACTTTGTAGCAGCAACCCCAATGTTCCTTTGATAATTAGGATAATTTACCCCAGCCAGTAGCCTAGGCACCCTCTCTGCCTGCATATTCAATGACATGGAAAACCTAAAATAGCCAGAGAACAATATAAACTTCCAATTAAATGAACTGTATGTCCCCCGGTGAAAGCATTCTTCCTTTGAAAACTATTCATAAAATCTTCAAACCAACAGCACTTAAAGTTGAGGAAATATGAAAAAAAAATGTGTAAGTGGATTATTACATTTATAGTGACTGAAGCATTTCTTTTTTCTTTTCTGTAGAGATGGGGTCTCATTATGTTGTTCAGGCTGGTCTCAAACTCTTGGTCTCAAATGATCTTCATTTCTGGGCCTCTCCAAGTGCTAGGATTACAGGTGTTAACCATTGCACCTGGTAGGTGCATTTCCACTAGCATGCCTTGATTTCCACAGTTGATATTTTCACTATGGAAGAAATACCACTATATGTGCAATATTGATTATAAAACAAAAACAAACAAAAACATAACACTCCTTGTAGGATAGTTTTCCATCCAATCTGGATATTGTCTCTTACATGAATGATACCGTAGCTGATTCTTCAGAAGACCATTTCAAAGTTCTTTAAGGCCAGTGTTCTATAAAAAAAGTTACAAAAAAATCAACGAATTTCATAACATGAAACATTGTTATATTTTATTTTTCTGTGAAATGAATTCTTTCATCAGAAACAATGTTACACAGAATACCATAATGGTAAATAAAGCATTCTAATTCCACAGATGGTAGTTCTGGAAGGAGAAATATGAGCTCAAAAATTAAATCCATATCCAAACTATGCATTATTCCACTGAGAACAAATCATTGCTCTTCCACTGTGGAACGAGTCCAATGTAATCAATGTGCCAGTGGGTGGGAGCCTAATTCCCCCAGAGAATGAAGGCATATCAGGAGCTCAGCATGACAGCAGCAAGTCTTTATAAGAGAAAACCCATGTTCCTGAGCCCATGCATGGCCTCCATCTGTGTCATCATTTAACATTTTGTACATGGGACAACAGAGAAAGCACTGAGATGGTTAGGAATAAGACTGGCTGACATACACAGAATTTATCGAATTTTCTAATTAGTGAGAGCCTGTTCCGTAGTGGATGCCTTTTGGTGAGCATTCTGGACCATTCTAAGAGGTTCTTCCACATGCCTCTTCCTATGACCATTTTGTCACTAAACTTCCAATCCTGTTGTTTTCAAATCTCTAACCATATAGGCAAATGATTAACCATTGCTCAAAAATCAGTGTAGATTCATACTTCTATTCATCTCTCAAATGACAAATTGGATGATGAAATGTACTGCTTGAAGATCTGTTCACTAGGAGAATTCCTTTCATCTCTTTCTTTCAAAGATACTTCCTATTGGGGTTGTACTACTGCAGTAGTCTACTTCTGGTTAGTACCAAGGTATCATGCGGATCCATCTGAAAACTAGCCCTGAGAAATTATCTCCTCAGGCAACTGGGCATAAGGAGTTGGGACTGTAAGTATGAACTGAAGCAGAGAAAGAAATGCAGTAAGAATCTAATCCAACATATTCTAAATGGCTCATGTAACTTATTTGTGTTCAGACCTGCTTCAGTCCAGTCTCTTCAACACTATCTATATTTGATAAAATATAAATACTAATAATGCCTAACACTATGGTTTGAGGAAACAGGTAACATCCAGTTTATAACAGGCAACTCACAGGCATAGCCTCTGCAGGTTCTATGGCATTCTTTCTCTACCAGGGTCCTCTAGGCAGCCAGAAGCTGTTTTCCAAAACAGAATAATAACCTCTTGGGGAGTGCATAGGGTCAGACTAGAATCTTAGATATCTGAATTGCAATTCTTCTACACAGACCCTCCAAAAGCTCCATAAACATCTCTATTGATCAGGGCCACTCAAAGTGCTATCAGCACCAGACTATAAACCAATTTTCTGCTTCCTTAATTGAGATAGACATATATATATATATGTATGTGTAATATATATGTATATACACACACACATATATGCATATACATATATAACAATAGGCTTAGTGATATTGTCGTTGACCTTATGTTGCACTTTCCTATTTTACTGTTGACTGTGAGAGTTTATGGACTGTACTTGCTGTGGCACTGTCATAGATACTTTTAATATCAAATCTGTTGGGTTGTGAAATCCCAAGGAGTACTTGCATTGTGGTCTGAGCTTTCTGTAGAGTTTCTCTTGATCGGTTACTCACACAAAAACTAACAGTTTTATGTGTTTTTTCAAAAAGTGAATTGACATAGCAAACTCACATATAGTATATGTTGCTATTAAGATCCAAAATATTCTAAGTGTTCTATGTAGTTTTTTTCTTTCTTAGTGGTAGACAGCAAAAGGTAAAGTAACTTCTTTACCATGGAGGGAATACACAGACATGCAAATATTGCAGCACACCTCCCATCCCTTCAACATGGCAGGCCCCTGAAATTCCATGGGCATTTTATTCTGATAAAGCCAACTCAAGTATTTGCTACTTCCTGACCATCAGGTTCAATGAACTTAACGCCATCAATGTGAGGCTCAGTATGAGTTCTGTTGTTTAAAGACAATAAGGTATCTGAGAAATACATTATGGTAGCGAGAAAGATAGTTGTTATATCTATGAGGCAAAGTGATGATGGCATAGTTTTAGCCCTGCTAGGGAAAAAAACAAAACCAAACAAAAAGCTTCTCATTGTCCTTGAAAATTGGTACAGAAAAGAAGGATTCATCAGGTCGATACTGGCATGCTAGGTGCCAGGGACAATGTTGAAGTTTCCAGTAAGACAGTAAACTTAATCAAATAAACTAACATCTTGATTAAATTTAAGGTAAGCCACAGTCAATCATGAAGATCCCTCTGTCTGCTACATAGGCCAAATAGGGAATCTAATGGGGATGGAATGTCATCACCCCTGTTTCTTTCAAGTCTTTGATGGAAGCTGTCACCTGTACACCTGCCTGTGACCCTAGGCATTTGTTAATGTTTTATTATTTCTGGATTAACATCCTCATAGGGAAGGAGCTTTTATTTGCTCTTCCTAATGTAATCACCCTCTACCACATGTCAGAGAGCAATTGTGATGATTTTACCAATTGATGAGTGAGTCCACAGAAATGCCTTGGCTCTGCAATTTGAACTTGAGACAAAAATTGTATTTGTCACCTGAAAAGCATAAGCCTCCCCTTTTACTAGTGGAGCAGAATGGTCTTTTGAGTCCTCAGGAATTCAATTCAATGTCTGTCTATCAAGTTTGAGAATAGGCTTAGGTCTGGAAACCTAAAATTTGACTGAAATTTGGACTCAATGGTGAGAAGATATGACTCTATTATTCTGACTCTAGTCAGTTTTCTAGTTACCAGATTGGAGATTTTTCCTATTATCTAATCAAGTAACATTTTAATAGGCTGTTTAAGCATTTTATTCCTAGGCACACATTGATTGATAAGCCATTGCCAGATATTCCTGAGAATCAAAACGTTCTGATTGCTCTTTGTCTCTGCCATCCTTTATGATAAACGGGCCCTCTGTGTCTCTGGCATTTGCACGATGCCTCCTGGCACCTGCTACAGCAGGATTCCATCATTTCCTTCGAAATCAGAAAATCTAGCTCAATCGCAGCCTCTCCCAAAATGATACCTCATCTATAGAAGATATCTATCACAGATATTTTTGAGAAAACTAGCAATCACCTCCCAAATGTATCTCTCAATATCTTAGTGAATAAAATGTTTTCTTAGCACTTTTGAGGGAAGCGTGCAGGTAACACATTATAAATCTGCTCAAACATCCCATATCCCTAATACTTTGGATTCCTTCTTCTGCATTTTACAAGGAAAACTCTGACTTCTCAAATTATTGAATATAACAGATCACCATTTGGTCAAAATTTTTGTCAATCAATCAAGTAATCTGTTAGAGCCACTTGCAGCTGAGTTAAACCTACTAAATTCAGCATGAAACTCAAGCTCACTTTTGTCAATCACCTTGTCCTGATCCTGCAATATATTCCATTATCTTTAGTTTAAGATCCTTAGAATCCATTTTCATACATATATCCCAGGTTTTTGCTAATGTTAATTAGCAAAACTTTGAAGTTCTTTTTTGGGGGGGGTGTCATTGAAAGTAAATGTTATAGGAAATTTATAAAAAGTTGATAATGCACTTTTTCATTTTTAAATTTGTTTTAATATTTATTATTTCAGTAGATTTAGGGGTACAAGTAGTTTTTGTTTACATGGGTGATATGTATAGTGATCATGTCTGGATTTTTAGTGTACCTGTCACCTGAAGTGTACATTAGGCTCTAGAGGTAGGTTTTTCTTCTCTTACTCCCCTCCCACTCTCCTCCCCTCTGATGTCCATTGTGTATTCTCTATGCTTCTGCATACCCACAGCTTAGTTTCCACTTATAAGTGAGAACATGGGGCATTTGGTTTTCTGTTCCTGAGTTAGTTCACTTAGGATAATGGCCTCCAGCTCTATCCAATTCATTTGCTTTTATCGCTGGGTAGTATTTCATGGCAAATATATATAAATACCAAATTTTCTTTATTCACTCCTCAGCTGATAGGCACTTAAGTTGATTCTACATCTTTGTAATTGTGAATTGTGCTGCAATAAACAGATGATTGTTGGTGTCTTTTTGATATAATGACTTCCTTTCCTTTGAGTAGATAATAATGGGATTGCTAAATTGAATTATAGATCTACTTTTAGTTTTTTGAGAAATCTCCATACTGTTTTCTATAGAGGTTGTACTCACTTATATTCCCACCAACAGTGCATGAGTCTTCCCTTTTCATGCATCCATACCAACATCTATTGTTTATTTGTGTTTTGTTTTGTTTTGTTTGTTTTTTTAGTTTTAGTTTTTAGTAACGGCCATTCTGCCTGGGGTAAAGTGATATTTCATTGTGGTTTTAATTTGAATTTCCCTGATGCTTAGTGATATTAACCTTTTTTTATATGTTTGTTGGTCATTTGTATGTCTTCTCTTGAAAAATATCTGTTCATGTCTTTACCCACTTTTTAATGGGGTTATTGGTTCTTTTGTCCTTGTTCATTTGTTTAAGTTCCTTGTAGATTCTGAATATTGGTCCTCTTTCAGATGCATAGTTTGCTAATATTTCGTCCCATTCTGTAGGTTATCTATTTACTCTGTTGATTGTTTCTTTTCCTGTGCAGAAACATTTTAGTTGAATTAAGATTTATTTATTTATTTTTGTTTTTGTTGCATTTGCTTTGGGGTCTTAGTCATAAATTCTTCACTTAGGCCAATGTTCAGAAGAGTTTTTCCTAGATTTTCTTCTAGAATTTTTGTGTATGGTGAGAGAGAGGGAACCAGTTTCATTCTTCTGCATGTGGTTATCCAATTTTCCCAGCAACATTTATGAATAGGACGTCCTTTTCTCAGTGTGTGCATGTTTTTATCTGCTTTGTTGAAGATCACTTGATTGTAGGTATTTGGCTTTGTTTATGGGTAAAACCTTGAAATTCTTTTGGAGTACAAGCTGTTTCCTCCCATATATGACTTTTTACTTCTCTCCTGGAGCATGTTAAGATATAACTAGAGTTATAAATTTAGAGGCAACAAAGTATTGTGACTTTTTAAGGAGAGTAAACATAACCTTACAAGACCATTGTCCCCCCGTGAGGATATTATGGAGTTTTTAAGCAAGAGAAATTTGCCTCCTCAGACTGGAGAAGGCATGGTGCTTCCATTTACAAAGAAGTCTCAGCACAAGAAGAGGTTTCCACATTCCCAGCAACATTTGAGTCCACACAGATGTTACCATTCCATGTCTCATACTTGCTTCCTCCCAATCAATTACCTCAACTTTCACATGAGAGCATTGAAAAAGTTGGGGATTTATTGTAATTCTACAACTCATAGAATTAAATTTTCTGTCTGACTTCAGTAAGGCCAGTGCTATGTATACAAAACAGAAATTACAGAAAGCAACTGGCACCCCAAGGGCTAAAGAAAAATAAGGAAAGAAGTTGTGGATATTAAGAACTAGGATGAATGGGGGACTCTTGAAAATGGGATCCAGATTTCTAAAGAAAAGATGGTATTTGGATGATGTCTCTGGAGCTCAGAGGAGGGTTCTTTTGATCTGTTTCTCTAAAAGGACCCCAAAGAAAAATAATAAAATTCTTAGAGCTAAATGGCAATGAAAGAAAGCTATACAGAAAATATGTGAGGTTCATCTAAAGAGGAATTTTGGTAGAAATTTATATCTTTGAGTGTTTTATGAAAAAAAGAAGCTCTGTGTGAGTTAAACTTTGAAGTCAAGAATCTAGTAGAAGAATAATAGAGCAGGCCAAAAGAATAAATGAGTAAAACGTAATCAAGGGAAGGGGAAATATTAAGTACATGTATGTACTCAAAGAAAAGAAATATGCTTCTTAGCCAGAAAATATAAGAGACAGACCCTTAATTAAAAAAAGAAAAACAAACATTGAGAAAAAAGTGAGAATTCAACGGTAGTCAAGAATCTTCTTTGGGACAGCAAATCAATTTACCAGTCAAATTAATAACATCATATATATATAGGACTTATTAAAAATAGAAACAAGACATGCATCCTAATGAATCTGATGACATTTAGATATTTTTACACTGAATTTAAAAGGTCCACATTTTAATGATCAGTGACAGTTTGTTGAGTGGATTTAAATACATACATTAAAGTAAAATAAAAAATAGGTATTGTTGAGAGACATGGAATTATGAAATAAAGATGAAAGGCTCAAAAACACATAAGATTAAAATGTAGAAAATGACTAATGCAGACAAAAAGTTACAAGTCAAATACTACAATTGATCACATTATTCCAATTCAGCATCTTTTTGGTCCAATAAAAAAATAAGCAGAGACAAAAAGTCAGTATACTAGAAAAGTAGACCAGAGGTGGAAGATACATATAATAAAATTATGAGAATAACCAATAAAATAGCTAACTTTAATTCATTGCTTTGTGCATGGGTTATTCTATTAACTTACTTTATAGTCATGTGCTTTAAACTCTTGAGGCAAGTATTATTAATATCTACTTTTTGAGAGAAGAAAAGGTGAACAGAGTGATTAAGTAACCTATTACATATCATACAACAGAGAAGTGGAAAAAATAGGAGTAAAGCCTGGGAAATTTGATCCCAGATCCTGTTTTAAGCACTTCTGCTACATGTTAGGTAGTTATGAGGAGATACCTTTTCAATTAGATGGATTTTTTTTAAAGAAAAATAAAATAAAATTGTTTTTTTTAAATTTTCCCCATCCTTTCTTGTTCTATAGTTATAAAGTTAGGCTCAGAGAAAACAAAATCTATGTTTTTATACCAATTAGTAACAGGAGAAAAAAAAATGAAGTAGAGATCCTTCCTCTTTCTACTCAAACATAGCAGCTTCCTTTTTCTCATTGAGTGAAATGCTGCTTATTTACATAAACTGTGACCATTTTGCACCTTTTCTACTTCTATTTCAGAAAAGTGAGCACAAAAGTGCTGACAAGATCTTTTTTATTTTTGTTATTTTTTTCTTTTTCTTTTTTTAAACATATTATTATGTGACAGGTCACTACTATAGGTTATAGAACAAGATTCAGAAGAAATGAAAGAATGAAATAGATACAATTTCAGTGGCCTCTTGAGATTTTTCAGAATTAAGGTCAACCCAAAAATCCCATCTGTAGTTATTACCTCCATCACCTGTTGTGAAAACAAGCCCACAATCTGCTTTCTTCTCTTCGCTGCCCCAGAGAGATTGCTACTACTGTACTTTCCGTTTCCTTTCTCCTCATATCGTTACAACTTTGAGATCCAGAAAGGAGATGACCCACCCCCCTTAACATCCTAGAAAATCAGAACAGGCTCCATTTTTGGAGCCAGTCTTGGGGAACAAAGATTCACCGTTTCCTCCACTGGCTGCTCCTGTACAATAGTCAATTTTCATAAACAAGTAGCACCCCCAAAGACTGGCCATGTAAACATGTAGGAGAAAAATGAAAAACAATGAAGTATATGAGGTATATATAATTCTGTCATTAGGCAGAAACTTTTTCCCTTATGTACTCATAAATGCCTGGTAAATTGCCTTGCAAGATGCATGGACTGAATGGACACTTGTTGATAAGAAGTGAGTTGAAATGATGTAGGGTGAAGCTAAATTAAACTTTTCTGGTAATCTACAGATGTTCCTCAGCTTACCATGGGGTTGCATCCTGGTAAACCCATGGTAAGTTGAAAATATCTTAAGTTGAAAATGCATTTAATACTCCCAACCTACCAAACATCATACCTTAGCCTGGACTACCTTAAATGTGCTCAGAACACTTTTGAGCACAATATTCAATCAATTACATGAGATATTGTATTATAAAGTAGGCTTTGTGTTAGATGATTTCCCCCAGCATCTTGAGAGAGTATGGTGGAGCATATTCCTAGCTTGAGAAAAAATCAAAATTGAACATTTTAAGTAGGATTTCTACTACATGTGTATTGCTTTGGCACTATCATAAATTTAAAAAAATATTTTAAGTCAATCCACCATAAGTTGGGGACTGTCTGTATTTCCTTTAGGTGTGGGGAGTGGGTGGGAAAGGAAGAGCAGAGCTATCAAATTACAATACCACGCAACTTTTTTCATCTTCTGTGATTTTCATACTTAAATTCACATGTATACAATCCCCCCAACCCACACCTGGGTGTTTAGTTCACTCCATAACTTTTAAATATTTGAAACAAGTCATATAAAAAGGATTTATGAAAATGTACCCCTTTTGTCTACAGTTGAGTTTTCAAAACTACTTCACATAAAAATGATATCCAGTGATATCAGTTTAGGTTTATGACAAAGAAAACTTTCAGATATCCATAAACATTTTGATATTTTTAAATTGAGAATCAAATATGAAGTGAGAATTCACACATTTTCCAGAAAGCATTCAGATGATGACAATTTATAGTTGATTGCCCCAAGAGTAAGGATGTGTGAAACCAGTTCAGAAAGCACATCAGTTGCTTACTGTTTATTATTTCTTAAATAACCTGAATGAAGACACTCTCTAAAGAAATTTACTCCCATTAGAAGAAAATAAATATTACTGATGTATCCAAAGAGCCCCTTCTTTTGTTTTTCCCAAGGGAACTGATTTGATAAAATTGTAAATGTGTATTCATGATGTACCTATAACAATATTGATCCCATGGCTGTCCAGTGAGGTATTTTCTTTAATCCCCAGGTGTAAATAGTGATCTGTCTGCTTTTTTAATCCTGCATACACATTCAACAAGGTGACCTTTTTTATTTAAAAAAAGAAAAAAAAGCAGTCCAAATTTGTTCATGGGTTTTTTTTTTTTTTTTTTTTTTTGAGACAGAGTCTCACTCTGTTGCCTGGGCTAGAGTGCCATGGTGTCAGCCTAGCTCACAGCAACCTCAAACTCCTGGGCTCAAGCAATCCTCCTGCCTCAGCCTCCCGAGTAGCTGGGACTACAGGCATGTGCCACCATGCCTGGCTAATTTTTCTATATATATATTTTTAGCAGTCCATATAATTTCTTTCTATTTTTAGTAGAGACCAGGTCTCGCTCTTGATCAGGCTGGTCTGGAACTCCGGAGCTCAAACAATCCGCCAGCCTCGGCCTCACAGAGTGCTAGGATTATAGGAGTGAGCCACTACGTCCAGCCTTGTTCATGATTTTGAGTAATAATTATTGGCACTTCTGATCAAATATTTCTATTCTCCTTCTAGGTAGAATAGAAGGTACGATTGTATTTTCCTGTCCCTTTCTAATTCTGAGACAACATAATGGAACAAAAGTGATGTGCCACTTCTGGAGAAGAGCTTTAAGAACAAACACATGAGTACATGATACTGCACTTCTCTTTTCTTAGATGGAACCTCTTCTTGGCTGGGGCCCTTAGTAAATACAGAGAATAGAACTTCTCACCAACCTGTTTTGGGAACATGTAATTAGCAGGGAATAAGTTTTGGTTGTGCTTAGTCTCTGCAGTTGGGAGAATATTTTTTCTAATGCGTAAGTTATAACTTAATCTACTCTAACAGACACATGTAAAAATCTTTTTTTGTTTTCTTTGCAAAATTTTGATACAAAATGTATAATTACCTTTTCTGTTTTATATATTCTGAGCTTTGGTTACCAGGATAAATACTTTTTGTTATGAATAAATTAGGTTATAAATAAATTTTAAAACAAGTAGATAGGTAAATAAATAAATTTGGTTCAGGGATAAATAGGAAATAAAGAAAAAGGAACTTGGAATGGGATGAGAGAAGGGAGAGATATTGAGGACAAGGTAGAGTGATGTATTGTTTAACATCTACAGTAAAGTTATTAGGAGCTTATGTAATCTACTGTAGTTTTGAGGACTGAAAAAGCTTGGTGTAATATTCAGTCACACAGTCTGACTTCCCCTCAGCAAACAATGCTTTCTTATAAAACTGTGGATGCTTTTTGAACATTTCTAAACCCTTCCATCTTAATCACAGTGAAAAATTAGATTCAAAAATACCTTACTTTATAATATACATCTCAGGCCACCAAACCAAATACAGTGTTTGTAAGGTTACTAGACATATAGAATGCAATGTCTTCTCAGGAGAAATGACTCATGCTTATTTTGGATATTTATACCAGCTTTCATTCTCTTGCAGGGAGAGAAGAGAAAATTTGCTAGATTATAACATATATTAAAGCAACGCCCAATAGGGGAATAAAAATCAAATTGAAAGGAGACCTTTGCTGATCTTGAATTCATCATAGATTTGATGGACTTAAGAAATAAGGATTTAGCAATAAAAGAACCCAAGGATTATAAGTACTTTACATAGGGTACTTTACACTTTACCACAGTGAGACTCCAACAGCATCCTTCATTTTTTTCCCCATCAGATTTCTGTTTCCTAGGCCTCCCTCTGCTAAAATACCACAGCAATGCTGTTCTTGCACAGCCTTTCCTCTTCCCAAATTTAATCATTGCCATTTGTCCACACTGTGTCTAGTAAGTGTATCTAGTTTCAAATTCTTTTTGCTAAGGTATTGTTTTTTATTTTTTAACTCACTGAGTAAATAATTTATTGAAATAAATATTAAAAATAATATTTTATGCTGAAAGGCAGTAAATTATAAAAGTCAAAATGGCAATCTCTTTTAACTGTGTTAATACTATATTTGAATGCTTGCCTTACCACTTAAAAATCTGTACTTTGAATAAGGACTTAAACTTCTTAAGTTTCAGTTAAATAATCTTTAGGATAATAATAAAAGGATGATGATACTAATACTATTTGCTTCATTTTTGTCAGTAATAAATAAGATAATACATACACCATTAGGTTGCCAGGGAAAATGATTAATAACCTATTAAATTTGAATTTCAAACAAGTAATGACTATTACAGTATAAGTACATCCCAAATATTTGAACAAACTTATACTAAAATAAATTGGAACCCACTAATACAAAAAAATACACATTATTTGTTGTTACCAGAAATTAAAATTTACGTGTCCTGTATTTTTATTTGTTAAATTTGGGAATCATATGCATAACTGTCAACACAGTTTATAGCACATAATGTGAGCTAAGTGATAACTGCTATTATTATTACTATTATTCAAATCCCTTGGGTCTAATATTTTGAAAAATGTATGATTCAACATTACCAGGAACATAAGTATACTATTCCAAGGCAAATTTAAATCTCATTTCTTCCCACATTTTTCTTTGCTTACCTATCTGTTGCATGCTCTTCACACAGAGGCAATCTTCTTCATTTAACAGTATCTGTGGCAGACTAACTTTTAAGGTGGCCCCCATGTCCCCATCTCCTATATTTATGTCCTGGTATAATTCCCTGCTTTAGAACATGGTGGAATCTGGGAATTCTTACCAATTCTTACCAACCTTAGTCTTAAAAGTCCACAAGGAACTGAATTCTGTCAGAAACCTGAGTGACCTTGTAAGTATATTCTTCCAGGATTCTTCACTATTTGAGCATTGATGGACTGCAGCCCTGGCCAAAACACTGACTGCAACCTTATAAATCCTTAAACAGAAGACCCAGCTAAGCCATGCCCAGATTCCTCATCCACAGAAACAGTAAGATAATAAATGTGTTTTATTTTAAGCCACTAAATTTGTGTTATTACTCAGCAGCAATAATGAAGTATGCTCATCTGAAAGACCCTAATAGAATGCCAACACTTGAATGCCTCAGTGATGCTTTGTGCTGAACAAGAAATCATCTTTTCCTTTGTTCTCAGATAACATTTGGAATATATTTCTCTAGCATTCATTCAATTGATTTATAGTTGTTTTTATAGTCACCTAATATATTATCTCATCTATAAAACTTGGATGCTAGCACATATTTTTCTGAGTGCTGTAAGATGTGGCTACTTAAGATACTACCTAGCAATCAATAAATGACCATATCTTTCTGTCCCTTTGTATGATTTCCTTGAGAAAGGGACTGCTGATATACAGGGTGTCCCAAAAGTCTCCATACAAAGGAAAAATTTTGTAAAATCCTATAATGAATATTTTGTAAATAAAGGTACATTTAGCTACAATTTCCCATTTTCCCTATGGGGACAACCTGTATTTTGTCTTCACAGCCCCAGCTCATGGCATGTATTAGGTACTTAAAGTGTACTCCTTTAATGAAAATTAGATCTCATTGATTAATAACCTACTTAGTAAGTTTTCTTTAAAAAATATGTTTAGATCTCTTTCCAAAGATTTTCACAATTGTCCTAGTCAAGAATCCCCTAACTATACATCTGTAAAAAATATAAATATTTATGGGGACAGACGGATATAAAACACATTGCAAACTTCAGCTTTTTAGCTATCCTATATAGTTCAGTAATATTTATATTAAATAGAACAAGACCATGTATGACCTTACATATTATTCCAAGAAACTTTCCTTATACTTTTTTCCACATGAATAATGGATTAAATTCACAAGCATCTTTTGGTTTTTCATCGAACATCATTTTGGTTGCAAGCTTGAATAAAAAATATAGTAGTAGAAATGGAATGGTTTACAAATAGAATGCTGACCAAACTCTGTCTTTTTCTTTCTTGACTTACTTCCTTTCATCCATCAAATTCCTTAGTAGCTGATTATGAATAAGTATTAGCTTTTAGTTGGAGGCTGATTGAGAATTTATGGTTTGTAGACTTGGGAAAAAAGTCAAAAAATATTTTGAACAGAATGAAGGGGTTGATAAGGGTTAAATGGTAAGTATTGAAGAATATCAAATATATAGAAATTACAAACACTTCAACTACAATATTCAGCAAATAAAATTCGATAGGAAATAAATCATCATTATTAAGAATAGCATTAGTAATATGACTTATTACTAGAATTATATTTTTAGGTTTATAGTTAAAAATCTAGTTTCCTGTGTCTAGAAATATCACCATCTTATAAGCCACTTCTCTGACTTTGATAAACACAATGATGACAGCATATTTTAACAGGTGGTTTGGAGTAGTAATCCTTGATATGAAGAAGTAGTTTATCTCTACTACTCCTTTTCCTATTGTTTATTCTTTTTCAAAATGAGCTAGCGTATTCACAGCCATTCTGATTAGCCTCTTTTTTTCCTTCAATGCAATCAACAAATAGATTATATGTACTGCCATTTCAGTTTTATTAGGTTCATTTTGTATGACTCTGGATTTTTGGTTTAAATTCTTTTATTGAAATCAGCAGCCTTATCATTTCATTTTATTCAAGAATAGAAAGACCATCATTTCACAGAGTTGGTAGCTTTTCTGCTTCAGAGATTCTGTAATTTAGTTGGCTACTCTAATAGGGTTATATTTCATGTATGCCGAATACACCCTTTATGCTTGTGTTACTCCTTAGAGAACTCACAGACAAAATAAAGTAGTTTATTGCATAAGAGATGGCAATTGCATTGACCATTAACCTCAATGACTTGCAAAGGCTATAGAGAAGCTTATAAAATACTTGTAGTCAAGTTTAAAGTGGTACAAGATGTTTGTTCAAGCTGAAGCACTGATATATATATAAAGTCTTATACTCTCTCTCCTAGTGTGCAGACCTATCATTTCAAACTCAAGTGTATTTTGTATGTCTGTATAGGAAAAGAAAAATTTGCCTAAGGTTATCTAGGGGATTTTGGCTTCCACATTCAACTGTAGTGTATGGGAAAAACATTTATTCATATAATACAATATTGTATCAGATTTTGAGAGTTCTAATTAAGATGCAAATAAATTTTATACAAATAGTAAATAGGCTTTCTTAAGTTTTAATGCAACTATATTAAAAATGTATAGATAGATGCATTACTTATGTGGCTGGAAAATCAGATCATTATCGCCAAATAAATATATTACTTATACTTGTTCAGCATAAAATAAGAAACCATTTAAACTATAATTTTCTTTAGACCACTAATGTTCACTTAATTTCTGCTTTGCAAGCAAAGGCACACATTATGTTCCAATTGCTTTACAAGAATAATTAATTGAATTTATAATTTTTTTAAATTGCACTATTTTTCTGGTATAGTACATGTGGACATTAACTTAGTATTTACCTTAGAACTATATTAAAATAGCTTTCAAACAAAAGTCAAATAAAACCTTAAACATTGATTAATAAAATAAACCATTAGCAAAGGTAGATTTAATCAGAAATAAGTAGTTAGCAAATGAAGACTATTAGCTAAAAGAAAACAAGAAACCATGTAATTTCTAATGCACATTATATAATATCACTATTTTTGAATTTATAAATCAGGTTATGTTCAAGGACATAGAAACTAGGTAAACTGATACCTTTTTCACCAGCATCTGAATTCCCTTATACTTAGAAGGCATCAAATAATTCATATAACAGAAACTTTACACTACTCTTTTGAAGAAAAATTTGAATTTGGCAATAAACAGGAATATAAAGGTACAGAGATGAAACACAGAAATAAATAAATTTTATATAATCTAGTATACAATTTTCAGATCTAAAATACTCCTAAAATCTGAACAAAATGGGACATATAACAAAGAGGGAACAAGAGACCAAAATAAAAAAGTAATGTTATAGCTGCTTTTAGGACATTTACCAATCTCTGTAACAAAGATCCTTGGTTTATAAAAGCTGCTTTGTTAATAGAGGACAAAGCTTTGAAACCAAGAAAAGTTTCAAGTTGGAATTGGGAACTTAGCATAAAGTCAATTTGTTCAAATGGCTCCACCCCAGGCATATGGGTAGACTTTAAGATCTACTCAGTCGTCAAAAGGAGTTGAGGAAGTATCTTATTTCTTTTGTAGCTATTATAAATAAAATTGTTTCTTGATTTCTTTTTCAGATAGTACATTATTAGCATATAGAAATGCTACTGATTTGTGCATGTTGATGTTGTATTCTGCAACTTTACTGAATTCATTTATTCATTCTAATAGTTTTTATGTGGAGTATTTAGGGTTTTCTATGTATATAAGATCATATCTTCTGAAAATGGGAGTATTTTGACTTTCATCTTTCCTATTTGGACAGATTTTATAACTTTCTCTTGTCTAATTACTCTGGCTAGAATTTCTAGGACTATGTTGAACAGAAATGGAGAAAGTGGGTCCCATTTACAATAGTTACAAAAAAAATTAATATAACCTGGGAGTAAATTTAATCAAGGATGTGAAAGATCTCTATACTGAAAACTATAAAACACTGATGAAAGAAATTGAAGAGAACACAAATAAATGGAAAGATATCACGTATTCATGGATTGGAAGAATTAGCACTGCCATACCCAAAGCAATCTACAGACTCAATGCAATCCCTATCAAAATATCAATGAAATTCTTCACAGAAATAGAAAAACAATACTAAAATTCATATGAAACTACAGAAGACCCCAAATAGCCAAAGCAATATGGAGCCAAACAATCATAGCTTGGGGAATCACACTACCCAACTTCAAAAAATACTGCAGTATAAGAATTGGAACCCAAATGATATATACATATTTAAAGCTAACTGATTTCTAGCAAGGCACCAAAAACATACATTGGGAAAGAACAGTCTTTTTAATAAATGGTTCTGGGATAACTGGATATCCACAACAGAAGAATGAAACTAGACTCCTATCTTTCACCATATTTAAAAATTAATTCAAAATAGATTAATGACTAAAATGTAAGACCTAAAATTATGTAGTATTAGAAGAAAACATACAGGAAACTCCTTATAACATTGATCTGGACAAGGATTTTAGGCATGAGAATTCAAAATCACATACAAAAAAGCAAAAAAAGACAAATGGGATTACATCAAACTAAAAAAAAATAAATTTCACAGGAAAGGAAACAACCAACAGGGTAAAGAGACAATCTACAGAATAGGAGAAAATATTTGCAAACTATACATTTGGCGAGAGGTTAATATCCAGAATATATAAAGAACTCAAACAACTCAATGGCCAAAAAATAAATAATCCAATTAAAAATGGGCAAAAGATCTCAATAGACATTTCTTACAAGAAGATATTCAAATAGCCAATAGGTATATTTAAAAATGCTCAACATCACTAATCAGCAGGGAAATGCAAATTAAAACCACAATAAGATATCACTGCACTTCAGTTATAATGACTTTTAGAAGGACAAAAGATAATAGGCATTGGTGAAGATGTGAGGAAAAGGAAACCCTTATACACTGTTGTTAAGAATGTGAATTAGTAAATCCATTATAGAAAACAGTATGGAGGTTTCTCAAAAACTTAAAAAGAGAACTACCATATGATCTAGAAATCCCACTACTGGGTGTATATATAAAGAAAAGGAAATCAGTATGTCAAAATGATATCTTCACTTGTTTATCACAGCGTGTTTATTCACAATAGCCACAATATGAAATCAATCTAAGTATCCATCAATGGATGAAGAGACAAAGAAAATATCATCTATATATACAACAGAATACTATTCAGCCATAAAAATTGAGGAAATACTGTCATTTGTGACAACATGGATGAACCTGGAGGACATTATGTTAACATAAAGTAAGGCAGACAGAGAAAGACACATGATCTCATTTATATATAAAATCTCATACAAATAGAGAACAGAAAAAAATAGTTATCAGAGGTTGGGGAGGGGAAAGAGAATGGGGATGGGCAGAGGTTGGTCAACTGGTACAAAATTATAGTTAGATAGGAGGAGTAAGTGCTGGCATTCTATTGCACAGTAGGGTGACTATAGTTAATAATAATATACTGTATATTTAAAAATACCTAGAAGGTAGGATTCTGAATGTTATCCTCACAAAGAAATGATAAATGTTTGAGGTGGAGGATTTGCTAATTATCCTGATTTAATCATTATACGATGTATACATCTATGAAAGCATCAGATTTTAACCCATAAATACGTACAGTTATTATGTGTCAATTGATCCACACCTTTCACTTCTCACAAAAATCAACTCATGGTGGATAAGAGACTTAAACCTAAGGCATGAAACTATCAGAATTCTAGAAGAAAATGTTGGAAAAACTCTTATAGACATTGGCCTAGGCAAAGAATTTATGATGAAGACCCCAAAGGCAATCACAGCAACAACAAAAATAAATAAATGGGACCTGATCAAATTAAAAAGCTTCTGCACAGCTAAGGAAACTGTCAGGAAAGCAAACAGACAACCTACAGAATGGGAGAAAATATTCACATGCTACACATCCGACAAAGGGCTGATAACTAGAATCTCTATAGAACTCAGGGAAATCAGAAGAAAAAATCAAACAACCCTATTAAAAAGTGGGCAAAGGACATGAACAGAAACTTTTCAAAAGAAGATAGACTAATGGCCAACAAACACATGAAAAAATGCTCAACATCTCTAATCATCAGGAAAATGCAAAGCAAAACCACAATGAGATATCACTTATCTCCAATGAGAATGGCCTTTATCAAAACGTCCCAAAACAATAAATGTTGGTGTGGATGTAGAGAGATAGGAACGTTCATACACCGCTGGTGGGAGAGCAAGCTAGTACAGCCTTTGTGGAAAGTAATATGGAGATACCTCAAAGAGCTAAAAGTAGAACTACTATTTGATCCAGCCATGCCATTACTAGGCATCTACCCAAAAGAACAAAATATATTCTATGAAAAAGACATCTACACTCAATTGTTTATAGCAGCAAAATTCACAATTGCAAAGATGTGGAAACAACCCAAGTGTCCACCAATACATCAGTGGATTAATATAATGTGGTATATGTATACCATGGAGTTCTAGTCAGCTACAAAAACAATGGTGATCTGGGACCTCTTGTATTATCCTGGATAGAGCTGGAGCCCATTCTACTAAGTGAAGTATCCCAAGAATGGAAAAACAAGCACCACATGTACTCACTGTCAAATTGGCTTTAACTTTCAACACTTAAGTGTCCATGTAGTAATAACATTCATCAAGCGTAGGGGAGATGGGAGGGGGGAGAAGGGGATGGGCATATACACACCTAATGGGTGCGGTGCGCACTGTCTGGGGGATGGACATGCTTGAAGCTCTGACTTGGGTGGGGCAAAGGCAATATACGTAATCTTGTACTTACTTTAATGGCTACAAAAGATTTTCCCTCTCAACTCCTGTTTTCCTCATGGATAGATTAATTGTCTATATGATTCTAAGAATGCATGCTAAAAAGTATTGTGTTAAATGCAATGTTAAATGTGTGTGTTTTTAAATAAAACAAGGATGAAAGGAAAAAGAAAATGATGAATATCAGACTATCATAGTAAGAAGATACTGAAGATTCACACTATCCATTTATCTAAGTCATTTGCAAGATTTTTAGAATTATTTTAAACTACTTCTAATAGTTAACAATGAATTAACTTTGGCAATTAGATATCCTGGAGGATCACAGCCTCCTATCTTATTAAAACAGTTTTGTGCAAATTATAAGCTTAGTAATAATATAAAATTATATCTTACTTTCTTCCACTGAAATTAACCTTTTAGAAAATCTAAATTATCTAAAGATCAATTATTTAATACTAATATCAAATCTTAAATCAATACAAATTAAGTATAATAAGGGGCATAAAATTCACTCAGTAAGGGAATAGTAGCTCAGTGCTGATGAGAACATTTTGTATATGACTCCATACATAATAAATTACCTTGAAGCTATTAGTGCGATCTTTGGCACTCTTGAGTGGAGACAAATTGTACATTGGCACTTCCACAATTGGCAACTCTCAGAGTACTAAATGAGAATTCTCTCTAAACAAATCCTTAGAGAATATTTGCTTCTACTATGATGTATTTTTCTCTGAAATCTCAGAAATTTAACCATAGTTGGTAATTGAGTCTAGAATGGCTTCAGTTGAAGCCTAATTTGCATTCATCTAACAAAAAGAACACTCTCTACCAGCTATATTACTCATATTAACACAATGTAAAATGGTATGTTCTCAATAAATGTATGCCCAGCTATTGAATATGTGGGTTCAAATGAGATATGACTAATTGCTTTGAAAGCTGTAAAATCTGAGACAATTTTCTTCTTAGATGCTTCCAAAATGTGCCTTCATTTTTACACAGTAGATTGCCATTTTATTCTTCTACCATATAGATATAGGAAGCTTTTTCCATCTCTTAAATATATCTATTACTTCCTATCTTACAGTTGGAATATATTTTCTCCATTCTCCACTTGGCATGTGCCTCTCTGTTATTCAAGTCAAACATGGATATGGCTTTTTCAGGAAAACTTTCTTTTGATCCCAAGAGCAAGTAGACACATTCATTTTATACTCTTTTTTTTTTTTTGAGACAGAGTCTCACTCTGTTGCCCAGGCTAGAGTGAGTGCCGTGGCGTCAGCCTAGCTCACAGCAACCTCAAACTCCTGGGTTCAAGCAATCCTCCTGCCTCAGCCTCCCAAGTAGCTGGGACTACAGGCATGAGCCACCATGCCTGGCTAATTTTTTCTATATATATATTTAGCTGTCTATATAATTTCTTTCTATTTTTAGTAGAGATGGGGTCTCGCTCTTGCTCAGGCTGGTCTCGAACTCCTGAGCTCCAACGATCCGCCCACCTCGGCCTCCCAGAGTGCTAGGATTACAGGCGTGAGCCACCACGCCCGGCCTCATTTTATACTTTTTTGCACCCATCTATGACACTAATCATCACTCTGGTATTATTAATCAATATTTATTCCACTAGATAATTACCAATTCTTATACAAAGCACCTAGTATATTACTTGGCACATAGTGAGTGCACAATAAAAAGCTAATAGATAAATTAATGAAAATTTACTTAAAACACAATGAAACAGGGATGTATAATAAATAACTGAAATTACTGTAAAGAAATTAAAAGAAAAACAGTATTTTGGTCTCTCTCTTAGTCCATCAAGTACAGACTGTCTTTAAATGTTTTTACAGTCTATTTTCTTTGGAGACTGTTTGAATTCTAGGGAGATTTTTCCTGAGTATTACAAAATTGAAAAGGAAATGCAGAGATTGCACTTTCTTGTTCCAAAAAGTAATTATAGTGACCAAAAATTATTTTTTCTATGACAACATTGCACCAAAGCCATATATATTACACTTGAGGTCAATAGCAACTTAAGTGTTGGTTGCTCAGTTTGCCATTCCATAATGTATTAAAAAGGTGGATTAAAGAAAGTGTTCTATGAGGAACATTAATGATAACCATAGGGGAAAAGACCAATACTGAAGGAGAAGAAAATATATATAGAGAGAGCAGATGGATAAATGTTTTACAATGTAATAAAAACATGCATGTTCACAATGTTTATCTCAATTTATCAAAATTGTGTGATACCTGCATAACCTTAAAATAAAACAGTGACATGGATAATGCATTTTAGAAATTTTTTATCAAATTGTTTAAATAACAAAATATTTGTAAAAGAACCTTTTTTTCAGCCCAAATCACCGTTGTGCTTTATTTTTCACCATTGCAATTTTACATTGAACTCTGTTTAAAAAAATTTTTAAAAATAAGTTGTGATTGAATTTTTCTATATCTTAACAGTAATGGTGGTGTGCTAAAATTGCATTGAAATAAGTATACACACACTGCGTCTAAAACTGGTGAAATTTCAGGTAAAGTCAGTTTCCTGATTTTGATATTGTACTATAGTTATACAAGACATCGCCATTGAATGCAGATATATAAGATATCTTTGTATCATTTCTTACAACTGCATGTGAATCTACAATTATCTCAAATTAATATTTTTTTTAATTTCACATGTATATTATAAATTCATCAAGGGCAGAACTTAGTCTTACTGTTACATACTAACATCTAACAAAGGTTTTTTTTACATTGTAGCTGTTAAATAAATAGTTGTTTAATAAATATATAAATGCCTTGAAGAATGTGCATCTGTATATATTCTCCTATTAATAAAAAAAAAGAAAAAACACCACTGTTACCACTAACAAGAACAGAGTACAACATTAAGAGTGCAATGCTTTTTTTACTATTTAACATAACTATCACATTTTGCTACAACAGATCTGTGTTTCAGTGATGATAGAACATATTTATAAGGACTCCATGAAGATAAAAATGATAAGCCCTTAGCTATATTTTGGTTATTATTATAAATTATTATCATTATTAATTTTGTCATGTGAAAAATCCCCTGAAGTTTTGTAGTAATTTACTTTCTACATCAGCACAATAATGTTGCCATTTTTATACATTAGAAATATTAATAAGCACTAACATCAGACATCAGTGCTTTGAACTTTAATGTCAAAAATCAGATTATGTCCTCTAATATAAATCTTTCTTTCTGTAAACTCTTTATCTCTTTAAAACAAAGATTATGTAATTTTGTTCATTTTCCAATTTCATATAAATAAAGTGATACTACATTACTAGGAATCATTTGCCAAAGCTTTATTTTCTTCTAAGATCCTTCATGTAAAAAATATGTAAACTCTAGAATAAAACCATAAAAGAAAAATATAAAACTATTCAGTAGGTCCCTGTTTATTTGCCATATTTCCACTGTAAGTATTCTTGTATCATGTTGATCTCTTTATTTCTAACAATCTTTTCTGCTAACCTAAAGATTTGATCACATTTCTGCATTGATGTTGCTTAATTTAAAAATTAATTAATGATTCTTCAAAAAAATAGATGTCAGATAAACTTTATAAAGCATTTGTAATAAATCTTTGTGTATTATTAAAAATGAGCATCAATAAATTCTTGAAAAAAATTAATTTTGAATATATGTTTCAAAGTGAGACAGAAGAAAAAGGTAGCAAATATGATCCAAACTCCCTATAGGATTAAAAAGAGGGGAGTGGGGATCCTATTCTATGTAATGGGATAAGGGCAGAGACGATTTGGTATTTTCACCCACAGAACTGTTACACACATAAACACACACACACACACACAGTAGTTATATACTATATCAGCGATCCCCAACATTTTTGGCACCAGGGACTGGTTTCATGGAAAACAATTTTCCCATGATGGATCAGGGTGGGGAGGAGGAGAGGGTGGAGATGATTTGGGGACGATTCACCTCTCTGCTAATGATAATCTGTATTTGTAGCCATTCCCCAGTGTTAGCATCACCACCTCAGCTCCACTACAGATCATCAGACATTAGAGTCTCATAAAGAGTGCACAACCTAGATCCCCCTCGCATGTGCAGTTTACAGTAAGGTTTGCACGCCTATGAGAATCTAATGCCTTTGCTGATCTGTCAGGAGGTGGAGCTCAGGCAGTGATGCGAGTGATGGGGAGTGGCTGTAAATACAGAGGAAGCTTCCTTCGCTCATCAGCTGCTCATCTCCTGCTGTGTGACCTACTTCCTAACAGGCCACAGACTGGTACTGGTCCATAGCCCAGGGTTTAGGGACTGCAGTACTATATAATGTATATTCTACATATTTAATGCATATTTTACTTATAAATGTTTTATACATTTTTATGTATTTATTTAAATATACTTGTATATATATGTATTAAATATGTTTGCATATATGTAGTGTGCATATATATATGTGATACATAGAAAGTGAGAATTATTAATTCCTTCTAACCACACGTCAGAATTCAAAAAATGTAAGTTAATTTTTAATTTATTAAAAGTTCTATAACTTTTATAAAATCATTATCCTCTTATTGGAGTAGATATTCTAATTATGAAGTCAATAAAAAAATTATGTTTTTGTTGCAAATATTATTGACATATGGTAGATAATTTTAGTAAAATTCACATATTTACTTCCAGTAAGATCATTGATATTTTCTTCAAGTGCCAAGTTGTGCCACACATAAACAAATAGAAGTTGCCACCCATTAAGAATGTTTGCTATAAGTATTTCAATACGGTTAGATCTGGCCTACCTTGCTTACTAATAAACACTCCTATTGAAAATGGAGGCATAATAAAGAAGATGAATCTTTGATTATGGCTGGTAGCTAGAAGACTAATTTTGTTTAGATTTTGAAACAATAGATGCTTTGGTTATAATAAAAACTTTAAAAAATTACTTAAGGGAAACCAAAGTGACAAAACAATTCATTTGACTAGGCCAACAGCTGCATCACTTTGATAAGCCCTAAAACAAGAGAAATTACAACACAGGCATCTTGCTGTTTTTGCCTTGATATTCCAAATGGAGAAATTCATTTTGTGCCAATAGGCGCTGCTGAAACCTTACTCAGTTTCTCTGCCAATATGACAATTTGCATAACATTACCCACAATGCCTCACATTGTGATTTTGCTTTGAAACAGATTTAATTGAGCCTTGCTGAGCTGCATTAATGTGTCTGTTTAAATTGAGCAAACCTAATTATCTCACATGAAAGTTATGCCACCTCTGGTGCGACAACGCTAATGCAATTAAAGTCAGCCAGATGTATTAATTGAGTATTGTAAACATGCATTCTATCTGGTAGAGAACAGTTCATTATGCATTGGGGACTGGACAGTTTGTCACCAACTGCAATATAGCTTTCTATGTCAAAATTATCTTTTGTGCAAAGATCCATAAAATCCAGAATCAGAGGATCACCATATGTCTTAGAGGTTAATATCTATGTGGATTTCAGATGTTCTATCTCACACATTTGGTTCTATATTTTGAAAACCCAATTTTCTGAAGCATTCATAAGATATGGACTTTAGCTCTTCATGGTCTCCTAAAAAAACATTAAAATCAAAAGAGGCCATCACAAATCTTTACTGTTCTATTTTTACATAATTGTCCCTTTTTCTTTTAAAAATGGAATTGCTGAAATTTTTCTCTAAATAATGTTACCTCAAAAATAATAGAGAAAGTAACAAACTGATAAGGAAAGGTTTTACTTAGATCTATCTACACATAATTAATAAAGAAATAGAAGCCAGGGCTAAAGATTTTTAAACTATATTATATAATAAAGTAACAGGTCAAGTATTCTCTGAGATTACGGGCAGTTCACAATTTCAAATTTAATATCGTTTGCTATCAAATCCCTCACATTAATGGTGAAATTTTGAACTAAAAATGTTGATCAAAACATTAGATCTTGTAGAACTTTTTCAATATGAATTTAATGTAGACTTTGACAATCGGAAGGAAGAAGGTGACAACAAATATGTGAATAGGTATTCTTTTATGCATTTCTTTTTCTTTCATTTTGTATTAAATTATGTTTTATATAAATACAATGGTGTTTTCCTTAAATCATCAGGAGTCTTCTACTTTTAACTCTAACAGAAATTCATATATTTTAAAAAATACAAGAATAACATATTTATAAATTTGTACATTGTAATCAACTGGCCATTTTTAGTGTTTATGGTTAAAAAGTCTCAGTAAGTATTATTAAAAGGTGCATTTACTTCCCAGAAATTAAAGGCAAATAAAGAAAACAAAGGCTGAGGTTTTATTTTGGTATTTGTTGTTTTGGTTTTTAGTGTTTTCTTTTCATTAATTTAAATCAATTATAAAGATTGGAAATACAGATTGAAACAAAATTCTACTTCTTTTAATTAGACATGTTGAAATTTATTTTATTAATTGAAGGACGAAGCAGTGGGACTAGTAATTACTTTATAAGCATAAAATTTTAAGTAGCAATAAAGGCACTGGAATAATTTTGTTATAATCAGTTATATTGTGTCTCAAACAGAGACACAGACTTTAAAATATCTTCGTTGATGAATCTGGTGAAACACAGAAACACACAGATGTAGGACACCTCTCTAGAAATATTCACAAAAAAAGTGTTAGTGTCATTTATTTAAAGGACAGTCATACCTCAAAATAAATAAGCCAAGAGTTCTGTAAAAATATAAAGTGTAAACACAGTATGGTGCTTTAACATAACTACTTAAGTTAATAAAATATATGACCAATGACATTATTAAAACAAAATCTTTTTTGATCATACCCACTAGACACCCAATTATGTGATTAAGCATAAAGACTCAATGAAGGCCAAGTAAGAATATACATCTTTATAATTAACTTAGTACAAATAATTCATGCAGTCTTTGCTGTGAGTTTTGTATCTTTGGAACATACACAAATCTATTAAAATAGGTCCCTTGATATGATGTGTCTACTGACTGTCTTTCTTTTTTAATATCCATTTCTTCCCTTACATCTATCCAGCTTAAACAATCGCTTTTCTCTGAATACACCTTTAATTTCTTCCATCTTCAGATTGCATTTGCTGTTTCTTCTATTTGAAATACTCTAACCTTCCACCCCACCCCTTCTGCATCTAACTGCTGTGAACCATTCAAATCACAGCCCGGTGGTTACATTTTATGCACAGTTCCCTGAACTAAAAACTAGCATAGTGCTAAGGCAGAGGCCAGGCTCTTCTCTCGTATTTCAAATGTGTATAATAATTTTTAGGAAATGAGCATTCATTTAGTGCCTATAAAACACAAAAATTTGCAGAAGCTCAATCTTCCCTTTTCAATGGACAGGTATTTTATAACCTACAAGAAAAAAATTACAAAATTTGATCTTACAGTCTCTCAAGCTTGTGACCTCTCGTTAGCAACCATTTACTATGGAAGATAATTATTTTCTGTGCACCCAGACTATGAGACATATTTCATATTTTACAGGGAAGATTCACTACCATAGGAATAATTCTCAGTCAGTAGATTCCCCCTAACCCCATCTCTGCATCCCATGCCATATAACTTCTCTATAAATGTCAGCAACCTTAGCCCCATGTATACTAATCCTCTATATCAAGGCTCTAATACCACAGCTAAGATTAAATCTGGATCTTCTATTAATAATTTGATCTTCTCTTCCAATATGAGTTTTTTTCACGAGTGAGAAATGAAGGCCTGCACATTGACATAAAAAGGCTATTTTTGGAGACAGCACAAGAGTTCAACTTTCCAGTATTACAGAAAGACTTCTGGGTTAGAGAGGCACCTTTCCTGCCCTCAAATCAATGACTCGTCATTGTTGTGCTGAGGCGATCCCCTTCTCTACCTGGGGACTATTCTTGTTAAGAAAAGCTATAAAACCAGGCACGGTTGCACATGCCTGTAGTCCTAGCTACTCAGGAGGCTGAGGCAAGGTGACCATTTGAGCCCAGGAATTTGATGATGCAGTGAGCTATGGTGACTGTGTCACTGCACTTCAGCCTGGGAAATGGAGAGAGAGTCCCCCCTCACAAAAGAAAAGAAAAGAAAGAACAACTATTGAGCTATTGGTTACTTCTTTCTGTTCCCAGAGGAATTAGTGCCAAACTCAGATTTTCTGTTCTGGTCATCCCTGACAGAAAGGAAAGTAGAATCATGTAAAAAATGTTGTAATTCCTCTTATCAGACTTGTTTATTTCCCCCACAAGGCATCTGTAAATATACACCTATTTTATGTGTGTGCTCCTTTCAGCACCTAGTAAGTGTCACATGCACAATAGAAATTCAAAGGGTTATTTATTGAATGAATAACAGAAACTGTGATGAGTATTTTTTGTAAAATATGATATTTATAACATAATACAACATTTAAAGAAGTTATGTGGTTGAAATTCATGGTTGAATTTAAAAGTCTGAAGAATTCTTATGTAGGAGCAATAACTAATTAGAAAATGAAATAGAACAAGAAAACATAGCATGAAATCCTTAGAGTGCTTAGCAGTAATTAAAATAATGAGGTAAATGTATGCAAGTCATTTATTGAGAAAAACATAAATTGTTATTGAAGGACATTAATGAAGATATGACTAGATGCATAAATAATGAGGGATATCATGTTAATGTAGGTTAAACATTAATTTTACAAATGTTAAGTTTTCTCAGATTTATCCTAAATTTTAGGAAGTGTATAAAAATAACTAAAAGAGAATTCACAGAACTTAATAAAGATTCAAAAATTCCCATGAAATTATAAAGGCATAATAAGGTATTAGATCTTTTCAAAAAAATTAAAACCTACATTGAAGGGGCTACTATTTATTAGTTATTAAGACATATTAAAATGTGTGTTAATTATGACCTTTTTGGTCTTTGTGAGGGATTAGACAAACATAGTGGGAAAACAAAATATTGTAGCAAACATCTACAAGTATTAGTCATTTTTGTATAATGTAGGTGGTGGTTCAGGTCTGTTGGAAAGAAATAAACTTTAAAATCAATTTTACAGAGACAAGTGGGTGTTAATACACCCTTTGAAAAAGAAAATTCAACCATCTTTGCTTAGTTTATTCCAAAATAGAATCTTACTGTTTGTGATGTATATTTGAAAAAGATATTTCTAAAAAATACATAGGGATCTCACATGTAAGACACTTAGAAGTTGGGTGACACTCCATCCTAACAAAAAGTAAAGAGTGAAGCAACCTGAAAAATCAGCAACTCTTATGTCGGTAACAGAAATAATTTTGGTCATGGGGCAAACTGCTGCCCCCAAAATTGGAAAGACCAACAGGCAAATACAGAGATTCACAGTTTATTAGAGCAGAAACCCATTAGCAGAAACTCCTGCAGGAAGCCTGCCCAATGCTTGGGCAGGGAAAATACCATAGTTGACAAATTACCACAAGTTCAGTGTGGACAAGTCTGAGAGATTAAAACCTCCAGGGTGACCCTGTCATGGGAGGGTGGCAGCGGAGTACACACATTTGTGAGTTTTATGTCTTGGAGCTCTACCAGATTCTCACAGTGAGTATCAGAGAAAAAAAATCCTGTGGTGTTTCTACCAGGGGAAAGGGAAAAGAAAAAATGTGAAACACGACAAACATTCTGTTCTTAACAAGGTCTGCCATCAGGAAAGACTGTTTAATCAGTGCCTAATCTGCAGGGATTTTAGAGCCCAATTTACCTGGAGGAAGGGGAACCTCCAACTTCAGCCAACTCTAATTTTCCACATGAAGAAAGGGAAATTCACAACTCCAACCCCCCCTAGCTATCCTGTCCCATCTAAGGGGGGTTGGAGAGGGCACCGATAAACACCTGTAAAGTTCACAGTCCAACATACAGTCTCACTGAAAGACTGAGACCTAATCACAGGACTAAAGAAAGCTATCCTTTTCCCAAAATTTACCACCACATTAGTAAAGGCCTATTTACAGTAGTTTCTTTTATCTAGAAAATCATGTCCAAATATCAAGGAAAAAAAAAATTCAAGACAGACTAAAATGCCAAAAGCAGAGTTTAAGAGGCAGAGTAAATATCAGAACTAGACTCAGATATAGCATAGATTTTCAAAATATCAAATTGAGGATTTAAAATAACTATGATTAATACACCAAGAGTTCTAATGCATAAAGTAGACAACATGCAAGAACAGATGGGCAGTGTAAGGAGAGATATGGAAGTTCTAAGAAAGAAACAAATGCTAGAGATCAAAAACATTGTAAGAAAGGAAGAATCACTTTGATGGGCATATCAGTGGGCTGGACATGACTGAGTAAAGAATATCTGAGCTTGATGATATCTCAATAGAAGCCCCCCAAAACTGAAAAGTAAAGAGAAAAAATACTGGAAAAAAAATACCCCAAGATACTATCAAAGAACTATGGTGCAAAAAAAGTTGTAACATGCATGTAATGCAAGGGAGAAAAAACAGAGAAAGGAACAGAAGAAATTTTGGGGGAATTTTTGCAAAGCTAATGTCGACAGCAAACCACAGATCCAAGAAGCTTAAGAGAACACCAGGCAGGATAAATGCAGAAAAAAAAATCTACAACTATGCAATAAAGTTAAATATATAGTCAAAATAAGAATACTGTAATAGTGCTATGTAAAATCACTTATAACATTAGCATAAAAATTAAAATACAAAAATATTAAAAATAACTATCGTTGTAGTAATTTGTTAATAGATACACAGTATAAAAGATGTAAATTGTGACATAAAAGCCATAAAATATGGGGCAGGAAAGTAACCTGTAGAGTTTTTGTATATGATCAAAATTAAATTTTTATTAGTTTAAAATAGCCTGTTGTAACTACAGATGTTTTATACAAGCCTCGTAGTGAGCACAGAGCAAAAACCTATAGAAAGTACACAGAAGATTGAATGCAGGGTAGCTGTATTTATGTCATATAAAATAAACTAAGTAAAATGCTGTAACAGAAAGTAGTGAAAGTCATTGAATAATGATAAAGTGGTCAATTTATAAAGAGGATATAAAAATTGTAAATATATATGCACCTAACATTAAAGCACCTAAATATATAAGACACATATTAGCAGATATGAAGGAAGATATGGACAACAATACAATAATAGTAGGGAACTTTAATACCCCACTTTCAACAACAGATCATCAAGGCAGAGAATCAATAAGGAAGGAATAGGCCAGGTGCAGTGGTTCACGCCTGTAACCCTAGCACTTTGGGAGGCCGAGGCAGGAGAATTCGTTGAGACCAAGAGTTCAAGACCAGCCTCAGCAAGAGGGAGACCTCATCTCTACAAAAAATAGAAAAAGTTAGCCAGGTGTAGTGGCATGTGCCTGTAGTCCCAGCTACTCGGGAGGCTGAGTCAGGAGGATAATTTGAGCCCCATGAGTTTGAGTTGCAGTGAGCTTTGATGATGGTACTGTACTTCTAGCCTGGGTGACAGAGCAAGACCCTGTCTAAAAAAATAAAAAAATAAAGAAGCAATAGCCAGGGGTAGGGAATCTGTGGCCTTCTCATTTTAAGATTTTCTGTTTAAGCACCAAAGGAGGCAAGAAAATTTCATCTTTATCTGCTGCATCCCTTTTAATAAAAGGATTTGTTCTGTAAAATTTGGATTCAATCAAAAGGTCACACTTAAGGACCTAGAAGGCCACCTGTGGCTCACTTGACTAAATTTTAGAACAAATAGACCTAACAGACATACAGCGAACATTCCATCCAACAGCAGCATAATACATATTATTCTCAAACATACATAAAACATTCTCTAGGTTAGATCATATGTTAGGCCACAAAACAAGTCTTCACAAATTTAAGAAGATTGAAATTACATCAAGCATCTTTTCCGATTACAATGATATAAAGCTGGAAATCAATAACAGGAGGAAAACTGAAAAATTCAAAAATATGTGTAAATTAAAGAACATGCTTGTGAACAAGCAATGGGTCAAAGAAGAAATTCTTAAAAATCTTGAGACAAATATAAAAATGCAAAGTACTAAACTTATGGAGACATTATTAAAACATCACAAAAATATAAAGAATCATTAGAGACTACTATGAACAATTATATGCCAACATATCAGATAACCTAGAAGAAATTGATAAATTCCTAGACACATACAACCTACCAATACTGATTCATGAAGTAATAGAAAATCTGAACAGACCAAAAATAAATAAGTAGATTGAACACATAATCAATATTCTTTCATAAAAGAAATGTCTAGGACCTGATGTCTTCACTGATGAATTCTACCAAACTTTTAAAGAACAATTAATACCAATACTTCTCAAACTCTTCCACAAATATAACTGATTCTAAAGTTTATATGGAAAGCCAAAAGACCCCAAAAGCCAGCACGATATTGAAGAAGAACAAATTTGGAGGACTTACACTATCTGACTTCAAGACTAACTAGGAAACTACAGTAATCAAGACATTGGGTGTTAGTGAAAGAATAGAAACATAGGTCAATGGAATATAATACAGATTGTAGAAATAGACCCACACAAAGACCAGTATCTAACCAGTCTTTGACAAAGAATAAAGGCAATACAATGGAGAGAAGATAGTTTTTACAACCAGTGTTGCTGGAACTATTGGACATGCACATAAAAAAAAAAATAATGACATGAACCTTACACCCTTCTCAAAAATTAACTCATAATGTATCCCAGACCTAGATGTAAATTGCAAGACTACAAAAATCACAGAAGATGACATACGAGAAAATCTAGATAGATTTAGATTGGGCAATGACTTTTTAGACATGACACCAAAAGAACTATCCATGAAAGAAAGAATTGATAAACTTGACTTCATTAAAGTTAAATTTTTCTGTTCTGCAAAAGACACTGTAAAGAGAATCAGAAGACAAGCCTCAAACAAGGAGAAAATGTATTACAAAAGATGTATCTGATAAAGTGCTATTCTCCAAAAGAACACCATGCGAGTTGAGTGTGAATAAGAAAACAAACAACCTCATAAAAATTGGGGCAAAGACCTTAACAGACACCTCATCAGAGAAGATCTACCAATAACAATTAAGCATATGAAAAGATGCTCAACATTATGTATCATCAAGGAAATGTAAATTAAAACAACCAGCTCTCTCTCTCTCTCTCCCTCTATACGTCCCTTTTCTCCTCATGCACAAAAAAAAAAAAAAAGAAAGAAAGAACAAAAGAAAGAAAGAAAAGAAAAAGAAAAGAAAGACAGAAAAAAAAAGACCAAAACAAGAATGAGATACCGTTACCCATGTATTAGAACGGCCAAAATCCAGAACAGTGACAAAACCAATGCTGGCAAGGTTGTGGAGCAAAAGGAACTCTCATCACTGCTGGTGGGAATGCAAAGTGATACAGTCATTTGGAAGACAATTTAACATTTCTTTACAAGACTCTTACCATAGGATCCAGCAACTGTATTCCTTTGTATTTAACCAATGCAGTTTAAAACTTATAAGCACAAAAATATATATGCATAAAAATGAATGTACAACACCAAAAGTGAACCCCCATTGTAAACTATAGACTTTGAGTGATAATGATGTTTTAAAGTAGGATCATCACTTGTAACAAAGGTACTACTATGGTCGGGGATGTTAATAAAAGGGGAGGTTATGCCCATTTATGGGCAAAGGGTATATGGGAAATTTCTATATCAACCACACATTTTTGCTGTGAACTTAAAACTGCTCTATTTTTTTTAAATCTCTCTTTGAGAAGAAAAGGAAAATGTATGCAGTATTCTCAATTTGGGGTAGGTTAGACTTTCTCAGAAGAAATAAAAATCAAGTTAGATAAATTTGATTGCAAGAGAATGAAAATAAATTGTACCAGAAAAACACTATTAACAAAATTAACACAGTAGCAATAGTATTGTATAAGATTTGCCCCAACATATATAATTATAAAATATAAGAATAAATATTAAAATTTCAAATGAATAACAATAAGACAGATAAAGAAAAAGAGGTAAAGATAAAAACAGCATATTCACAGGAAAAAATAAACATGACAAAAATAAAAGCAAAATATCTTTTTAGTAAGCAAGGCAAGGTAATATTATTAGTAAACTGAGAAAATAAAGAAATGCAAATTAACATAACAATGCATGCTTTCTTCACCAGCTGTCTACTATCAGACTTAGTATGTCTGACAGTACCAAATGTTTGCATAGATGTGGGAAAATGGGCCGGGCGCGGTGGCTCACGCCTGTAATCCTAGCACTCTGGGAGGCCGAAGTGGGCGGATCGTTTGAGCTCAGGAGTTCGAGACCAGCCTGAGCAAGAGCGAGACCCCATCTCTACTAAAAAAATAGAAAGAAATTGTATGGACAGCTAAAAATATATATATAGAAAAAAAATTAGCCGGGCATGGTGGCACATGCCTGTAGTCCCAGCTACTCGGGAGGCTGAGGCAATAGGATCACTTAAGCCCAGGAGTTTGAGGTTGCTGTGAGCTAGGCTGACGCCACGGCACTCACTCTAGCCTGGGCAACAAAGCGAGACTCTGTCTCAAAAAAAAAAAAAAAAAAAAAAAAAAAAAAGATGTGGGAAAATGATTAGACACTCTCTCTCAAATAGTGCTTTCAGGAAATAAATGATGTTATATTTAATTTATGGACAGTTCAGCAATATGTAATTCAATTAAAAATTTGCCTACCTCATAATCAGCATCTTGATTTCTAGGTTTATAAAGAAACAATTGGATTGGGAATTTGAACAAGCATATCTATTAAAGCATTGTTTGCAACAGCAAAAGTTAGTAATAACTCAAAATTTCCATCAATAGAGGAATGGGTAAATACATGTACTATTGAACATTAACAAAATGAATTATATTTATTAACATGGCTAGATTTCTATAAAAAAGTAGAATTTTAAAAATCAAAATAAACTAGAGAATATGTCCTTATGTCAATGAAAAACAACATTAGACATTAAGTATAAACATAAATCAATAAATATGAGGTAGTATATTAATTGGGCTGGAAGAATTCAACACAAACATGCATGAGGTGGGTTTTATAAAAAGTACCAGAGGGGTGTGTGGAAGAACCTGACTGTGTGGGTATATGGGTAGGTTTTCAAACAGTACTTTGTGTTCATACATAAGGAAGATAGTATGTGTATATGTACATACACATAGGCTCATTTTTAGAATAGAACATTCATGATAAAATGACTGGAGGAATGGACATCAAATGATTAAGGAATATTAATTGTGGATATTGGAAATTTCTGACTATAAGCTATTTTTTTTTCATATTTCTAGACTTTTGAAATTTCTATGTACCCTTTGAAATAGATGTATATAAATCACTTCTAAAATTCTGAAACTTTACATTTTTAATACTTAGAAATAAAAAGAAAGCGAAGATTAACCAATGACTTAAAAATTTTGAATATAACATACTTAATAACTGGAGTTACTATTAATATTTTTGGAAGGAAATTGGAGTGGGGACTAAATGGAAATTTTCCCCTTTAATGCATAGAATTCTGTATTGTTCTTACAATGAGAATGGATTTACATATAATTAAAATACAATAAAAGTAGAAAAAGAGAAAATACAAAGTATGTCAATAAAAACACAGCAAAAGATAGAAATATCAAGTGCTTTCAAAAATGAGGTTAATATTGCATGACATACTTTTATACCTATTTGCTACTTAGAAGCCCCATTTCTGACAATGTAAACTTTAAAAAGATAAAAAGACCTATAGTAAAATGCCCACTATGCTAAAACCAAATCTAATTGTTTATAAATACATCTTTTTGTTATTGCTCAAAAAAATCGAGCTGAAAACTATCTCAGAGCTATCCTTATGAAGAAGATTATGTGTTTTGTACCAAGCCTAAAAATCTGCATTTAACCAACTCCTCGTCTGCTGCCTTTGCACAATGAAATTTGAACATTTTTGATTTTGAAGATGTGAAAGTGAATGTTGGCATAACTTCCACAGTCTTAAGTGAATGTTAAAGCAATTGTAATCAGTTCTAATCAGATGACTTCTTAAGAAAAATATATGCCAATAAATCAATTATGCAGTGCTACATATGATCTATTCTTTTTACAGCTTTCAAGATAAATCGACATACTCTGAGATAAACAACCAATGTAATTAATTTATAAACTAAATAAAGTTGTACAATGTCTACCAAAACTAATCAATTTGTCTCAGAAATGAAAATATACTGGTATAGTCATTCATGTGAACAGTGATTACATATGAAGTCCACTTGTCCATTCAATCTACTCTTAATATGAATAAAAACTATACCACTTGCAAAGATTACTTGTCTTCCTCTGTTCTGTAGCAAAATTAGTATCATCATGACAAGTGGTAGCTTCATAGAGATCTGTTACAATGTGCAACGTGGAATTGTATCAATGAACTTTTCATACTCTATTTCATTATATTTTGTACTTTGAATGAGGCTGATACTCATGTATCATTTTTTACCTTGATGTTTTGTTTATTCCGAAAATACTGGTATACTGAGTTACACAGATATTCTAAAGATTGATGCATTTCTTATCAAATGCTGTTATTTTCCTTGAAATAACATGCTCTTTTTGTTCACTTTAGAGAAAATGTCTGCCAAATACCCAGTCTGAATAACGACAGTTTATCTGTGAGTCTTTTTTTCTAGCAGTGTTCCATGAATAAAGCAGCTAGTCAGCTTGCAACTCAAATGATTGCACAAGTGCTTCTCATCAAGACAAACATGGTAGAGTGGTAAGCTACAGAGACGCTTTGTGCTCATTTCCCATTTTATTATATCGAATATTACATGCATAACCAAGAGATGAGTTTTAATAAAATTAGCATTTTTAATGCTTCATCAAGGGCATTTTAAAGTGAAACTTTTTTTTTTTTTAAACTGTGAGTATGTAGCAATGAAAAAAAGTCTACTAATACACTTTGGGCCACTAATTTGGTTATTCCTTAAGGGTTAGCATTTCTACCCATTATTGCTCTTGCACCATAAATGCAAACATCAACCCAGAGAAAAAGGCAAGTTATATCATAGTATAACTATGAGAATAGTTTTCACTTAGCAGCTCTTGAAGGGGTGTCAGAGACCCAGGGTTCTGCAGACCATACTTCAAAAAGTCGCACCAGTCAAAGATGACAGTCACAACTCAACTTCAGATACTTGTTTCACCGAGAAAATGCAAGCACAAAATTTCCAGATCACCAGCTTATAGGCAAATTTTGAACTTTTTATAATACCCCCACAATATTTTTATTAACTAATTGAACTTTTTCTTTTTTAAAACATTGGCATGCTAATTAAAACTCATTAATAGGCATTTCTGCATGTCTGTTTTCAACCTAATCACATACACATATTTTTTTACTTCCATACACCTAACATCAAGCTCCCTTCCTTCTTTCCTTCATTCTTTCTTTCCTTCCTTCCTTCCTTCTCTCCTTTCTTCCTTTCCTTCCTTCTTCCCTGCCTCCTTCCTTTTCTTTCTTCCTTTCTTTCTTCTTTCCTTCTTTTCTTGCCTAATAACTCAGTCTGAAAGCCATTCAGTCCCAATGAGCCAAGCAAGGCATATAAAACATTTCATCTCTTGGTGGAGAATGGTCATTTTTTTCTTTGGGACTGAGATTTTGCGTCATTGAATAGAGAATAGTGCTGCCCCTTGCATGTGCAATGAGCCTAGGGACAAAATAAGGAGGAGACAGATCTCAACTTACAATATTACACAATGAAAGGACCTTGGATGGGGCTGGTCAAGTCTAAGTAAATGTGGTTTGTCAATGCTATCTATAGCCCTGGCAGCAGCAGTCTCAAATTTTATTGAAAAGCAAGGAAAAAGAAAGATAAAAAGATTATTGTAAGTTGTTAAGTACTGGAATTTGATATTTTTTTTTCCTTGAATGCAGGCAGATGATAACTGTTGGAGTGGGTCTGAGTGCAGTCCTGAAACAGCCCTTAGGAGACCTTTCTAGTCATATAATTTTATGATTTTTAAATTTAATAAAGTACCTTTTAATTTTATTTTACTTTCATAACCAGAACAGCTTATATTTGTGTAGCTCTTTCCACTTCACAAATAAAGTGCAATACTGTAAAACAGGTCTGGTATTTGGAATCAGATTTGAACTAGTAACTGTGCTGGCACCTATTATTAGTGCTTATATTATCTTAGGCAAGTTGCTAATCTTTTGTGCCTTGATTGCCATATCGGTGTAATGGAAAATGGGCCACAGAAAAAGCTAAATAATATTTATTGAACTACAGTTTTTGTTTAATTCTCCCACAATACTTATGAGATTTGCATTATTTTCATCGAGTCACAGTCTGGGAACTGATGCAAAGAGTTTAAATCAGTTTTTAAGTGGTAGAGTCATGCTTAGATCTGAAATTTTATCAGAGGTTTATTAAAATTTGCCAAGAGTCATATAATGGAAAAGAGTAACAAATGCTAGGAACAACCAACCATAAATTGTCTTTCCTCTGCTATGTATTTCTACCTAAGATGTGTATGCATTACTGATTATTTATTTCTAAGTTGAATGTTTTTTGGACTAAACTTAGAGTTACTCAGAAAATCTCTCTCCTCTTAGATGGAGTCACTGTCCTTGAAATATGCCCTTTGGTATGCTTCTAAGCAGAGCTCTCTTTGATCACAAAAGACAACTGTATCGTGGATTCATTTTCAAAGCACTTCATGACCATTAATTACTTCATGGAGAGATTTTACAAAGATGTCTGAAAAATAGCAATCTCTTTGTTCCATTGCTTTTATAATCATTTACTAAGTCAAAAAAAATTAAACTAAACTAAAAATAATTTCCCTTTTCCTATTTTCATGTTTCTATAAACATCAGAATATTTCATTGCAACATTTATGCATCATAATATATGAAAAATGTGGATTTTCTTACAGTACAATTTGTGTTCATCTTCCAGTCACAGCATATAAAATAGAAAGGTAACAGACACACTCTTACACTATTTATCACAATGATTTATTGTTTCTCCATTACCCTATTTTAGCAGTTTATAGACATTTTGCTTTCAGAATCCCTTTATACTCATAAAAATTATTGGAGACCCCAAAGAGCTTTTATTTACGTAACTTACATCTTTAGATATTTATTTTTTAGAAACTAAAACTCAGAACATTTTCAACATATTAATTTATTTAAACATAATAAAAATTATATACATGTTAACAAAATAACACATTTTTGTGAAAAATAAATATATTTTTCAATACATTGTTTTATATTTCCCAAAGCAGCACTGTTTTATATTTTTGCAAATCTCTTCACTATTAGATTTAATAGAAGTTACTAGGTTTCTTATATCTGTTCCTGTATTAATCTTTGGTGATATTACATGTTATATAGCTGCTGGAAATTTCACTGTATTCTTGTTAAAGAATAATAAAAAAGGCAAATGACACCTTAGTATTATTTTAACTTAGTATTATTAATTTGCATACCACAACATTCACCTGTTGAAAGTGTAAAATTCACTGCTTTTTAGCGTATTTGCTAAGTTATGCAATAGTCACCATAATTTAATTTCAGAACATTCTCATCAATTGAAAAAGAAACTCTGTGCTCATTACCTGTCACTCCTTATTTTCCTGCCACAGCACCTTGCAATTATTAATTTTCTTTCTGTCTGTACAGATTTGCCTGTTCCAAACATTTTATGTGAATAGTACCATGAGATATATGCTCTTTTGTGACCATATTTTTTCAATTGTACTATTTTAGAGATTTGTTTATATTGTAGCATGTGCCAGCATTTCATTCCTTTTTATTTTCCCAAATAATATTTTATTGTACGGATATACCACATTGTGATTTACCTATTCATTAGCTGATGGACATTAGGGATTTTTCTACTTTTTGATTACTATGAATAACTCTGATATGAATATTGGTATATGGGTTCTCTATTCTGTTTCACTGATCTATGTGTCTATTTTTATGCCAGTAGCATGCTGTTTTGGCTACTGTAGCCTTTTAGTGTGATGCAGTTCTTTATAAGACATATGATTTGCAAGCATTGTCTCTGCATTGTCTCTCCACTTTCTTAATGGTGTCCTTTGAAGCACAAATTTTAAAATTTTGATTTAGCTCAACTTATAAACATCTTTTGTTATATATGCTTTTCATGTTATATATAAGAAATAATTTTCTAATCTAAGTACAATCATATTTACTCCTGTGTTTTCTTCTGAGTTTTACAGTTTCAGGTCTTGCATTTAGGTCTGCGATCCACAGGAAGTTAGTCTTAGTGTATAATGTGAGGTAGGTGTCCAAATTTATATTTTTGCATGTAGGTATACAGTTGGAAGCAATATTTTTTGAACTGTTGCTTTGAAAATATATTTTACCCCACGTACTCCCAGCCTGGGTCTATGAACTACACTTTGAGAACTGCTGTCCTGCCCCTAAGTATTATTACTCTGCAGCAGGTACCTTAATTGAAAACTTAGGTTTTCTAATCTACTTTAGTACAAGGTAGTTCAAACTTCATACAGGTAACATGTTTACCTCATATTATCTTGGGTCAAGTGAATGTAGAATAATGACCATGTGCAATGTCATTTGGCAGAAAAATGAATCCTTACCAATTTCTCAAGTACAAATTAAACCTGGATTTTTTCCTCAGGATTTCCATCTTGAAACTAGAAATATGATAAATTGATATTTTTTCTGAGACATTCTTGTTAGAAATACCTTTCCTTTAAATTTTTATGAATCTCCAATTTCATAGTCCTAGAGTTATGCTAACATTGTAGCTTACTATCTCTTGCACACCACTTCCTATAAAATCATATGCATGAAAAATATTTTCCTCAGAGACCCTCCTTTGACCATATAAACTGAGGCCTCATTTCAGCCTTATCTAAAAACAAACAAACAAATTGCATGAATAAAATCCACCAGTTTTGAGCACTTAAGTGACACACCAAACACTCAGATAAGTACTAACGTGTTCACTATTTTAATTTAACCCGAGAATAAGCTCTGCAGTCAGTATTAAAAGAACAAAAGTAAGGCTGTAAGCATTCATTTCTACAAAGCTATTGTACTAAGACTAAAGTATTGACCAGAGAATACCTAGCTGAAGACAACCAAAAAGTTCAAGAGCTAAACTGAAAGAAATACGAAGAGATAAGATCCATTAATATTCTATGCTTGGACTGAAATGGCTACAATTCTGTTAAATGAACTAAGTTTTCTCATTTATATCAGGAAACATTTTCTGAGGTAGGGGCTTAGGGAAAGTTGAACACTTACAAACCTAAATGCTTTAGACTCTCATACATTTCCTTTCCTATCACTGCTGATTACAAAGATATTTGCATGTAAATAGAAACGTTCTTCTGTGTAATCAGCAGGCTGTTCCTTCGGTTTGATATGGATGCTCTTACCAAGGTTCCTTTTTTTCCTTAGTCATCAATTCAGATACCACAGACATTGGGCTATGACATCATCTAATAATCCCAGATTATTTAGAGACAGTGAAGAGATTAAATGGGGGAAAACACTTTTTGTACAAGTATCTCAACAATCTGTAATAACTGTCACTCTGAAGTATGAGAAATTCTGACAATTTTTTGAGGTTTAATCTGCCGTATGATATGCAATCAGTATATTGATGTCAATATTAATCTATGACTCTAATGCCTTTCCTAAGCTAAATATTAATACTGCATTATTATTCTTAATGAATGTATGAATTGAGCCTTCCTCTTCAGACCTTGTACAGAATTTAACTGTCCTTCCTTATGGAATTTATTTCTTTAGGGAAAATACATATATAACTAACATATGCACTAACTGTATATACTGTATATACTAACTATATATGTTCCATCATATATATTTATGTTATTCTCCCTAGTAAATTAGGGAGATAACTAGTTTAAGAATAGTTATTTTTTAATTCTGCAAGGCATGTAACTGAATATTTGGTCCACAAGAAATGGTAAATCGTACCTACAGATTAACTGAACTACGTAATATCACAGCAGTATAATTTAATGTGATACCTTTCTTCTCACATGAAACAATGTATAACCTACTAAAAGCTAATTATTCCACAAATATAAAATGTGCTTTCAGAAACCAAGAAGAAAAATAACTCTTCTGACAAAATCAACTACATGTGAATATCTTGAATATATACACATTTTCCAATATCTAAACTAGAATTTTTCAGAAAAGCCAGAATGAGGGCATTAGCACTCAAAAATAACTATTTCATTTTTTTCTAATTTTCAGAACTATAAAATTCAAATGAAAAATATATTCTGTAAAAAAAAAAAAAAAGCTGAATGAATGATAATCTCCCACCATTTTCTTTCCTTTCCCTTTCCCATTCCTTCTTTCCTTTTCTTTTTTAGTGACAAGGTCTTGCTGTGTTTCCCAGGCTGGTCTTGAAATTCTAACCTTAAGTGATACTCCTGCCTTAGCCTCCCAAATGCTGGGATTGCAGGTGTTAGCCACCATGCCTCACGAGAGTTGTTTTTGCTTTAGTTTTTGTTTTTCCGAGATGGTCATGCTCTGTTACCTGGGTTAGACTTCAGTGGCATCATCATAGTTCACTGCAACTGTTAGGTAGATAGCAAGGGACCTCCAGCTCTCCTAGGGACAAAGATGAGTACCCCACCTTTGTGCTGCCTCACCTTGATCCTGCCCCAGCAATTGCCACACCTGGGGGAAGGAGGAACACCCTGACTATCTGCAAAACAATGCATGGAATTCCCCAGCCTGAGAGCCAGACAGTCCAGGCACAGTGGGGTCTGGAAAATAACCTATAGTAACCTAAGGCTAATTATTCTGCCATTAACTGTCCATCAGAGTGGTTCAATGGTGACGTTTGAACCATGAGGAGGGCCCAATCCAGACAATATAAAACAGGACTCCAGACCATAACCAGGTCCTCTTGTTATAACACAGGGCCATTCATAATCCGTGGCAAATGTAGCTTGCTCTTGCTTAATAAACCTATCTTGCTCTTCCTCAGTAAACTTTGTTTCATTTGGTGCTGGCTTTGTGATCGGTGTGTCTGGTCATTCTTTGGCCAAGAGCACACCAAGAACTGAGAACAGACTGCCAATCTGACCCAGTCTTGGATTCCTGCTGGGCTCAAGTAATCCTCCTGCCTCAGCCTGCAGACTAGCTGGAACTATAGGCATGTACCACTACTCTAGGCTAATTTTTCTATTTTTTGTAGAGAGAGGGTCTTGGTATGTTGGTTAGGCTGGTCTCAAACTCCTGGCCTCAAGCAATCCATACCTTGGCCTCCTAAAATGCTAGGATCATAGCCATCAGCCACCATGCCTGGCTCCCTCTACTTTTTTAAGAAACCAAATTCTGAAATCTGAACAACTTCAAATACAAAATGTTGGTTTAAATCAGCTCCTCCAATTTTAAATGACAAGCCTTGATTCTTTTACCTTTGAGTGTCAACTCACTCATCAAACTGCTTATTTGACATATTGGCTTAAATATATAATAGGCACCTGAAATATAAAATACCTTCCCTCATAAAAAACAGAACTCTGGATACAATCCCAAACCTGATCCTCTCCCATAAAATAAGCATAAAAATAAGCTGCTCAGACCAAAAACAAGGACCATTGTTATAGATGAATGTTTATGTTCCTCTAAAACTGACATATTCATTCCTAATGCAATGATAACTGGAGGAGGGGCTTTGGGGAGGTACTTTGGCTTAGATGATGTCATGAGGGTGGGCCCCCATGATGGAATGAGTGTTTTTGTAAGAAGAGGAAGAGAGACCAGAGCTCTCCCTCTTTACACCATATGAGGACATATGAGAAAGCACCAATTTGTAAGCCAGGAAGGAGACCCTTAAAAAGAAGTGAATCTTCCAGCACCTTGATCTTAGACATTCCAGCCTCCAGAACTGTGAGAAATAATTGACTATTGTTGAAGGCATCAAGTGTATGGTATTTTATTACAGCAATCCACACAGGTTAAGACAGCCATCCTTGGTTTTCATCCTACCATTCTTTTGTAATCTATCATAATATGCTATCAGTATATAAAAAATACAAATTTATATGTATAGTGATTCTATTTCTTTATGTCTCTATTATCAGTACTTTAATCACTGCAATAGAATTCTAACTGAGGGCTCTCTCTGTTGAACTATTTATGCTGGTTTAGCTTTCCTTTTGTTCATTTGTATGTTTTAAATTTTATAAAATAATTATATATTATTTATAGTAAAGTATTTATTAAAATAAAATAAATAGAAAAGGCACACAGATGGAATAATAGGAAAAGAGAGTTTGCAACAGTGTTTGTGAGTAAGCAATTGTGTTTGCCTAGGGTGTATCACTGACCAAGGAGAAATATTCTCAGTTTTAAAATAAAACACTTTGAGTAGTATATGTGTACCAGGGGTGTGGGAGGACTAGCGTCTTTGGATTTTTAAAGAACCTTCTTTACACATCTTTTATTAAACCCATTTATGCTGATTGCTGCCTAATTTAAGTGGAAAAAGGAAATGATTCATAGTCTTCAAGAGAGCCTGCATTCATTTTTTTTTATTTTTTGAATCTTATGAATCTTAATTGTTGTTAGAATTGGATTCTCTCTGCAGCTGGTTCTTAGTTCTATGATGGGAGACATTGCAACCTAAAACAAGACCATGGCTTTGAAATCAGATAAATGTAGGGATAAATCTGATTACTACTGGGTAATACCTCTTTCTCCACTGGGCAATATATCTCTCTCTTACTGGGTAATCGCTCTCTCTCTCAATCCTTCTTTCCCTCTCCCTTCTTTCTTTATCTCTTCTTTTTTGCCTTCTTTCTAATAAGTGCTATTGAATGCTTCATTATATGAAAAGGCCTATACTAGGCACCAAGGATAAATAGAAAAGTAAGATCAATGTCCATGACCTCAAGAATTTCTATTTTGGTAGAGAAACCAGATAGTTAGGGACATATTCAGTATGCGAAGAGATAAGTTTAACTCTGGCTATAAAATGTCAGGAAAAGCTACAAAAGGGAGAGGAAGAGTTTAAGCTCAATTTTGACCCATGAAAGAAGGTTATCTCCCTGAGATACATGACAGGATATCATGAATATTCTTTTCTCAATTATGACTTTTCCTCTCCAAGTAACTTATTATCTTGGGAGATTTTTCAATATTTCTTTCATGAGAATCAAGTTTCAAATTAAATCAAGAAAATTCATGTTGCAGCAATTTAATTCCTCATATATTTCTGTGTGTACTGTATCAGGTAATGAGGGTGATACAAAGAGTAATAACATAGGTGACCTGCAATCTGAAAACTTACAGTCTCTATTGTAAAAGTTTGGAGAACCACACAAATAGCTCTGTTGGTTGGCAGACTATAATACATTCTATTACAAAATTACAAACAGTGCTATGAAACACAGTAAAAACAAGACAACATCCAATTGAAAGATAATAGAAAGTTTTCCAAAAAATGATGATTCTTGCTATGTTGGTTGTGTTTTGGTGAGTGAATTTGTGGAAAAAATTTCTCAGGCCTTGAGAGTGTGTAGAATAAAGGCATGGAGCGGAGTATAAACTCAGTATATTTTTAGCTACTTGGAATTATGTTGAAGAGAAGGAGGAAAGATGGATCCAGTTTTTTTGGAGTCTGGAGGTTATAAAACTGGGTGAGTGATCCTTAAGAAAAAAATTTCAATTACAAATCGGATATAAAGCTGAGTATTTATTTAGAAAGGGAAGAAAATTGCAACAAATTATACATTTCTGAAAAACTAACAAATGCCACTATTAAAGAAGAACAGCACTGGACATGTAAAAATGGGAAAAAGACTTTATTCAAGATTATTGCAATCAGAGCCAAGACTATTGCAACAGGGAGGAAAGATTGAATCAACTCTGCTGAAACAAAAGGGAGGAGGATTTTTAAATGCTGGCATGAGCTAGTGGAAAAGTACTGGAGAACATTGAGGGTGGGTTGGTCAGTGTGATAGGCCACATGTTTGCTAATTGTTATTAATGGAAATTAGACTCTTACCCTCCTGCAGAGACTGGGAAAGAGGAGCTTTTGTTTTTTTAGTCACCTCAAAACCATCAAATACAGAAAAAATAAATTAGCATTTATTTTAATTAAAGGCTTTACACATTTTTATATTATTCTTTTCTACAGCAGTTAGTGAAACTGCCTTTATAAATTGATAAAGATGTGCAAGGCAAGAACTGTGGTAAGGGCCAAGCTAAAAATAACGATAATTAGCCACTTTCTGCCTATTTGCTTCTCAATAATTGCCACACTGGAGCCACATGACTGGTGGTCATAAAGATTCTTAGATAACATCACCTTTCTGAAACCTAGCAGTAGTTTCTGAGATATGTTTCAGATCCTGTGTTCCAGTAGAATGGCTGACCCACCCAGACCAGTGGTCCATACCAAAGAATTGACTCAACTGGTCTTGCGACCCCCATGGAAGAACCTTGTCAACAAAAAAGACAAATTCTACAACCCTAGGGTTCCACCCTGATCCCAGGCACTTAGCAGACTCAGTTGCCTACACCAAACTGTCTTTAAAAACCCTGTCTCCCAAATTCTGGGGAAGGTGGATTTGGAGAAATTTCTCCCATCTCCCCGCTTTGCACTATGCGGAATAAACTCTTTCTCTGCTGTAAACCCTGCTGTCTCTGTTTATTGGCTTCATCTTGGGCAGTGGGCAAATGAACCTGGTTGGGTGGAGACATTAGCTGCATTATCTTTGATTATATCTTCACCTGACAACAATTTTGTGGTGTCATTTGATATAAAAAGAATTCAGCTTTTCCTCTAGCAAGATTGGCTAAAAGAACTTATTGATAGTTTTGGAAAACTTATCTCATCTCAGTTTAATTACTCATTCCATTATTGGTAATGTCAAGAAAATCTTAGGATTGTTGTCAAACTTAAGGAAAATGTCATCCAATTTCTTATATATATGAACCGTACAATTTCAGAGAATTTCAGGTCTTCTTGTGTGATGATGCATCTTAATTACTCTTTGAACTGATGACACTCATTAACTAATTTGCCAATGATGTCTGTTGACCTAAAGAAAGAAACTGAGGAAAATTAATATAGTTTATTTGGGTCAAGGTTGAGAACTGCAGCCTCTCATGTCCTTGCTGTACTTGCATACTCTTGAGTTTTACATTATTTTTGTCAATATCACTTTCTCAAGTAAAATAAACTAGAAATCAATGAGTCTATTTAGTGTGATTTAGAAAGGCAAACTTAGGCCAATGGATGAGCATGAACAATGCTCGGTCTGGCAGACAGTCTGCTTTGGCTATCGTGTGGTGCACAGCTAAAGCACCAGGATGTAGAACATTGGTGAAGCGTGGTAGAAACTGAACAGACAAAACCCAGTCTTCGTGGGTTTATGATAGAAATACTTGGAGTATAGTCACAAAACAAAACTTAAAAACTTTCTTGACATTTGAAGTCACTAAACTTAGGAGTGGAAAATCAATTGGCTGTTTATGTAGGAACAGTGATCTCTTTCATTTTATTTTTTCTAAACAGAGTATGAATAAATTGCCAAATTGAAATAATAACTGTTTGGTACTATAATACAGTAAAAAGATTCATATACAAATATATGCAGGGCAGATAATATTCTTGTCTTGACAAGCAAATAAAGCAAAGAAAGAAAAATTAATTGAAAGCTGATATAGGAGTTACTTGGAACAGAGATCCATTAACACCTCTATAGCTATGTCTTTGCATATGTATAGGGAAAAATTCTCAAGGACAATGTAAAACAAAATGTGCATTACATGCTATTTAAAGTAAATTCCATCTCAGTGCTTGAATGGATAAAATGCTGCAAATGGAACACAGTCGGAAAAGACTTAAAGGAAGACTTGAAATAATATTAAAAAGGGCTTTTAATGTCACTGAGGTAATTACTTTTCTCATGAAATAAGTGCTGTACTTTACTAGTAAAAAGAGAGGATGACACTGCTATTCTTGTTCATAGTTGAAACATGATTTATCACAGTTCATTTATGAGAGCCTCATATTTTCTTGTCATATTTTGATCATGATTCATTCAGAAAAAAATTTACTTTTCAATTTAAAAGTAGTGTACAATCATACTTGTCTGTAAATATACTAAAATTCACAACAAGACTTGGAAATAATTAAAATCCAGCTTGCCTTTCTTCTCTAATCAAAACACACAAAGGGGAAATGAGAGGCTAATAACAAAATGCATTCACATTGTCTGGGAAGAGTCATTCAAATTTTGAAAAAGGAATAACAGTATTTTAACCACATCCAAATTTATTATGGTTAGATTTGTCATATCTCCATAGTTTACAATGATACAATTTTAGTGTCATGTAAAAAATTAAAATTATTCTTTTCTAGAATATATTCATATGTACAAGAAATTGCATTTCTAACCAAATAAAGAATTAGTATGCCAACTGTGTAAATAAAGCTGGCTTGGGTCAGCATGGACCCTTTGAAATAACTAGTCTTCAGGCATATTCTCCTGTAGTAGTTTGAGGTAATATGTAAATTTATTCAAGAATAGTTTAGGTATACATCTATCACTTCTGTTTTGTATTATCAAGCTCATTTTCTTTCCAAGTGCACAGAGCCTAGAATATTAACAGTATTCTAGGAAGTTAAGATCTTTTACAATATAAAATGAATTAAAATCAAATGAATGTTTTATAAAAAGAAATCAATTGTAAAATTAGATTTAGCTAATTCTTTATCAACACAAAGTACTATCAAGCGTTAGTGCTACCATTGGGTCTTTAAATTGATATTATCTTCCTGAAGGGCAATTTGGCTCCATATATTGGTAATTAAAATGTACTTAGTTTGTATATCAACATTCTTATTCTATGATTTGTCATAAAGCAATAATTGGATTCAATTGCTAAATATTTATACAAGGCCCTTCATCCCAAGATTTTTATAGATATCCAAATAGTAGAAAAACTAAAATCTTAAATAATGATGAATCTTCCAAAATTTGGTATTACTCCACAATAATTTAAAAATATGTTAATATATGATAAGGGATTAATATCCAAAATACATAAGGGACTGAAACAACTCACTAGCAAAAAAAAAAAAAAAAAAAACAAGTAACCTCATTAAAAATTGGGCTAATGATCTGATTAATGACTAGGGAAATGCAAACCTAAATCATGTGGAGGCATCACTTCACACCTGTTAAAATAGCTATTGTCAAAAAGGCAAAAAATACTAAGTGCTGGCAAAAATGTGGAGAGAAGGGAACATTTGTACACTGTTGGTACAAGTATAAATCAATATAGCCATTATGGAAAACAGTATGGAGTTTCCTCAGAAAGTTAAAAATAAAACTACCATATGATCCAGCAATTCTATTTGGGGGTATATAACTAACAGAAATAAAATCAATATCTCAAGGGAATATCTGTACCACCCCCATATTTATTGCAGCATTATTCCCAACAGCTAAGATATGGAAACAACCTAACTGCCATTGACAGATGAATAAATACAGAAAATGTAATGTATATATATAAAATATTATATATAATATATATATTCACACACATATATAATGAAGAATTATTTGCCTTTAAAAAAAGAAATTCCTGCCATTTGCAAAAACATGGATGAACCTGAAGGACATTATGCTCAGTAACATAAACCAGACACAGAAAGACTAACACTGCATGCCCTCACTTACGTGTGGAATCTAAAATAGTTGAACACAGAAACAGAGGAGAAGGATGGTTACCAGTTGTTGGGGAGGGGGAAATGGGCTGATGTTGCTCAAAGGGCATATATTTTCTGTTATAAGAAGAAAAGTTCCTGAAGATCTTATTGTACAGCATGGTGACTATAGTTAATAATAATGTATTGTATACTTGAAATTTGCTAGAAAAGTTGATCTTAGTATTCTTACCACCAAAAAAGAAAAAGAAAAGTATGTGAGCTGATGGATATGTTGTTTAGCTTGATTGTATTGTGATAATTATTTCACAATGTAAATGTGTATCAAAACATCGTTTTCTACAACTTAAATACTTACAAATTTTATTTGTCAAGTATACCTCAATAAAGCAGAAAAAATGGTGTCAATATTTTATATTAATAATGTATTTCCATAATATTTAGAGAAAAATGATTGTTATACAGAAATTGTATAATGTTATATGCTTTAACTCACTTTTTGAATATGTTCTGTGAAATCTCATTTAGTAGTTGTGTTAATCAGGATTCTTTAGAGAAACAAAACCAATAGAGTATGTATTTAAATATAAGAAGAGATTTGTTACAGGATTGGCTGACATAATTTTGGAGGCTGAGAAGTCCTTCATGATTTGCATCTGCAAGCTAGTTGGAGTAATTCAGTCTGAGTCCAAAGGTTAGAGAACCAGAGCTCCAATGTCCAAGGTCAGAAAAAGGCGGATGTCCCGCTTGATAGAAGAGAGGGGATTTGCCATGCCTGTGCCTTTTTGTTCTATCTGGGCTCTCAGTATTGGCATGATGCCCACGCATTGTGGTGAGAATGAATCTTCTCTACTCAGTCTACCAATTCAAATACTGATCTTTCCCAGAAACATTCTCACAGACACACCCAGAAATAATGTTTATCAGCTATCTGGGCATCCTTTAACCAGTCAAGTTGACAACATAAAATTAGCCATCATAGTATTGAAACTCAAAAGACATTTCTAAGTACTTAATACTATTTGTGCATGTGTATGGATTTATGTGTGTACATGCATACTAATTTATGTTTTTCCAGAAAGTTTATTCTTGCCATGTTTATAACAGTGAACTATTAAATCCCACCTGAGAGTAACTAGAATATATGTTGATAGAGAAAAATACTCATATGGTTAAGTGAAATTATGGCCAGTTAAATATATTCAACTGATTATCTGCCATCACTATACTTCCTTCTCCAGATTCCATTAATAACACTGGCGATATTAGAAAAAGAAGATTAAAAATTATGAAGACAGAAAAAATTGGAGATAAGAAACAGGAACACAGACCAATGAGTAATTACTAACATATCAGACTATAAGGTACAGAAATGTAAGTTAGTATTATATAAGCCCAGAAAGACTCAGGAATGAGAGGAATGATCTAATAAATCAAGAAATAAGTAAATAAAAGTTGTATATTTCTATAAAGATTTTAGGAATAAATGATTGATAAGTCCAAAAAAAAACTAAACATATAAATTTATTAGAAAATTATTAACTTTGAGAAGATAAAAAGTGTAAAAAAATGGAATGAAATCAAATGGTAGGGCATTATATGTCTGATCAGAAAATAATTACTACAGAATCACAACAACAAAAATGATTACTATCGGTCTAGCCAAATAAGACTCTATTAATAGAACAGGCTAATGGGAAGTATGTAAATGGGCATGTGTGTGTTTTGTCTGTCTTTAGGGAGGGGAAGTAAGAAGGCTAAATCTTCATTTTCCATGGTATGATGACAAAGGATAGTATCTAAAACCAAAAAGAAAAGTTTTTGCCTAAGAAAACATGTTAATTAGAAATAAGGAGCAAAATACAGCCGGATGGGAGCAATTTTAAAGACCTGGACATAGTTGCCTCTGTGCAACGTGCATGAGAGGGAGGTAATGAGGCTGCTATTTATTCATTCTAAGACTTGAAGATCTAGCTAGTATTTAAAATCAAGAATTTTTAACTTCAATAAAAATTTTTAAAACTGTAAGATCTTGAGTAATAAATGTTTGATAAACTCTGCCATCACTGACATGCCTGGATAATTGCAAAAACCTCTCAATTGCTGTCCTGCCTTTGCTCGTATTCCCTTTGGTTTATTTTCAAAAAAGGAGCCAGAGTGATTCCGTAAATATATGTCAGCTCATAACGATCCAATGTGTCCCAAGATATTCAGAGTCAAAGTCAAGGAGTGTGAAACGGTTTATAAGACTCCACTTGTTACATCTCTGAGCTCATCCCCACCACTTTCTTTCTGGCTCCTTCTCGTCTGGTTACTGTAACAACCCTATTAGGCATGTAATAGACTTATTATCACTTGGCACTTGTTTTGCCCTGATAACCACAGACCTCTCTTATGCTCTCAGTTTTACCATCACCTTCTCAGTCAGTAAGGTCTTTTCTCACCCCTGTTGCAACTTGCAGCCCTCCCACCTTGCCAGCACTCTTGACATTCTTACTTTGCTTTATTTTTCTTCATATCACTTAACTTTCAACTAAGTTTCATCTATCTGTTCAGTTAGAATTTTTAACTCGCCTTCTCCAAATGGAATATAGCTCTTCAAAAACAGGGATTTTCATTGCTTCATCCTCAGAGACTAGAATAGTGCCTGAGAGACAATTCAATAAATATTTAAAGAATGAATGAATGCAAGATGTAATTGGAGATGAAGATGTAAGAACAGTTAAAATGGGTAAAAAGTAATTATTTCTGTTTATTTCTCTGTTATAAAATTATAAACATTTTTCTTATTTTGTAATTTATATACAAATAACCTACATGCATTGTAATGAAAATTTATATAAAATTAACTTAAAAAAATGAATCTACATCAGCAAATTCAGAAGTACTAAAAGAAAACATACTGATGTGTAGCTTAGATAGTATGTGAAAAAAAATACAGAACAAATGAAAAGAGTTTTTTTCTGGAAGGTACATCAAGGCAGTCATACATGGGAAGTTATATACAATGATTAAAATACACCAGTTCTTGGGATAAAAATAATCAATCTTCTTTGTATAGTGGAGAGTAGACCTGTGAAAACTACTCTGTAATTAAAAGAGACTTTCTTTTGCATCTTTTGTGAAACAGATATTTTGGGTATTGTATAATTCATAATGGAAAAAGACAAGTGTTGGGCATAGCATGGGATATCTTGTTTATTTTTAAAATTTGTTTTCGTATGATGAAACACCACCTCATTGTAGTTGTAAAAAATTGTTTATATAAGTTTTTCATTTGCATCTTTCCCCTATATTTGTGAAGCATCTTAGTGTTAGGAAGGGGCCTTTGCTGTTAAATTAAACCAGCTTCACTCTACCGTGTATAACATATGAAATAAAACTTTTCCTTCTGATACATCACATTACAGATAATATCTACTCCATAGATTGGTTGTGAGGCTAAAAATGTAATAAAATTTGCATCATTTTTTGTTGGAATTATTTTATAACAAAATTGCTGAATAAATTTGTCAGATTTGTTATTCCCACAGCATTCCAGAAGAGTTTTGCAAAATGTTGAAAACCCACTAAGGCATTAATGACTCAAATCACTTATTGAATTTATATCCATTGGTAGCTTTAGAATCCAATAAAACTAGCTGGCTAAAGAAATTCCTTTGGGTCTGGCATCACATAAATTATTTTCAATGTCTATTATTTCACACTTGATTTTCCACAAGGTGACAAGTCTCTTGGATATACCCTCTTGCATCGACTTTTCGGGTTGCTAGAATTGTTTGCCAGATTCCTTCTATTTCCATGATATAGCAAAATTCTACATTAGTGAATTAGAAATTGAGTTTTGCAAAGCACCTGATTTAGATAGTCTTATATGTTTTATAAGCATAGAGATCTGACATGTGCTCTTTGTGTCTGTGTTTGTGTGTGTGTGTATGTGTGTCGATTCTAAAAGCATATTTCAAAATATGCTTTTCAAAAAGCATATTTTGAGGTAGGCTTTATTAATTTGAACATTTTGTAGATAAAATATTAAAAATCTTTCAAAAAACATTTTACTAATTCTAACCACTGTATCATAATTAATTCTTGATTCATTTAGCTATGTAATATATGTTTCAAACTTAACACATCTAGGTCCAAAGATTTTTACTTTGCCCCAAATGTGCTCCTCCTTACGCCCAGTCCCTCCTTCCCTAGTAAATGTCAACATATATTTATTGTTGTTCAGGCAATAATCTTACAGTCACTCTTGACTCCTGTACATTTCCACCCTTACATCTATCCTTTTGTCCCGACCATCTACATACAAATATAAGGTAACCAAGTCTCAACACTCCACTCAGCCATCTGGTCCAAGTCACCAGAATCTTTTGCCTAAATTACATCCTCCTTTCCGTACTGAAGATTATTCCATGTCAAGGTGAATACCAAAATCTGATCTGCCCCCTTTCCCAGTTACTTTTTAATCTCATCTGCTACTATTTTTGTCTTTGCTCATTCCACACAAATTGACTTAATGAATGAATACAGTATAGAAATTATTTAAATTTAATTTTTGTAATTTAATAAGTATAAAAAACTAGTTTTTTGTTTGGTTATGTTTTGCTTTAATTTTTAGTTTTTGATCATTATGGATACATAATGGTTGTACATATTTATAGAACACCTGTGATGTTTTCATACAGGCATACAATGTGTAATGATCAAATCAGGATAATTGGGGCATCCATCACCTCGAGCATTTATCATTTCTTTGTTTTAGGAACATTTAAAATCCATGCTTTAAGTTATTTTAAAATAGGCAATAAATTATTGTGAACTATAGTTGCCCTACTATGCTACTGAATACTGGAACTCATTCATTCTAACTGTATTTTTGTACCCATTAACCATCCCCTCTTTATGCCCCTCTCCCTATCCCAGCCTCTGACAACATCAATCTATTCTTTATCTCCCTCAGTTCAATTTTTTTTTTAAGCTCCCACAAATGAGTAAGAACGTGCTACATTTGTCTTTCTGTGCCTGGATTATTTCATTTAACATAATGTCTTCCAGTTCCATTCATGTTGTTCCAAATGACAGTATTTAATTCTTTTTATGGCTGAATAATATTCCATTGTGTATATGTGCCACATTTTCTTTATCCATTCATCTGTTGATGGACACTTAGGCTGATTGCATATCTTGGCTATTGTCAATAATGCTGCAATGAAAATGGGAGCATAGATATGTTTTTGATATACTGATTTCCTTTCTTTTGGAAACATATACCCAGCAGTGAGATTGCTGGGTCATATTTAGGTTTTTTAAAAATTTATCTGACAATTAATGAAGCTCATCATTTCTTTTCTTTTCTTTTCTTTTTTTTTTTTGAGACAGAGTGTCGCTTTGTTGCCCTGGCTACAGTGAGTGCCGTGGCGTCAGCCTAGCTCACAGCAACCTCAAACTCCTGGGCTCAAGTGATCCTTCTGCCTCAGCCTCCCGAGTAGCTGGGACTACAGGCATGCGCCACCATGCCCGGCTAGTTTTTTCTATATATATTTTAGTTGGCCAGATAATTTGTTTCTATTTTTAGTAGAGACGGGGTCTCGCTCTTGCTCAGGCTGGTCTCGAACTCCTGACCTTGAGCGATCCACCCGCCTCGGCCTCCCAGTGTGCTAGGATTACAGGCCTGAGCCACTGTGCCCAGCCCCTCAATATTTTATGAGAAATGTCTGCTCATAGTTTTGAGGTTTTTTTGTTTATTAGAAGCCCATTTGTGTGGATACAATTTTTAATAATAGCCCTTTGCTGTGTTTCTGATCTATTTTTAATTTATAATTTTGTCATTTTTCTTCAGAAGTTTCCCTTTTGAAGTAGTCAAAACTGTTACTTTCAATAATTTTACCTACCATGCAAACTTTAATGCTAAAAAAAAAAGAAATTTCCTCTCCAGACTGATGGAGAAAAAATCCATTTCTATTACCCATTAAAATTCATATTTCTTTTAAAAAATATTTAGCTAGTATGGAATTTGTTTGCATGTGTAATATAAGATATTAATCTCAACATGAGTCTTTCTAGTTTATAATCAGTTTTGCCACCAGCTTTTATTTAATTTTACTTCTGGTATCATAATATTAGGGTGTTGTATGTATGTGAATACATATGAAGTTACTTGAATTTTTATAAAATTATTTTTTAGCTTTTAGTGTACATTGCAGATATTTTCTTTATATCAAAAATGTATTTTGTTAAATAAAATTTTAATATTTGATAGAAAATAATCAGTGTGCTTTTTCTAAATATAATTTTATACTTTCAACTCCATTTCTAGGTAAATTTATGGTCTTGCTGAAATTTTGATTGATATTGCTTAAAATCTAAAGTTAATCTGGAGATAATTTTCAAATTTCTGCTATTAAGTTTTCTAAGCAGAACCATTATTGAATCTCATGTTATTCAAGTTGTTTGTATTCTTAAAATTTACTGATTCTCAATACCTTACTAATTTTATTTTTAGATATTTTTGAGGTTTTATCAAAATAAATGGGATATATTATTCCATATTTGTGTAATATTTGTAATCATACTTGATTTCTGGCCTGATTATTCTAGCCATTCAGAAATGTGTATATATTTATCCAGTAAATATTTATTTTGCACATATTAATATATATCAGACATTATTCTAAATATCGGGGATATGGCAAAGTCTGCCCTCCTAGAGCTTGCATTTCCCTTGAGGAAAGATTAGAGAAAGAAACAATGAATAAGTATCACACTATCAGATAGTAACAGTAGTAGGAAAAAAATGAAGAAAAAGAATAAGAAAGATTCTGAGTTAGAGAATTTTGGATATAATGATCAAGGAAAGGCCATCAGAGGTTTTTGCTCCATTTCTAACCAATTTAATTAGATTTAAAAAATCATTTGTAATCTTTTTTTCTAGTTAATTATCTACCATTATACATTTAAAGTGCTTTTTATGTCATTAAAATTCAAAGCTCAAGCCCTGATCATACACTTGACAAAGCTTTGTTTTTTTCTGTTATTCTATGCCATGATTCTCACCTTCCTGTTTGGTTAACATGCCATTTTTGTTAATGAGCATTCATCCTATTCTGGTGACCTGTAGCTCTTTTACATGACCTGGATTATTTCAGCCTAATTGGTGTGATATATAGTTAATTTACCACCTCTTCCTTAAGTGAGACAGAATTCTTAAATTATTATGCTCTACTTTTTCTATGCTTCTATCTTTGAAAAACTTTTCCTTAAAATGTATACTATTTTGTCGCATTGAAGAATGTAAGCTGAAATAATCATAATCATCTACTAATGATTATTTATGTATTTGTTTGGCACTCTTTTGAGTATTCCACATGTTATTTTATTACTTACTTTACACAATGGATTAATGAATGACATCACTTCCCAGTTTTACAGATGCGAAACCCAATTCACAGAAAGGTGAAAAATAACCTTAAAAAGTATCACAGTTTCTACACTACAGTAAATTTCACATGCTAAATGAAGCATTGACTCCTGAGAGCATACTTTTACATTTCATTCTATACTGTCTTTAAAAATGTAGACTATTTGGAAATATAAGTATTCTAGGACTTTAAAATTCAGTCTGACAAGCAGATCCTGACACAATCTATTTTAACTTTCACTTAACTATTAACATAGAATAAAAGGAATAGATGGAGAAAATAATAAAAAGAACAGAGCTAAAAAAATAACAAAAGGAAACAAAAAGGAATCTGGGAAGTCTTGGGTAACTCTAAAACCAACCGAGGTCAATTAAATGAGAACAATGCATTCTCCATATTTTGCTTTTTGGCATTACTGGGCTTTACCTCATAAAATGGATGCCTCTGAAAAAAAATAAAAAATAAGGAAAGGAATAAGGCACTCTAAATGTTCCCAACTTGAAAAGTAACCATTTAAAACAACCAGAAAGTTAGATAGCTCTACTGTCTGGCTACAACTTTTTGATCCATCTGAAGTTTTTTCTCCATTATATGCCTTCCATTTAAGTTTATAACTCCCAGAGAACAATGGTAGGACATGGGAGTAGATCGAATGACTGGCATTAACACGCTACATCCTGGGAACTTTTCCAAGCAGATTGTATGTTCCAGTAGGGCAGAATTTTTATTTACTTTATTTACTGATAAATCCCTATTACTTAGCAGATGTAAAGCACTAACTAAATTTTGGATAAAAGATGTATAATGTTTTAGGCAATGTTCAAGACACAGAACTTCCTGTCCACTGTAGACACTAGGTGTTTTAGTATTTCTACGTACTGTACTGTAATATTAAGTCAACAACAATAGAAGGCCTCACTCTAATAGAGGCAAAGAGTAAAACAATCTGGGGATTCTAGCTACATCCAGTGACCCTACATTTAGATCTGAGAACAAATTTTAGCCTCATTTCACCTAAGCCAATCCTCATGTTCACTTCTGTGGATCAACAATGTTCTGGTTAGTTCATTGGTCAATAAAACAGGGAAGCAAAAAAGCTATATGTGGTAAACAAATAAAATGAAAAAGCAGTGAAAAGAGAGAACTACATTAAAATATAAGAACATGCACCTTGATTCCTATGAATTTAAAGAAACTTTTTTATATATTTTCAAAACAATAGGACTATTTGTCCTCTATGTGACAGAAGCAGAAAATTATAAGAGTAACAATAAAAATTAGAGAGAAAAATAATAGAAAACTAAAAATGCTATTACAGAATTAAACACTCTTTAGAAGTAATAAAACACAGAATTGACAAAGTGGCAACTTGAATTAATGATAGAGAGAATATCTTCCAGAATGCATAAGAAACCTTCAGAAAAAGAGAACAAAATAATACATCTGGAGAAGATGACTGATATTCATTGGAGTTACTATATAGGTGTTTTTTTTTTTAGGGAGCTAATTTTTCTGCATGTTGAATTTGCTAACTCTCATTTTAGTTCATTTCCTCACATGGGTCATAGATTTGGATTGTGATCTTATCTTAGTATGATTGATTACATGCTCATACATGTGGGCATGTATTTTTTTTTTTTTTTTTTGTGGATGTTCCCAGCTGAAAATAGAAGTTTAAATTTACTTCTCCTTAGGCCTCAAGACTTTGTGCTTACTCTAGTCAACTTTTAAATTAATTTCTTGGCTTACTGAGAACAACCCATGTAGAAAGATACTGTAAATTCTGACCTCATCTCACACCTTTTCATAACACAGACCAGGGCTGGTTTATGGCATTAATATAATACCCATTAATATAATACATCGAGAGACTTCTCAATTTTCTATATCAACATATATTTTATTTATAATCAGAATGTATTAAAGAAATTATACTTTTAAATAGATAGACTAAGACCCTACTTTTATAAATATCTTAGAAAAATACATCATAAAAAAGTTGTCATTTTTGGTGGTATGATTATGACATGTTTAGTGATTCATACTTTTCTTCATTTTTCATAATTTCAACAAATAAGATTTAATAAACAGGAAAATGAATATTTTAAACATATATTTTAATGATAAGGGTTCTTCAGAGAAACAGAACCAATAGGATATATATGTGTGTGTATGTGTAGAGAGAGAGAGAGACAGAGACAGAGAGACAGAGACAGATATTTATTAAAAGGAATTCACTCATGCAATTATGGAATCTAAGAAGCCCTGTGCTCTGCCATCTGTAAGCCAGTAGTGCAGTTCCAATCTGAGTTTCAAGGCCTAAAAACCAGGAGAACCAACGGTGTAAGTTCTAGTTCAACTCCAAAGGCTTCAGAAGTGGAGAGTCAATGGTATGAATCCCAGTACAAGTCTGAAAGCTTGAGAAGACCTATTTTCCAGTTCACACAGTGAGCAGAGAAAATGATTTCTCCTTCCCTTTGACTTTTTGTTCTATTGAGACCCTCAATGGATTAGATGATGTCCACCCACACTGCGCAGGGCAATACGTTTTACTCAGTCTACTGATTGAAATCATGATCTCTTCCAGAAACAGTCTCACAAACATATCCTGAAATAATGTTTAAACAGATATCTGGGCACCTTGTGACCGAATCAACTGGACAAGTGAAATTAATCCTCATATATAATAATACATTTTAGCAACAATGAACACACTTCAAAGAAATATTTAAAAATTGTGTCAAGAATTTACTTATTCAATAAGTATTTATTGAAGTTTACTAAGTGGTGACCACTGTGATAATAGCTGAAACAGTGAGGTAAAGATGAGAGAAAAGATTCTTATTCTCATAAGATGCCAAATTGTTGGGGCATAAAGACACAAAACTAAGATGCAAATAAATATTGAGTTCTACTTTAAAATAGAAATATACTTTGTAATTTAAGAATATATAATATGCTAATCTAACTTAGTCTGGGGTCCATCTATGTTTCACTTATAAGATGTTATTTAAACTGATGATTTAACAGGAGTTTCTCAGGAAAAGTTACATGGCCTGGTTCTATTCTAAACTAGTCATTTGATTATTCAGGAATTTGCCTAATGTCCTAATCTCTAAATAGACCAAATAATTATATTTAATCTACCTCCTACACAGGGTTGTTGTATTAAATTGCCATTTTAGTCTGCTTGGGTGCTATAACATTATACCACAGACCTGGTGACTTAAAAAACAGATATTTGTTACGCACACTTCTAGAGGCTGGTAAGTGCAAGATCAAGGTTCTGGTAGGGTTTTGTTTTTGGTGAGAGCTTTCTTCATGATTTCCAGACAGTTGCCTTCTTGTTGTGTCCTTGCAGAGAGCAAGAGCTCTGCTGTTTTTTCCTCTTCCTGCAAAGGGATCAGTCCTATTAGATTAAAGCTCCACCCTTATAATCTCAATTAACCTTAATTGCCTCCTTAAAATGCTTTAACTCCAATATAGTTATGGGGTATAAGGGGTCTAACCTATGAATTTTGGCAAGACACTCTGTCCCTGCCCTCCCACACCCTCAAGCTCATGCCCTTATTACATGTAAAATCCGTTCCTTCCAACCCAACATCCCCAAAAGGCTTAACATTACAGCAACAACGCTAAGGTCTAAAGTTCAAAGTCTCATCTAAACATTATATAAATCAGATATGAGTAAGATTTAAGGTATAATTCATCCTGAGGCAAAATTCTTCTCCACCTCTGAAGCTATGAAACCAGACAAGTTTTGCATTTTCAACATGCAATGGTGGAACAGACGTAGGATAGACATTTTTATTCCAAAGGGAAGAAATAGCAAAGAAAGGAGAAGGACCCTAAACAAGTTCAAAACCTAGCAAGGCAAATTCCATTATAGTTTAAGACTTGAGAATAATCCTATTTGGCTTGATGCCCTGTCTTCTGGACACACTGAGGTAACAATCCTGCCGGTGTGGCTCTGTTGCACAAGGATCATGCTTCTGACACTCTGCTAGAAGGGAATCCCACCCTCAAGGCTCCAGGCAACCCCACCCTTGCAATGCTATTTGGAGGCTGTCTGGCCTATTAAAACGGAGGCAATAGCCCCACCCCCTGAAACTGAAGAGGCAACCCTGATCATCTCTGAATTGCTTTCTGGGTCATCTTCCCTTTTCTTGAATAATAGTGCATGTTTGCACCAGAGTATCTCTGTGATCAGGCCCTGTGGGATCTAAGAAGTCTGACAAGGTTCCTTCATTTTGTTTTGTTTTTTCTAACCTTTAGTCTCAGCTAGCAGTGTTTCTGCTGCTGTAATTCTACCTCTATTCCTGGCTTCTGCGGAAATGGCTGACTAAATCCATGGGTGCACCTGTGATCTCTTTATCAAAGAGCTGTTTGGCCACACCCTTAGTGTTCTCTTCAGAACAAGCTCTCTCATTTTTTTTGTAACACAGACAAACTGGGAATTATTCAGATCTCCAAGTTCTGGTTCCTTTTTACCTAACAATTCCTTCTTTAATTCATCTCTCATGTTTTACTATAAACAGAAAAAGAACCTAAGCTGCACCTTCAGTGATTTGCTTCAAAATCTCTTCCACTGGAGATTTCATTGCTCACAATTTCTACCTTTCACAAAACACTAGAACACAATTTAGCTAAGTTCTTTGCTACTTTGTAATAAGGTTTGACTTTCCTCCTGTTTCAAATAACCTGTTCCTCGTTTCCATACGACAGCTCACCAGAATTTCCTATATAATCTATATTTCTAGCATACACCTTAAAACTCTTCCAGTCTCTACTCATTACCCAGTTCTAAAGGCACATTTTTACATATTTGTTATACAGGAACCCCACTTCTCAGTACCAAATCTGCATTAATCTTCCTGGGTTGCTACAACAAATACCACAGACTGAATGGCTTCAACAACAGAAATTTATTTCTTTTCAGATCGGAAGGCTGGCAAGTCCAAGATCAAGTTCTGGTAGGGTTTTGTTTCTGGGGAGTGCTTTCTTCCAGTCTTGAAGACAGTCATCTTCTCAGTATATCCCCAAATGGTGGAGAGAGATCTGATGTTTCTTCCTATTCTTCTTTTAAGGGGACCAGTTCCATCAGTTCAGAACTACACCCTTCTAAGTTCATTATAGCTCTTTAGGGGCTCTTCTCAATATAGGTATGGGGGTGGGGGTGGGAGGTGGGTAGGGCTTTAACATGAAGTTGGGGGCAACACAATTCAGCCTATAACAATAGGATTTTTATTCAATGTATTGCACAAAATATTTAAGAATATTAGCTACTATATTCTATATTAGCTCAGATGACAGATCAGGAGGACGATCAGCAGAGAAAACAATGCATGTGAAGTCCCTGGTGTGAGAAGTTTTACCAATGTGATTGGACATAGTGAGAACTGGTAGGTTTATGAGGATGGCCAGTACCTGCAGTGTTTTGTAGGATCTGGAAAAGTCTTAAAAGTATTTTTATCTTGGGAAAAATGGGCAGCAGTTAGGAAAGTAACATCATCAAGGTTGAATGTGGAAAGTACTCTGAATTATTTTAGGGATTGTAAAATAGGAAAAAATAGGGTGGATGCTAGAAGACCAGATATGGGAGAGGAATAATGGGGATTTAAGATATAAGGTATTCCTATACTGAAAAAAAAAAAAAATTTAAAGTTCAGCCATTGAGGAATAGAATACCTCGCTATGTTAAATTTTAGTATTTTTGTAAAATTATATATATATTATATATTATATATAACTATGTAATTATATATAATATATAATTTTTAGTAATATTTTTTAAAACTTGGATAACAAACATTTTCATAATGCCATACTGAGGAAGATAATATTTGAAATAATGTTTCTAATTATGTAAACATCTTATATGTACACGTCATGTGGGTGCATAGGCACATGTAAAATATTATACATATTTATGAATATGAACACAAAAAGTAAATGCAATAAAATATGAATGTGAAATATTACATATTTGATATTAATTTTAAATATTAAAATGGCATTTAAAATATTACTTATTATTTCTGGAAGACAAATTTTATTTTTTCAATATGCTTTTGTTACATCTCCCAGTGTTTCATAATGTATGATTTGCTTAAATTTCTAAAATTTTATGATGCTTATCTATTTTTTTAATTATATACATCCGGCACATAAAGTTAGAAGCTTTAGATTGAAAGATGTACTACTCCATTCAGTATCTAAGTATCTATAATATATTATAACTCATAATGTATTATATCACTAAGTGTTACACATATCATAGCTATGTCTTGATTTTATGGTCTTGGTGAGACTGATGAAGTTTAGAAGTAGGGCAAAAATAATATTTTAAAAAAAAATTTAAAAAGTTCTGATTTTTACATTTCTTATTTTCATTTTGTTGGTACAATCCTGAAATTATAAATATTTCACAAAGGTGAAAATTAAATAAGGAAATTGCTTTACAACTTTTAGAAGTTGGTTGGAAATTCTATATAGAATGTGATGGAATAAAGTCCATGGTTTGAAATAAAAAATGCTGTGGTTGATTGTAAATATCCTACCAAATAGCCACAGGATTATGACTGGGTTGACTAAGCCTCATTTTCATTATTGGTAAGTAAATTTGAAAATAAGCCCTACTCTACCTCCTGCACATATTGTGAGGAACAGGTAAAATAATATGTATATATTACTTGGAAATTATGTGTTATATAAACCTAATAATCCTTGTTTTGACAATGAAATTAATTATCACATGGAAGCAAAGAAAACAATAAGTAGATTGCATTGAAAATATGCAACAAATAATTAAGGGTCATATGAGGAAATCCAAATACTAACTAAACCAATTTTATTTTCCTTGAGATTAACTAATATCTCATACTCATGTACTTCTAATAATAACCAACAAATTAGTTAACCTCCTCCCTAATGGCTTGGAGAATAAAGTCCATTTGATCAAGGACCTCATTAGTAGATTTTAAATTATTTTTATTGTAGCACCATAGATTATCAACTCGACATAAGTAGCCTAGAAATAAAGTAAATCTACTCAGTTCAGATGTAATATGATCTGAATCACCTTCATATTTAATCCACAATTAATACATTTTATTAAATTAATATTATACTAAGTATATGCAAATACAATATGCACACTTGGCATAATTGTAGTCAATATAATTGATTAAAGAAATGGCAAAACTAAAAAAGATTCATAATAATTAAAGGGCAGTTAAATAATATTTATCTCGGAGTCTCTTTGTTGTCAAAGCAAGATTAAAAATTAGTGTCATGCATTTTCTTTTGTTAATAAAAATCACGTGTGGTTTTAAACTGATCTCTTTATTCTCCCACAGTCAGAGAACATTCTACTAAACTTTTAAATACATGCATGTTAACTTTTGGATTTCTCTTTCTATTGAACTGTGATCAAGAATGACAGGATACTTCCTTTGTAAAACACACAGGGACAGATAAGAAATCTGGAGGAAACAGCTTCCATCATTTTGCACTTGATGCTACCTTCTCTTGCACTTGATCTTAGTTTCTTGGTTAACCTTTCTGGGCCCAATCCAACCCAACTCCTTCCTCAGAGGCCCTGAAATGACTTTGGTAGGGGATCATTTATTTTCTGTATCCTATTTCAGACTTAATAGCCCTAATAATTTTGAGGGACCTAAAGTAGTTTTCTTAATTTGTTCATGGTTAATCAGGCACAAATCTATACATGGCTCATTTTCTGCATAATGAGCAGGGTCAGATTAAGATATCTAGATGTCCTAAGCATGGAAAAAATAGACATCCTTGTTTAGTGTAACACGACAAAATAAATGCTAACCCCCAAAATGAATTGAAGATATAGCATATCATTTCTTCTGTTTATTTCTTAGCATGTTTTGAAATACCAGCTACAAAATTCTTTAAACGTTTTCTAACTTTTATGCTAATTATTAGCTGGTATACGTAAATGATTATTATATCTAATAGGGAATGCAACATGGATTATATTAGACTCATCATATTTGTATCTCTATCAATTCCACTGTGTGTTTCTCACCCTGTCAACCCCTGCATTCAAGCAGTGTATCCCTGTGCTATGATACGAACTATTAAAAAAATAAAAAACTTGTAATGAAATAGGGCAACGTATTTGTATTAAATTAACATTTTTTCTCAAACAAATCTTTTAAGACATGCATTTTAACTCACTGATATGAAATATCTTTGTCAAAATATCTGAGTCCTTTTTACACAGTACTAATCACACAATCACTTTAATTTAGTGATAGAAAGATTTCTGAATTTGATTTACTGATATTTTCCCCACCATTTGTAGCCAAGTTGATTCCGTCACAATTTTTTTTTCTGAAAATAAAAAATTAAGTATATATCCCCTAAACTTTATCTAAGTGATCTAAGTGTTTATTTGTAAAAATTATATTATACCCCTTGCTCTCAAGAGTCACATCCTGGCAAAAGATACCATAGATTATGACTGTTACTCTTTTTTGGTTATAGAGCCCACAAATCATTTAATTATGCCAAAAATAAGCTATTATTCTTCTTTTGAAGCTTAAATTTTCTATAAAAGTAGATTTTATCTAGTAAAGTGTATCTGGTTGGGATGTGATTTTTATCTTCTTTTTTTAGGTACTACTTTACATAGGATATTCTGAAACATTTGAATACTGTGGAGTTATTTCATAGCTAATGTGCTGAGTCAATTAAATGGGTACTGAGAAATATACCCTATTACTTTCAATCTGTTCACTTCTCAATCCAAGAAAAATAGGGAACAATTGTATGTAAAATACTTTCTGGATGTCCTATGACTCATAAATTGAGAATAAACTCAGAATCAGAACTTAAGTTTTTCTAATTATGCATTAGTAATCCATCATGGTTTCAAATATTAAATGCAAACCACTTAAATTCAGGAATATTAATGTAAAAATGCAAAAAAAATGACATTTCTTTTTGGAAGGAATAGAAAAAATTCAGCCAACAATTTTTTAATCTACTTTCATCAACTAACTTTTGTTGATGTCATAATTATAGCTTATTTTTATTGAGATAGTATATGCTGGTTATGATGCTATGTGCTTTACCAATGATCATTTTGCTTAATGTTCCTAACAATTTGACAACATTGTTCCTAGGTTGGATTATTATCCCCATTTTACAGATGAAATGACTGAAACGTGTAAAGATAAAATGGTTTGTTTACAATCACTCAGGTCAGAAGTAGGTTAAGTGATCGTTTTAGAATACCTCCTAAATACATCTGAATCATTCTTAAAACTTACACATAATTTCCTGGGAGTTGATGAGAGGGGTATGGAATTGACATGTTATTACAAAATTTATAGTTCCCAGAAAGATTTACCAAGCTCTACAGTCTGGTAACTACAAGCCACATGTAACTATCAAACCACTTGAAATGTGGTTAGCCCAAACTGAGAAGTATTTAAATGTACATACACACTAGATTTCAAAGACAGTATGAAAAATAATGCAAACCATGTCAAAAAATTTCTAATTTGATTACATGTTGAAGTAAAAATATCTTGGATACATTGCATTAAGTAAAATTTATTAGTAAAATTAATTTAGTATATTATTGTAGGTATTTTGGTGGCTATTTTTCATTATTAAGTTGGTTTATATATGAATTGTCTCTGCTTATACTTTTGTATTCTTATATACATTTTGGTTTGTTTCAAAGATCTTAAATTCCTAAAGAACAGAAAATATGCCTTCTATTTAATTTTTAACAATTCATCTACTGACTTGAAATATTGAAGGCAGGCTGGTTCATGGCTATGTGATAAAGCAACTTATTGGTACCAGTCAGTCACTTCCCTCCTTCTTTCTTGGTAGGGGTAATCTCATGATTATATTTGGGCAATCCTTACTTTTATAAACAACCATGTGCAACCGATTATAACACTGCCATTTTCCTTAACAAAGATTTGTTTATAAATTGGCCAGTGATGCAATGCCATCCAGAAACAGGGTTTTTTTTTTTTTTTTTTTTTTTTTAATGAGAGAAATCTTACTGAGAGGATTCTGGGAAAATTTTTTGTGGTAAAAGGAGATTATGGCGGTGGGGGAACAGGCAGGGAGAAAGAGAATCTGTCTGCCTTTATTGGATACTTTGCTTGGATATGGCAAGGCCGCTTCTCTGTTACAATGAGAATAGCTATTTGTGAAGCTCCTAATGCCATTAGTTATTTGGCAAATTTGGCAGCTACTTCACAGCTGAACTTGTTATATGAGATAATACATTTATTTATTTAAAATTTTTGACATGCGCTTCAATTTTTTCAAAAGCATGCATTCCAAAAACTTTATAAATGATATAACTAACCTCCTCAAAGATGGAACAATACTTACAATTAAATGCTACTGCACACCAAGGAGAACATCATTACAATGCTCTTAGGATCATCCTTGACAGAGTAAATATAAAAAGTCTTTATTCACTCACAAGTTGAATAATAAAGATAAGAGGTCTACTTGTACAGAATATCACCTCATATAGTCAATGACCTGTATATGCCCTGAGCTATTTTCACAAAACAGACGGAAAACAGATATAACACCTCAGAAGGGCCAAAAACACAAGTATGCAAGTGCTACCATTTGATATACTTGGTACCTTGCTATCTTTGCTATTTTATTAGCAATCTAAGCTTTTCTAGTAGCAGGTTTCATAAATATATTAGGAATGACAAACAACTGTTCTCTAGCAGCCCAAATCAAAGTAATAGTCTGATTAATAGCAGTATCACAATTCAAGGAATGTTCAAAACAGATAATTTTTGGAAAGGTCTATTTTGAGCATCAGTACCCACACTCTTGTGAGATAATTATTTAAAGCTCAGGATACCATGGCACTCAAGTGTGCTATCACTTTTCTTAATGTATTAGGTTATTTTGATTTCTGCCTACATAATCAAATTAGAAAACCAAAAGGCAAAATAGGTCTATATTTTACTATGACTAAAATATGATGTTTTTTAAAGAAAGGGATATTTATTTTTTTTATAAATCCATACATTGTCATGTATTTCCAAAGTGAAGATGAAGATTGAGCAGCAATATGTAATATATGGCAATCAATATTATCCCAAAATAATACTGTCTGGATTTACTATAAGCTGTTATTAAAAAAAATAAGAACAACCCAGTCAGACATTTTCATTACTCTTAATATCCTTAATAATCAGATATTTTATGATTTCATCCTAAACTCACTGCAAATCCTGACAATTTATAGATCCAATCACATCTAAGATTATGCCTTTATATGTTTCATTGAGTGCATTTTTCTGGTAACAACAGACTTGTATTTTTATTGTATTTCTTTGTTATTTAGTTTGTAACTTTGTTTTCCTTTGTGAAGATGTACTTTTTAAATCTATGCTTTTAGTCTACCTAAATATTTATATTAATATAAATAAAATACATAGCCAAAGGCTTAAAGTAAATATATATATTTTTTCTAAACTATAATACAAAATCACACAATTCTAGGATTGAAAGAACTATAGGTGATATTTGTTATAAATTCCTTATTTTCTAATGAGAAATTGTCACAGAGAAGACCATTAAGCTGGTAGCAATATTAGAATAAGAAAATAACTCCTGATATGCCCAGCTTGAATAGTTTCATAAATAATCACCTAAGTGTGACAATCCTTTTGTTTTGGATTTTCCAAACTATCACAACTTCAAATATCATGCCCCCAAATTTAAGGATTCTGTGGCTAAATGTGAATAAATTGCCTCAAGTCCATCCAATCAAACTTCTTTGGAACCCATGACATAATGATCAGTGTACCTACTTCACCTAGATTAATTCACAAGGGTTCTTTTCTTGACCTGGATTTTCCTCTCTCCCACACAGGCAGACCTCCTGTTATGCTAAAGCTAGGTCCTTAATGTTTTATTCATCAGCATAATACCTGAGCCAGGCTCAGAAGATGGGAATAGTGTTCAGGAAAGGTGAGCAGAGATGTGGTAATAAGAATGGATACTGAATCTACTTGTGATTATAATTAATAAGTGATAAAACTGAAATGAAATAACATTGACTTCCAACAGAGGTGGGCTGTTGACCTGAGAAAAATGTGTTTTACAAATGGCAATGGGCAATGATATACATCTCTCAGTATCCTATGTGAGGGGCGGTGTGGGGGGTTGATTCCAGGACCCCCTCGAATACTGAAATTCACGGATGCTCAGGTTCATTATATAAAATGGTGTAGTATTTGCATATGGCCTACTCACATCCTGCCACATACTTTGTCATTTCTAGATTACTTATAATAGCTAATATAATGTGCATGCTATATAGATAGCTGTTATACTGTATTGGTTATACTGTATTGTTTAGAGAATAATGACCAAAAAAAGACTGCTCATGCTTCGTGCAGACACAATCATCCATTTTTTTTTTACTATTTTAGATCCTCGGTTGATTGAATCCATCAATGTGGAATGTACAGATAGGAAGAGCGACTGTACTGCTTTCCACTGATCAGCTTACCACTCCTTTATTTATGGGCAGAATTATATGTTCCATTTCATAGGATGCTTATCCTTCAACCCCTAAATCCTTCCCAATCTGTGATCATATTTTTTGCTTCTCATGTAAAGAATGTTAAACTTCTTTCACTTTCTTGTTATCAATAAAAATATTTTACCCTCACAAAGTGAGCTTATAACATGTACAATACACATACCAAAAAGCCTGACATAAATACAGTATGTCCTCATTTAATGTCTTTGATAGGTTCATGGAAACTGCAACTTTAAGTGATATCATATGTAAGGAGACCAGTTTTTACCACAGGCTAACTGATATAAACAAGAGGTAAGTTTCTACAGCATATTTCTGGCCACAAAAACATCACCAAACTTCTAAATAAAGACCCCGAACCCTTTTAGTATTAATCATGGAAATAAATGTGAGCTATACATGCATTTAAGAAGGATTAATAAAAACAAGTAAGATGATTATTTACCCTCTTATTCCAGATGAAGGTCACGGTGAGGTTCAGGGAACAAGGTGGGATCCACCCTGGGCAATATCCCATCACAGGGCACACACATAGACACACATGCACGAACATACACACTTTATAAAGTTAATTTTCTAAGAACTCGAATTTTATCTTGTCATTATTTTGGTGTTTAAGATTTTATTTTTTTAAATTGATTTCAGAATAAAACCCAAACTCCAGATAATTTCTTCAAAAGGTTTTCATAGCCTTATCCCTAGTAATAATACTAACATCATTTTTCTATAATCACCCTTCTTGAACTATTTACCCCTGGCAAACTCAATGACTATTGGTTGTCTGACACCCACCCTGTGGCACCTCACTTTAGAAGCTTTGTGTGTGCCATTTAGATCAACGTTCCAATCCTGGTTCTTCATGACTTTGCCCTATTCATTTTTCCAGATTCAAGTTTGACATCAGTTCTTTCACAAATCCTTCCCTGAAACCTGACAAACCAAAATAAGTGGCTGAGGCAAAGATCTCAGTCAATGGAGGTTTATTAGCCTATGTGTGAGGACACACTGTGGAAAAGCACAAACCACAGATGCACTTATTTTGAATAGTCATAAAGGGCAACCACATGAAGGGACACTTTGGAGTAGAGCCCTTTTCTACTTGCACCGATTCTCCTGTCGGTGCTAAGGTACCAGCTTGGGCCCCATCTCCAGGTAAAAAGCTGGTTTGGGGTTTCATTTAGAATTTGACAGCTGAAGGTTAAGGTTTATTGTCAGCTGGCTATATCTTCTCTTTATCCTTAGAGAGGAAAACATTATATAAACTGTGTCATCATTTTTTCTGTTTTTGATTTTGATCTGTCTTACATTAGAATTGATCAATTTTTGGTCAAAACTGACAACTCTAGGCCTGGCACTGTGGCTCACGCCTGTAATCCTAGGACTTTGGGAGGCCAAGTAGGAAGGACTGCTTGAGGCCAGGAGTTATTACAAGCCTAGGCAATAGTGACACCCTATCTCTATAAAAAACATAAAAAATTAGCCAGGCATGGTGGCACATGCCTGTAATACCAGCCACTCGGGGGGCTGAGGCAGGAGGATGGCTTGAGTCCAGGAACTATGATGACACCATTGCACTCTGGCCCAGGCAACAGAGCAAGACTCTCAAAAAACAAACAAAACAAAACAAAACAAAAACAAAAAACACTTGATAGCTCTAAATTATGGAAACAAGGCCTTAATTGATAAAAACCCTGACAGCTGCAGTAAGTCAAGTTCCACCTCTAGAGACACTGGCCAGTTAAAAGAAATCAAGATATTTTACCCCAAAATATAGCTTTTTGACATATTTTTAAGTGGCCCTTCCAACAAAAATTAACTAAGAGTATGACACCTTTAAAAGTCTGAAAAGAGACATTCTCTGAGAGCAGCTACCTATGAGATATTATTTATATAACAAGACCACCTTCCAGCTCTCTCTGTTCTATTAAAATTATATACACAATTAAAAATTCTATTTGTCAATGGGCAGATGAAATTAAGATGGGTCCTTTATATTAGACTCTTAAATTAAAAAAAAAATGTATATATACACACATATAGATTTTAGAGAGCTCTTATTTTAAACAATTGCTTTATTTATACTGATAGAAAAATTAAAAGAAAGACATAGCATAGTGTCATGACTATCCTTAAATGTTCTCTTGACAAAAATTAAAAAGCAAAAATCAGACCTAAAACAAAGATAAAGTTCTTCCTATGCTGCCCCTGCTACCTCTCAGGGACTAACAACAAGGGCCACTTCACCTTGTGGCCTAGTAGTTAAGATTCTGTCTTTTCACCCCAGTATCCTGGGTTTGATTCCTGATCAAGGCATGCAACCATTTTGGTTAAATATTTGTGTGACTTTTGCCATTTGTTTATCCTTTTCCCTTCTGTAGACAGCTTTCGATTTCCCATATTCTTCCATCTGTGGGAGCATACAGTGCTCTGGGGCCTTTTGTGCATAGGTGGTCAGCTGAATCTGAGACCCTAGAGAATTTGGCTGAATAGAAATGTGAGTCATACTGTTTGTGGTTAGCAAAACTTTTCTTTCTTAGAGCTATTTTTGTGGCCTTTCTAGATTTTATGAAACTTCTTTCTACCTTTTTGGAGATAAGTTGCGCATCTTTGGCTAAGTCATAGACTTGGTTAAGCTTAATTTAAAAGATACCCTTAATTTTTTTTAATTTAATTGAAATAAAGTTCACAAATCAGAAATATCAGCTGTTTCTCCTGACTAAAATCTGCTCCCGTTTACTTTTAATCCTCTCTCTTCCTTGTCATCTTCAGCACCACACGAAAAAACCCAGAGGGAAGTTCTAATGACTCAGACCCATTAAGGAACTCAGAAAAAGGTACAATTCACCCCATTTTGGGGGTCTTCTGTTTTCATTGTGAAGTCTAAAGAGTCACGGACAGATTCCTCTCAGGTATAAAACTCTGTTATCCTTTATATTGTGCTACTTGATTTGTTTGGCTTTTGGAGGTATCAGAAATTTGTTTGTATTGTTAGAGAGTTTGACCTTGGTATATGTAATGACCAGCTAAGTTTCCTCTAAGCTCATCTGTATGTCTCTGCATAAATCCTATAGTGAATTCCTGCGTTTTTTGTTGTTGTTGTTGCCTTGGTATCCATTTTTGGTCTTCCTCTATCACATACAAACTTTCTTTTAAAGGGCCTTGGATTTTCCTTGCCTATACTTTGAGATATGGATTGTTACTCTGTTTCCTGTAAGACTCAGTGAGGGCTTGGGCCATATGTGAAATAAGTAAGCTTTGACTTGTTCCACTTTTAGAGGCACAGTTTGAGTCTAGCTGTCTTTTTAAATTGATGAGTCTTTCCAGTCTCATGGCTACAGTTTTAAAATACAGACTATAGAGTCTTTGTTTATGTCTGCATGTTTATATGTGCATGTGTGTATGTCTTCAAATATTGTTTATGAAACCAAATTGGCTCATAAGTAAACAAGTACTCATAAATGAAGTAAATAAGCTCAAACGATTTTCAAGTTCACATGGTTTTGGTAATCTTTAGTAAATAGTTTTAAATTTATTGGTAAAATAAAAATGTCTTCAAAATTTAATGTAGACATTTTTTATAAATCGACTGGTCAGGCAAATTTAGGCAATTTCTGCTAGATATTTTATATTGCTTCTGTAATATTTTTGATAACTGTTTGACTGGTCTGTGAGCTAATATCTTAGAGCCATTAGATTCTAGGTTCTAAATAAACAGATGGCCATGGTAAGACTTGGGGATATGTAGAATTCTCCCTGGCCCAGCTATGCCTCCTGGCTAGGCTGGGAAGGGTTAGACATTACCTCCACAGCTTTGTCCTCTGTCCTGAACTCTGCACTCATACATAAATTCAGGATCCTGATAGGCCCTGCCTTTCATAACCACCCTTGTGTGCCATTTGGCTTCTTGGGACCCAGGATGACTGAGGAAGACATTAGTGAGGGTACTTACGTCATAGTTTCAAAATTCCTTTCAGTGATTTAAAATCATAAAGTCATATTATGTTAAATTAAGTAAGACAATCATAAAATGAGTCAATTTTAGGTAAATTAAAATACTGACCTAATTAGTAATTGCAAGTTTATGTTTGCTTACTTTAGAAACATAAGTTTAAATTCATACACTTTGTCATCTTATTTTTACATGATATAGAAAACTAACTATATTTAGATCTGTTAATAAAAATTGAAGACTGATCAGAGTTCAAAGTTACTTTAATGTCCTAGTTTTTTAACCAAAAATAAGGGTTATGAAGAGTTAACATTATAATTAATATATGTGATTAAAAACAAAACTACTAGATATAAAAGTAGTAATTTTATATACAAAATATATAGAAAAAGACAGGATTTCTTTTTAGTAAAAAAGGTTAGAAAAAGACATAAGGATGTGATTTTGGTTAAAGGAAAAGTAATTTTTCCCAGTTTAGAGGTTTAAAGAATTATTTTAAATTAAAGAAATAAAAAAAGATAAAATTAAATGAATTTAAAAAGTTGGAAAAGAAAATGGTAAAAAATATTGTAAAAGGTTACAAGAGATTTATAAAAATTTTACCTTGTGGTCAAACCAAGATTGGATATATTTATTTATAAGGCTATATTAAAATTAGCTTTTAACATTAATAAGACACTAATATAAAGATAAAATTTGGTTTGAACAAAATTTTTTATAGACATAGTGAAAAAATTTGTTCACATTTTCAGTAAACTGCAAAAAAGAAGGGAAAGAGAGACAGATTCACTTTACCTTTTTTATTAGCATGTCTTTCTTTTTGTCTTTATTAGGTTTTATGATTGTTTCAAAGAATGAAGATTTTTATTTTTAAAGTCTTTGAATTATTGCTTTGGTAAAATGATGACTTATTTTACAATGACCTGTGATTCTAGTTTGTGATATAATGAAGGAATCAGGAAATTTTACTCCAAAATATGACTCCTTGATATAAAGAGTATTTTGAATTAAATGCCCTTAGAGATCAACAGAGATTGGAAGAGGCTTTCCCTCTATCTGCATAAAAATAGATGGATCCATGGAAAAGAACTGCCTTTCTTTCCCTTCCTGTTATCTCAATATATTGCAAGGAAGAAGATCAAGAATACAACCTGAACTGCCCCAACCCCTTTTAAAGATAGTACTTATCTCTCAGGTTAATTTAATTTTCAAAAACAACCATTTACAAGTCAATCTGTTTCCCCCCATTTTATTCATTCTCCCAAGTATCTATTCTCCCTGCCTAGTAACGACTTACTGACACTCAGCAGAATTACCTATGTTCCCCATTTCCTCCTCCTTTCTAAAATGAAAGTATATAAACTTCTGGACCCCATTGGGATATGGGGTAATTACTCTGTGATTTTCTCCATGCAAACAGTAAATAAATTTGTAATCTCTTTCTCTTATTTATCTACCTTATTGTGAGTTGATGTTTCAGCAAACCTCCTGGGGCTGGAGGGGAAGTTTTCCTTTTCCCCCACAGAAGTGTTTTAAACCTTTGATATTTGATAAACTTTCCAAAATCAAAAATTCAAACTATATTAGGGCCTCTATAAGTCCAAGAGAAACATATTTATCTTATTTGGTATGTAAAATTACAGAAAACATTGTCAAATATGAAATGGTATTTAACTTCCTTTAGGTTATATTTATATAAATATGTATTTCAAAATGGCATGAAATTTCTAAAAATTCTGGGTATCTTGATATATGTTAACAGTGATAATTATGATCACTATGTTAAATTGTTGTATGCCACAGAAATAACCAAATTTCTTTGTCAATTGTCTTTTTAACCATAGCCATTCTAAGACATTTTGTCATCCACAATTATTGTTTTACTTTGATTCTCTCAAAAGGCAGTTTTTAACAGGCTACAGTGAAAAATTTGCTTCTTCAAGAAAATTTGCGTAAAACACTCTGATAGGTACTCTTGAATACAGGTTTCTGATAACTTTGGAGCTCATACCATTTGGACTAGGAAAACTTCCAAGACTTTAATTTAAAAAGCTGATCCATTCATGAGGATTTCTAACTAAACCTCAAGCACCACAAAAATGAATTACATGGCACTAAATTTATAGGGGACTGAGATAATTTTTTATGACTTTTCCATTTGAAACATTGCTGATTCTTTGTGTGTTTTGTTTTCCAGGAGTCAAAAATTATTTTTCCTCTTTTGAGCTATTTATAGCTTACACCCAATTAGTAAAGTATATCTTTATGAGCAGAATTTGAAGCATTTATCTTTCTCTGTATTTGATTTTTCCAGTTTAGAAACTCTTCGTGAGTATTCTTAATTTATGGCAATATAGTTATTTGCAAAAGTTCAATAAGAATCTTCTCTCTTTTATAACAGGACACAATCAGAGACACTGATTATTTTACCAAGGCTTTGACTGGAATGGCAAATTTTCACATATGCCCACACTGCTTTGATGATTTAAGGTTGGCTTTATGGAACCAATAAAAAGCCCTTTGGGAAGACTGGCCTGGTACCTAGTCCTTTAAAAGGTTCTCATCTGTGACTGGTAAAGACTGTCACTTTCCAACAGGTTCCAGATCACTCCCGCAACTCCTTATGCAATGGAAGGTCAAGCCAGGAAGCTGATTCATGCAATTCCCTCTTCCAAATGAATAGTTGTTACTTACTTTATATATCAGCCGGATCCCTGCAGAAAGGTAGAAGGCTTCAGAAATCTATAAGGACTTCTCCCATAGATTATTCATAAGGAATTCCTTGCTGGCTTCCCATAAGCAAGGACATAAATTGTAATTTTGAGTCTGTAGGCTAAGTCTAGCTCTTAAAACTAAAGTCTGTTTGATTCTGTGCTAACAATACTGACAATTTTTTACTTTTTTTTTTTTTGCAGAATTCTATGTTTGTGATACAATTTAAAAAAAGAGTATTCATAAGGAGCTAATGCAGAGGTAGAAGGCATATTTGGAAACAACCATTTTTAAATTGGTACAAATAGTGATATTGATTGCTCAGAGCTCTAGTATTTCCATTTTGTACATTATAACCTTTATGCTAAGTATAGTCTAGGAATGAGCACAGAGGGCTCTGATTCATCACCTAAATCTGCTCTTTCTAGAAATAAATTGCTACTGTTACTGTCCAACTAGGTTCGTTTACCGGCTGCACAGAGAAGAGCCAATGTACTGAGGCAGTCGGGATTGTAATGTAGAAAGACATTTATTCCATAGAGTGCTGAGCAGGGAGATGGGAAAAAGTTTCTCACATCCACCTCCCCGAGAAATTGGGATACGGGGTTTCTAAGGATAATTTATCAGGCTAGGGATTAGGCAATTAGGATTGTTAATTGGTGCAAAATTATAGGGGTGTAGAAATCATCTGCTTGTGTTGCCTCAGTCCCTGGGGTCACAATTCCAGGTGAGTCAGTTTCTTGGTATGGGCTGCTGGTCTGGGTGGTTCAACCAATCCACTGGAATGTGGGGTCTGGAAGATATCTTAAAAATTACTTTTAGGTTTCAAAAAGGCAATGTTATCTATGGAGAAAGTTAAGAATCTTTATGGGCTCCCAGATATGGGTAGAAATTAAGAATATTTATGGCCACACCAGCTGTGTGGCTCTGGAGTGGCAATTATAGAGTAGCAAATAGGGGGACAGCAACTAATTATTATCATTATTTTTAGCTAGGTTATTACCCCAGTTCTCACCCTGCACCCCGTTATTGACCTGTGTAAAGGGCAATTTCACCACTTTCAAACACGCCCCAGCCAACTGGCCTACACCTGTCCTCACTGCTACATCCTAACTTTACAAGCCTTGCTGGAATTTTAGCTGTTCTGCTTGAGTAGCCCATCAATATATTTAAGTCTTACCTTTGTATATCTTCAAATTCTTATTCTTATTCCAAATTTATATATTTTTAAAATTTTGTTAACTAAATGATAGAAATTAGAATTTATTCTACAGTCTGATTACAAACCCAACATGCATACCACTGTGTTGGGCTGTTTAAATGTGAAGCCAGCATTCAGATTTTACAAGTAACTACAGTCCCTGGACAATCACATAACATTTAATGCTTAAACACTTTCTCCTTCAGATTTTCTTTTCTTTTTTTGTATTTAAATTTGCACATTAATAAATAAAAACTAGGATGCATATATTGTTATTAATGTCACAATTTATTTTGCCTTCTTGCTTCAGGATGTTTTGAAACCTAGATGTTGCAAGCTATTTTACCGACAAGGAAACTAAAGCTCAGAAAGATTAAATAATTTGATGAAAAAAAATTGTGCAGAGGCATCAGCCTAACTCACTACAACCTCAAACTTCTGGGCTCAAGCCCACCTGCCTCAGCATCCTAAATAACTGGGACTATAAGCACATGCCACCATGCTCAGCTAATTTTTTCTATTTTTAGTAGCGACGGGGTCTTGTTCTTGCTCAGGCTGGTCTCAAACTCCTGAGCTCAAGGGATCCTCCTACCTTGGCCTCCCAGAGTGTTAGTATTACAGGCACGAGCCACCGCGCCTGGCCTGATGGAAGTTAAACAAAAAATAAAAAAACTTGAACATAAACCCAGATTTTTTGACTCTCAGAATAGTGACCTTTTCCTTGTAAACTTAATGTTAAAAATATATGTATTTTATTTAGGATTAAGTGGTACCTCACCTATTATGACAGGAGTAAGGTTCAAAAAAGACATACAAAAATGCTTTCTTTCAGACAAACAAGAACAAAAACAAAACACCAATAACTAACCAAAAAAGTTATCTCCAAACAAAGCCATACAATATCTCCAGAAAAAAATAAGACATTTTCCCTCTGGTCTCTTCCTTTTTTTTCCTAAGAGGAGAAACATTTATGCTTATAATCAGAAAAATTTACTTCTGTTATAAAAACACGTAGGCCATATGGTCCGTTTGGTTATGCCAGAAAGCCTCACATTTATGTAAGACACTTACTTTACAGATGCACAATGTAAGCTTTATTTCCTTGTGTCATGGATGAGAAATTTTGCTTGTCATTTTTAAAGAAAATACACATGGAAATGTGGAGATGTCAATGAATGCTCCATGCTTGGATAAAAAATGCTTTATGGTATTTAAAATAACTCAAAAACAAAAACACTAGGCACATTTATTGTTGGCTTAACATTTAAAAAGAAACTCTCTATTAAGTAATCACGTGCATGTGTATGTGCATTTTCACTGGAGATATAGATATATATATATATTTTCTCCAGAGGAGGTCAAACTACAACCAACATATGGTGAAATTAATCAAGCATCTCATTTATTTTGTCTCATTGGATTTTGATGGAGTTGATAATCTAGTTTGACAACTTGCTGAATTATTGTCAGATATATTGAACAATCACTTCTCATTATGTATGACAGCTAGTTAAGTGCTGTAAATTATGGGGCACTGTAGGAGTTAGGTATGTTATAAAAGCCAAGAGACAAGCACTTGAGGAAATGGAGTAACTGTTCTTAAATGACCTCTGTATAATCATTCACAGAGTATTAAAGCAGCTCTAGACAGTCTCTTTTATTTTAGTTCAAAAGACAACTGTTCACTTGGATGAGAAACAGTGGTATGTGAAAAAAATAGAAAAAATGAAAAAAATTGTGTGTGTATATATGCATGTATTTATATTTATGTATTTTATAATACCTTTTCTCTTAATTTTTACTCAAATTTTATCCAACTTAAATATCTAGTTTCTAGCAATCTTAACTATTCTATCCCAAAATTCATTAATAAAATAAATATTTGTTGATTAATGACCTGATAAATTTTGGGATCTAATGTATGATAGTAATGTATTTTTACTTTATATTATTAAAGGGAAAATCAACTGATGAAGTATTAAAGTAGTTTATATACTCAAATGTTTTATTGTGATAATCATAATATATTGTAAACATTGGTAAATATATAATGATTATAATTTGTAATGTGTGACAATAAAGTAACAAGAGCTTACTAGAGAACAATTAGGGGAAAATTATGTAACTTATCTCCTATAATATCACAAATCAGAAATAACTGCTATTTTGGAATTTTTTAAACATTTCATAAGTCTTACATGGATAAGATCATACTTTTATATACATTCAGTACTATATATCTTACTTTTTTGACTTAACATTGTATTATACATATTTTCCCATGTCATGAAAAATTACTCATTAAAAGTAATTTAAAATGAAATGATGTTGACCTTCAGTCTCATATCTGGAATGTAGAATGGTACTTTATTTCTGTGACCTTCCTCCCTAGAACCTGTAATCCCAGTCTAATCATGGGAAAAACATAAAAAAAAAAAATCCCAATTGAGGGACATTCTACAAAATACCTGATCAATACTCATTAAAACTGTCAACGTCAATAAAACTATGGAAAAATTGAAAAATGGTTACATCTAAGGTTAGTCTCAATAGACATGGCAACTAAATATAATGTCCTGAATGGGATCCTGGCCCAGAGAAAGGACAATTAAGTTTAAAAAGAATAAGAACATCTGAATAAAGTATGGACTTGAGCCAATGATAGTTTATCAATATTATTTCATTAATTGTGATAAATTTGCAACAGTGAGATGTAAATAATAGTGGATATGAAGTGTGGGGAGTATTTAAATCTTTGTATTATCTTCACCACTTTTTTGTGAATCTAACACTACTCCAAAATTAAAAGCTTATTAAAAGTAAATACATTTAAATTATTTACATATATTATTAACATATACATATTTGTCTATCTTCAATGCCTTTCTGGTTTTGTAGCTGTTGTTTTGTCACACATCAAGTTCTTATCTATACTTGGGTCCATCTAAATGTCCCAGACTTACATTTTTTTTTTTTTTGAGGGCAGTCTCAACATTACTTTCACTAATTGTTAAAATATTATTCCAAAACATTTGATAATGTAACTGTTACCATACTTTGTAGCAATCATTTTTTTTTCACCAGTCAAAAGTAATTATATAAAGAGAACTATAATTGCAGTATGATGTGGAGCTTATTTCTTCAGGGTGTGGTATAAAAGAGAAGGTTCCTTAAAAAAACATTTATCTTATGGTTCTTCAATATTTATAAGAAACATTTTATAGATGGTCAATATAAAATTGTCCATGCAGCCTGGGAGTTGGTATAGGAACTAAAAGTCTACATAGGTCTGAAGTTTAAACATTTACATGTATATAATTGTTCCATTTGAACAAAATGTTTTGAATGTTCCGAAACATTTTTTTCTTCTTGTTTTCTTTTTCCTCTTCCACTTTTTTCTTTCAACATGTGTAAATGGAATAGAGTACAAGTTGTGCATAACCAGAAAATATGTATGGCTCAACAGGAGTTGTCAGAGAAGGAAATTTTTTGGTTCATTTCAGGATGAAAATGATAGAAATGCCAAAAGTGACACTGGACTTTGAGATGCCATGTAAAAATTATATTTTGTCAGTTCTGATTATATACCCTCATCAAAAGAACAAAATCCTAGATTGTAGAAACATATGTAGACAACATTTCTTTTTTCCAGACAGCCACCCATAATTCTTGAAAATTATGAATTATCTATAATTTTTTGGGGGGTAGATTTCATAAAACAATAAATACATACATACAAGAAACATGTCAGGCAGATAGAAAAGTGCAAACATATCCTGAGTGACAGAGAGTAAATGTTTCTACATCATTCTCTGTGCATTATATTTAAGTCATAATTCATATGACATTTTTTACATAGATAGCTTTGTATCATACTTTGCAAAAATTGGCTTGTACAATGCTTTTGTTATATACCTTTTTTTTTTTCATTTTATCTACAGGATGGTGCTTTCTCTTGGTAAACTTCCTGTTATAATGAAAGTTTTTGTCCTTTCTACTTGTATCTGGAGCCCTGTCTCTTCTTGCCTTCAAAGCACTTAGCTTTGTCTTAGCTACAAATATTCACACCACTTTATCTGTCATATGTTTTGTTTTTTAAATTAATAATTATCTTTTGACATATATTAATTCTTAATTTTGAATTCTATTAAATGTGTCCTTCCATGGTTCCTATTCCTTGATTTATATCTTTTTTGTATTATTTGGTTTGAGTATATATTTTAAATTTCTGTGTTTTGATGACATACCTTTCAATTCACTTTGAAAATAAATTACAATACATTATTAACTATAGTCACCATGTCATGAATTATCCAGAACTTATTTTATAACTGAAAGTTTGTACAATTTGACCAATATCTCCCCTATTCTCCCACCCTCAAGCCCCTTGTAATCACCATTCTACTCTCTATTACTTTAAGTTCGACTGTCTTTAGCTTTCACGTGTAAGTGAGATCATGTAGTACTTGTCTCTTTCTCTGTCTGGTTTATTTCACTTAGCACAGTGGCCTGCAGATTCATCAACGTTGTTGCAAATGGCAGGATTCCCTTCTTTTTTTAAGGCTTCAGATAATGCTTCATTCTAACAAATGCTAGAAAATATTCTGTTAACTTAAGAGTATAAAAAGTTAGATTTTAGCAATATGACTGATCTGTTCTTTGCAAATTGCTTATCTAAATGGCATGTATATCTACATGAAGTGTCTTCTTTCTTCATCATATTATGTCATTCTATTAGGTATCACAAAATTCTTTCATAGATAAATTAATAAGAATGAAGTGAATTTTATTTAATGAGATCTGACAAGAGTGATAACATGCTGTTTCTTTAAATTATGGTTGATAGATAAATATGCTGAGTATATGATAATTAATTATAAAGTGTATAACACACAATAATGAATTAAATAAAATTTAATTAATCAATTTAAATTATTGACTGTAATAAAATTAATAGAATCATAGCAGTCACTTGAAGAAGGCCCTTTACATTTAAATTGCTACAAGCAACTGTACTGTGGGCTGGAGTGGAGGTACTAAGACAAACTAAGGAATAATCTGTCATACTTCACTAGAGTGCAATATATCAACGTAGCCAAATTGCACTTGTACCTCTTGAGTATACACAAATAAAAACTAAATGGAAAAAAATTAAAAATTAAAAAATATATCATAGATTTTAGCAATATAAAAAGTGTAAATTCAGGTAAGATTTTATACATTTTCCTTTAGGCAAATATGCATTTCCTTTATTAATGAGTTATTTTTTTGAAATTTCCAAATTTGCATAGGTTATAGGGAAAAATATAGTTCTTCTTTCCTTGGAATAAATTAGCTAATGTCTTGAATAAATAAACATAGAAATTCTTCCTCTCCACTCACCAACACACATGCATACCCTCCAAGCACTTAGAAAATCTAAGAAAGTATTTCACTAAAATTTTAAGAGCCTTATTTCATCTAGTTATGGAAAAAGTGCCTATATTGAGACAAAATTAATCATACTGAAAAATGTGTATAAACTTTCCGTAACTAGTACCGGCAGAGAATCCCACCTGGCTTCTGGACCAATTGGCCATTCTTAATGAGGCACAGCTAAGCCATAAAATGTCTAGGTTAGAATTATTCTGTCAAAATGCATATCCTAAGAAATGAATGTCTCTCTAACTGCATTCTCAACCATGACAGTAGTGTTAGAAACATCAGATCGTGTTTCCTCTAGGAGAGTGCTTACACTCTGGAGTTAGGACTTAATAAATCCTACCCACCTCATCTTATTTAACTGGACTACTACTGTAGCACTGATCAGACCCACTCAAAATTAGATGCTAAATTAAATTTGTTCTTTGCTCTTTCACAATAATTATTTAAATGACAAAAGATAATTGTTGGAAAGTATGAAAAATTCAGTCAAGAAATTTATAGTGAGGTTTTATATGCACCAGCATTCAGTTAAGTGTGGAAATGTTTATAATTCCTGTGGATGCCTACTTCTAGTTTCATTTTCTTATAAGGGGGAAAAAGGGAGGGATTTTATATCTGAGGAAACAGGAAAAAAATGATAGACACTAATGGATTTTGTTCTAAATTATTCTATTAATACAAGGGAACAGAACTTACCTAGAAAACATTCTCTTTCTTAGAAATATAGTAATTACCCTAGTCTTCAATTTGACTATTTTGAACTCTGGCAACAGAACTCTGGTATAGAGAAGCAAGCTGGACAAAGTGTATGACAATCTTAAAAAATGAATGATCTAGATGTTGAAACATCCTAAAGTAATCTTCAAATTCACACCTAATAATTTATGGAAATAAATAACTTGAAAGAACCCTAATAAATGATTTTACAGTTTCCTATTTAAGTACAGTGTCCCCACATTTATTCTATACCTAGTAAATATTTGGCTAACTTAAGTTTGCAAAATTCATCGCTAGTTTCAAAGGCACATGTATTTATTAGAGCCTCAAAAAATACTTCAGTGTGCTTAAATGTTTGATATTAGCTCTTTCTGATACCTTACTAGTATCCCATAGTATGATCAAGATAAAAGGCTCATCCCAAACATAACACTCATTATTTTTGGCTATATAAGTAAAATATGTATGTCTATACATATATTTATCAAGGGAGAAAAATAAAGCAAGTTTATAGCATTTTGGATAAGTCTGTTTAAAAAGTGGTATTACTATGTAATCAATTATATTGTGCAATAGATAGTAGAGATAAAATAGAAGAAAAATTATTATTAAGGCTACAAAATATACAACAATTTTCTTCATATACTTCTAAACTACACACACGCGCACACATTTATTGGAGCAGTGTAGCACAGTTAAAGGAACTAACTTACTGTGGCACAAACTGGTTTGTGTTCAAATCCTATTTCTGCCAATTATTGTATAACCTCAGTTTCCTTATCTGTAAGTGAGATGATAACAATATGTTTATAATTATTTTATGAAATATGTGGTTTTTAGAATTAGTGGTATTTTATCAAAAAAGAAAATCACACTGTTATCTTCTAACATGCTTTTTTCATTTAATATGCCATAAACTAATACCTGTATAAATAAATACACATCTCTTTATTTTAATAATGTTCTATTGTAAGAGACTATCATGCTTTAGTTTGCCAACATATTTTTGTGGTTTTTGTCATTGATCAGTAATTCATTGTATTTAAGTAAGAATTTAGTTAATTTGCTGTTGATTATCTGGTATTTGCTGAACCCATACATTCTATTAAATAGCCACTTTTAATGAAGGTTTTTTATGTGGTTATGAAGGTAAGTATATTCTTTGTATAGGAGAAAACAATTTATGTGTCAATTTAGCTGTCCCTTGCATTGTTCAAATCTTCTATATCCCTACTAATTTTTTTTGCCTGTCTTCCCTGTAAGTTTATGAGGAAGGTATTTTTAAGTAGCCTATATAAGTGGATTTTTGATGTCTATTTGTAATTTTTGTTTAAATGCTTCTTCTTACATGTTGAGGCTAGCTGTTAGTTGTGCTGTATATAGGTTAAATAATGTTATATTTTCCTGATGAATTGTTCCTCTTTCTATACATAATAACTTTAATTATCCCTAATAATCCTTTTGCTTAATGTTTATATTTTTCTGGTCATAATATGAATATATGAAATTTCTTTTTGTTAGTGTTTGCCATATGTGTGTATGTATATACATAGTAGTGTAATATATATATGTACATATACACAAGTATGTAAACACACACACATAATTATGCCACTACTGATGCTAAAAAATATAGCACCTCTATAAAACAATATATTTCATCTCCTTAGAAAATAACAGGAAAATAAGTATGAATTTATTTACCTACCAGCCTAAATAATAAGGAATTACTGATGTCTTAGAAATAGCTTGTGTATCTACCTGCTCCATCATACAATACTTTCTCTTTCCAATGTAATCCATTAAGTTTATTATTTGTTATAATCCCCAATTTACCATAAAATTTACTATATATGTGTGTGTGTGTATATATATATATAAATATATGATCCGTTTTTCACAAGTTAAAGAAATGTGTTTGTAACTTTATGTACTATGATAAATACTTTACATTTAGAAACTACACCTATAATTTAGATAAATGCCTAAATTTGCATTTGTGTCATCAAAGGTTGTACACAGATTTGGAGCAATTAGTTAAAATTGCCAAACTCCCCTCAGGAATACTGCACCAATTTATATTTTAAAACCATTTTTTGTACACATGGATAAAAAAGAAGTTAAAAATTTATTTCAATAATTAGTTCAAATTTACCTCTTCACTTATAAAAATTCTTCAATTAGCTTTATTGAATTCTAGAAATGTGAATAACTGTAGTAAAAATTATCTTTTAAAAATAATTTTTATAATAGGAACTACTTGCCACTGTAATTATACAAATTTTAAACCTGCAAAGGGATCCATAATAGCTTCCCAGTTCAATCATGATAGGTTTTCTTAACAGAGGCTACCAATGTTACCAATTTAAATCTTCCTATAAACTTAATTTCTGGATTCAGCATTAAGTGGGGATAGCCTTAGTTGTTTTTGGTTATGTTTTGCAGCCATCAGAGAACTCATTTTATAAATTAAACTGTCCTATTACCCCAGCAATAGGTTGATATATTAGTTTTCTAAGGCTGCCATAACAAAGTACCACAGACTAGGTGACTTAACAGAAATTTATTTCCTCACAGTTCTGAGGGCTAGAAGTCCAAGATCAAAGTGTCAGTCAGCAGCGTTGGTTTTATTCTGCAGCTTCTGTCTTTGGCTTGTCCATGGCCATCTCTTGATGCCTTCGCGTGGTCTTCTTTTTATACACACACATGTCTGGTGTCTCTCTGAATGTCCAAATTTCCTCTTCTTGTAAGGACACCAATCAGATTGGATTAGGGCCCACCCCAAAAGACTTCATTTTAACTTAACCACTTCTGTATAAACCTTATATCCAAATCTGGTTATATTCTGCGGTGCTGAGGTTTACTCCAAATCTGATTACATTCAAATTCAAAATATGAATTTTAGGGAGACACATTCAGCCCATAACAGTTGCTGCATTTGCAGCGGATAGTTGGGATGAGCAATGTAGTCTGTTTCTATCTCATTCTATCTCATCCTCCACTAACTTGCCACAATTTCTGACCTGGAAGAATTGTCACATATTATGGGTGGTATTGATGTTATATGGCAGCACAACATTTTATGTGGCAGTTACACAATTGCTTATTTTTCCTTTCCCGAAAATATATACTTTGGGCTTTCTTAGATACTTTTAAAAATGACAGCCTCAGAAACAACTGGATATGGGAACTCAGAAGACATGAAGATATTTTCTGCTTTTTTTTCCTTATCATTTCTAAAGACTTCCTTTATTCTTATCTTCTTCTCAATAAAAGTGCAGCTATGCTTCTCTGCCATCTATAGTGGTAAGCATAACCTAACGACTCCAGAGACTTAGAGCTCACAACTTCAAACACAGAAGAGTATAGGATACTCTCAGCTTCATAGTTACGTTATCCTAAAGAAGATGTTTATTTTATGCATCTGGGATTAACCAATATTGATAAGAACTCAAGCTTATATAAAATATGAAATTCCTCATGGAAATAATATGGACAGAGTGAGGGAAAGAACAATTTCCAGGAAGGGCAAACAAAGCAAGATTACTGAGTGGAAAATCCCATGTACTGTATACACACTATGTTACTTAATGATGTTTATTTTTCTCCTTAATCTCCTTACATAAAGGTAGAAAAGAGCAGGTACCCCTCTGAAAATGTCATTTAAAATTAACTGAAACAGACTTTTCCCAAGTAGTTCTATCATCCTCCAAAAAATACTAATACTTTTTAATGTTAGTATCACAAGGCTTTGACAAAAACATAGTTAAATTAAATTATTATTTATGATTTCACCATCAATGACATAATAGACCAAAATCATTTCTTTATGCTGAATGCCATTTATTTCACTTAAACTGTTGATTTCTGGAGAATAAAGGTGTTTTTACATTTCTATTTTAGTAAACATATTCCAAGTTAGTTTTTTAGGGTCTATTTCAATGACTATAGATTCTTCATTTTCTGCTTTCTCATTTCTCCTCCTCTCCTCTGTCATCAATAGATGCTCTTGTAAACATGATATTGGGTCAAAGTATTGTTCAAACTCTTCTTAATAACTGAATGCCAGCCATTGACTTCATATTAATATTATATAATTAATATAAAAGTCAAAAATTTCTGTATCAATTTTTTAAAAATATCAACTTTTACATGAATTAATTATTGGATATAACTCATATTCAGGCATGAGTTCAGTGAATGCATTAGTATTGCCAGATTTTTTTTTTTAAAAAAAGAGAAAAAAAATTGAAAAAAGAAGGAAAATCTTGGATGCTGAAATTGCCAAAATATTAACTCTCCCAATCCTCCTCTAAATACCTGAATCTAAATTAAATATCTTTCCTAATTTTTCCATATCTCTCTGTGGCTATCATATTTATTATGTGATATATTAGTTATCTATCTTCAGCTATCTTTATGACCATGTCTCTTCTGGGTAACAATTATATTTCATTCATTGATGAACATATAGTAGGGGTTCAAAATATACTGAATGAATTAATACATAACCACGTTAGTCCTGACCTTTTCTAATGACAGATATATTCCACGTTAGATTGCAGCAGATTAATGCCGGAGTAACCTGCAGAAGAGAAGAGCAGTGGAAATCAGCCATGCTAAGTGTGAAGACAGCAGTTATAGATACAGATTAGAAAAGGTGATGGAGATGTGGGCAGTGATCGGGAGGCTTACGAAAGATAAAGGGACAGCATCTTGAAAAAGAGTAGAAGGAGCTTGTGCAGAAAGGGAGTGGGCAACGTGGCAGTAAGACATCAGTATGCCTTAATATTGTGCAAATGTTACTGCATCAACCAAAAATAGGCATTAGAAACACAACTGCTTTGCAGTGAGAATTACAGGGGGTAACAGAGACATATAAGCATGAGTCTCAGCATAATTATCTAAGAATGTGTATTAACTAGCTTTGGTGTTGTAGCAAAGATCTGCAAAATCATAGGAGTTCACAAGAAAAGAAAAAAGTATTTTTTGGCTGTTGAAAGTTGAGTTCTGCTCCAGTGTCTTTTCATGCCAGAACCCAGGAGAAAAGATCAGCTCCTGTTTGGGACATGCTATTCATTCGGCTGAGAGAAGAAAGGAAAAGCGATGATAGCAACTACAGTGCCTCTTAAAGCTTGTGGATAGATACAGCACACACTGTATCCACTCACATTCCATTGCCTAAAGCATAGCACATGGCCAAGCTAAATATTATTGTGGGACCAAACACATCATCAATATCTCCGCTAAAGGATGCACTGGAGTTATAAGACAATGGGTTAAGTCATATAATCCTTTTACAAAATGAGTAGGTGTGCAAGGGAGGAGAATATTCTGCTTGTTTATATATGTGCATCTTTGGGGGAAAAGCTGGTCTTTTGTAGATAGTGAAGATCAATCAGAACATGACAAGTTAAAGTGGTGGTTAAGAGCTCAGACTTTGGGATGAGTCAGAGATAGTTTCTAATACTTTAACCATTGAGGTAGTCAGCAATCATGGCCAAATTACCTGTCCTGCTCCAAAAATTGATATGATATAGCGTTTACTTCACGTCTTCAATGGAACTATATCTGCAAAGCATTAAGCAACCATCTTCTCTCAAGTGTAAGCAATCAGCTCCTTGACTCGGGTGTACCCAGACCCAGTTGGATGTTTCTGTATCAGTACTTCCTTTTACTCAATCTCCGAATGCATGAGGAGTTTAATACACAAGCAAAGAATCATTATATACGTGCTCACTTTTTAAAATTAGCTATTTCATACTCCTCAACTGTACTTTTAATTTAAATTAATAGCACAAAACAAAAAGTCATTTGTCCTAAGAAACAAAGTTCTAATAATCAAAAAAAACCCCTCCTTAAATATTGAAGAAAATTAGAAAAAAAACCTTTTCCTATAATTTTATTAATTAATACTCTATGGTCTTGACTTTAAGAAGCAAAACAAATATAGGTAATTTTTAAATTAAGAGGCATTAAATTAAAGTCATATTTAAACACCTACAGCACCAATATTCTTCAATTTATGAAGAATAACAGTTATTGTTCTAGGCTTATAAAAACACTAAGTATACTACATAAGCAGGTTTTCCCCACTGAGGTATTAATATCAAGTTTTCCATTAGTTTGTTTTTGAAATACATCCTGGGCAAGATGGACTCTGGAAATTGTTTAAATTAACCAGTCCTCTTGAACATACAGATGATAATATATTTATAATATATTATATAGGTTGAATATCTCTAATCCAAAAATCTGAAATCCTAAATGCTCCAAAATCCAAAACATTTGAGTGCCAACATGATACTCTAACCCAGTGATTCATTCTTGACCACCATTACCAAGAAAATGTCTGTTTGATTTGCCTTCCTTGTAACACTTATCACAACCTGAAAAGATCTAGTCCATTCTGTTTAAAACTATAAAGAGTTCCTGGCACATAGAAGACTCTCAATAAAACTTTTGAATGATTAAACCTAGTATGTAACGCAGACTTGCATAGCAAGCCCTTAGATGCCTATAGGTGCAGACACTGCCATGGCTATAAAATAAAATCCTAAATATGCTTATAAATCACAAGTCAATTATTTTGTTTTTTAGTTCCTGCTTAAATAAAATAATTTATACTAAGATCATAGCCCTATTAGATAGTGGTATTGGAATTAACATAGTTTGTAAACATAAGTAAAAGTAATCAATATAATAAAACAGGTAATGATTGGCAACTATGTGAAAGGTAGTGTTTTAGATTCTGGGGATACAATAGATTTCTTTCAATATATGGTAAATAAATGTAATGATTGTTGTATTTTTTTTCTGCTTAGTATCAAGACTTTAGTTTCTCATGATGATTTTAATGGCCCATAACAGAAATCACCATTTGTCTTTCTTTCCCTCAAAAATTACTAAAATGATAAGATAACAATACCTGCTTATAATATAATACCAATGTTTAGATAGAATTTCTTCACAAAATAATCAATATTTGAATCTATATACATTTATTTTTTAATTTATTGAGTTGTTTTATTTTTATTCTCTCTCATATACTATCAGGAATCAGGATTATCTTAGTATATTAACCAACATTAAAAATATTTTAAGGAAAAATTAATTTATTTAATAAATTGAATGCCATAGTCACTCATGAAATCAAAATTAGAAGATTTTACTTTATCTATAAGAAAACTCAATAGTTCTAGTTTTACCCCAACCCACCTCCCTTCCTTCCAGAATTAGTGCATACAACTGCATAACTGGGAAAAAATATGGGTATAATTTAACCTAAAAAATTAATAAATTATCCTATCATCCAGATGGAAGATATGAATTGATACATTATTTATTAATTTTCTCAATAAATATTTGTGAGATACTGCATTCCAGACATTAGACTGTATATACAAAGACATAACCAAGAGAGAGAGAAAGCATCTGAGAATATGCAGGGTGTGATGTTTCAAATAATCATTCTATTGAAGTGATCTTGCTTTATGCACTTCACCACTCTTATAAAGCCATAGATTTCCTGCAGGAAGCGGCTGACACATTTCTTGTAGATTAGTAAACCCATGATTGTAGCTCCTTACGTGATCAGCCACTTAATTGCACTTTACAAAACCATCTCCACAGAAAGAGTTCCATTGGAAGTATTTTTAGAATCTCTTAAAAAAATTATCACCATCAAAGGACTAGATACTTAAATTTTGGGAAGAAAGTATTTGGAGTTTCTACCCTTATTCCAACCAAATTGCCTAAATAATCATCCAAAATTGTTATTTGAATTCTTAAATCTAAATGTGGCTTCTTTGGTATTATGTTTTAGATATATATATGTATTATTTTATATCACTATTATTAATATCATTAGATACTTTGCCTTATACAAACAAACAGCAATGAGTGATTTTTTTGTTCCAAAGCAATTATTTCTGGTTGAGGAGAGGGGGTGGACCAAGGCTGGTAATATCCTGCAGCTGCAAAGACTTTTTAAATCCCTTTGATGTCTACATGAGAAGTTGTGAATAAATGAATCAAATTATAGCATTTTTTTTCTTGACTGGCAACCATAATTGTAGTGTCCACAACACATTTCTTATGGGTAAAGAGCCTTATATGCACAACATAGGCACATTTAGAATTTGCAAGCAGAAGTTGACCAATGATAATTTGAAAACACATTGCTTTCTTGTGATAATGATTATAAATTATCTTATCTCTAAAATATAGGTATGGATTTATAATTAAATGCACTTTTAATGTGGTTTTATTTTAATTCTTGTTTTCATTTGTTTGTTACTTCAAAAGATGAAAACTTTTATTAAATATAGGAAATGTATTACATTACATGTTATGGTACCTTAGAACATAGGAAAAAGGATGTATATTTTTTATGAGCTGCTCTTTTCTCCTGACAGTAATAAACTTTTACAAGATTCACTATAGATTCAAAAACATATTTTCAGTCTTTTACTTGTGATGAGGGTGCAGAAAAATCACTGGAGACAGATGCCTCCATCCTAACAACAAGCAGCTATAGAAGCTAGAAGCATCCAATATTTTTTCAACACAAGAGAGTTAAAGAAGCAACAGACCTTAAATTAACTAAACTTCAGAATGTTGCTAGTCTTTTTTTAGGATATAAAATTACTACAGCTGCATTCATCCTGGGCAGAGAGAGATGGGTGCTAAGGAAGTAAGCAACATATAGGTACAAGAAGAAACCTGCCAAACTTTGAGTGAACTTTTAATGTTAGCACTGTGAGATTATAAAATTAAAGAGATGAGTCCTGAGCCCACGTCAAAGACATGAAGCTTCTTTGCATTGACCCGACACTTTCCCATAGGGCATTCATGGGGTTGAGGGCTCAACAGGAGAGCTAAAGTATGAAGGCCTTGTCCCACTGCAAGGCAGGAGTCTTCCAAAGGTAAAAGGCATCTACAAAAAACCCACTGCTAACACTGTATGCTTTTCTCCTAAGATCAGAACTAACTCCAATAATTCTACTCTAAGCACTTCCATTCAACACTTTCTGGAAACCCTGGTCAGTACAACAAGACTGAGAAAAGAAACAAACCATATAAGAGCTAAAAAGAAAGTAATAAAACCACTTTATTCATAAACAACAGAACTGCGTATAAAATGCCATAAAATCTACAGAAATAAAACCATTATTGAGAAGCAATTTTAGCAATTTTTCAGATACAAGATCAATATGCAAAAATCAATTGTAGTTCTTTATATCATAAACAAACAATAGAAAAATAAAATGGAAATACGATTTATAATAGCACCCAAAATTAGTAAATCTAGAAATAAACCTTTAAAAAATTGTGCAAGATCTCTACATTAAAATTATAGAACATTGTTATGAGTTGAATTCTGTCTCTTAGAAAAACATACGTTGGAGCCTTAACCCCCATTACCTTAAAATGTAACTTTATTTAAAACTTGGCGTATTGTAAACATAATTAATTAAGTTATGATGAGGTCATACTGGAGTAGGATGGGTGACCTTAATCCAATGTAACTGGTGTTCTTATGAGAAGACAGTGTGAAAATACGAGGATAACACAATGTCATGACAGGACAGAGATTGGAGAGATGCTGCAGCAAGCCAAGGAAAATTAAGGATTATCCACCACCATCACAATCTAGCAAGAGGCAAGGGAAGATTCTATCCAGAGTCTCAGAAGGACCATGTCCTCACTGACAGTTTGAATCTGATCCAAATAAATGCAGTCATATGCAGCATAATAATATTATGGTCAGCACTGGACTGCATATATGATGGTGGTCCCATAGATTATAATGGAGCTACAAATTTCCTATCACCTAGTGAAGTGATAGCTGTCATAATGTAGTAGTGCAATGCATTACTCATGTTTGCGGTGATGCTGGTGTACACAAACAGACTGTGCTACCAATCCTATAAAAGTATAGTACATATGTATAGTACATCATACTTTATAAACAACTGTGTTATCAGTTTATGTATTTACTATACAATACTTTTTAACATTATTTTCAAGTCTGCTACTTATACTTAAAACAACAACAAAATAAGTTCTTCCCGAACAGCCTCAGGCAGATCCTTCAGACGGTATTCCAAAGAAGGCATTGTTATCATAGGAGATGACAACTCCATGCATATTATTGCCCCTGAAGACCTTCCAATGGGACAAGATGTGAAGGTGGAAGAGTGATATTGATGATCCTGACCTTCTTTAGGCCTAGGATAATGTGTGTGTGTTTTTGCCTCAGGTTTTAAAAAAAAAGTTTAAAAAGTAAAAAAAAGTAAACCTTTTAAAAATAGAGAAATCCTTATAGAATAAGAATATAAAGAAAGAAAATATTTTCGTACAGCTATACAACCTGTTTGTATTTTAAGCTGTCTTATTATAAAAGAGTTAAAAAGTTAAAAAATATTAAAAAGTTTATAAAGTAAAAAAGTTACAGTAAGCTAAGGTTAATTTATTAAGAAAAAGAATTATAAATTTAGTGTAGCCTAAGTGTACAGTATTTATAAAATCTGTAGTAGCATGCAGCAGTGTGCTAGACCTTCCATTCACTCACTACTCACTCACTGACTAGCCCAGGGCAACTTTCAGTCCTATAAACTGTAGTCATGGTAAGTGCCCTATAGAGGTGTACATTTTTTTATCTTTTATTCTATATTTTTATTGTATTTTTTCTATGTTTAGATAAGCTTAGATACACAAATACCTACCATTGTGTTAAATTGCCTATATTCAGTGCAGAAGCATGCTGTATAGGTCTGTAGCTTAGGTGCAGTGGGCTATACCCTATAGGTTAGGTGTGTAGTGAGCTATTCCACCTATGTTTATGTAACTATACTCTATTATGTTCACACAGTAATGAATTTGCCTAATGATCCATTTCTCTGTTATTAGGTAATACATGACTATATAGATATACCATTTCCATGAATTTAATGATTCAATATTAAGATGCCCCTTATCTCAATTTGATCTAAAAATTTAATCAAATCCCAATTCAAATCTTTGTAGGATATTTTTGAAAAAATATACAAGTTAAATTTAAAATTTAAATCACAAAGGACCTATAATAAACAAGCTTGAAAAAGAATAACCAAGTTTGAGGACTACCCTATTTCAGGACTTACAGTACAGCTTAATTATCCTTAACAGGGTGGAATTAGCATAGGGATGTAAAATCAATTGCTTAATAGTCTAGAAATATACATATTAGTGTATACACAATGATAGTAAGATTCCAGAAAATGTAGGATACGTTTTAGTGTCATGAGTTTATATTCCATGATTTCCTACAAGTGTTTGTAATACAGAAATTCTAATAATAATCTTTTTGGCTCTGATTTTTGTGGAATTCACTAGGAACACATGAAGTAATTCTTTTGTAAGAGCAAATCTAACTCAGTATTTATTTCTCTCAGTAAATGAGGTTTAAATTTACTAAAATAACTTATAATAAACCTGCAATGTTTTTCAGTCAATACTACTTTTTAGCAAATGTTTAAAGCTTGACCAGTCAATTCTCTAATTTGCAGAAATGACTAACTAATCAGAACAAGTCTTACCTGCTAATTACACTTGACTAATTAGTTCATATAACACCCAAGTGAGGTAAGAAAATAAACATTTTAATTCCCATTTTACAAATGAGGAAAGAGATATAAAAATGTGTTAAACCATTTCCCTGAGACCATTCAGCAAATCAATTGAAGAACCAATGTTTGAACTAAGAGTTTGAAATCTTTCACTAACCTTTTATTGACTGGTGTTTGAGTCTGTCTGTTTCAACACATAAAAACTAAAAGTCAAGTAAGTATTCTTGTGTACAAAATGTACTCTGTATTCAAGTGAACACTTAGGATATTTAAGAAATATTCAGCAAAGAAAATATATTTCTAATTTTATGCATTTGCATTAATGCTCATTTTCTTATTTAATTTCTGAATCAATAGGAAAACGCAGGTAAGATGTCATTATAGTTTTCACTGCAAGTTATATTTGAAGCACTAGGTTTAGAATATAGCATCAGTAGACTGGCTTCTTGTCCCTCCTTTGCCAGTTTCTAAGGCTTTTTAATTAGGCTATCATTTAATCATGCAGTTTTAATTTTATCATTTCCAAAAATGAAAATGAGAAAAAGTAGCCTATTTATTTTGATAATTGTGAAGATTTAACAAGGCAGTTTTTATATTTTTATTAAAAATCTATAAAATGGATAGCTTTGTGTCTTTTGGTACTTTAGCAAGAATGTGTATATATGTGTTATATATAAAAATATTTATTTTTAAATCATCTACAGGAGAATGAAATTCTGTAGTTGTCCTGATTTGTGTGCTTATCTGAATTATCTTAAGGATTAAAATCAATTTTTAAATATATTTATGGAAAACTAGAATGCTTTAAAATCATCAAATGTAGAATTGAATATATATTAAAAAGGTAATCTAAGCACATGCTTTTTTTCCCCAGAACATTTTGAAAAATGTAGCAAAGTGGCTGGATAGTAATTGTAGCCAAAATGTATTGAGAATTTACCCATTTAAGATCTTTTTATACACAACTCTGTTTATTTTTTTCCACATCATTATGAATTGTGTACTATTATTTTCTCCATTACACAAATGAGGACATTCAGGCTAGTGGATTCAATATCTTGTTTTAATTCCTTGATTTTCTTACTTAGTAGCTAAGTGACCATGAGTGGTTTCAGTTTACTTATGTATGCTTGAGGTAATAATTCCCATTGCATAAAGTTTTTGGTTTTAATTATTTAACATATAAAGTACTGGTATCATTTTTAAACACAACAGGTTATCAATTAATATTGGCCATATTACACTCTACTGCATGTCAATTTACATATTTTTAAATATGATATATTTTCTATAATCGATGTACCATGACCTAGAGAAGATACTTATTTTATTTCATATTATTGTATTGTTTATCCTTCTCTCTTAATAACAGAACCCCAAATTTGCACAGTGCAGCAATATCCTCAGCCAAAAATACTGTCTTTCTCAGATTCCGTTAGAGGTAGGGCAATCGTGTGATACATTTGTGGCTAGGAAAGTTAAACCGAGGATATCTAGAAGGATTTCCCCCCCAGTCTGGGTTAAATAATTACTTGCTTCCCCTTTTCATCCTCTACCTGCAATACAAATGTGAGATTTAGAGCAGCAACAGCCATCTGGACACCATCAGACATTAAACATGAGAATAGAAGCACATTAAAGTGAGTAGAATAAAGATATAAAAAGATCATGGGTCCCCAATTATATCATTAAGCCACACAGTATGACTATTTCATTATATGTCTCTTGATTTCTTTTTGGTGATTCAAATAAACTTTCATATTCTACTATTTCTGGCCGAATGCATTAGTAACTGACTCATTGGATATGCTGACCACTGACTTAAGAGTCATTGAGCTATATGATTGAATTTTTTCTTTCCCTTAATAGATCCCCATAGGTAAATCTCTAATCATATTAAAATTAAAAATAATGACTGGTGATACGATTAGGGAGCAGTTCAAGTAATTAATAGATAGACTATGGTTACACAATTAGTAATGAGACTATTCAAGGGCAATTTTCCCAATCTGGATAAGTTCCCATTTGGAAATCAGCACTCTTATCTGCTGCAAACAGAAGCGTATGATCCCTTATAGTTATTTAATACAGTTTTTAATTTCATGAGCATCATGTGACATAAATTGCATGAGTGCTCACTCACTTGACCTCTCTACAATTTTTTGAGACAATATTGTCCTTGCAGTCCAAATCATCTATTTCAAAATTTTTAAAATGAATTCTAAGAATAGGTTTTTTAAATCAGATTTGTTTAGAAAAGAATAATCATTTTATAAAGAGCATTTATTAATTAAAATTATAATCTTCCAAAGAAGCTGTTCTCAGATCAGAATATTAAATACTTTATGAATTATTTCCCAGAAAGTTGTAAGTACAAAGTAGTTCATCTTGCTCCCTTGAAAAGAAGACAACTTTTTTATACAGTTTGGAGTGAAATTACTACCTTTATATTTCCACTGTGGAAGAATATGTGTGAAGGTCAAAACTTTCTTTAACTCACTTTTTTTTCCCCTGGACTCTACTGAAATATTGACTAAAAGATTTTTTTATCTGCTTATTTTAAATTTACGACACTAATGTAGCAATCACAGCATACCCAACATATTTTAAACATGTTAACATTTAATTATATTGGTTTTAGGCTTTATTTTGTTAAAAACCAAAAGTATACAGATACAGTTGAAATGCCCATGTATATCTCTATTTGAGCATGCTTATGTATCTATGTTTATTAATATTATCCTAAATTCAGACATGAGGTTTCTGAAGTAAAAGAAATTATTATTTACTTACAGCTGGTAATTGAAGTGATTTCCATTTGCCCCGATTCTTACCCCGGGGGTGATATAATGAGAATAAGATGTCATCCTATAGGTAAGGGGGTCTAGGTAGTCAGAAAATCTCAAAAGAATAAATCTTGGTATTTACAGAGGACAGAAAAATAGCTGGAAGGCTTACCTTCTAAAAGTACCCTTAAAAAGGTAGTGAAAAAAATATAATGAGAAGTATCCTGGGTCCTCGTACTTTGAAAAGTAAATAAATCTCTTCAGGGGAAAAATAAAACCAGTGTCTCTAAAGTTAAAACCATAGGATGTCTTTATGGTTCTGGGAATCATCCTTTCTTAAAATGTAACACATAACCTCTCTCTGTAGTCCTCACTGCCTATTCAGTCATAAAGTAACTTCCAAAATTTGTCTTTTAGTCCACATGCCAAGTTTGAGTAATATTTTCTCAGAGGCCCTTAATTGTATAGAAACATTAAAAAAAAGTTTTTACCACATTCGATATTTCCCTCTTTCCCTCCTCCAAAGAAATAACCACAATTTTAAGAGACATTGTGTATCCTTCCAGTATATGTGTTTAGACTTAATACCAATGAAAAATATTTCAGAACCTTTTATTTCATCAATTTTATGTATCTGTTAAACTATTTCAGACACAATATCACTGAAACAGAATTGCTAAAGAAGTAAAAGGGTTAAAACAATTTTTCCAATTAATGAATATCCTGGGATTACTTGATTGATAGCTATATCTTGAATCTTAACAGGAATCAAAGCTATATCTTCTTTGGGGAATAGAAAGTAAAATGTTGAGCGGTGATAGTAAAAATTTGCTTTGGTATTCCATAAAATCAAATAACTTTGGATCTGTGTACATTCTAGAAGTTCTCTCTCTTTCTTCCAAAATCTCAATATCTTTTGGAAGCTAAGTTTTACTCATCAACCTCACCTTGTCTGTTCTTTTCCATCACTAGAAAGGTGACCAAACAATAACCTCATTAATGAATTTTTAGTTCCATGAATATAGATGGCCTCCCTTGAACAAATATTTCTCATCTCTCTCTATAACTCCATGGTATAATGTAAAAATGGGTGCTTTCTCCCAACAATTTATGGGCAAAAGTAGCTCTTTAAATGGCTCCCAATGATCCTTACCTCAAGGTATCGATGCCCTTGTATACCCCCTTGTATGTCCTGGGGTGTGACCCCTTGTAAGCCTGACTTGCTTCTAATGAATATAACACAAGAAAAGTGATAAGATGCTACTTCTAATACAAACTTACAGAAGATTGTGACTTCTGTCTTGCTTGAACTCTCTTCACTCTTCCTTGATCTAGATCTATTAAAGAAGATCTACCTACTTTATAATGAGCTGCCTGTACAAAAGCCCACATGCGATAGTTGAAGGTGGCCTCCCAGGAGCAGCTTATGAAGAATTGATTGTGTCAACAACACTTTGAGTGAGGTTGAAAGTATATTCGTTCACAGTTGAACCATGAGATGACTGAAGTCCTGGCCAATAACTTATCGCAGCCCTAGACATCCTACACCAGAAACCCAGTTAACCTGCACCTTATTCCTAACCTACAATAACTGTGAGGTAATACATGTTGAAGGTTAAAGCCACTAAGTTTGGGGATAATTTGTTATACAGTAAAAGATAAATGCCACTCTGATATTGAAAGTAGAGAGGTGCCATAACAAACACTAAAAATGTAAAAGTGGCTTTGGAACCGGGTAGTGGGAAGATGCAGAAAGGATTTTGAGGAACATGTTAGAGAATGCCTTCATTGCTTTGGACAGATTGTTAATAGAAATATGGGCTTTGAGGACCCTGCCAGTAAAGGCTTTAAGTGAAGTGAAAAACACGTTATTGAAAACTGAAGAAAAGCATATCTTTGCCATGTGGTGGCAGAAAACATAGCAACACTGTCATCAGTAGTCATGTGGACATCAAAACATGTTCCTAAAGGAGATTTCCAAGCAAAGAGTTGAAGATGTTTTCTGATTTTTTTCTTGCTATTTATAGTAAAATATGAATGGAAAAAGATAAAATTGAGGAAATATTTGATAAAAGTCAAAGCTTGATGGTTTGAAAAATCTCAGGCTCTCCAGAAAAGAAAAGATGCTAAAATTAAGAAATGGCTTTTGCACCACAATGACAATATGGCTTAGTGATAATCTGAAATTCTGACTCCATAACCTTTTTCACAAGAACTTAAAAAGATAAGAAGATCAGAGTCACACAAAGGTTTCTTTAAAAGTTTAAGGGTGTGCTTCACAGATACTCTCCATCAAACAAAAGGTAAGAAACCTGAGAGTGTTGTTTTCTAGTTACCTCAGCAGGATACTAAAGTGAAGAAGAAATTTTCTTGAAAAGATTTGTGGGTACAGATTTTACTTAATGGGATAAACCCAATGATATTTACAGATGCCTATAAAGTTTTTGAGAAAAACTGTATCTGCAGAAATATAGTCAGCTTGGACTGAAAGAGAGTAAGTGAGTACAAAGTTTAAAAAAGCTCATGGACCAATAAAATTCTACTGGCAGGGAGCTGACTGAGCAACTATTAATAGTTGGCTAATAACTCATGCATGGAAAAGAAAAATGACACCTAAGGTGGTTAGAAGAGCCCAGAGGGTGAAGCCAAGAGTCATGGAGAATGCATTCACAGTCCTTGAAACCTAATCAAATTTTTAGCATTTGTTCAGTTGGATTTCAGAACCGCTTTGGACCAATGAGTTTTTTGTACCTATCATTTTCCTCCAATTTTGAACAGAAGTGTGCTTATATTAATAGTAGTTATCTTATGCCTGTTTAACCATTGGATATGAAATGTGGGAGTGGGAGGGGCAAATAATGTGTCTTCTATTTCTTTATTTTCACAGATTTACAAATTTAGAGGAATTCTCCTCTAGAAAGTTTAACCATATCTGGATCTGATTTAGATTATGAGATTGTAGACTTTGACATGATATAATGGGATAAAAATTTTGTAGAGGTATCAAAGGAATTGATTGTCTTTTGCATGTGGAAGGGACATAAATTATTGAGTGTCAGAGGAAAACTCTGGTAGGCAGATTCCAAAATGCCACCCAATAATCCTTTCCTTCTGGTAATCATGCCATAAGGTGGCAAAAATGATGACAGATTACCTCCAAGATTTGGATATAAAATATTATGCCTTCTGTCTTACTTTAACTTACTCTGGTCTCTGTCTCTCTTGATATCTCTCATGATCATTCTGATGAAGCCAGTTGTCATATCATGAACTGGTGAGGGCAGCCTCTGACCAATAGCCAGAAAGAAACTAAATGTTACCAACAACAAGGAAAGCTTGAAACCATATCCTATCCCTGTCAAGCCTTGGGATGTCTGTAGTCCCAACCAACCTCTGAAGCAGAGTTTTGGGGTAATTTGTTCCACAGCAATAAATAAAAAGTACTACTTTGATATTAGAGTAGGGGAATGCCATAACAACACAAACACTGAATTCCTTACATATAGAAACAGCAAATTAATAAATGTCTTTTAACCACTAAATTCTGGGCTAATTTTTTATGCAGTAAAAACTAATATAGATGGTTAGGTGTTTGTAACTATATTTGAAAATATCTGTTGACTATTTACCTTATATCTATATTTTCCACTTTACTAGATGGTATTTCAAATATTTTAAATTTAAAATAATTCATAATTTTCTTCAAAGGAAAGACATGTTAAGCTCTGAAACTTCATTTATTTTGTAGCAAAACTGAGCAAATTTCATCCATTTTCTATAAATTATCTATCACACTGAAGGAATTAATAAACTGAATTTTATCATAGAAATGAAAATACGATATTTAAACAATTTAACCAATTTGAAGCCAGAAAACTTATGTTTATTTTTATTATATAAGGTAGTTTTGAGCTGAAAAAATTCCATTTAGAAATAATATTCTTTCTTGGTGGAGGGGAATCTGAGTGTTCAACTTTCTTGAATGCAACTACACATCTATCTCTATCCTAAGGCTTAGGGTTCCACTGCTACCTTATAAGGGCCTTGTTTTTTGAGTGAGAGACTTAAAATTCAGAATTTTATGAAATGTACTTCCCTTTCTGTAAATACCTGCACCTAATTTTGTGTCTGTCTTTCCTCTCATTCCAGAAATAAAGGTCCTTTCCAATGCTGCCAAGCAAGCCCTGACTCTCACTTTGCTTTTAAATGTAGATTAATAGAACATAGCCAACCATTTTCTAACTTCAACAAATTCATGCCAATTCACAGCAGTCAATAATTCCATGATTCTTACAGTTACTATTTCCTCCACACTTCTAAAATGCTAGAGAAAATGCAAGTGTTTAGTAGACATTCCCTTCCACGTACATTAGTTCACCAGATATGAAAGTCTTAGCAACCTCATTGTAAAGCATAACAGCAACTGTTAGTACTCTACCTACCTACTGCCAGTGATGAAGTTTTCATTAGCATCCAAGATGAAACTGCTTCATCTCCAGAATTGCATTTGTTGAGTCTGCTTCCGAGGTCCACACAATATGATCCTCCATCAAGTTCCTTAGAAGAAGAACCTAAAGCAGATATTCTTGTTAAGTGCTTTATTGTGGGAGTGCTCTCCAGGGAAGGGGAGTAGAGGGGTCTAATGGGACAGCAGAGAAAGCTAAGCAAGAATGCAGTGTCAGATAAAGGTTGACGGCCACAGGAGTGCTTCCCATTTGAGATGTGGGAAGAAGGAGATAATTCTTACTCGTATATTAGTTAGTTTTATTGGACAATACTTGAGGTGGGATGGGCTAAAGTGGTGTGTAGCCTCCCTGGAAGGAGGCTCCAATTTATTTAGGTTCAATTTTCTGGAGAATGGAGCAGCTATGAGGTTTTATCAGCCAATGCATCAGCCAGTAAGGGGGGTCTGGATGGGGCACCAACAGCATCCACTAAAGCAGCATTTCTCAACCTCAGCACTTTTGACGTTTTGGGCTAGATAATTCTTGTTGTGGTAGGGTCCCTGGGCTTTGTAGGATGTTTAGCTGCATCCCTACCCTCTACCAACTAGATCATAGTACCACCCTTGCCAGTTATGGCAACTAAAACTCTACAGACATTCGCAGCTGTCCCCTGGAGGACATAATCATCCCGGATTGAGAACCACTATGTTAGGGGAAATGAATATTGAATTAAAAATTAAAATACTGATTCCTTGTATTAGGCATATTTGCAGAGTTGTAAATATGCCACAAATATCAGTGTGTAACAAAATTAGATTTATTTATCATTCTTATTACATGTTGATGAAACTAAGTGTCTACAGCCCTGTTTCATATGTGCTCTCATTTGGAGATCCAGGTAAAGAAGAAGTACATATTTTGGAAAAGCCCTTTTTTAAACCTACACGAGTAAGCCACACAATCAAGCCTGATAAAAGGATGAGGAAATGAACTCCACCATATGTTTATTTGGTATCTGTATATCTTCTTTTGCGAGGTGTCTACTCAAATCTGTTGTTTAATTTCTTACTGAGACGTATGGTTTTTATTCAGTTGGGAATTCTTTATGTATTCTGGATACAAGCATAGATACATTTCTTTCAAACTACTTATTTTCCAGTTTGTCAATGTCTTCATTCTCTTTATAATGCTTTTCAAAGAATACACATACATTTTGATGAAGTCCAATTTATTTATTCTTTCATAGGTCCTGCTTTTGGTGTAATAACTAAGAAATCATCATCTGTGTCTTGGTCACAAGGAGTTAATCTTAATTTTTCTCCTAAAATGTTTATAGTATTGGGTTTTATATTTAAGCATGGTCCATCTTGAGTTAATTTTTAAATATGTTGTGCAGTAAGATTGTCTATATTTAAAACATTTATCTTCAATTGTTTCATCATTATTTTTTCTAATGACTATCCATTATTCACAGATTTGCCTTTGCATCTTTTTCAAAATTCAGTTCTCCATATATCTGTGAATCTATTTCTGGACTCTCTATTCTGTTCTCTTGATATACTTGCACATATGTCAACAAAAACAATCCTGATTACAATAGCTTTAAGTCTTAAAAACAGGTAGTTTTATTCCTCCAACTTTGTCCTTCTTAACAATTGCTTTGGCTTTTATAGGTCTTTCATATTTCCATGTGAATTTTAAAATCAACATATCTATTTCTACAAAATGTTTACTTATATTTTTATTGAGATAGAATAGAATGTATACATCAATTTGGGGAGAATTAATATCTTAACAGTATTGAACCATGGATATTGCCTATTTCTCCATTTACATGTTTGTTTATTCATTTACTTATCTAAGCAATGTTTGTAGATTTCAGTGTAAAAGTCTTGCACATTTTTGTCAGATTTATTCCTAAGATTTTCATACTTTTGCAGCTATTATCCATGGGGTTTCGATTTTAATTCCAATTTCTGATTTTTATTAGTATCTTATAGAAATACATTTTATTTCTATTTATTAAACTGTATATCCTGCAACAATGATGTGGCATTCACTAAGTCATGCCCTGAATGACTGACTTAGTCAGTTTTGCCTCCCATAGAACCTTCCTGAGGTAGCCTTCTGAGCCTACTAATAGGTTATCCTTTGTGCTCCTTCCTAAAATATGCTGCAGACCATTCACCAGGTCATTTTCTAAGTGGAAATTTGTGCATCTCAAATCAATCTATTTTATATTCTTACCACTTTGATTCTTAAATACAGAGAGCTTCGAGAGCTTGTTTGCTCTTTGGCTATAACGCTTCTATTAATTTTTCTCAAGGTTACATTAGTGCCAGAGATGCTTGGATTCTGTTGGCCAGGATCCACCAGTGATGGATGAGATACTTTGAAAAGTGATGCTTCAGTTGCTTCTGTACCTCATCACTGATAGAAACCACTACAGGTATAATGGAGATTGGCACAGAGCCCTGATGGGCCACGCTGGGAGCAGGAGGAAGAAAAACATCCTGAGAGATTGGTTCTCTAAAAGTGTAAGATCTTCAGTGAAAAAAGCAGTGATTGCAGAGGGGTGCCTAGGGAAATAAATGAGAATAAAGTCCTGTAAGGCTGCAGTCCCCACCCCCTGCACCATGTACTGGTACTGGTCTGTGGCCTGTTAGGAACTGGGCTGCACAGCAGGAGGTGAGCTGCGGGCAAGCAAGCAAAACTTCATCTGTATATATATTTTTTTATTTAAAAAAGAAATTTATTTCTCAGAGTTATGAAGGCTAGAAAGTCTGAAATCAGGGTGCAGTATTGTCAAATCATAGCATCCTGGTTGTATTACTGGATGAATACAGTCTCAGGGCATTTCATAAATGAGACTTGATAGATAGTGGCCCATTGCTCTGTTAGATGGCACTAATTAATAAAGTGTGCTTTTTTGTGTGTGGATTTGAAGTAAAAATGGGTCCATAGAAGCTTAGAAGGCATCTGTGATTCACAAGTGAAATATAAGAGTCTGGCTTAGCTAGAATGGGTGTCACTAGGAGTAGCAGGACAGGAGTGCTAGCCTAAATGTTGATGTCTGCAGTCATGCTAGTAGAACCGACCTACCCAAATAGCCAACAATGTGTTTACCACTGCCTTCAGTCTGACTTGTTATGTGTCTCCCTGTGATGTAAATATAACATGTTGTTTCCAGATATATCTTATCAGTGCAGTGTATGAATTACCAAGGCTAGAGTGATCCACCAATGGATGTGTTGTCAACACTGGTAAGGGTAGAAACTTCTCAGGTAAGGAAAAAGAACAACAGAGTTGAGGAGAAAGTTACAGGTCATCTTCTGCAAGCAGAGGGGATCTGATTGTATCCTCAGTATCACCCAAATAGTATTACTTGATCGAGGGAGCAATTCATTCCACATCCTGAGTGTTGGATTTTCTTTAGATTTTCCTTTGGATAATGACATGCCCTGTTTAGTCTCTGAGCCAGTAGGTGGTGTTTGTGGGTGAGATTCGACCACACCCTATATGATGAGTCAGTAGCAGCAGTAAAAGGGTGTGCAGAATGACCTCCCTGTCAGTAGGTGGGGCTTGCAGGAAGGAGCAAGCTGCAGTGCTTGGGTTTTTGGGTGCTGTAAACAGCTCTCCTTCCTCTGGAGAGGCATTCTAGTGCCTCAGGTGGTGGGTGGGGCTCTAGCACTTTCAGGTGTGCCCTTATTCTCCACCTCAGTGGGGACAGGTGGGGGAGTAGGCTGGGTGGAGCTGGGTTGGGTGAGCCTGCCTTCAAGCTCCACAAATGCTGTTAGCAGGGGTCAAAAGTCTGTTCTCTGCTTCTGAGCAAAGCTGCCAGAGAAGGGCTAAAATGGCCCCGCTCAGCCAAAAAAATCTGCCTGTGTGGGTGGGGCTGTCTGAGACCTGCAGTTTGGAGCAGGCCTCACTCCTTTCCACCTTCCCCTATTCCGTGATTTCTCCCTGGCCTCTGCCGGCAGGCAGGACCTCAAGCCAGCGGATCTCCTCTGGCTGTGACTGTGAGGCAGGCCTGGAGGGTCCCTGCCCAGGATCAGAGCCTGAGCTCGGCACGGCCTTCCTGTGGGAGGAGGGCTGCCCCTCAAGCAGGCTTATCTGCCCCTGAAGGCACACACACCTCAGTAGGCTCATTCACAAATATCCCTTCTGTGCCTCCGCGGAATGCGATGGGGATCTGGATCTGGGTGTAAGGGATCTAGTCTGCAGACCTGTCCCCTAGGCCCTGGAAATCAATCCTCGACCCTGTCAGGGGGAGGAATTCTGGTATCAAATTACCTATGGGGTGCCCAAGGTGAATCAATGTCGCTTTGCCTCGGGATTGGCCCTGCTCTCCTGTAGTCACCAGGCAAGCCCCACCTGGGAAGGCGGGCAGGTAGGGAGCTCACAGTCTTGAGTACCCCTCAGTCCGCTAGAGGGCGCTAAAAGGAAAGGACCGCGTGGTGGTATCTGCAGTGAAAAAAGCAGTGGTTGTAGAGGGGTGCCTAGGGAAAGAAATGAGAATAAAATCCTGAGAGAGACAATTGCCTCTCTCAGCAGCTGCGAGTAGGGAAGCAGAAGGGGAGAATGAAGCAATATGGCGCCTGCCAATCGGCTGGGGTCTGCGGGCCAGGAGATGCCCTGAGGCAGCTGGGAGCCTGGTGCCCTGTCTGCAAGAGGCTCACCGCTCACTGGCAGCAGCCATCTCTGGGCTGGTGTTGTCAGGTCTCTCTAACTGCTCAGGAGCCCACAAGCAGTCCCAGGTGCAAGGGAGGGGGAATTTAACTGTTCCACTTACCGTTGTTGCTGGTCTCCAAACCTCTCAGGGGCCTTTTTCCTTCCAGGTCTCCTCTGCAACTTCTTCCCATGGAGTCTCCTGTGGTTTCAGGCACCCTTCCTTACGACCCTCATCCAATCTGTGTTTGTCTGCCTGTATTTTTTTTTTTTTTTTCACTTTTTTCCAAAATCTGTGTTTCTTTCAGAGACACTCTGGCTGGCGGTTTTTCTCTTCCGCCTTCTTCCCCCTCCCCAATGCCTTCATCTGTATTTATAGCCTCTCCCATTGCTTACGTCACTGCATCAGCTCCGCCTCCTGTCAGATCAGCAGAGGCATTAGATTCTCATAGGAGCAGGAACCCTGCTGTAAACCGCACCTGCAAGGGATTTAGGCTGCGCACTCCTTATGAGAATCTAATGCCTGATGATCTGAGGTAGAGCTGGGTTGGTGATGCTAGTACTGGGGAGCAGCTGCAAATACAGATTATCATTAGAAAAGAGGTTTGAATCATCCCGAAACCATTCCCCGACCCTGATTCATGGAAAACTTTCCTTCCTTGAAACCGGTCCCTGGTGCCAAAAAGGTCGGGCACTGCTGCTATAAAGGTCCAGTGGCAAGCAGGTATCTGGTGACAGAGAGATGTCTGTTGTTAAAGGATACAAAGAGAGCATCTGGGAGGATGGAGGATACAGTGGCAAAGAGGATGTTGTTGGAATACATGAGAAAGCCTCGGGTACAGCAAAAAGTAGCAGTGAAGGATTAGGAAGGACCCATTGCAAAAAGGGCTCTGAACTCAGAGGAAATAGAGACATCAGCTGGTATGGAAAAAATGTGAGTAAGAATGTAAAATAGGCTGGGCGCGGTGGCTCACGCCTGTAATCCTAGCACTCTGGGAGGCTTAGGCTGGAGGATCGCTCGAGGTCAAGAGTTCGAGACCAGCCTGAGCAAGAGCGAGACCCCCGTCTCTACTAAAAAATAGAAACAAATTATCTGGCCAACTAAAAATGCCGCTAGAAAAAATTAGCCGGGCATGGTGGCGCATGCCTGTAGTCCCAGCTACTCGGGAGGCTGAGGCAAGAGGATCGCTTAAGCCCAGGAGATTGAGGTTGCTGTGAGCTAGGCTGACGCCATGGCACTCACTCTAGCCCAGGCAACAGAGCGAGACTCTGTCTCAAAAAAAAAAAAAAGTAAAATAAAGGTCAGGAGTAGAGTGGCCTCTGGCGGCTGCAAGAAAGTCAGTGAGCCTGGTGAGTGGAGCAATGAGGTGTGGGGCCTTTTAGAAGACAGGGTGTAATAAGCATCAGAGAGAAGATGAGAGAAGATTCCTCAGCTTTTCTTCACATTCTGTTCCCTGCGGCTTCCTCCACACATTTCAGCACATGCTACACTTGGCCCATGCTAGGAAGAAAAATACTGGAAACAAGATGAAGTGATGCATCACATTTTGACCCTCACACCATATGAAGTAGGGGATCAGGTATTATCTCGGAGGAGGAATCTGACTCTCGAGTTCAGCAATTTATGCACAGTAAGGACGTGGAAGCTCTGCCTCCGAAGCCAACCAATAGTCATTTCACTGTATTTCACACAGCCACCTAGTGGTGAGATCCACTGTCCAGCTCCATCATTCTCTCCTTCCCATGGATGGACAGAAAAGGAATCTGAGAAGTGTCACAGGTGTTAATTTATTTCTTATGAGCCTCCTTTCTTTGTTTTCTGAGAGAGACATGCTCTCACAACTGACATCCTCAGAAATTATGGACGTGGGGCCTCTGGAAAGGAAATATTAACATTAAATCCTGAGGAGCTCTAGGTTAAATAGGCAGACTGTGCCTTGTATTTTATCTTTCTCTTGCCCGTAGACTGATGCTAAAAGATGAGAAAAAAGACATGGCACACACGGCTTTTTTTCAAAGTGTAAAAAGATATTTTCTAGTTTTCCTTCTTTAAAAACCTCAAGGATGGGATATTGATTTTTTTCACAAAGTAGTTCTCTGCTGAAAGGACAGAATCTCAGCCCTACAGGTGAAGGTATGCCCCACCAGATGTCAACTCCCTGAGGTCGGAGCCAGGCATCCAGCCTCTGATTGAAGATTTTCAGGGGCTCAACATTACTCTTTAGACATCCTGTGATACAAAAGAACAGCTTGGCACAGAAATGCAAATATCCCAAATTCTTTTATGAATTCAACCCACAGTCACTGCATCCTGGTGTTTGGAATGGTTACCTTGAGCCCTCTAGGACACCCAGACACATGATCTATGTGCTTTGGATAGAAACCTGAGCCCACGCTAATCCCTATGCTGTCCAAACTATTTGGCAAGAAGGCTAACAGTCATTCCTGAGAATCCCCATCTAAGTATCTCTACGTAACAACCCAACTGATTTAGAAAAGTGAAAAGAGGGATAAGAAATAAAAAGTTATTTTATGAGGTGGATAGGTTTTAGGGTTCCTTTACCTCACAAGTGTTGTGGTTCTCCCCCCCATCTTGATAATAATTGGTTTCCCTACAGATAGGAAAAGAAAGGAGGAGCCCAACACCACATCTGACAACTAGTCACTTTCTAACTGAGCTCTCTTCCAATAAACCAGTGGTTCTCAACATTCTCAATTTTGTTACACAATTAAAATAGTTTTTGGCTATTTATCATCATATTACTCCTCCACATCCTGCTGCTTCAGTAGAATTTACTGCCGTGACTGATTTTTTATAACATTGTGAGTCCAGGTTCTCACATATCAAACTAAACATGGATTTTTAATGTATTAATAGTTCACCATGCCTTTTATTTCTTACTCTTAGTAAGTTTAACTATTACATTCGTCTTATATTATCTATGAGTTTGATGTTAATTTTGATAAATATCACCAGGATTGTACAAAACCTCATGGTAGAGCCTATCAAATGGACAGATCAACATAAAATTTTGAGTGAATGTTTAAAGACCAAATTTCCAGCTACTGATAAAATATATAACATTTTTGGAGTTTGGACCAATTATATAAAGAAGAGAACTAAATATAACTTTTATGAAAACATTTTAGAGATCAGGAGAGATTCCTGGCCAGGACATGTGGACACAGAGCTGGATCTGAACCTACTCATATGTACATGAGTAGAAATTATATTTAACATAGATTTCAGAGTTCTATTTTTGAGAACTGTAAAGTATTATTTCTGTCTATTTGACTCCCAACATTGATGTTCACCACGATGTGTGAACAAGGAGAGCATGAGGTTATACAAAGTTAGAGGGCTTCTGCATTTTATTTGCATTCATTTTAAAGTCCTATAGAGACCTAAGTTTAAAATGTGTTGGGTGGTTTGTTAGGTATATTATAGGTCTGTGATTGTTTCAATATAATCACAGAAACAGAACTATGATTTCTATTCATACTCAAGAGTAGGGAAATAAATTTTCTGCACTGATCAATATTATAAAGAATATGAGGTACAGTATACAGTCATTTTTTGGAAAATCATGAAAAAAACAAGAGCTACATTGTCCTAAGGACAGAAATTCACTTAAATTTGCTTCCTGAATTGAATTCCTGTGATGAATAAAAATATATATTTTAGATAAAGCTAAAGATTCTAAAAGAAATAAACATATATCTTATATGTATAGAAATATTTTATAGTACTTTTGGGGGGTGTTGAGAAAATATATTATTGAATAATTTAAAACTTACTGATGAACAGATTAAAAATATAGTGTTATTTTGGGAGGGATTTTTTTTATGGTTGGTAACATTTGATTCATTTGATGACATTGAATAACAATAATAACTTTATATTTTTTCTTCAGAACAAGCCATTTGGCTTACATATAATTTCATTTTATACTATATTTTTTGTTTACCCTAATACATATTTTAAGAATAAAAGTCCCAATGCAAGTTAACAATTCTGTATTCTTTTGTTAGAAAATAGAGGCATCATTAATTTATAAATGCTATAATTTTAATATATATTTATAATACTTTTAATTCTGAAAGCAATCATAAATGTTGGAACATTTTAGGTTTAAATAGTATAAATCAGACCAGAGTTAATCTTACCTTTTCTCTTTCAAGTTTAATAATATTTCTGATAGCCAGAGGATGTATTTCATATCATGGTCTTCAAATACTGTACCATATATTTTGTACATAGTTAATCAATAAAAATACTGACAGTTATTGATCATTAGCTTCTTGGAGGTTTTTTAACCCTTATATCACCCAACTATCATGAGTTGTTTAAAAGAGAGGGAAGCAAAGTCTCTTCTTCCAGATTTATTGAGGTAAAATTGTATATATTTAAGGTGTACAATGTGATGATTTGATATAGAAATACATTATAAAATGATTATGGGGACATCATTGGGGCAAGTTGAGTTATGAAAGATGAATTGTAATTAATCAAGCAAAGTGGGAGTAGGAAGAGGGCAGAGGAAGAGTCTTCCACGGAGGGTAAATAGCATTCAGTTATTCACACATTTAGTCATGAGTGCATTCATTCAACAACCATTTATTTTGAACACCTACTATATCCTAGACATGGTTCTAGATATTAGGGATCCAAATTTAGGGGACAGAAATACAAAGTCCCTGTTATCACAGAACTTACAATCTTGTGGCAAAGAGAATCATTTTTAAAAGAATCAAAATAATACAGATGACTTTTGCCCATTGGGGGGTCGGGGCACTGATCCCCTGAGCAGTCAAAAATCCTCAACTAACATTTGACTCCCCCAAAACTTAACTACTAATAACCAACTGTTGACTGAAAGCCTTATCAATAACAGAAAACATTCATTAACACATATTTTGTACGTTATATGTATATGTACTATATTCCTATAATAAAGTAAGCTAGAGAAAATAAAGTTATTAAGAAAATCATAATGATGAGGAAATACATTTACTATTTATTAGTAATGGAGGTGGATCATCATAAAGGTCTTCATCCTCATCAGGTTCACATTCAGTAGTCTAAGGATGAGGAGGAGAAGTGGTTGGTCTTGCTGTCTCAGATGTGACAGAGGTGGAAAAAAAAATCCACATAAGTAGAACTACCCAGTTCCACTTCAAACCTGTATTGTTCAAGAGACACCTGTATGTGTACAATTGTAACTGTGTTATGTATATTGTGCTATAAGTGCACACAAGCAAAAGCAATAATTTAAGAAGAGCAAGGGTTGACTAGGCAAATGCTGTGGTTGTGGTGGCGGTTGTGTAGGAGGAAGTAAGAGAATGGAGAGTAGGGTGCAGCATATTCAGATGTGCAATGGTAGAAGTATAGTTAAAGCTCATTATTTCCATTTCCCAAAAGATTGATGATATTAGGGCATGGCAATTATTGAAAAGAAACCTAAGTTGATTCAGAAGACCAGTGATGAGGTTATTGCAATAATTTAGGTAGTTTTGCTATTTTTACTTAAAAGCTGTAGAAGTAAAATGAAGAAAAAGTCCATTAAAAATATTAAAGGGTTAAAAAAATCAATAAGAGTAGTCATCATCTACCAAAGTTGAATCTATACATTCACTACAAGCCAGGAATTAGACTCAGATAAATTCATCGCATACACCTACACATAGACACACACACACACACACGTGCAACAAGACTTCCACAAAAATATTTACACTAGACTTAATTTAATAACAAAAAATTTGAAACATGTGAAAATCATAAACAGAAGAATGGATAATTAAATTTTGTGATTTCATACAATGGAATATTTTACAGCAACAAAAAATTAATGAATTACTGCTTTAAGCAAAATTAGGAATGAATGTTGCAAACATGATGTTGACTGAGAAAAAGAAATATAAACAAATACATACTATATGCTTCCATTTTATAAACTTTAAAGTCACTCATAACTAATTTACGGTGTTATAAATCAGGATCACATTTATTTTTGTTGAAGTTGGAGGGATAATAACTAGGAAGAGATGTGGATAGGCTTTTCCAGTGCTGCTCACTGTATGATAATTTACTGAGGTGGGTACTGATGAGCTGTACCCTTTTCTGTTGCATTTTAATTTTAAAAAGTTTTAAAATAACTTATGGAACTTGGAAATAGTTTGAATATGGAAAAGGGGGCAAAGAGGTCCCAAGGAAGATTCCTGCTTTTTTTAGAATTATAGATATTTGTGCCAGTCACTGAGATAGAAGATATTGGAGAAAGGCTGGATTCGAATAAGATAGAAATGATTACTTTCAGTTTTTGATATTTAGAGTTTAATGTGCCTTTGTCACATAGAAGGGGAAATGTCAAGTAGGCAGTTGGGGTACAAGTTCTGCAGTTCATAAAAGTTCTGGGCTAGAGAAATGAATTTATGAATTCATGTGTAAATAGGTGTAAAAACAAAATCTTGTGCATGGCTAGGATTAGCAAGTCAGTATCTTTAGCGTGAGGCTAAGGCAGATTATGGAGTCAAAGGGAGATGTGGACATATATAGATATATACATTTTTTAATAAACTTGGCCTCACTGGGGAGCAGAAAGTTCAGGAAAGTAGAAAATAAAGTGAATAGCCTAGGATGTAAAATTCTTAGGGATAGAAAAATTTTTAGCATGTTTCAAAGTGTACAGAAAATTCCAATTGATTCAGGTAATGAATAAACCATAAATATTTACTGTGTTTCTATTGTATGCTAGGCATATTTCTATACACTATGAGATAGATGGTTAAAAATATCAAAACTTTTGCCTTAGAAAGTCTACTCGCTAGTGGAGAAAAACAGATCACTAAGAATGCACACAAATAAACATAAAAGAAAATGTCAGATACATGTTATGAAAAAACAACACACTCTAATGGCACAATGACTGGAGACCTGCCTACTCTTGCTAGAGTGATAAAGTCACTTTCGCTGAGAAAGGGAGTTTTGAGTTGGGATCTGCATGAGGATGAGACGGCAACAACAGGAAGATGTATAGCACTACTACCCAGCAGGATTTCTGTGATGGCAGCTGTATTTCAGGTGCTTTTTAGTATGTAAAATATGGCTAATGAAACTTAGGAACTGAATTTTTAATTTTTGATCTTAATTTGAATTTAAATAGCTACATATAAATCATGGCTGTGGTACTATAAAGAACAAATCTAGATAAAGAGGACTCCAAGTTGAAGGAGAAGCAAATTTGACGTGGGGATGCACTTGTATCCTAAAGTCAGAAAAAAATAATCAATATGGCTGGAGTAAAGTGAAGGAAATATTGGAGAGAAATGGGGACAGAGATGCAGGCAAGGCCAGATCCTATAAGAAATTGTAAACCATGACAAGTCTGATTTTCCTCTAATTGCATTGGGAAGATATCACACTTTGATCAAAGTATTATTTGGAAAGAATAGAAGAGAAAGTCGTGATGTGGTTGTTATAGTCTGGGTAAAATATGAAGCTGAGAAGCTGAAAGAGGAAGAAGTGAAAAGAGGTTGGGTTGGGCATACACTTTGATGGCTGAGTTAATGGGATTTGCTGATGAAGTGGGATAGAGAATAAGGAAAAGGTCAAAGATGACTTCAAGTTCTCATAGATGATGAGAAAGACTAAAAATCATAGAGTCAGTTTTTCTATTTTAGTCACATAGGTTGAAATCTTATTAGAGATCCAAAGGAAGTCTTCTGGGCAGTTTGATATACTCAAATGGAGCTTGGGGGTAGATTCAGGCTGGAGGTGCAGATTTGAGAGTCATCAGATTAATTCAACAAATATTTGCTGAGCACTGTTAGTCATTCCTCTAGGAATCAGTGATAGTTGGAGAACATTTTTAAAAATAATACTAATTAGCTAAAATTCATAGAACATCTATTTTGGAAAAACTACTTTAAAGCTGCTTTTACATATTTACTCATTTAATCTTCTCAATAACCCTATAAAGTGATTATTACTATTACTAGAAAAGTTTTTTATGGTTTAAAATAAACAGGTGCAAAAAATACAATTTCAAGTGTTGAAAAGTCCAAAGGAGAAAAATAAAACAGGGCCATGAGATAGACTACAGTCTAATGGATTTGGACCTTTGAGATATTTCTAGATAAATTAGTTATAAAGATGACATTTGAGAAGATTCCTGCATGAAGTTAGGTGGTGAGCTACGTAGATATCAGGGAAGAGAGCATTCCTAATAGAAGACAGGCAAAGCTTAAAGCCCTGTGATTGGAACATTTGTCTTATTCATATATTAAAGGTTCAGGGACATCAGAAGGACCACTGTGTCTGGAGTAGAGGAGAAAGAAGGAGGAATGGGAGAAATGTGATGAAATTTGTTATTCGTGGAGACTTCATTTAAAGCTATGATACCGTGCAAGTGGGAGCAGAGTGGAAAAACCAAAATGGAAGAGGCCATGCCCTGGGGCAATCCATCATTTAAAAGTCTGAACTGAAAGCATCTCAGGTAGGAAAAACCCCATCAGTTTGACATATAGAAGAAAGGAAGAGACACTGTTTCTCTTCCTTCAAATGTTGAATACATTAAGAGGAAAGGTTAAATAAAAAAGGAAAGAAAAATAACTAATAATAGTGTATTTCTCAAGTGCTTGGAATATATTGTCTGTCAAGCACACAAGAGGAGATAGCTTTTGCTGAAGCAGCACAATTCCTCCTTGGTAAGAGGAAGAGTGAAGTAAAAGATATGCAAATGCAGGTAAACCTGTAGTTCTACTCTTGAGGAGTTGAGGGACTTATTTGATTTCTTCTCTACTTAGATAATGTTGTTTAGGTCATTGCTTGAAACACTGAAATATCAACTGTGTTGTTAAATATGTAGAAACTAGACCTGACCCTGAGCCATATCCCTTAAATTCTCATATAAACTCTGTAACCTGACCCCCTTCTTTAAGGGCATACCTGGGTAGAACATCTCTTGTCTTGCTGTCTTGAGGATGCTGAAGCCCTTTGTATGTAAGCTCCCCTAATGAATGCTTTGGACTAATCAGCCTGGCATTTAGTGTTTCTTTCTTTGGAATCCCAACCACCCCTGTCTTGGGTTGGTTTGGGGCAGTCCATTGCAGGAATTTTCCTGCCACTGCTTTTGGGGTGACTCTGGCCACAAGTGTGGGCCAGATGGAACAAGATAAGAACAAGCAAGATCCAGAGGACTAAAGAAACTGAATAATACGTGAAAGAGTGTCTTATTTATATTAAGGCAATGGAGGGAAAATAAAAGTGTTTAAGAAGGGAATAGACATATTGAAGGATTTTATGTTTTCTCATAATTGTTCTATATGTTAACTGTAGAAATTCACTACAGCATACAGAACTAATTCCCACACATTTTGCACACATTATTTTCCACCTCATTCCAGTTTTTAAAACAATATAAATGGATATATACTGCTGATTAGAAAACTGAAGACAATTTTATCTATAATTTGTGTGTGTTGACTGAGAAGAAACTATACTTAATATGCTCAATTCCATTATAAGAGAGCTAAAAGCTAATATATAGGTTCATAAAATATAATTACAAACACCAGAGGAGAAAAGTATATATCCTAGTATCATACAGAGAGCACTGATGGAAAGAATCTTCAGAAATGATACTGACAAAAAATTAAACCTCCCAAAGAAATTGAAAAATTGATTTTCCCACCTGCATATTGTACAGGGTTCTGAAGTCAACAGAAATTTACTACTCACTGGAGGTATGTTAATTGATTCTCTCTCTCTACCTCTCTCCTTGTTTCTTCCTTCTTCCATTCTCTCCCTTCCCTACTCCCTTCGTTCCTCCTTCTCTCCTCTCTTCCTCCCTCCCTTCCTTCTTTCCTACCTTCCTTTCTTCCTCTCTCTCTCCTCTGATTTCTTTTCTCTGTCTTCTTTTTTCTTCTTCCCCACTTCTTATTCCTTTCTATTTCTCAAAACTTTGTATCTTTGCTTGATTCTCAGCAATTAAGAAGCAAAAAAAAAAAAAAAGTAAAATGAATGAACAAAAGAAAAAAGCATTAATGAATAAATAAATTAATTGATTATATACAGTAATAGGATAAGACAGCTTTTTGTGGACTAACCCAATCCTCTAATATACAAATGTATTTATAAAAATAAAATTTCTTGTTCTTAAAAAAACTAAATATATATATATATACATATATGTATATATGTGTATGTGTGTGTACATGTATTCTAGAAATTTTAGTTATTTCCTTGAAAACATTCAAAAGTTGATGAGTTAGAAATAAATTAATAGTCTAAAATTTAAATAAAAGCAGGGAATCTAAATGGAAAGTAGAACATTAACACTTTTTAGCCTGATGAACTTCTAGTGTATTTAGGAAAGAAGTTAAGGGCCAGGGAGTATCTAAAGTGGAAAATTATATAGGAGACCCTGACTACATAAATCTTGGACCAGAAAGAACTTCAATTCAAGGGGGCTAAACAGTGGTCATTTCACTTTGTCTTCTACCCTTAAGCGTCTATAAGCAAAGAACTATGCTACTGAGCAAAGGGCAGGAAGGGGATGGATATACAGAAAAATTATAACTACAAGCTAATTCTTAAGCAGGTATATAATCACGTATGACATTGTATTTGAAGTGTTCTAAAAACCTAAAGATATGAATTAGATTTATATTGGTCCAGATGATAAACACATTGATATATGCATATTTTAGTGAAATTCTAGAATATCCAAGACAATTGGAGTATTTTAAAAACAATCAGATAAAAAGAGAGACTAACTTTTAAATAGAGGTTGTATGGAAGTTACTAGTGATGTTTATCTAATTCTTCATGTTGTCATTCTTTGCATATGATTGGATTGTATAGCACTGTCTCATTAAATTAATTATAGGCTAGTCACTTGGTTTGGCCAATGAAACCTGAGCAGAAGTTACACATGTCACATTTTGGTAGAAACTTTAAGATCCATTGTACAACTAACTGCCTTTCTTTTCCACTGCCATGCTGTAGGTAACAATATGTGTTAAGAGGACAACTCCTTTATCCTCAGTTCCTGGGTAACTTGATAAGAAGAGACCCTCTTCATGAAATAAACTTTTGATGTATTAACTAATTGATACTTGGGGTTTGTTTCTCGAGCATAATCCTGATTGATACAGGCTGCTGCACTGACGGTGGAATTACATTAGTAGAATTAGATTTTATATGATCAAAGAAAATAATTGCCAAGCTATAATTGTATGTCAAGAAAAGTAATCTTTCAGGAACAAATAGCAAAATAAAGACATTTTCTGAAATATATACAGAAATATTTTGCCATCATAAAAGCTCACTAAGGATAATCTGAAGTATTTTTTACAAGCTGAGAGAATGTAAGCCAAATAAAATGTCTACATTGCAAGAATAAATGAAAATGGCACAAATATGTGGATAAATATAAATGATCATTAAGTATATAAAAATAGCAATGCTATTTTCTACATAAATAATTTTAAAAGAAATTTAATGCAAATCAAAACTATCATTCCCTTTCAACTGGACAGAATAGGATTAATTGTTCTAAATTCTGAATCATAATTTCTAAAGTCATTTTTTACACTTTTTAAGAGGAAAATAAAGGATTAATCTTAGAATTTGATAAATATGTATGTTTAATATTTTGGTAAAATGCAAAAAAAAATTTTGCTTATGTTGTTATTTCTTAATTCCTAATGTTCCAAGGTTCCTTATGTTATCATTTCCTTTCTGTTTAGCACACTGACTGCCACACTGGAAAAAAAAAATTTTCCCTTGGGGCTACAGTGTTTTATTATGAACATAGAATAAGAACTTTGAAGACAAAGCAATCCTTTCTAATTTAATGAAAATTTTATTATTTTTTTATTGTTGTCTGTGAGTGAGTTATATGAAACTTGAAAACTAGTTCACGTGGCTCCCAAGGTGAAGTAATCACAACTATGTGCAATAACATAAATATTAAAATGTTAAAAAATCTAAATATATTACCTAGTAATTCATGTGGGAAAGAAAATCTTTCTTAAGAAGCAAAGAGGGTTATCACAAATGTCATAATGTTGGTTAATTCTGGAAGGAGGAAGGGATTTTTATCAAGGAAGGAGCTCATAAGAGGGACACTTCTGAGCTATTAACTATGTTCTATTTATTGACCTGTGTGGTAGTACACAGATGTTCATGTTATAATTATTCTGTAATTATATATATATATATCTATTTTATGTGCTTTTCTACATGGATGATATATCTCACAATAAAATAGAAATAAAATAAATGAATGGCATAGCAAATTTCTGTAATGAAACTTCCATTGAAAAGATTAACTTCAATATAAAATCACTGTTATCTCCTATTGCAACTATTTGGACTCTCATTAAGTTTACAACAGTTACTTCCTATGGAAATTGCTTCTCTCCCCTGGAAAGAATGTTAACTCCAATTGGATATTTCACGGATCCATGAGAAGCTGAACCTGTCCTGCTTTTTAAAGAAAGACATTAGTATCAGTTCTGTAAAGGTTATAGATTATCATATTACAAAGTCCCAGACTTTCTCTATACTATTGTCTATGGAAACAGTTGCAGCAAACCATTCCTTTAGTAATACAGTATTAGATTAAGTAGATTGGTATATTTGTTGGCTGGTTATTTCCAAATAATTTCAAGTAATTACCATGAAAATAACTACAACAAACTCACTACCCATTTTAATTTAGTAAGGGAAGAAGAGGTGCTTAATTTTTAAAGAATTCCTTATGAAAGGGCTATCTGACATTCTCAGTTGTGATACCTGGGAATGAGTATTTTTCTTTCTTTTTTTTTTTTTTTTCTTGAGACAGAGTCTCACTCTGTTGCCCAGACTAGAGTGCCTTGGTGTCAGACTAGCTCACAGCAACCTCAAATTCCTGGGCTCAAGCAATCCTTCTGCCTCAGCCTCCTGAGTAGCTGGGACTTCAGGTAGCTGTGCCACCATGCCTGGCTAATTTTTTCTATATATTTTTAGTTGTCTAGCTAATTTCTTTCTTTTTTTTTTTTTCTTTCTTTTTTTTTTTTAGTAGAGACAGTGTCTCGCTCTTGCTCAGGCTGGTCTCTAACTCCTGAGCTCAAGTGATCTACCTGCCTTGGCCTCCCAGAGTGCTAGGATTACAGGTGTGAGCCACAGCGCACGGCCCCTGTCGTCTTCTTTTTCTTCTCCTCCTCCTCCTCCTCCTTCTTCTTCTTCTTCTTCTTCCCTTCTTCCTTCTTCCTTCTTCTTCCTTTTTCCTTCTTCACTTCACAGTTGTATCAATTCACTCAGAGCTATGGGTTTTTACTACTATAATGTGTGATCAAATGTATAAGAGGAAACTATACATAAATAAGGTAACATATATAACATTGCTTTAAAAGAGGCACCCCCAACATAACCCATGGCAATGAAAGGAGGCTATCTATTTAAAGTAAATGAATGTATATTCATTGATGAATATTTTTCAACCTTGTAGGAGCTACTTTTTTCTCCAGCATATCATGAATAAAATACCTGTCAGATCAGATCTATTACAATGAGTGCAAACAAGCTCTAGCACTTGGACTCTTTCCTTAAAAAAGATTATCAACAACATATAAATCATGCTGTACATTTTTTTGATAGGATAAAATTGTTAAAATGGGAAAGCTAGAGGTATTTATTTACTTATTTTTGACAAGATCACTTGCTTCATGTTGCACTGCTTCCCATAGGAATTGCTGCTGGCTGCCACATCGATTTGGATCTTTTTGCATGACAAAAAAGCTAGGCTCCATTAAAGTACCATTTGCAATGAATTTACATCCTTCCTCAGGGATAAATCTAACCATTAGACATTATGCAGGAAGACCGACTTTTATAAAAGACTACTGTTCTTCGGGTTCCAAGATGCATTCAAAAAAGGCCAAGGATAAAATAGAAGTATTTGACAGAGAATGTGAGATAAATTAACTTTCATGTGACCTTGAGATGCCATTTCCAAATTCCAATGAAAATGCTAGGGAGTGTCCATGAAATTTAGGGGATACTATCATCTTATAAGTGTTTGTATTCTTCACACGTAAGACGATATTCTAGCAAATTTGAAATAGCTTTGAAGTTTAAGAATCTATTGAAGTTTCTATGTTCAAGATCAAGTTTATATCTTTATAAAAATGTGTAAACTGTTTTTTTTTAATTAGAGAAACTTGTGACTTCCTATCCATGCTTATTTGATATAGAAAGCAATTTGTGGTGTTAGGAATATTGCTATGGATACCTTCTAAAGATATTTTTACACAGTGACATCACCTAACAGGCAATCACCGAATAGAAACCAGCAGAGTATTGTTGGAGGGGGTACATTTATGTAAAAATAAGCTTTATTTCTTTCTAACAAGCATATTGTGAGTAAGTATGTAAACCTAGTATAACATTTTGGGGAGAAGATTACATAGTTACAGGTATATGTTGTTAGAAGTTTAAAGTTAACCATTATTAGAATAAAAAATATTTCTCAAGATTTAAAAATGATCAATTAAATTATTATTAATTTTACATAAATATGGAAAGAAAAGGATAAATATGCTAAATATTAAATAATATAATAGAATTAATAACAACACTATCACTGACCATATGAATTGAATGGTTAAAAATCTGAGATTGGGCAAAAAAGGCAAAAGCTTATTTTATGTTTTTGGAAAAGTCAAACTTAAACAAAAGATTAAAAGCAAGTGAATGAGCAAAGACACATGCTGTGAGATATACATTAATGCATACACACATATATACAAATTTACACATGCATGCATATGTATACATATATACATACACATATTTATCTATATTGTATATGCATGCATAATTTTACAAATCTATTTTCTTTAGAAAGTGCATTGAGTGATCAATAGAAACAAACCACATGGATAAGTAAAGAAAGATTAAAATAAACTGTCTTTAATTATTCTAGCTGTCTGGGAAAGCTTCCTAATTAAGTGATATACCTCTCATGAATGTTGTTATTGAGAAGAGAAGGTAACGCTAAGTAGGAGAGGATTTTTGCTTTTTTACTGTTTATATAGTTGCTTTTTGAATTTTATGATCATTCCATAAAAAAAGAAAGACAAAATAAGACGATAACAGAAAGTGAGGTATTGTAGGTGAGCTGTTGCAGAATGGTGAGATCCTAAAAAGAATAAAAGAAATGGAATACAACACAGTGCTTTTCAGACTCATTTGTTCTTGTACTTGAGGGGCAAATTAAGTGTTTACAAGTTATTAATATGCTCATTTCCCTTTCAGAAAGTAGAAACATAAATTTAATAATGTAAACAAAAAGCAAAATTCTAAAGCACCACAGAAAAGCCCTTTTGTTACAGAAATGTGAAGCAAATACACCTGTAGTCTCTTCGCATAAACCCTACTCAATTCTTTAATCTCAAAATAGATGCAACAGATTCAGAAGTTAGAAGTTGTGCTTAGTAATGTAAATTGAGTATATCTTTAGCAGTGTTAGAGAAAATTTTTTTATTATTGTAAGTTCCAGAACATGGATTTACATGTGAAAGTACCTAAAAGTTTTGGATTTAGGAATAGTTATCTTTAGAGATATGAGGTTTTGTTATGCCAGCATTTATTCCTTTGAGATTGTAAAGCCACAATAATGCTAGAAGCGTCATGTAGAATGCATATGCTTTTCACCTCACATTAGAGACAAGAGTAAATTTTAACTAGGCTTGTTTTATTACAGCCTTCTCTGGGCTGCATTCTTGGAGTCCAACATGGTGTGATATTTAAACTTGAATAAATTAGAAAAATATGCTGGAAAAGGGGGTCAAGCACATTCTATGATATAAGATAAGATGTTTTCCCTGAAAACAAAATATTTTTGCTATAAACTGTAAATTACCCTGGGGGGGTGGGGAGGGAAATGACAGATTGGTGACTGGGTTTGAGAATTGGAGGGTAAGGAATATTTGGAGACTCTATTAAAGAGTGTTAAGCAGCTACATTATTTATAATCATAAGACACTAGACAGGGATCATAAAGTGAAATTTCAGTGAATGTGAGCCCTAATATCAATACTTACAATAGCAGTGTGCTTGGTCTTCTTTGTTGTACATTTGCTTCTCTACTTACTAATGAAATATTCAGAAAGAAGTTTATGCTATTGAATCAAATATTTCCAACAATCTCTCAAAATTTCATGTTGTAAATATAAAGAGTATTATATAACTTGGAATAGAATATTTAAATTAATGGTCCAATATAAATTAGCCTAGTTAAGGGAAAGTACCATTGGAGGATAGGGATTATTTAAGTTTAAAAAGGCATATTTCAGGACTCTCTAGTGTTGCATCCCAGCTCAAAAGTGGTTTGAATATTTTGTCCTACTTGGACAGTGAATAGTTGTAGAGTATATTTCTCTCTTTAATTTTAAATTTCCCACTAAGCTTCGATCCACCCAGAATGGAAAATCACTATAATTGTGAATTTTTGATAAATATTATGGGGAGTAATTCAATAAAATTGTTAGAATTATGTTTTTATGTGGTAATGATTTGCCTAATACTTGATCAAGTTCATCATCCTGTATCTACCAGTTTCTATTCTCCTTCTTTCTGAGATCATTTGAAGATGCAATAAATATTATGGATAAAAACGAACAAGAAATGCACAACCCAGTAGCAAAATTCATTTTTCTAGTCAACATTTCATTTAGGTTATTTGAAGCTGAATTCTTGCTTCTGGAATTCAGACATCTGATATGTAATGCAGAGAGGCAGAGACATTGCTCACACAGTTCATAGTAGTTAATATTGCTACACACATCTAGATAACTGATTGCTTGAAAATGCTATTAAGAGAATAAATTGAAGTTGAAAATGTAGAAAAGTCAAGGTCTGACAGTTTCCAAAGATAAATTATATATTCTCAAAAATAGTGGTCTCTCATTGAGGTTAGTGCAAGGAGATGCCTACCAGGTTTCAGGAAATTCAACAGAAGACTTACTTTACAAGTTTTAAATTCCTCGGTTTAAGATCAGTATAAATTTTACCTAGATGTCTGGTTTTTTTATAATGTATTTTACATTTAATTTTCTAGCTGATTCTTGATGGCATATAGAAATATAATTGATTCTTGTATAATGACTTTTCTCTAAGAGCCCTGTTAAATTTACTTATTCTAATACTTTATCTATAGATTCTAAAATATTCCTATTTTTAAAAAGTTAAATGGCTGTCTTCCATGAGTATCACTTAAATTTTATTTTTCAAGTTATGTTTCTTGGTCTATAAAAATGTAATTATTTTATTTTAACTCTTTATCCTGTAAATGATTTAAATGTGCTTAATAATTCTCTGATTTTCCTTTTGTTGGAGCATTTCCTTTAGAAAACTTGTAGTTTCAAATTATTTCTCTGTTCCTCTTAAGATATAAATCTTCTTCCAGCCTCTTGCCAGTCTGACAATTTAGGCATGTCTTCTCAAGGACCTGGAAGCCAATCCTTGGAAATGCAATCATTTAGAAAGATAATGCCTCTATCTCTCAGTCTTTGTGGGAGGATAGGACTTCAGTGGATGCCAATTAGCAAACACAGATGACCTCAACCTCCTCATGATGTCCCCCAGTACTTTTTTTTACTAACTCACTCCAATGATTAAAACCTCTCTAGCCTTTTCAAATAATTATTCAAGGAATTAATTTCAATCTCCACCCTCTATTGCAATAGTCTGGAATAAAGTCTTCCTTGCTTGTTTAACTCTCCACTGTTATTTTTCTTTGATAGTGACTAAAGTTTATTCTAATAAAAAATGAGCAAATTTCTGTGTGTGTGTGTGTCCTTTGACTTTGTTCGTTTTTTTCCTAATAAACCTGTCTTTTAAAAAATAATTTTAGCTTCATAGAAAAGTTGCAAAGATGGTACAGAAAGTTTCTGTGTACCTCCGTCCAATTCCTCCTAATGCTAATATCTTACATTACCATGGTACATTTAACAAAACTAAGAAATTAACATTGCTACAATGTTACTAACTCAACTAAATACTTTATGCACAATTCACTACTTTTTCCATGAATTTCCTTTTCTGTTCTGGGATCCAATCCAGGAAACCATGCTGCATTTAGTCAAATCTCCTTAGTCACCTCTAATTTGTGACTGTTATACAGTCTCTTCTCATTTTTCATCATCTTGACAGTTTTGAGGAATGTGGGTCAAGCGTTTTGTAGAATGTCACTCATTTGGGTTTGTCTGGTGTTTCATAGTTATACTGATTTATACAAAGAATATCACACAGATATAATGCCCTTTCTATCATGGCAAATCAGAGGGTACATGCTATCAACATGGCTTATCACTAGTGATAATAGAGTGATATTATCCTTGATCACTATATTGTAAAGTTTTTTTTCTTCCTTTTCATAATCTTTACTTGGGAAGTAAATAACTATGACCAAGTCATACTTACGCAGGAGGGAATGAGGGGTTAACCCCCATTTCCTAGAAGAGGAAATATATACCTATATTACTTGAAATTTTTCTGTAGGAAAGTTTTGTCTTTTTAGTTCCATTTATTCATGTATTTGTCAGTCATTTTGTTATATTAATACAAACTAATGAATGTTTCTCCCTGGTTCTGTTTAATAGGGAATGGTGGTAAGAAACCAAGATTGGGTGGTGAGGAAAATGTACAATTTAATTGAGAATGCCGTGATTGTTTCTGTGATGGTACTAGAATAATTGTTCAAACATGAATCAAAGATTCCTATGGAAATTCTACTTCAGTAGATCTGGAGTCAATTCTCAATATTGTTTACAATTTTATTTTTCTGTTTAAGGACCTCAATAATTTTTTATAATGAGGTATTTATCCTTCTCTGATGATTAGTCCAGAGAAAGCTCCTTTTTAAGTTACATTTTCCCCTTCCCTCCCATCCCATTTTCAATGCCCTTAATCTTCCATAAGCACCTACTGTAGGGTATTCTATATACCTCTTTTCATATGTGTGTAGTTAGTTATTGGTGAATCCTTAAAAAGGATTCATTTAGGCAATATTGTAATTTAACTAAATTTTAGTGTCCTATAAATACAATTATCTTATTGTTGAACTAATTTTAATTCCACTATTTATAAATGAGATATATTTTTTGGTCCATATTAATAATTATTTTTCTTCTTCTGTAATTTTATGCCCATTTTTTCCTTGTGCTTTCTTTTTTTGTGTTATTTATCTGCCTTCCCTGTACCATCCTCACTGATGGGAGAGCTCCACAGTATTTATTAAGTCTAATGTCTGTTGATCTCTAAGGGCTTTTAATTCAAAATACTTTTTATACCAGGAGTCATATTTTGGGGTGAAATTTCCTGAGCCCCTTCAATTACAAAAGTTGGGATTCAATATTTTTATACTGAAAAATGTTCTTTACTCACTTTGAAGCAAAATTCAGTAAATTGATTTATATTTAGCCAGATTATTCATTCTGTGAGAATGGATTGAAATTGCAATATGCCCCAAACTAATAATAAAACTGATAATAATAGAAACAATAATAGCTAACAATTAGAGATTACTCTTTCAGGCATTGTTCCAAATACATCTATTAATTAATTTGATTCTCAGAATAACCTTATGAGGTCAGTGTTATGATTATCATCCACATATTTCACATGTGGAAGTGAAAAATTCACACTTTTTTCCATAAAAATTGTTAGTAAATCCTATACTACTTAGATGAAAGAATTTAAAAACAGACTACTATAATAAGTCCAGATTTGCCTAAAGCAAAATCATGGACATTTACTTGCCAAATAATGTGAGTAATAGTTTCACAGCTCTAAAACAAGCACATATTAACATCGGTAAACTTTTGTGACCAAAGAAAATAAATAAACTGATATATATCAGACATATATCTGTATCCATATAAAGAAATCTATATTTTCAATTTGCATATTTTTGATTTATGCTTGTTTATATCTTTCAGTTTTTACAAGATTATAATTTTTATAATGTATATACATAAAAAGATACTTTTACTTTAAAATATAGTGTCTGTTGGCATGTAGGATATTAATCAAGTCTTTCTTTCATGTTTTTGTAGTTATTCTGCTGCTTTATTTTTAATGTTTTGCCTTTCAAGTCACATTCATTTAGAGGTAGAGTGACTTTCTATAAGATCAGAATACAAATCAAAATAGCAAATTATTTTCATGTAAATATCAAAATATTTCTTATACCTAGAACTAAGAACTGTGGTCCTTAAACTTTACCTTGAATAAGAATCACTAGTAATAATATTAAAATTAAACTCCTTACTCCAAAAGTTTCTCATTCAATTCATTCCAAATGGGCCTTGGAAGTTATATGTTTTACAGACTAAGTCATATTTCATTTTAGGGCATATTCTAGTATTTAATATTAGGTTTGCTTTTAAGTCTTATTATTTTTACTCTATACTATATGATGTCGCATTTTGGAGAAAAGACCATGATTTGATTATCAGGGTTTGAATCACTTTTCATCCTAAAAAGTCTCAATTATTCTACAGGGGTGAGGGGAAACTTGCCGTTTTCCTCAAAAGTTCACTGAAACATCAACTCACAATTAATCAGGGAAAGATTTACTTAGCATGCACATGGGGAGAATCACAGAGTGATTATTCAATATCCCAATGAGGTTTAGATTTTTTATACACACCTTTTAGAGGGGAGAGGGGAAGATGAGGAATATAGGTAGTTCTGTTTAGAGACAATAAACAGTTGCTAGGGAGGATGAATGGGTGGAGTGGAAAGACTGACTTACAAATTAACCTGAGAGGTAAGTATTATGTTTAAAATGATTTGGGCCAGGTCTAGTCACATTCTCGATCCTCTTTCCTACAATATACTGAGATGACAGGGAGAGGAAGAGAAGTCAATTGTTCTTTTGATCGTTTTATGCAGATAGAGGGCAAGCCTCTTTCAAGGGCCTGTTAATCTCTAAGAGCCTTTAATTCAAAATATTCTTTATACCAAGGAGTCATATTTTGGGTTGAAATTTCCTGAGCTCCTTTAATTCCATGAGAAACGTACTTTCATTTATAGCAACTCATGGAGCTAGAAAGTAATTAATGTCGAATTTAATTAGACTGTAAAATCTTCCCCAAGCAATTATTCACTGATTATAATGAAAGACTACTTTGAGTGAGGCTCCTAACAGAGGCAAGAAGACAAAGGCAAGATGGCACGTAAGGGAACTACTACACAAAGGAAGTGGTAAGAGTTGCAGACTGTAAGGACATCAAAAGATTCAAAAATCAGGAAATCAAATAATATTTCAGTGAACAGAGATATCTGTAAAGTTATAAAGGAGTCTTTAACATTGTCAAAAATTTGGAAATCATGCTTTACAAAGTACCTACTAAAGTGTTTGGCACAGATTCAGCACGCAATTGTGTTTTAATTGAGATAATAATGGTATTAGCAGGATTTTAAGAAACACAAGATGGAAAATCGAATTTAATTGTGACACAAAGAATAGAGTTAGAAAAATTGAGGACCTACATAAAAAGACAGGAGAGGGAATTGATATACGGTGTTGCAGTAAGTAGAGTATAATGATAATAAACTACCTCTGTATTTGGAGTTTCAGATATTCTGACCCTGGTAAAAATCTATCCTCAGCAAGACCAAGACTGGCTTGGTGGTCCATAAGTAAGAAACTAACTGAAAGTGGAGTGTCAATCTCTAGGTAATGAGTGCTCTCTTAATTTCCTAAACTAACTGTCTTGTTTCCTGCTACTTGAATATACTGATGGTTTTCTTTTTACAGATTTAGGCTTATAATATTTTTAATGTCAACAATAAGAAGGATTCAGAAGTGAGAGTAATCTAAACCTCAAATTAGCCAGTAATAGGGCATTGTGCTATGTTTCTACCTAGTTCTGGTCTTGCAAGTAATACAAAAGAATTTACTCCTCACTCAAACCATTTTCTAGCCTCTATTTTTGTGTTAGTTCAGTTCACATGACTGCATTCTTTTACTGAACCCCATTCTATGGCTTTGTCTGTTTATCCAACTGCCTTATATCAGCTTTCCTCTAGGTATGGGATCTATAATGGATTTTTAGTTTTCACTAAGTCTAACTCTAATAATAATTTATAGGTTTAGTTATTTTCCTGAACCACACCTGAATCTTTTAAAATTTTACCTTGTGTAACAAGGATTGATTAGTTCCTCGATCTTTCTACTCAGCACATTTATGGCACTTAGGTACTATCCTGATGGTGATTTGCCAGTTAGGGAAATATTCAGTCCATATTAAACTTGTCTTTCAAGTTTTTGGGCTTAAGTTTTATGTTTTAGAGTAAGAAAAGCCAGATCTTTCTTATAGTCATAAAACATAGCTCGGTTCTTACATTGTTGGGGTGGTTCTGGGAAGTTAGGAACACTTTATTCCCATTACACAGGAAAATGTTGGGGGTATAATTAAGGGAAAAAGAGAGATGAAGAAAATCTAGGTTTGTTAATCTTATATTAAACAAAATTTTGTTTTGTCTAATTTATTGTACTCATTTCCCACAGCTACCATAACAAAGTACCACAAATTCAGTGGCTTAGACACACACCCACACACACACGGAGTTTACTGTCTCACAGTTCTGGGAGCTAGAAGTCTAAAAATCAAGCTGTTGGCAAGACCATGTTCTACGGAATTCTCTAGAATCTGTTCCATATTTTTCTCTTAGCTTCTGCTATCACTGGCAAATCTTGGCATCTTTTGGCTTGCAGCTGCATAATTCAGTCTCAGCTTCCCTTATCATGTGGTGTTCTCTTTCTCTCTCTGTCACTTCACATGGCCATATTTTTATATGGATACCAGGAATACTAGATTAGAAGCCCAGCCTACTCCAGTATTGATAAGGAAAACTCTCATCTATTACTTGGCACAGCAGCCTCCTGAGACCCCCACCCCTCACAGAGGACTCACATTAGCATGTCTCTGACCTAACACCTGGTACATTAACATATCACTGACCTAACATTTGGCACATCAGCATAACACTAATCTATTGCCTAGTGCGGACACTAAACTTATTACCTGGGGGGCATTAGTCACCTGAGACCCCCTCCCCTTGGATCACCCCAACTTAATAAAAATGGGAAAAATTAGGTAGACTGGGCTCAGAATTTGGTGGCGAGACCTCTCTGAGCCCGCCGGAGAATAAACGTTGATTCTCCGACTCTCCGTGTGCCGCTCGGTTTGTCTTCGGGACCACTGGCTGTAACACTTGCCGTAACAGTATGACCTCATTTTAACTAATTATCACTGCAACGATCCTATTTTCAAATAAGGTCTCATTGTGAAGTTAGGACTTCAACATATCTTTTGGAGCAGAAACAATTTAACCCATACTACGTATTGATCTCCAGGTAGAATTATACATAAATTTTTTCTCTCAAAATACTAAAGAGGAAAGTATGAGAGGCTAAATGATGGACAGGTAGATTTCAAATAAGATTACTTGTGTGTCTAATATACTAAAAAGTAAAAATATATGATCTTTGTAAGACAGAACTAGTTGTTGGCTCATCACTAGCATGTTCCTAAAAGTAAGTAGAAGTTAGTGCTAATGATCAGAATAAGCTTAAGATAGGGCTTCTTGGCCAGTTTTCATTCATTAAATATTTTGTACAAATTAATCATTCTCTTTGACTGCATATTTTAAGAGATTTAACCATTCTTCAATAAGAAATCAAACCAGAAACTTAAATCAAACCATTTATAATCCTAATTATAAATGACAGCACAAGCCAAAACTTTAGTGTTGGCTCGATTCAAGCTTTCATGTATGCTTTATTAAGAATTAGAATTTAAGTGAACCTGTCACACAGGCAAAAGATATATTTAATGAGCTTCTAAATCCATCAATCACTTTTTTTAGATGGGGAATTTCTGGTTTGTGTTCACATCTTTAAATAGCCCCTTTTCTTCAATACTTTTGTGTTGTCATGTACCATATCCTAGAAGAACTCCTCATTTTCTGGTTTTCAGAGTAACACGGGATCTTGTTACTTTCCTTCTCATTGCATCCAGCAATGTATTTCTTAGAGTTACTATTAAGGGTTAACTCCCATTCTCCAGTTCCTTTTAAAATGTCTGATAACAGAAGTTTTTATTTATTTTTGACATTGCAACAGATATTTTTGTTGGTGGGGAGATTCTGGTCAGACCTTGTGTTTGCTTACTTCCATTTATTCCATCTAATGAGACATCTTGGGGCTGCACTCATGTTGACAGTAAAAGTAATAGCTTTACAAATGCAGCAACCTGTAGCCACATATTGCTCTTCTGAAAAATGGAAGCATTGGTTCAGGGCACGTCTCTTTATTGAGCGACCACCATCTATGACGGAAGATATAGGTGAGAAAAGCACATTTCTAATCGAAGAACACTCAGATAAGGAGGGTCAATTAATCTTTGTCTTTTGAAACGGAGGGTAGAAATTAACTTCTGTAAACTAGGGTGATGGCAAAGTTCAAATAAAACTTTCATTATTAAAGTTCTTTGTGACTCTTCTTTTTCAGCCTGTGCAAATTACTTTGCTCTTGTGTCGGCTCATGACTTAATACAGTTGCTAGAGCCTGGTATGCTACCAATGCTAACAAATGTTGAAAACCATAAATTATCTTGGCAGTGGCTATTATCTAAACCTGAATGACTGGGTTGCATTTAGATGAGCTCATCTTAGTTTGCTGTTATCTTTTGGGAGTTTCACCTTAATGCTACTGCGTGGGAAAGCTAAGTGTAAAGTGAAGCCTAAGTAAACCCTGCCCTGCCTGTCGTAGGCTTTGAATGTGCAAAGAAATTAAGGCATAGCAGAGCATTTTACCTGCCTCATAGACTGATCTAAATATATCTTATGCTTATGTCAGAACTGACCTTTGAGAACTGCTAATACTTTGGATATGGATGAATTCTTAAAATGTACACATTCCAGACAATCTAATGGGTTCTAGTTCATGTTTCACTGTCTCTGTACAGATACGGAACTCAATCCTATGAGTTCTTTCACTAACAGGCATGCTGCAAGAGTTCTGTTTTGCACAACTCCTGAAAAGAGCTGGATGGATGGAAAAGAGATGTAAATCTCTCTCTGTCAAAATTGGTTTTTTGAGAATCTGCTTTTACAGAGTTCCTGAGTAAACAGCTGAAGAACAAGCTCCAAGCCTCAACCATATCTCGAGGACAGAGTCACATCTTCTGTGACAATCCCTTCTCCAAGGAAAGGCAAGAAACCAACTTTTGGACTTTGACATCCTTGCAGTTTTTGTTATCTACCTGCCACCACTTTTGTTATCAACTGACAGCCATCACTATTTTTTTTTTTCTTCATCCCCCTTAAAATCAGTGAGCCACTTGGCCTTGCTGCTGGGATCCCCTTCTCTTTCTTTGGGAAGCCACGCCATCTCCCTGTTCTCCCCCACCCCACTCTCCCCCTTTCTCTCTCTCTCATTCTCTCTGTCCTTCTATAGGATAAAATAAACATTTTTACTTTTATATCTTAATCTCTGCATGAGAAATCTTTCTTCACTCATGCTGTGGGCACCTACCAGGCTTTCCACCCTAAAAATACAAATTAATAGAAACTTAATATGTTTCCTGTACGGATCCTGACTATGATTTTAATGATCATCGTGATTGCAGCTGAAGCACCATCTACGTTAGTTCACATATGGTGCTGCCAGAGTTGGCAGTGGGGAAAAAAGGCCACAACACATTCTAAAATTGTATATGTCACAAATCCTAAATTATGGAAGCCTATGGACACTATATTTAACAAAAAAAGCAGGTGAAGAATATTTTGTGTGATCAAGGGAATGTATTAAACTGATTGCATCAAACAGGAAGTTTGACCATGGACAGAAATTCTCAGCAGAGAGTTCCAATGCTTTACACAAAAATGCAGTCTTAAATGAATGTTTATGTAACAGAACTGCATGTGTGTATATAAATATATATATATATATGCTGTTACATAATTTATAATTGTTTCAATCTACTTCAGTGTGATCACCTTTATTATTACATAGTATCTTACTGGTGTATATTAGTGGAATGTTTAAATTCATGTCTAATAAATAAAGATTATGAAATCAATACCATTGGCCACTTATCTGTCAGTTTTCAATCAATTCTATATTTACATAAGAGTTACTATTTCAATGAAAGCTTATTTCACATTAATATTTTCTTTCGTGTTCAGCATAATTTTGTTTTGCTTGTAAATCTAAAGAATGCAGAGGAAAATGGAAGACAGTTGCAGATACGTGATAAGACTTCATCAACATGATGTGATTCCCTAGCGGATCTCACTTTAAGGTTTTTGTTTTGGTTTTGGTTAAAAATTGTCAATTTCTAGGAGCATGTTCTGATTAAGAATGAATAGTTAATTCTGTTATTGATTTTAACTCTTTTTATAAAACACATTTGATAAAACATGTTTTTACCCAACCATCTTTTGCATACATTTCCTAAAACCTTTTCACAAGAGGCTACACATAAAGTTGGAATAATGTTTCATAGCTGGTTAAATTTTTAAAATGGGCTTACGACTTAGTCTTCCCTACTAAAATTAAGGTAAACTCTTGTTTGATTAACTATCTTAGAAAATAAAAGTGAGGCCCATATGCTTTCTGGTTTTGTTTGCTTGTTTGTTTCCTTTTTTCACATCTGAGCAGACATCTGTGTGAAGGGAAGAACTCTGGCAGCATATTTGGCATGCACATTTCTTGGGAATATTGGTCTCAAGATAAACAAAGATATTTTTCAAAGCAAAATATCGTGATGCTTATATTCTCTATTTTGCAAAAAACCATTCCTGGTATATTTTCCCCCTATATGTCAAAGGGATAATAGAATTCTGTAAAATTGTATATTTCTCTGTTCCTGCCTAACTCATCTTGATTCTCAAAAAGGGTTTTTCCCAGAAAAAAAAAACCTCAATTTATAATACGACCCTGAAAAGTTCTTATTCTTTATAGTCAAAGAACACAATTAGAGAGCTTTTGTTAAGGTCAACAAACTGCTGGAAATCTTGATATAATTTATTCATTTTTCTCTGTATTGACAAATAATTGGTAGAATACACTACTTTTCGTATAACAGAAAATATTAATGATTGGCATGTGTACATTTTTAATTGACTTGGATCAAGACATCCAGGTCCCTTTCTGGCAAATGTGGTGGTTTTCCAGCATTTGGTATCTCCTTATCTGAGAATGTGAAAACTAACAGTGATGAAATAAGTCAAAACATTTAGGGTAACAAAGCTAAAGGCAGGTACTTCCCAAAAAGATCAAATTGCCTTAGTTTTCCATTCAAATATGCCAGAAGAAGTAATTTTAATTAGATGTTTTTATTATCAGTCAGAAAAGCAAATGAAAATTTAATTTTATATGTGAAGTTATAGCATAAAAACAGTGTCATAAATTTATTTTTCATTCTTAATTTGAGACTATCTCATCTTACTTGCCAGTGCAAATTATTACCCAAAATATGCTGTCTAGTGGTTTATCCAGTTAAGCTACAGTTTGTAAATGATAACTTTCATTTCGTCCCTGGAGAGAGTGTCATACACTCAACACCATTAGGAAGTCATTATCCTTAAGAAGATTTTTGCTGACATTGGCCTAAAAGCTTGTTACATTCTGCTACTTGGGGTTCTATTACTTTAAAGGATTATACTTGATGTTTGTACCTTTCAACATTGGTATTTCATTCATTTGATTCTGGCTATAACTTGCCTTTTAGAATCTATATAGATTTTGTCTCCCCCATGCCAGAAATACATAGTTAATGGAGATGCACTTGCTATTAGAGAACATAGAGAGAGAATCCCTTGAGCAGCTGAATACACTGAAGCTTTATTCCCTCTACTAATTGACTAAGTGAGAGCTACTGGACTAAAATGGAAGTCAGGACAGATAAGTAAATTAAAATTCATGTGGAATCTAAGATTTAAACAATTGATACAAAGGGATGAGAAAGAAAAGGGACTGGGTGAGAAGAAATAAACCAAATTGTTGAAATCAATGTTTCTTATAAAATTTTTGTTCTGATTTTACTCCAACATAAGTGAGACACTTGTTTTTTTTATAGTTAGTCTCACTCAAAAAAGTAAAATAAATAAATAAAACACTTCAACTCCATTAAACATCATTGCATCCCTCTGCTATGTGATTTTTTAAGGGCACCAATTGTCTTCTAAAATCTTCATCAAATGAGAATGTGTCTGACATTGTCAGATATCATTTAAATGGAAGATGGACTGAGTTCAAGGACTTGTGTTGCCAATTCTAAGGCGACCATGGGTTCTGGATTTTCTAGAACAGTTTTGATTTATGTTTTAAAAAAAAATAAGAGAAACAAAAATTTCCCAGGCATAGTGAGAACTAATCTGAGTTTATTACCAATCAAGGCAGGAAAATCTGATCCAATGCACAGAAGGTGGGTGGGCTGAGTGAAATGGTGCCTTCAGTTTAATTGAAAAAGAATAACTCAGAAAAATTTAGCTAAAGCAAAGATAGATGATGAGAGTAGCCTTTTAGAAAACTGTCTCTGACCAAAGGCAAAGGTAAGACTTACAAAGGCAGCAGCCCCCAAGTTGAACAAGGGAAAGTGATTGGTGGGTTATATTTTGTTGGTTCAGAGTTTGATGGCTGTAGTAGAGCTTAGGGAAGGCCAATTGCTAAGTCTTATGTCCATTTGTTGAGTGTAGGGGAGAGAATCAGTACTAGCTGATTATGACTAGTTTTCTGAAAAACAGTTGTTCTTATTCCTACTGGTGACCCTGCCTGCTTGCTGTTTTATAGAGTCATACTGAGATCATATCTTTATGAGCATGTTCAAGAATTCTCAATTTTTTTAAATCAAAATGTGTTCCCAGGATCTTGTCTTGTTTATGTTTTCCATGAATTTTTCATTTGTTTAAAAAGTAATCATCTTAATAGTTGTATTAAAAACCTAGAAGGGTTTTGCCTATGTCTACTTTGTATTTCCCACCTCTGCCATGGCCCATTCTGGAAACCATGAGATTCATATGTAATGAACAGAGTTTTCACTCGGTTAAATTTCAAAAGCACCAGACCAGCAAAAACTCAGCTCTCTTCATTCATCCTTTTCCCAAATAGGCCTTAACAAACAACTTTGTCCTAAATACAGTTTGCAGAGTTTTTCAATAGCAGCAACCATGGAACCTTAATTCTTTCTTACCTCTAGTGATGTGGGAGAAGTCTTCTGCCCCTGCTGGCCACCAGTTGCAGCATCCTCCTATGCCAGGCTTAGTACCTGAACCTGCAAGATGCAGCAAACCATCACAAAATGCTATCACAATGGAGGGAGGAGCAGACAGTCCATAGTGCAGACAATAACGGGGTTCATTGCCCATAGGCATTTTAAAACAATAAAAGAATTGACTAAAAATTGGTCTGTTTTCTTCTTTCTATCCTCGTCATGCTCCAGAAATTCTAAACAATGTCAGTGATAAAATACTCTCCTTGCCAGGGCTTATCACGTCTATGCCAACTTCTCTCCACCACCCTTTGGTACACGAGAGGATCAGTCTTCCAGTTTTAGGCAATGGAGGAAAATGGGGATCATTAAGTGTACAAGAAATTTGTGCAGGAGTCTGAGAACCAGTGTGATGGACTAAATAGAGAGTAGTCTGAAAGTTTCTGTTAAAGAGTTTTGTCCATGTATTTTGCTTTTATAAATATAAAAATATTTTATTTTTCATAACTGCTTTCTGCATCAGCAAACTACGAACAAATGTGAATGTTTAATTTAAAAAACACATAATAAATGTCCATTTTTCAAGAAAGTTGATTTCATCCACAATAGGAAACTCAGTGATATCGGTGCATAAATTCAAAAGAAACAAATCTCTGAAACAAGTATCAGCATTTACTTCAAAAGTTAGTAGTTAATTTAAGTTGATTTGTTCTCCAAAATATGATGCTTTACATATGCAGCTGCAGAAGCTCCAAGTACCACTCCATGAACCATTTTATTTAAACAGTGACCCTTTTTCTAAGTTATATTAATTCATTTTCAATTCTAAGTTTTCCTCTGCACAGATAAAACATGAAACAATGACTATTAATGTGTTGGCTTCATTTACAAAAGAAGACATTTGCAAACATGTATACTATTAATAGTTTTCATATTGATGACATCAGATTCTTCAAAGAAAAAAATCAGTTATATTAATTGCAAGAATGGTTTTATTTTTTTTGTATTGATTTTACAAAATTGAAATTAAAGTTTTGAAAATTCTTTTTGTTAAAGAGGAAGCATTAGTGCCTACCTCAAAAGCTATTACTATATAACTCCAGTTTAAAAAGTTCAATATTGAAGATGAAATTATTTTAACAAAAATAAGAAATTTGGTGGAATAAAGCTTTGTGCTTAAAACAAGCCCTTGATTGAGAAACCAATAAATTGAAATCATTTGGAATAGGTTGTCATACAAATATGATTTATAATTATATCTAAAAATGTTGTGATATTCTAAAATCAAAATACAAGTTGTAGTTGTGTTTACATACTGGCAGTTACTGAATACAAATTTTTGTTACGAAGCTGATATTGAATGTTAAAAAGTACTTCAGCATGACAGCACATACTTTCTCTGTTGTCCATCATTAATTAGAATTTAGAAAGGTTTGAGACTTTCAAAAGATATATTTAAAATCAGACTAAGTGTCCTAAAATAGTATTTAACTTTTTGACAGTAAGTCTTTAAATTGTGTGTCTGTAATGTTCAATATCCAGTTGAAACATTTAATTAAAGTGTTCTTCAAATGGAGCACTAAAAATGTCATCTTTTCAAGCTTTTCGCAGATTGTGATTATAGAAAACAACACTTATAATAGGAAGACATAAGAATGTATCACTCCAAAGACAAGAAAGGACCTGAAATAATTAAAGGGGATTTCAGATATTATATCACATTTAATTTTGAGATTTTTATATTTACACTTTGGAATATCTCAATGTGTGGGAATTTTTAAAAAATAAACCTGCTAATTTATTTGAAAATAATTGAAAACGTTCCTTGGAAAAGGATATTTGAATTGAGAAAAGGGATCAAAATTGCAATATATCACAGAATCCATACATTGCTTTTTTTGTTTCTTTTTTTAGGGAATCTGTTTAACTTAAAGTTCAGGCGTGTGTGTGTGTGTGTGTGTATATATATATATATAAATACCTTATGTTATGTCCTTGCACATTCACATATACATACACACATGTATGTGCTTGAGTACTTGCACATCCACATAAACATGTACATTATGTGCATACGTGTACCCATACATTCACATAGGGATAACATATGTCTGTGTGTGGCTGTGTGTGTGTGTGTGTGTATGTGTAGTGAAATGTCTTCAAAAATAGTAAAACTTTATTCCTCTATCTTCCTCCCTTGATAAGATCTACAACAAAATCAAAGTTTCCGAACCCTTAAAAGGCTCTTAAATGTTTATAGATACTCTATAGTCTTTGCTCATGTCTCAAATTTTTTCCAAATTCTGTTTTCACAAATCTTCCAAACTTACCATTAATTATGAAGGCTTTATTGAATATTCTGCTGTTACTCAAGTCAGGGTCACACAGCATCATTTTAAAAACATTTCTTCTTTCTTAACTCTAAGCTTTATTTAAAATTCTATTTACATGTGTTTATTATTAAGCATCTTATAAAAATTCTTTAAACTTCACCATGTTCAATCCTTCCACCATTCTTAAAGCCACTCACTTTGGTCTTCACAATATCAGAAATCATCAGCTTTGTATTTAGTGGTGCTTGAAAACTATCCTTTTACAAAATTCTTATGTAGTATCTTTTTGTGGCACATACTTATGATATTCCCATTATCTTGCTTGTCGGCAGATGGTGATACTTAAATATTTTGGTCTCTTATTGTAATTGTCAGTTTTAGATTTAAGAGATCTATGCATTAGTGCTGGGAAGATAAGGAAATCTCCAAGTGAGCTTCATCTCTTTCCATACAAAATTACTTTCATTATGAAAATAAAAAACGATTTTGATCTCTCCAAGAAAAATTAGCAAACAGGTAAGTTAATAAATAAGATGCACTTATTTGTTAAAAAACTCCAATTAAGTTTAAAGATTTGAAGCTAGTTTATTAAATAATGAGTTGAAAATTAGGATGTATCAGTGCCAAGATTAATAGAATATACCAATAAGGAGAAAAGCAATAAATAAAAAAAGTTTGTCCTTTTATCATTATACTGAAAAATTATAAATAATTTTAGGCATATACTTCACATAATTTATACTCTCCAATTACTAACTTATTTACTGTGTCAAACCCACTCAAACTGTCAAAAGCAAAACAAAAGTCAAATGAATTCTGTAACCTGTGATATTCAGAAAAGCAAAGAAATTTTTAAAAGTTCTCAGAAACACTTAATAAACATCTACCATGTGCCACACACTGTGATAAACACTGAGAATATACACATACATATAACATATCTCCTGCTTTGGTAGAGCAGAGTAGTTGGGAAAATAGATACACAAGTAAAAATGAAATATAACATGAAAAGCACTAAAGAGTAGATGTGAATTCCTATTTTATAAAACAAATACACTGTAGAAAATCTCTTATTTTCTAGAAAAGAACTGGGTATTCTGCATACTGACATCTTTGCATGGTTTAAAGGTGGTAGTGGTGGTGGTGATGGGGAAATCAACTGGAAAAGGTAATCCAAGCAGCCCCTCAACTCATATTCCACAGAGAGGCCATTAAGCCAGGCAAGCAGTGAAAAAGTTTCATTTGCTCAATTCCCACAACTCTATTGTTTTTTCATTATTATGTTTGTCTACTTCTTGCTCTTTTCTATTACTCCCATTAAGTCCACTTGTATTAATATATGTCCTTCTCATCTTTCATCTATTCTCTTTTGTATTTTTAAGAGGCAACATAAAGTGCGATTTGAAGACAAATTGAAAATTTTATAAAGTGTAAGCATGTTCTAATCATGAACGCCAACTCTTTCTTTGAATACAATGGACATTCCTAAACTGAAGCATCTATTAGATGTGAAAAACAAAGAAATACTTAGTGAAGTAATTTATTTGATCTTGTTTCCTAAAAAGTTCATTTGTATTGTGCTTCAGGAAAGGTAATAGTAAACTGAATTGTGTGTATTTTAAGTGAAAGAATGCTTAATTAAATTTCCCAGAATGAGAGTCTGGATGAATTAGCACATTACATTATTCATCTATTTAGGGACTATTGCTGAGTTTTCAATATGCTTAATGGGTTCATCTGCTTAACATTCTGCATTAATGTTATTAGCAACGGAATGACTAGAATTAGGTCCCTGATGGTCACTGAGAAATTACTATTTTGATCCTCGTTAGCATCCGTTATCATTACAACACTTGAAGCAGGGCATGTGCTATAATCAACTTAATTATATTCTCCTTCTCTCTGTGAAGGAAATAGCAGCAACTAAGTGTATCAAACTCAGGTACAGGTACTGTACTCTCAGTTTCAGTAATGCTGAAGTAAAAACTAATTTAAAACTGACAAAACAACAAAGGCTCATGTTGTAAACATGAATGTCCACTGTGGAACAATCGTGGCTTGTGTTTTTCTCCTCGTTATTTTGAGAATTAGCTGAAAGCACCGCTCCTCTCAGTCATGTTGTCTCCTGGAAGATAAACATGCACAAGAAGGGACACACAGAGTAGATCATGCACTCATATTTAATTGGGTAAACCGAGTCACATTAGCAAAGGAAATTTAATTCCCCAATAAGCAGGGCCACTAGGAAGGGGCAAGAGTCCCTACTTTTCAGGGACAAAAAGTAGAACATGTCTACATTGCCTTGATGGGTCTCAGTGGCTTTTGGCCAGTCTTCTTTTCAGTTCTCTCAAGATAATATTTTAAGTGACCATACCAAGCAGCTGAGGGTTAGTGCTCAAGTGAAACTTATTCCCTTTTTCTGCTCATGTTCTTATTATCAATTACAAAAAAAAAAAAAAACCTCCCCTTTCCTTAAGTAACAAGCCTTCTCACACCTATGTCCACCACCACCTCCTACCTTCCAGTTTTACTACAAATATATTCCTATTACCCATGAGTGACTGTCAGGCTCTCAAACTCATCCTTTTCTCTTAATCAAATTCCAAGAATAACCTCATCTCCATCTCCAATAGGCTAAACTCCTTTATCAATTACTTCACCTGGGCTCAAAATGGCAAGGGTATAGGGACAGGAAAAGCAATTGCTTTCTACTTTTGTCTTCATGTAGAGCCTTCTACTAAACATCTTTGGTCTTCTCTCTCTACTCTTCACATATTTTTACTCAGACAAGGAGAGTGAATCATCTTTAAATTTAAGAGAAGGAACTCGGCACTACTGCCTCAGCCTCTTCCCTTTTAGGAGCCAGCTTATTTAGACAGATCTTGCATACTTATCTGCTCTCTGTTATATAGAAAATTTACTCTTGAAAAGGAAGACTAGCACCTAGTTAATCTGCTACACCAGTGATGAGTAAGTATATTTAATTCAGGGATGAGGAATTAGGGATTTCATTGGTTTCAGAAGAAAAGCCATATTCTATGTCACCTTTCATGGGAATTAAGGTGATATTTTGTTTTTATTATTCACACTCCTGAACCTTTCTTTCAACTTGTTTCATCGTTGGGTAAGAAAGCATGTTTTATTTGTTAGGACCCCTCAAGCTCTAATTCCTTTTGTCCTTCCATGGATTTGCCCTGAAACTCGCAATTCCTTCTTTCTTATATCTAGGTTGCTGAACATTTCTGGGAGACATGACACAGTTTTGTGCAAAGAGGTAATTATGCTTTTACAGTGTACATGACATTCAGCACTTAGTGGGCATAGCTAGGAGAGAGGGAGTTAAAAGTATGAGCTCTAAGGTTAAGACTGTCTTGTCCCCTTTATTTCCAATAATGGAACTCAAACAAGTTACCTAAGGTATCTGTGCCTCAGAATCCTCATCTGTAAAACGTATTATAATATTTACCTTACATGGTAGTAAAGATTTAGATAACTCATGCAAAATGTTCAAAACACTGCCTTGAAATGTCAGTTGTTATTTGCTTTTTTTGGTGTGTGTCATATTCCTTATTTCATCCAGGATGCATGTTCAATACCTTCTCTAACCTTATCTTTCTCCATAAGTATAATACAGTTTTTGTTTTTAAATGCTATCTTGATCCAGTTTTGAGGCCCTGGCTAGAGTCCAGTCAGTTGTCCTTCTTGAGCAGCCAATTAACTTCATACCTCAACCATTTCCCTTATGGGGCTTTCACATTCCTGACTGCCAGACGATCTCTGATCACCCCAGGGCTAGAGACCAGACAACTACAGGCAGCTCCTATATTCCAGAGTCCAAGAAATTATTCAGATGAACCAATCTACAGGGAGCTCACAAAATCTAGCTAACCATGCCTCACTTACAATACATACACTGTGCCCTGTAGCTCCAGCTGGCTCCTACGCTGTCCTCAAGTACAACCCTTTTGTGGCCCTGCATGACAGCATTCTGTTTTGAGCTTTTAATGAGAAACAGGTTTGCCTTTAAACTACCTGAATGTCAGTGCTCTGTGCCCCACCCTGAAAAGAATCTTTAAATCTTACAAAACAATGTGTTCTTTCTCCTATGTTAAACTCTTCTCTCTTAACAGTAGATTTTCCTGTACTTCATGTTATAAAGTGAACTTGCCAGCATAGAGTTCTGTGAAGTCCAGCATCACACACTTAACACAGCAATCGCATGTCAACCATTTTTGCCCATATTAGGGGAAGAGGTGTTTCTTTTGCTATTTAAGAATAATCTTGCCTCTGTGCTCTCTTGAGTGTGTCATCTTTTCTCCCTTAAGGGATTTGATCTCCTGGTTAGTACATTCTTTCCTCCACGCTGGATCTGTCATGCTCCACTGTTTCTTTACAGCAAATAGCTTTTAATACACCTCCATATTTAAAGGAAAAAAGTCCCCATTAATCATTGTATCCTCTGACTAGTGACAATATTATCCTCTCTTCAAAGCCAAGATTATTCTTCATGTGCTATTCACTGTCTTTCCTTCTTTACTTCAATGTCTACCCATTAAACTGTGGCAAGTGCTCCCACCATTGAACTTGCCTTAACAAAATTACCATGGTCATCTGTGCTGCTAAACATTGTAAATAAATTATTTTATTTCCTTTTTCTGCAAAAATATACATTATCAAACTTTGTGTTTGTTTACCTTGACAAATCTCTCGGACTGCATTTTCTCCTTGCTTTCTTCTGGTTCTTCTTTTATCTCTCTGACTTTTTTTTTCTCAGATAGCTTGTCCTAAGTTTGTCTCAGAATTGCTTTTAATTTTGAATGTCTCCAGCATCTGATTCTCTCCTCCTTTCTCTGTGTTTTTCTTGGGAAACTCCTCTAATCCTAAGGCTTCAACTTCCACGTATATGATGATATCTCCCCACGTTTTATTGGTCACTCAAGCCTCTTTGCTGAATTTTTCAATTATATTTCAACCTGCTAAAATTAAATGTATTAACTTCCTTCCAAAAGTCTTTTTCATTACTTATTCTCTTATTTAGAGAATGGAATGGTTTACCTTTCTTTCACAGCTCACATCTTTCCGGTGAAAACATTTTATCAGCTCCAGCTTATTCTCACTCCTAGCTGTACTTGTTCACACTCTTCATTGTCGTCACCATTTCCTTTGGTCGAAGGAATCACATATTGCCTTAACTGTATTAATTAAGGTAATATCTGCTAACGAATCTTTCTTTGAGAAACTAAAATTCAAACTGTGTCATACAGTAAAAGATCCCTTAAAATCTATTCCTTTTTAATTAATCAGTTTATCTCACAATGCTGTTTCCATCCCCCACACCACTCTGAAGAATCTTCCTGAATGAAAATCCCTTTAACTCTACATCTTTATCGTTGTTCCTGCTACTCTTCCTATTGTGTCAGTCTTACTCCAATGTCCATTTGAAGAAGGTTTATTTTTGTGGACTCAGAAAAAATGTTGGATATTAATAAATTTTCCCTGATACAACTCTCCCCATTTAGAACATTCTGCTTACTGCTTTGAGCCTTTATTGCATTTTAGAAAGGGTATTCTCATAATACTTATATTACATTACTAATCAAATTTCACTGTATTACATTATTTTCTTTTTTAAAAAAATAGTGACAATATTTATAACTCACAGAATTGGTATGAACTAATTAAAATAATAAGAAAACAAAACAAGATAAAATTACTCTAATAACCAAACACAAGCTATTCCAAAGAAGACATTGTTGAAAGATACAAGAAATAGCCAATAAGAAAAAAAATAAGTTGAGAACTTACCAGAAGTTGTTAAACCTGGAACTCAAAAAGAAAAAAAAAATAACCTCATTAAAAACTGAACAAAGGACATGAGACATGCACATGGCCTACAAACATATAAAAAAATGCTCAACATAACTAATCACCAGAAAAATGCAAATTAAAACCTCAATGAGATACTGTCTTATACCTGTCAGAATGGCTATTATTAAAAAGTCAATAAAAAATAGATGTTGGTGAGGATATGGAAAAAAGGGAATGCTTATTCACTATTGGTATGAATGTAAATTAGTGCAATCTCTATGGAAGACAATATGGAGATTTCTCAAGGATCTAAAGATAAAACTACCATTCAATTCAGCAATTCTCCTGGACATCCACTCCCCCCAAAACAAATCATTATATAATAAGACACCTGAGCCCTATTCACAATAGCAAAGATTTGACACAAATCTAAGTATCCACCAACAGATGATTGGATAGAGGAAAAAATATACACACACACACATATATATATATATATATATATATGCACACTATGGAATATTACTCAGCCATAAAAAGAGTGACATTATGTCTTTTGCAGTAACATAGATGGAACCTGAGGCAATTATCTTAAGTAAAATAACTTAGAAACAGAAAGTCAAATAATGTATGTTCTTACTTGTAAGTGGGAGCTAAGTAATGTGTACACACAGACATAGAAAGTGGAAAAATAGACACTGGAGTCTCAAAAGGGCGAGAGGGTGGGAGGGAGGGTGGGGGGTGTGGGATGAAATTACCTAGCGGATACTGTGTACACTATTTGGGTGATGGTTACACAAAAGCCCAGACTTCACCACTACGCAATATATCCGTGTAACAAAACTGTACTTGTACTCTCTGAAGCTATAAAAATCATAAAAAAGAAAACTTATTTTCATTCTTGATTCTTTATAAATTTGAAACTTGTATATTTTATATTATGGTAACAACTGACTTAAAATTTGAAATATTCCTGCTATTTCATTAGCACTCCTCCAACTAAGTATGTGTGTTATGTTTTGTGTACTCTAACACACATTGAATTGTGCTATTATATTTAAGATATATATGTAATATTATTACTAAAGTTTTTGACGAAAATATCTGTCAAAGTCATTAGAATACTGCTGAATAATCAAAAATAATATAGCAATATAGATATAATTTTAACTAAACTAACTGAACTATGGTAACTAAATATTTGAATCATAAGCATTAAACTTAGTTTAGCATAGTTTCAACAAAAGAACATTTTAAAAACATTTTCTCATATACCTTAAATATTTTCAAAAGAATCTTTTGATAAATGATCTCTTTTTCTTTAATTTAATATACATATATGTTTATATTTAAATAAAGATTCATTAAAACAAAAATCAACAGATGTTTATACTTTTGGATAATAAAAACTGAAATCCACTAAATTGGATCTAAAATTGGATTATGAGTAGAAATTCTTTCTAACTTTAGCTATGCATTATGGCCGTGATGGGCAGGATTAGACTTCAATAATTAAATAATTTTATGTGTCATCCTAATAAAGTCTGCTTATTCCAGAAGTGGTAGCGAGAGTAACTAGTTCACATTCAATATTTAAAAGACTTGTTCTAAACTCCTTTATTATTCTTCATTCAGAAGCACCATTTTAAGCAATTATGGTTAAATTTTCAATACTGTTGTTTTATTGATTTTTTTCTTCATAAACAATATAGATCCCACTAACAAAGAAAATAATTTGTGAAAATTCATTTTAAAAGAAAAAAGTCCATAACTAATCTCCAACAAAATACAACACAATGCAGAATTACAAAAGAGCTATTAGAAATATTTCAGTTTCATTGACTACTTTCGGATCAATTTTCTAAGACATTTAGAAGAAATTTTTCCTCTTAGTAAAGTTAAAATTTATAGCTCACTGTATTATGTCTATTAGCTGAACTTTGGTGCCTGTCACTCTATGCATAATAGTATGTACTTGGTTCTGTTTTTCCGCTAGTAACTATAATATTTTCCCATACTTTAATACAAAAAAAATATAAAAGTAATTTCTCAGTGGCTATCCCTCTCATGTACTTTATGACTATCTAAGTGCCTAGAAGATTCAAAGATGCTTAGATACAGACATACACTTCTTTAGGGAGGCAACAAATGGAAAAAATTAGCTCATATACAAATTAGAAAATTATAGATGCTATGAAAGTTCAAAGGAAGGATTAGTCATTCTTTTGAATGTGCTCAAGGAAGATTATATTATAATAAAAGCATTTAGTAGACCTTATTAAAAGGATGGGTCAACTAGAAACCTAGCCATAGAGAGAAAAGCTATTTACACAGAAGGACTAATTTGCACACCAGGATGAAAGCAGGGCATTGTAGAGTGCGTTAGAGTGACTGTTTGGGTATGAATGAAATGTATATGTGAGAAATAGAAACCGGGGTTAGAATGCTACATTGAGACTAGATCAAGGAACATTAGAATAATGGGCTAATGAGTTTGGATGCGATTTGTGAGCCAGTGAGATTCTATGTGTTATTTTGAGCAGTGGAATAAAGTGATAAAAGGGGTAGAAGGAAACAGAGAGGTAGCACACATATTTGGAATTGGCCTTGCTTGTGTTTTAATTCCAACATGTAAATGGAAGAAACTAAGCCTCAGTTTCCTCATCTGTAAACTGGTAAATTATATTTTGGGGGGTTGTGAAAATTAAATGAAATAATGTATGTGAAGCCCTATGTGCAATGCTGGACAGATATTAGAGTTCAATAAATATTAGCCTAACAGCAAGCACTGTAGGGAATGGATTAGTCTCTGTACAGACTTCACACAGGAAGAATAATTAATGGAATTTGACTATAGTTAATAGAGTTCTTATTAAGATTATTGCAGCAGGATTGACAAGTGTGGTATGACAGAACATATACTGCAGAGAGAGGCCATCCAGAAGATGAAATGTCTGTGAGGGTAACAAAGGGAATAATGGGAGATGATACCAATATTTGGAAATATTTTGACTGGGAAAAGTTCTTGTCAGTCAGAGGCAAAGAATTCAAGAAGACAACAGATTTGGAGAATAGATGATTTAGTTTAGAACTCGCTTATTTTGAGGTTGATTCTATGGTGCCAGTGAGCTGCCCAGGTAACAGGTAGGGAATTGGAGCTTAGAAAAGAGAGCAGAACTCGAGATAAATGTAGAGTAGCAACTGTGAGGAAAAAACTGGATGGCAAGTTAGAAGTCAGAGGTTAAAATTAAAAATCTGTTTTATGATTTTCTTATCATTTCATAAAGCCCTATATGCTTCAATTTTATTTTCTGAAAAATAACTATAATAATTTCTTTCATATTACTATTGGAAAAATAAATGAGATATGGCATATTGAATTTCTTGTAATCTAAATGGAATATGCAAATATCAACCTTAAATAATTATTGAACTCAGAATGAGTCTGGTGATGTTCTAATTGTGTTGATGTATTAATTCATTTAATGGTCACAACAATGGTGTGAGATAAGCATTTTCTCTCTCTCTTTCTCTCTCTTCACACACATACACACACACACACACACACACAGGGGACCTGGGCATAGAAAGCATAAGTAATGTGTTAAAAGCCTCACAGCTAGGAAGTGGTAGAGATTCATACCTAATCAGGTAAGGCTCCAGAAGACGTACAATTAACTACTACTATTTTAGTTTCAAGTTATCAACTGTTCTGTTTAAAAATATCTTGATTAAAGAGAAAATGCTTTACACCTAATTTTGTCTTTGTATCTCTAGCACTTAGCATATTCGTTCTTATTAAAAACAAAACAAAGTAAACAAACAAAAAATAAATGAGCACAGAATTATTTCAAAATCGCTTGTAATACCTTTTGTAATGTCTGTGGATATATTAATTTTACATTGATCAGTTTCATTGATTCTTTTGTGGTTTAATTTCTTAGTTTCTTTCATTTGATTTATTTTAAAAATATTTAACATTTAATATTTCTATCATTTAAGGTTAACAAAAACACTAAAAGTTATCATCAGAGAACTTCCCTATTCCTAATGCCTCCACTGTTTGGATATTGCTTTTTAAACTTAATACACTTAATAATGAGTTCCGGAAGTTAATATATTTAGCATATCAGGGTCTTCTTTATGTTTTCGGTGGATAGGCATTATGTGAATGTGTCATAATTTACTCAATCAATGCTCTATTGATGGATATTTGTACTGTCTTTAATCTTTTACTACTTCAAGTAATATTTGAATAAATTAACTTGTTTCTTTGTTTAATCAAATTTGTGGATGTGAATTTCCAAAAGAGATTCATAGAAATGAGATTACTGGGTTATAGCTAAAGGCACATGTATTAAATATTGCTGACCCTCTTTCCTAATGAGTATTGAATTCCCATAAGCCATGTATGCAAATGTCTATTTCTCCATAGATGCTCAATAGAGTGTATTGTCAAACTTGGAATTTTGCCATTCTAACAAAAAAGAAATTGTTTCTCCATGTACCTTTAATTAACATTCTCTTGTTATATCTATGTTTGGGCATTTTTCGTATGTGCTGATTATCTATATTTTTCTGTAAAATCCATCTTAATTACTTTGACCAATGTTTGAAAAAATTTTCATGAAATTTTTAATATTTATGATATCAATCTTTTGTCTGTAATTGAGTCATTAATGTTTTCATTTACTTTGCTTATGTTTATTTCCATATGGAACATTTTTATTAAAAATATATATTTAAATGAAGAACATTGATATAGTGTGGGTTTTTATAAGAAAGGGATGAACTTCCTTTAACAAATTTGAATTATGATTCATAGAACACCCACAGAGTATAAAAAGCATATCACTGTTTTAATCTTGACACATTTGCTAATTTGCTTTTAACAGTTTGGACTTTTCTTTGAAACTATGCTGTTAAAAAAAGAATCCTCCACTATCTTTTAAACATTTATTTATCACACAACTAGGAGCTTAAATTAACTGACTTTTTCTATAAATAAAATACTAGCATCTTCACAATTAATTTATGAAGTAATTTACAAGCAAAGCTATAAAAATATTGAGATATTTTTACAATAGAAAAAAAATGTAGACCAATTGTTCTGAAACAGTCACATCAGGTAACAGAACCTACTTGATGTTCTTTCTTCTACCATTTAGCCTTGATTTTGTGTAAATGAAAAATGAGTTGAGGCAGACATACTGCATTCTTTGCAGGCCCTCTTGCTGCTAACTGTGTTATATATAACTAAGCTCTTACCTGGAGCAAAGAAGTGATCATTGGAGCTTGAGCAGCTATCTTTAATTATAAGCTATACTTTAGGATGGAAACCATGTGTCAGAACAGTATAATAGAAAAGTACAGTTACACTGTCTACAGAAAGTAACAGGACTATTTAGCCATTATACCAGCCTCCACTTCCCTTATCTCTGGCTTTCTAAATGGAAGAAAAATATTTTTTTATCTTGTTAATCAACTATTTTTTTAGAGTTCTTAGTTCTATGGAACAAATATATGGTATTATTTGATATGCACAATTCATATCAAATACTTCAAATATTTTAATGATGATTTTTAAAAATAGTCTAAAATAAAATAAAAATGAATTTCAATGGTTCAGGAATTTGCTTTTAAGAATTTAAGAATGATCTCCTCCATAACTTAAATATAAAATGAACCTTAGCAACCATTGAATTATATAATAAAATGAAATATGAAAGATTATCTAACTCTGGAGTTAATATACATGTTGGTTTTTTTGTTTAACATATTTTTCCCCTTTATTTTAACAGCTATCACACAATCCATTTAAAATGTACAATCCAATGTTTTTTTAGTCTGTCTACAGGGTTGTGCAACCATCAGCACTATCAATTTTAGAACATTTTCTTAGTCCAATAAAGAAACCCCACAAACATTAGTAATCCTCATTTTTCTCCACCCCCTTTTCTATTCTCTCCCCCTCCACCCCTGACCACAGGCAATCACTTGTCTAGGTTCTATTGCTATATATTTGCCTATTCTGGACAACAAAAGTATCCCTCACCCAATATCTCCCCATTCCCCCTCTTCCCTAACTATCCAAGCCTCTGTTAAGCATGATTCTACTGTCTTTTATGAGATCAGCTTTTTTGATTCCACTTATCAGTGAGATGATGTGGTATTTGACTTTCTGTGCCTGGCTCATTTCACTTAACATACCGTCCTCTAAGCTCATCCATGTTGTTGCAAATGACAGGATTTGGTTCTTTTCTTATTGGTGAATAATATGCTATTGTGGATATATACCACGTTTTCTTTATCATTCATTCACTGATGGATACAAGTTGATTCCACATCATGGCTACTGTGAATACTGCTGTGATAAACAAGGGAGTGCAGATGTATTTTTGAGATACTAATTTCAGGTCCTTTGGATATACACCCAGTAGTAGGATTGCTAAACCATGTGGTAATTCTATTTTTAATGTTTTGAAGCAAATTCATACCATTTTTCACAGTGGCAGTACTAATTTACATTCTCCCCAACAGTGAGTAGGAGTACCCTTTTCTACACATCCACATTGACACTTGTTATCTTTTGTCTATTTGATAAGGATGCAGGACACAAATTCAACATACAAAAATTAGTAGCATTTTTGTATGCAACAGCAAACAGTCTTTAAAAAAAACAAGAAAGTAATTCCATTTACAATACCTACCAATGAAATAAAATACCTAGGAATAAACTTAACCAAAGAAATGAAAGATCTCACCAATAAAAACTATAAAACATTGATGAAAGAAATTGAAGAGGACAAATAATGGAAAGATATTCCATGTTCATGGGTTAGAAATATCAATATTGTTAACCTGTCCATACTACCCAAAGCCATCTACAGATTCAATGTAATCTCCATCAAAATAACAATGACATTCTTCATAGAAATAGAAAAAAAATCTTAAAATTTATATAAAACCACAAAAGACCCAGAATAGCCAAAAAACATCCTGAGCAAAAAGCAAACAAATTTGGAGAAATCATATTACTTTGTTTCAAATTATACTACAAATCTAAGTAACCAAAATATCATGTCACTGGCATACAAACAGACCAATGGAACAGAATAGAGGACCCAGAAATAAATCTACACATTTACCAGAAACTCATTTTTTACAAAGGTGCCAAGACAATGTACCAGGAAAGGATAGTCCTACTAATAAACAATACTGGAAAAACTGCATATCCACACTCACAAGAATGAAACTAGATCTCATCTCTCGTCATATATAAAAATCAAACCAAAATGGATTAAAGACTTAAATCTAAGATGTGAAACCATGAAACTATCAGAAGAAAACATTGTGGAAACACTCCAGGGCACTAATCTAAGACAAAGATTTATTGAGTAATACCTCAAAAGCAGAGTCATCAAGTTAGCTGAAGTGATTTTTGATAATGTCTATGTAACGCATATGTTAATCTCTCTCTCACACACACAAACACGCACACACACGCAAACACACACACATTTTCATTTATTTTATGTCACATTTTTTTTCTCATTGCTACTTTTTTTTCTTTTAATGAATTGAATAGTTCAAAATGGCACAACATACACTCGGGGGTGGGGGGGAACCAGCCACCTATTGGTGGAATAATGACATAATTTTATCAATTTTAGTATAAAAAATTAATTAGTGAAAAATATTTTCTTTGTGAAAATATGGCAAAAATGAGACTGAGTCAAAATGAATTTAAATCAGTTTAATGTTGTGGTCTAGCAAATCATTCAAGTTGGTAATGACCTTGTCAAAATGCAGAAGAGAAGTCAGAAAAGTACTATGTGAGAATAAAGAAAAGGAATGACAAGTGCATTCAATTTTCCTATGTGATATGTCAAGAAATAATGGCTTTTTATTGTTTAGAAAAATAATTTGAAGGTATATATATTAATTAAAGCAGAAAGTATTTAGATTACAATAGTTGCCTAAAATATCGTAGGCAAGAACATTATAGTACACTGCCGAGAAAAATTTTTGTATTTTATACAGTCTAGTAAAGTAAACGGTAATAAAATCATTTTAGACTTCCTTACATTTAAAAGCTTGTTCAACTATAACAGCCATCTTACTTGATTCCATAATCTTTTAAAGTTGTCATTATGGAATTTTTAAAATGTACACAAAAATAGAAAGTATTTTTAGTGAGCTTTCAAGTAATTGTTATTGAAATGATAAAATTACCAATATTTTGTTACTCTTGTATTTAGTCTTTCATTTTCTTCTTTTACTTTCCCTTTCTTAATTTAAATAGACAATTTTAAAATATAAGTTAATTTAAATCACACGTTTGAAAAACTAAGTTATATGTAATTTATTATGGAGTAGTTATATTAGAGCTGTTCTGAATACATAATTTGTTGTCAAATACACACAATTCTTCCATAATTCAAATCAATTTTAAAATCTATTTTTAATGTAGACAAGTATTCTTCTAGAATTTGGTTAAATGCCTAAGTCATAATGATGTAACAATGGTAGGCAAAACTCTTAAACTAATTCAATTTAAAGAAAAAATAGCTGTTAATATTAAATACTTTGCAGCTAAATTTGTAAAAATAAAAAATAATAGAAAGAAAAAAAAAGGAAAGAAAAGGGAAAATAAATTAGCTTGAAATAAATGGACCCTACTCTAGAAAGATTTTGTTTTACTTATTTAATTATTTTGTCTGATTAGCTTTGTGTTTGTAGATGTAAATTGATTGAAGGAAAAGTCCTTAATTAATGAATTTTTCCATATTAGAAATGAATTTCAAGGGAAGGAGTACCCATTTTCTATGCCTTGATAGCATCACACAGATGAGTCTCTTTTACCCTAGAGTTAGAAGTCTCTTCTTTGAAGTATTTCAACATTCTGCCAAGCCTTTTGCTCTATTTTCAAAGTACACACAATTCTTTATTCTGCCATGTCCTTCAGCCATTTTGAAATAAATATAATAAATTGAATTTATATAGTACCTTTCAGGCACAGACCCCATGGCATGCCATAGATACTGAGTTTTATGAGCCATACAGTGATATACACTGTCTAATTCAAAAGCACAATTACTATCTTAAAATACTAGAGACTTCAAGAAGATCTAGACTTTTAGCTATATTATGTAGATTTTATTGGGTTTCAACTGGTAGGTAGGCTGACCTAAAACATAGAACAAAACAGATTTTGGGATTTTGCTTCCTAAATTTACATTAATGATAAAAAAAGAGCTCAGATTAACTCATGGGTTACTATTTTTCTTTTTTTTTTTTCAATACTATTTCTAGATTTGAATAATTTACCTTATGTTTTATATAGCTTTCTTGATATAAAGAAATAAATCGTAGGTCATTTCAGAGTTAATAAATTCTTTCTTATTTTTCTGTGTCATACAAACTAATTACAGACAACATATATTTACCAAATATAAATTACCTTATTTTATAATTTCACAACTTATAATGTTACAGATTTTTTATATTATAATGTTACAAATAGATTGTAACTCCCTTTTTGCTTTAATTATTTATTTATATGTCAGCATAGAATTTGCAGCAAGCCTTTATTTTCCATGTGTCAACAGATTTGGTCAAAAGAGGAAATGGTTCAAATTATAGTTATGAAGCTGGGAAAATATAGTTCAGCCTCATTTATACCTTGTTTATTTATATAATCATAAGTTGTTTATTTTCCCTCAGATGTCCTTTAAAAAAACTCAAACTAGCAGGATTGATTTTTTTTTTTCCCCAAATTATGACTATTTGAAAGTCTTAAATGATACATCATCTCAGAAGCCAAAAGTAGTTGGTTACATGTTGGGAATTGCATATCATTTAACCTTTAAATTTCTTCTCTTCCATAAACCTAAATTTACATGACAAATTGCATGATTATAACAGCTAAAATTTAGTGAACAATGATTCTAAGATTTTGCTAAAACTTTTACATAAGATGTCATCTTATTTTTTATAAAAGTACTTTGCTTTTTTTTTTTTTTAAGAGCAGCTTTATGTTCAAAGCAAAATTTAGAGGAAAGTACAGAGATTTCCCACATGCCCACTGCCCCCACCCCACATAAAGCCTCACCATTATTAACATACCACACCAGAGTGGCACATTTCTTAAAACTGTTAAACCTACCTTGATACATCATAATTACCTAATTAATGTCCATGGTTTGCATTTGCGTTTATTTTTAGTTTTGTTTGTTCTATGGGTTTGAACAAATGTATTTTGACGTTGTATATATATCATTGTAATCTCAAACAGAATGTTTTCACTGCTATTAGTTTTACCTTTACCAGAATGTCATATGGTCAGAATCATATAGTATATAGTCTTTTCAGATTGGCATCTTTCACTAAATAATATGCATTTTAATTTTTTCCATGTCTTTTCATCATTAGATAGCTCATTTCTATTTAGTGCTAAATAACATTTCATTGTCAGGATACCACAGTTCATTTACCCACTTACCTACTTACTGGAGGACATCTTTTTTGCTTTCCAGTTTTGGCAATTATGAATAAAGCTGCTATAAACATTGTGTGTAGGTTTTTGTGTGGACATATGTTTTCAAGTTATCTAGGTAAATACTGAAAAATGTAATTACTGGATCCTCAGGTAAGAGTATGTTTGGTTTTGTGAGAAACCATCAAACTATCTTCCAATGTGGCTGACCCAGAAGATTCAATACAATATTGAAGTAGAAGAATAAAGTTAGAAGACTGACACTACCCAATGCTAAATTTACTGTAAAGCTACAGTAATCAAGACCATGATATTAGTAAAAGAATAAAAAAAAATTAGATCAGTGGAATAGAGAGAGAGCCCAGAAATGAACCCACATATAGTAAATTGATCTTTGAAAAGGAAAAAATGGCAATACAATGGAGTAAAGATAATTTCTTCAACAAATGGTGCTGGAATAACTGGAAATCCACATGTAGGGGTACCCCCATAATATTCTGAAACAAATAATATATTAAAAAATAAAATAAAATAAAAAAGTAAATCTAGACATAGATCTTATACCTTTCACAATAATTAACTTAAAATAGATCACAAACCTAAATGTAAAATACAAAACTATAAAACTCTTAGAGATAACATAGGAGAAAACCTAGATGACCTTGGGTATGGCAATAACTTGTTAGATATAACACCTTCAAAATACTTTCAGACTGAAGGCTGTAATCTAGAAAACAAAACTTTAGGAACTTGTGCTCCCATTCTTAAAGGAACTTAAATGAAATGCAAATTTTTCTTTTTAGCCTGTCCTAAATGTAAATATCTCCATCAACCTGAATATGTCAGTTTGGGGGATGGTCTAAAGGAAAAGGTGATTTTTATTCAGGCATGTGTCTTTGTTAGGTTCTTTAGTTTCTCAAGAGAATCTCTGTTTTATCCCCTATTCTCCTGAGTCGGAAAGAACATGGCTATTTTTCTTTTTATTCCTAATTAATGAACTAATTTTTGAGGTATAATTTACATGAAGTAAAACCCATAGTTTATAAATGCAAACTTGAATGACTTTTGAACAATATACGTACCCATATAAGCACCATCCTGATAAAGATACAGAATAGTGCCATCATTCAAGAAAGTTCCCTAGCATACTTTTTCATTCAGTCCCTCCAACCATTGTTCTGATTTCTATCATTTTAGATTAGTTGTGCCTATTCTTAAACTATGTATAAATTGAATCAGACACTAAATCCTCTTATAAATAGTTCAACAGCAGTTTTTCTCTTTCACCCAAACTTCAGTAAATATTAACTTTTTTTTTTTTGGCTTCTATTGTTTTCATTGGGAATTCCACTTTCAGTTATGCTGTTATGCTTTGAAGATAATTTATTATTTTACTTTGATGCTTTTATTATCTTTTTTTGCTTTTTATATTGTACTAAATATATATTATAAAATGTTGGTAGATCAGATATGTATGAAGTTTATTGTAATGGAATGAGCTCAAACTTCTCTGTAAATATGGAAATTGACAGGTATTATGTAAAAACACCATAATAATTTTCCTCTTTTAGCTTACCCCCAGAAACAGCAACGTCACTGAATTTTTTCAACATACTGTAGTAAGATATGATTAATACTCAAATATTGTAATAATCTGAATATAAAACAACCATTAGGTCAGAATTATTAGAATAAATGATTCTTAAAGGTAAAGTCTATTTTTTTAATATATTAAATTCAATAATGTTCCATATATATTAGGCATACAATATATTGTTAAACAAATCCATTTTAAATTAGAAAATATCACTGTGTATAAAAGCTAAACAACTAGATTAGCTGTACATATGGAAAATATACAGATACATGATTAGCAGTGTGCAGAGAGAGGTTAATGTTTTCATGTACTATAAAACAATAAATCCTCAGATCGTTTGTGGGCTTTGAAATTAATCTGATGAGGTGAGTGTTTCGAAGGATTTTATGCTGTTTAGTTCATATTTATTTAAACCGAAATGATTAATGACTATACCTTCTTTTATTAAGAATTACATTTGTATTACATATACCCTTAGATTTTATAGAACAATGTTGGAAGTTAGAGAATTTAAAACAATAAGAATGGGAAGAAACACTTTCCAGGCCTGGTGTTGCTTTCTTTATGATTTCTTAGCAATAGGTGTTTGGCTTTAATCTCAAGGAGTGAATAAAAGTGGTGATCTACAGTAATCTGTTTAAGTTTGAGACTTTTCATGCCTTCTTCTCATAGCATATAATAGAATTTCTAATTTTTTACAAATCCAGTTCTGACAGTTTTATGGGAGAGATTATTTAATCATTGCCTTTTATCATCTTTAATTGTATCTAGTTTTCCTCATCTATTTTATAATATCTGAAAACTCCTGACATTTAAAAAATTAATAATTAGTAGTTAAATTGTGGTGACAGAATGCAGGACATTTTTTCTCATTCAATCCTGTATTCAACAGATTTTTAATGAAAACCAACACAATTTCAGATACTCTATTAAATGATGAGAAAGTGAGGTTGGGAGGCGGGCACAAGTTTGATAAAACATGGACCCAATCTATAAGTCCTATAATAATTTATTTTTCTGGTTTGGTTTTAAATGAGTTCAGGGTCTTTTTATCAGCCAATAGATTGCTTGTCACAGCATCTAATGCATTATGAAAATGTTGACAAAGTAAATTCTGACTGGAACTTAAAAGGGATGTTAGATTAAAAGTCACAAAATTATATAACAGTTCAATTTTAGATGTATTCCAAAATGTATTAAAATTAGATAATCATTTACTTATAAGTAAAATTAGATTGCTTAAGGATAGTTTTATTTAAAATTTAATGGCAGAAACAAATGCATTTTTCATTAAAAACTTACTTTAGTCATATTAATTATCCTATAACTTAGAAGTTCAATTTAATAATAACGTAATGTAGAAAACTGTGTATGTCATTTAGAGCTTATATTAATAGCCATTTGTTTATAATTATATTATTTAGTTTCCCCTTTCTAAAGCTGAATATTAATTTTCAAGATTATTTAGTTACATTTTTTCTTAACTATTTAAAAGAATGTTTTTGTCTTTTGTTTCTTTGTCTGAAAGTAATCATAGTTTAATGTTTTACACTAAATGAAATTTAATACACTAGTACCTCATTGATGTCCCACTAGGCCTTTCATAAACCTTTTATAGTACATATTTTGATAATTTCTTAAGAATTTTTATTTATTGTCTATCAGATGCTAATTATCATCAAAAAGTGTTCTGTGGGGAAGAGTAACATCTGATTAATTTATTCACTAACAGGCAAAAATTTTTCATCATTTTGCCTTGTAAGTCATCTTTTCTTCATGTAAATGCAATATTTTTTATGAAAGTAAGCAGCTAATAAAAACCTGAAAAACTATTTACTTAATGATCTTAGAAAAATATTGTCTTAAATTTCTAGTCGTTGTCACATTCTAAGTCAAGACATCCCTTTGGATGAGTATTCAGTTCATCTAACAAACTTTTTTGAAGATTCCACTATGTATTGGTCAACTGTTTCATGATATAGGGAGACAAGGAGAATACAAAATTGATAACTAGATAAATTTTCATACTAATAAGTTTTTCGTATAACAATACCTCAATATTAAATTCTTTACATAATTGTTTTATAATGATATTATTTTTTCAAAAACAAAATTCAAATTATTTTATTACAGAAGACTATTTCTTAGTCATCTCTGCCACAATAGTAGTCGTATTTCTGCAAGGTCCATAACTCTTTTCATGTTGGAATTTTTTGCCAAGGAACTTGATAGACTCAGATGAATAGCACTAGCAAGCAAGGTATACAATAGTGTTTACCAGAGACCAAGTCAAAACAAAATGGCACAGATAATGGCTGCAATAGAAACATCTTTAATTATTTATTAAGATTAAAAAACCTAGAATTTACATTTTGAAAGCAGAGTACAAGTGCTCTCACCATCACTCCTCCAGTAGGCTTCACTTCAACCCTCTAGAATTTGTCTGTCAATCTCAAAGTCATAAAATGGTGTTGATTAGACATTGAAGTATCCTGAGTGTAACTGAATATGAATTAATTATAATAATCATCTCTTCAGATTTTATAAATATTCTTCAACTATTCACTTAGACAATTTATTGACACAGTTGTGTTAAGGTAGACCATAAAGAGTAGAAAATTTGCCTAACCAAAAATATGTTAGCCACAAAGTGGAATATATTATACTAATTTATTAATACTACTTATTTAAATTTTTTATTTAAAAATATTAAAGAGGTACAAATGTTTTTGGTTACGTGTATTGATTTTGTTATATTTGAGTCAGAGCTATAAGTGTGCCCATCACCCAGATACTATTCATTGTACCTGTTAGGCAGGTTTTTGCCCATTCCTCCTCTCCCTTCTCCCCCGCTTGATTTCCACTGAGTTTTACTTCTCTCTGTGCACATGTGTGCTTATTGGTGAGTTCCAATGTAATAGCGAGTACATGTGGTGTTTGTTTTTCCATTCTTAAGATACTTCATTTAGGATAATGGTCTCCAGTTCCATCCAAATTGTTGCAAAGGACTTAATTCATCCTTCCTCATGGCTGATTATGGAAAAAAGAAACAAAAATTCAAAAATAAAATAAAATAAAATTTAGGTCTTGTGAAGGTAAAAGTTCAACTTTAACCTAGGTTTACTTGATGTGCAAGTAACTGCACATCATTGAATGCTTTTGTGCATGTCTATGACAAGATTCAAGCTTAATCTGGTGTCTTGCAGTTTGGGTTAAAGAATGGAAAAATTTAAGATTGAATAAGCAGTTAGGACAATGGCTATCTTCTTTTTGTCCCCACTGTCACTGCCTTAGGACAGGCCCTTATCTTCATCTGCATGGACTACAGAAATAATCTTAAACTGATCTCTCTAGCTCCAGCTTCTTCTTTCTTCAATATGTACTCCTCATTGTCACCAGAGTTAACTTTGTCAAACACAGATACAATTATGTAACTCCTCTGTTTTAAAACTTTCCAGTGCTTATCATTAAAAGTCTAATGCTTAGAGTGGCTTGTGAAGCCTTTGTAATGTAAATAGCTCCCAGTCTTTTCTCTCACTTTTCCCCATACTCCATCCTCCAACACCATCTCAGTATTCAAACATATCAAATGACTGTTTTCAAATTCAGGCCCTTCTAAGCCAAAACGCTTTACATTTTCCAGAAGACTGGAGCACTCCTTCTCAAATTCTTTGTTTAATAGAGAATTCATCCCTAGAGACCACTCCAATTTCCCTGAAGCCCCAGGGCAGGGAGACACTTCATTCTTTAAGTTTGCATTTAACATACTTACATTCCACTGTTATGACATTTGTCACATCTTATTTGATCAGTGTATTTATATATCTGTATTCTGCAGTTGACAAAAACCTAGAAACAAGGAATAAAATCTATGCTGATAATTAAATTTTGAAAAATCTTTTCTATCAATAAAATTGCTCTGCCCAGTTTATACTATGTATTAGCCAAGAATGAAGAAAGCAAAGTTTTCACTCCCCTGTGCATTTCTGAAAGAGGGTGACACTTCAGGTCATCATAGAATTTACTTAACCATGCTAATTTTCATAATGCAAAATTATGCTGATATGTTTAACATTTTTTAAGGCAAACCTTGCAGGGATTCTGGAAAAGTAGTCCATTTTGGGCAACTTTCATGAGTTTGCCAGGTCAGGGCCAAGTTGGGTTAATTTTGAAAATTTGAGAGAACATTTATTTAGAAGACCTAATGAAATTATATTTGAAAATAAGAGTAAAGGTTACTATTATTTGAGTTTAAATACTGAATCCTACAAAAGTATATCTAGAATAAGAGAGGCATCCAAGTTCAAGCAGGGATGAAGCAAAATGTTTCCGAGAAGAAAGCAATAGTAATAGTAGGTTGTATTAATACTTACAGAATGTTTTGGTAGCATGAAAGTATATGTGAGAGAAATGTTAAACATAACACTTCTTTGAAGGTGACATCCTGACATGCCACACTGAAACGCTTCCTGATTTTCTAAACACACAGATAAATCACACACCTATACACACACACAAAACAGCTATTTAAAATTATGTAAATTATATTGAAATTTAAAAATTCATAAAAAGGATACCACCGAATGGTACTGAAAACCAGAATTTGTTTATTTAATAATGGATTTGATATTTGAGGTTATTACCTTATATATGCAAAAAATTATCTAAGATGTTTATTTTAAGCTTATTTATTACAGATGTACTTTTTACATTTAGTAAATTACTGATTCCCAGTTAAAAAAAATTAAACCTCTTTAGAGGCTTGGAAATGGTAATGCAGCTTCAAAAGCTGAATGCCATGTACTTTTGTTTAGAAGTGGTAGTATTTACCACTTCTACTTATCAAATATAGATTTTTCAACAAAATATTTATTTATAAAAAGATAGAAGTACATACATACATATTTCGGCAAATTTCTAGCACTTTATTTATATCATTAAAAAAAAATCACAGGACGAGGAAATAGAAAATGTCTTAGTTTTTTATTAAGCTATAACCACTCCTATTATATGAATAGGAATAGCTCTTTTGTTTTGATTTTGGTTTACTGGAAGTGTTTTACTTCTATACATTGTTCTATTATCATCTTTACTATCTTTACAATCTACACCCCACTATCTTTACAATCTACACCCCAACTATAATGAGCACTAGTTCACTGCAGAACATTCTCTCCCTAGCCTGGAATGCACTTCTCTGACTAACCCCATTTGCCCTTCAGAACTCAAAGAGAGTTCACACCCTCTGAGAAACCTCTCCCTTCCACTCATGGCTCAGGTAAACTGTTGTCCTGTTTGCTCTCATTTCTGTGCTTGACCATATAGCTGTGTTGCAGACCCTCAGGCCATTTGCATGTTAAAGTGCATGACTCACCCACTTGTTTGTACGCAGCCTAGGAGCCAAAAGAGTGTCCTCCAAACTGGGAAAAATGACTGGCATGAATTGACAGTCAATAAATGAGTTGAATAAGTAAAGACTCTGGGATATACAAATTGGGTTGAAACTAAAGGTATCACACTGGCTAAGTACAGAAAGTAGGCCGCACCCTCCTCAAGTCACTCTGCTCCAGCTTATTAGAATGCTCTTTAACTCAGAAGATGAGAAAAAGTATTTTCACAGTTCAGTATTCCTCCTGGGCCAGCAACCAGCTAGCACCTAGTCAGAATTAACTTCATGTAAGTTTTCCCACTAGTCAAATAACAGAAATGGCAATGGCCCCTCTGATGCCACCCAGCATGAGGGAGTGTCACAAAAGAGAAGTTGAGTAGAGAGAGACAGTGGTCTTAACTGGTTAGTTTCAAAATATATCAGTTTTATAAATTTTTTAAAATATAGGACCCCATGAATGCATGGGAGTCTTTCCTTGGCTGAAACCAATGGCAGTGATGATCTCTGAATCATAAGCTCCTTCCATAAACTATAACATACATCTCTACCTAGCATACAGCCATTTCCAAACTGTTGCAATTCCATAAATATGCCATGTATTTCCTGTCATGGTATATTTGCTTTTGTTTCTCTTTCTGCTATAAATTTGTCTTTTTCCAAAACGTCGACACTTACTAGAACACTGAGTTGAATGATTTCCTCCTGTACAAATTTTAAGAATTATTCTTATGTCATAGGAATTATTCTGATGGTATCAACGTATATCCTTATTCCTCTCCTCCATTAGTTTATTTGTACATGGTTTTTATGTTTTCTGAAGCAAAATTTCTACTCAATGAATGTCTAATTTACGCATTGTTGAACATTAAGTATGTAAGTAAAGAGGATCAGCAATTAAAAATAATGGGGCCGGGCGCGGTGGCTCACGCCTGTAATCCTAGCACTCTGGGAGGCCGAGGTGGGCGGATCGTTTGAGCTCAGAAGTTCGAGACCAGCCTGAGCAAGAGCGAGACCCCATCTCTACTAAAAATAGAAAGAAGTTATATGGACAGTTAAAAATATATATAGAAAAAATTAGCCGGGCATGGTGGTGCATGCCTGTAGTCCCAGCTACTCGGGAGGCTGAGACAGGAGGATCGCTTGAGCTCAGGAGTTTAAGGTTGCTGTGAGCTAGGCTGACGCCACGGCACTCACTCTAGCCTGGGCAACAGAGTGAGACTCTGTCTCAAAAAAAAAAAAAAAAAGTAAGTAAAAATAATGGAACTGATTATAAAGTTGATTATAATCAACTTGATTTGATTCTCAGCTTGACTGTTATTAGTATATAAAGATTATAAAGTGTCCTCTGAATAGCACTGTTATCAATATCTCTGCAAATTTTGATAGGAATAAGTCAGTATTCTGTTAAGTTTTAGAAAAAACATTTTTCTATAAATAAGAGTATGCAAACAGTCTATTAAGATGTAGGGAATATATATATATCTTTTACTGAGAATTTTTAGAAGAAATTCTTTTTTAGGTTAACCAGTTGAATTTTGTTCTTTAATCCACAATGCAGTCTACAACCTACTAATTTGATTAATCTAATGCTACATTTAAAATAATCTCTAATTTTTTTATCAAGTAGAGATTCTTTTTGCAATTTTATAAATGTGATTTGGCAATTTGGTAAAGTAGTTCATTAAAGCTTTGTTTCCAAAATATGTAGCTTCATAAAAGCTGTAAAAATTATGTTTCTACATAAAGACATGTAAAATGAGAGAACTGTATTTCTTACAAGTCTGTCACTTAACCTTTTCTTTTTACAATTTAAATTTCATTTTCACTGAATATTAATAGATTGAGAAATAGAATGAAGCTATTTAAACTTCTTCAAATTATAACTTTCACTATATAATTTTGATAATAGCTAGTATTTATAGATTAACAAAAAAAGATGGTTAACAAGTATTATTTATATTTCTTGTAATGATCTTGTCATGATTATCTCTATGTTAAAGATTTGAAATTGAGATTTAGGAAAATTAGATAATTTGCCCAACTCACACTAATAAAAACCAGAATAAAAAGGTTTTTTAAAAATAGTTAAATCTTATATTTGTATTTATTGAAATATACCACCTCTTTAAAGTGACTTCCCATACATCCTATATTCATTGTGTGTGTGTATTTCTTATATTTGTGGACATAGGTAAAAATGAACACATTAATATGTGAGAAGTATATACAATACCGCACAATAACTAAAAAGTATAAGTACTTGTTTTTTTCCCCAGGTTCAAAGCCCAGGAGTCTAAAACACCAAAGAATCAAGAACAAATGTATTTCCATGTAGGTTAATTCACGAGAATGAATTTTTTAATCTGCATCTTGGTATCACATTGTATCCTATAATCACACTTGATTGGCGGCAGCCATGACCATCAGACACCCAGATAAATTTAGATTTACACATTCTTTGCCTACCTGTTGACTTAAAACAAGGTACTTTATCTTTCAGATTTTCAAATTTCTTATTTTTAAAATGGATAACAATATCTTCATTACAAGATAGTTTTAAACAAATAACATAACATGCAAAACATTAAGAGAATCGCTTTGAATAATCCAGAGTGACTTCAAACTGGGATGAAAGATAGATTGGTTCTCCACACATTAGAAGTAGGATGTTAATTCTCTCTAACAGAATTGGAAAACATTATTATCTTTCTCAACAAGGCATAAATGGTTACTGATTTTAAGAAACACTATAAAAATACAATTTAAGAAGATATTCTACAAAGATATTCTTGACAGTAAATTGATTTTCCATTGTGTTCTATGCCATAAAAAAGAATATCCAAGAACTGAGACCCCACTGACTTCAAAGGAAGTGCATACTTAAATTAACTTGGCAATGTGCAGGACAGGAAAAGCAATGACCCTTTTGATTCTATAAAAAGAAACCTACAGGCCAGGTGCAGTAGCTCAGACTGTAATCGCAGCACAAATAATATTTTATGATCATTTGTGTCTTAACCATTACCAAGATGATAATGAGTATGAACTTGTAAATAAGATCATAACTAATTTATAGCTTAATAAACAAAAGATAACATTTATCAAATACTTCCTATGTGCCACGTGGTTACACAGTATTTCCATTCATTGCTCATTGCAAACTACTGGTGATAAAAAAAATTAAAACTTTGTGTTAAGCTATTTTCTCGAAGTAGTTTATCAAGGCCAACATTCCAACCAACGTTTGTCTTAACTTAAAATCTTATACTGTGAGTTTTCTGCCCTAAGGTCTGCAAAACAGAATAAATAAGTAGGGATTTGTTGGTAACACTTCTGGAGTGCGTGAGAAGAAATAGTAGATAAGAAAAATGGATATAGCTGCACTGGAAAAGTGGGATCCATAAGAAAACCTTTCTAAAGAGTTCCAGAAGAAAAGTAACATCATTAGAATGATCCACATGGGAAGAAAGTGGTACAGCCCATGGCAAGTAGCTCCCGATACAGAATTGCTGTCGATTTTAGGGGCTCAGCCAGGGCTTAAGAAAAATTATAAATAATTTTCATAGATAGCTGACAGTAATTAATGCTATTTGTCTGCAGGTGTTAAAAACATCATTTTAGCTACTTTATTGTTAAGGAGCTTCCAACTGGAAAATAACTACATTGTTTAATTAAAAAAAAATGTTTTCCAGAGTTTGAAGATAGATTCTAAATGAAGCGAATTGTGATAATCTCTCAAACAGGACATGCCACAAATATTTTAATGACTGTCATCTGCGATATGAATTATATATATATCTTTTCAATTTAGATGTCACTTTGGCAGAATGTAGGAAACTGCTAAACAGGGTTGGGGGTATTCTGTGAGATTTGTCTGTGTTTATGTTAAACAATCATCCATAAATAAAATGCCCTGCTTTCTATTATGTTTTCATAATACAAGTACTTCAGATTTTGACATAAAGTGCTTAAAAGAAATCCCTGTTACAAGCACAGATACTTTTTACACTTCAGATAAACATAAGAGTCTATTATAGCCAAAACTGAAATGCACAATAATGTAAATCCCAGACACCAGGAAAATATTTTTACTAATGTTGTTTTGCTTTTGTAAAATCACATCAACATCTGTAAGATTTTTAGCCTATCTTTAAAATGAAGTCAGTATTTATTCTAGGACATGTTCAAGTACAAGCCTGGAAATGAAGGTATGTGTAGAGTGTGAATACTGTGGTCAACTGATGAAAGCACAATTGTACAGTATATACTAATGAGATAAATTCATGCTTTGGAGGTTTTCCCAAGATGACTAAAGGAGGAATAATTCAACAAGAAAATTGGCTCAGAGAAAAGTGGCAAGGACTGATGGGAAAGCAATGCACCTAAGAATAGGGCCTGGTTATTTTTGGTAGCACTTGTGCTAAAAGGTGAGGCTCTGTATATATGTAAGTGCTTCAAAAAGAAGTCATTTTAGAATATAATTTTATTTAGATATGGTATAAGAAGAATGAAGTTAGATGGGAGGAGGGGGAGTCTGAGAGAAATAATTTTCAAGAATGAATGTATCCTAGATGATGAAGACTGGGTGGAGAAGAGGGATAATTTACAGTTGGATTATATAAGGACCTGACACTCCCAGTAAGATCATAGGGAATCTTAAAAACAAAAGGGAGAGTTCCTGAAATGTGGGCAGTAGCTAGAATAGCTAGCACCAGATACATGAGTAAGAGAGACTTTCTAGCCATCAGAGATCTAGGAATGAAAGAGGGTAGGAAGAGACTTTTTAGAAACTACTGTGTGAATCAAAATGGCAGACTGAATGCAGCACTTACATATATTCATCCATTCAACAAGTATTTATCAAACATCTACTATGTTTCAGGCATTATTATATAGTAGGTACACAAACAAAATTCCTAACCCTCATAGAGATTACATTTCAGTGGCAGACACAGACAAGAAAAAATGAATACATAAGTACCATGGAAAGTAAATAATAAGTATCATAGGGGGAGAACTGTATTTTTGGATAGGGTGGCCAGAGTAGTCCTCAGAGAAAGTGACATTTGAGCAAAGCCCAGAGCAGCTGAGAAAGAAAGGCATGCAAATATCTGAGTAAAAGCATTCCAGTTATATGGGACAGCTACTGCATCCAGCTTCCTAAAGAGGGGCCACCCTGGACAGTGTGACTGTAAAGGAATGAGCAAAAGATAGAGAGTGGGAGATGCAGGCAGGGATACAGGTGGATCACTTAGATTCTTGCAGATTTGGATTTTAGACATTCTAGAAAATTAAGTAAACTTTCAATGCATTTTGTGATCCTGTACAAACAGTACTAGGTTTGGCATCTATGTCTTAAGATCATTTTCTTTTAAGAGACTCATATTATGCCCCAGACATTATCAACATTTCATTAGCTACAAATAAATACCCACTGCCTATCACTCAATAAATATCTGAGTAACAGGGTACAATTGGTTCTTAACAACTCCTTAACATGGAACCTCATTCCCCTGTGATTTATTGCTAAACTATCAAGAGATATAATATAATATGAATAGTTTACCTAGATTCAAGCAGCAGCTCTGCCTCTGTGTGCTGCGTATGTGACATTGGGTAAATACCTCAGTATCTTTATCTAAAAAATGGAAGAACTGATACTAAATGTATACTTTTAAGGATGAAAATGATAAACTTTGGGAATCAACTCCATTTCTTTCACATGACAAATGTCCAATTAATCCTGTCATGATTATATCACCGTTATTAAAGCTTTAACAAATCAAATTATCAGAAAACATACATATATGCAAATAGTATGTACCACCATTTATTTACCCCACCTGCTGTCAGAACATCTTTTTTGATGTTGTGGCATGTTGCTGAAAAATCAAAAATAAAAACAAACTTGGGCTGAGAGTGAACTTTTGTTGATTTGAAGTTCCCTTGCACTAGAAAACAGACTTGACCGTGTCTGCTAAAGACGTATTTCTTGCAAACTCCTCCTCCACACATTTATTAATTCAGGCAGACTTCCTCTGGTTTCTGGCCTGCGTGCCTCTTCTTGTAAACAGAGCTACAGATGGTTATGACAAGTTCTTGTTTGTGCACATCGGAGGGCATGCTGGGTGGCAAATTGCACTCTTGTTTTTCTCGAGTAGATTTCAGTAAATTTTCTTCCTCTTTCATTTTTCCCCATGATAGGGCATCATATGGCCCGTAGTGAATAAATGTAAATCTAAAGTAGCATGGGCACAAAATAAGGTGCCAGTAAAATAACTATTGTTATTTCTATTGTATCAAGCTTTAAAAAGGCTTGTAATTGGTTTTGGTTGCCAAACATATGGGTCAGTGAGAATAATGTTTAAAGTAGATTAGATGCAATTCAGGAGGCTATATTAAGAACTCAATATAGTGAATTTTGCTGCTATCACAGAACGTGAAGCAGAGATGGCACGTCACTGGTGTTAGTGTGCAGTCATTTATGATCTAAAACTTTAATGTGTGTTAAGAGCCATCATAGAGGAAATATTCTCAAATCTACAAAATTAAAATAATCTTACTGGATAAATGAGATAGTGGAGAACAATTTATTCACAACTCTATGTTTATTATTGTTACTGAATTAACTATACTAATAGTTAAACTGAAAAATAAGCAAACTCAGAGGATGCCACGGAGTCACATAAAGGCTAAATTTTAGCACCCGACCACCAGGTAGGTACGTTTGAAAGGGTTTGTTTTTATTATTTTTTGCTGCCAAGGGAAGATAAAAAATTTCCGTGGCAAAGTCAAACTTCTTTCCTTTACTGCTCCTTATTCTAATTCTAGTTATTTTCAAGTAAATTATGCCAAAGAGGACTCAAAATAGATCAGATCCAGAAAGCATTGTAATCAACTGCATAGAATAACAGAGTGAACATTTTGTTCCTAGGGGATGATGCAGAGTGCATGGAATAAGGTATCTGAATTGAAAGTAATTCCCTCTGCAATTCCAGTTGATTTCCTTAATGCACTTTACAACTTCTAATTGAAACCCAGTAAAGTTCATATACATATCAATCCTCAGAAAATTATCACATTTCACAGCAGTGCAGGATCCCAAACCAATTGTTATTATTTTCTATCCTGCTTTATAAAATAGAGACTGAGAGGACAAAGCTAAGGTATTGACAGCAAAGATGAAAATTAGAATTGAGAATTTCTAACTTTGATTCTGTATTCAGTTTATTAATCTGCAGTGCTATTCACAGGAGAAATTGAACAAAAATCCATAATACATCCCATAAACTTTTATGTATAAACCATTATAACTTTTTAAAAACTTGAAAAAGTCTTACAAATTTATCTAGATATTTTTCTTCCTCATTGAGGGTTCCAGTCTTATCAAGTTTCAGGTTTATAACTTTAGTTGCTCTTGAGCAATGCGCGTGCAAATAGATGCTGAAGGGATTTTTGTCTGAGTGGGAAAATTAAGTTTTTATCATTCTCTTATAAGTACAAGGAAAAAAAACCCTACTAAATTGATTTTGTCCAAACTTTCCAAAATATTCGCCTTTAGGCTGAGAAGAAAAAAAGAAAATTTTGGTTCAAAAGGATGTTTTTTGATGAAGGTATAAGCTAGTGAGATAAAGATTGAAGCTCTAAGTCCTTTTCAACCTTAAATTATGTGTTCACTGTCACAAAGGTTAATATCTTAGAATAACACCTTTTATTGATCTCAGAAATGATAAAATAAAAGATAAAAGAAAAATAGCTAATCTAGCAAAAAAAACTTTGAACTAACATGAAGTTTTTACAAAATAATATAACTTGTTTTGAGAAGGATTATGGAACCAGGGAAAAGTCTGAATTATTAGGGTAAAATATAATTTTATTCTAGTAAGAACATATGGCAAATAATTAGATCACTAGTCAGTTTTTAACTAAAAACTCAAAAAGCTCATATATTAGTCACTGATTGCAAAACACTAGAAAAGATACAAAAATCCATAATGATGGAGGTATATCTAAAGAACACAGGAGCAAACAAAAAAGGCTCCCGATGGCCAAACTTGGAACAATTTGAGCAAGAAAATTTAAAAATTTGTATTGGATTATAACCCAAAGTTTAACATAAATAGTCATATGAGTCCATATTGACATAAATAAATGATTGCATAAATTAATAATTGGAAAAGATCAGATAAATCTCTCATACAGAATAATTCTAATAACTTATGTAGATAGTCTTCCCTAGAGGAGGGGGCATATAATTCCCATCTGTGTTAGATGCACATAGTGATTTCCTTCCAAAGAGGACAGTGTGAAATGGCGGTGAGGGAGGTGGAAATAACTTTATAGTGGAAAAACCTAACCTATACTACCTCAGCTAGGCGATCAAGATCAATATCAACAGTCATAAATCATGTTGATAGTTTATACCTTTGATATGATGTGATGAAATGTTACTTTGCCTCTGTGGTCTTCCTCTCTAAAACCCTTACTCTGGTCTAATCATGAGAAAAGCATCAGGAAATTCCAATAGTGGATCACCCTACAAGTACCTGACCAGTACTCTCAAAACTGTCAAGATCATGAGGCATTAGGAAAGTCAGAAACTGTCATAGCTAAGTAAAGCCTAAGAACCCACGACAGCCAAATGTAATTTTTGTATCCAAAAAACAAAAAACCCCAAAAAAACTCATTAGTTAAAACAAATAAACTATGAACTTTAGTTAAAAATAACACACCAGTGTTGATTCATTGATTGTAACAAATGTACTAAATTAATGAGAGATGTTAATAGGTGAAACTCTATGTGAAGTATATACGGAAACATTCTGTACTATCGTCTCATTTTTTTTTTTGTATATTTAAACTGTTTTAAAAACAGTCCATTTTTAAAAAAAAGATGTTGGTAAAAAATTGGTGAAATTCAAATAAGGTCTACAATTTAGTAAATAAAATTGTACTATGTAAATATTCTCTTGGTAATTGTACTATGGGTATAAAAGATGTTCACGTTAGCGCGAACACAGCAAGGGACATAAAGGAACTCTTTGTACTATTTTTGCAACTACTTGTAAGTCAAACATTATTTCAAAATAGAAAATGTTTAAAACATTAAAAAAAAAATGAAATCAGATTTTATTACATGGAATCTGAGAGCTTCTCTCTCAGAGCTACCCAGATGAATATCTCCTCTTTTGCAACAGCCCCAGAATGGTGAAATATTTTTCTGAGTAAAAATTTCAATCTATAGATCAGTGACAGAGAAGTTTTAAAAATGATTAAAACAAACATACTATTTCTTATTTAGCACAAAGTTAGTGAATGTGAAGGGCAAAGAAAGGACTTCCAGGGCAGTTGAGATGAAATGGCAACTCACTCACAAAGAAAAAAAAATCAGAATGGGCTCTGATTTCTTCATGGATGTTCCTAGTGCCACAATATATGGAAATTGTGTCTATAGTTTTCTGACAAAAAAGATAGTGGCCCAAGAATTTTTCACAGTTGTAGGAGTTATACATTTTAAATAAACAAGAATCCACAGAGAACAAAACCTAGAGCCAACTTGAAAAAAAAAAACAAAATGAGTTGTTGTGAGAATCTCAATGTTCAAAACATGAACCAAAATAAACAAGTCAGAAATGAAAAAATTATGATACAAAGTGGTGAACATTTAATAGAACTAAGACTAAGCAATATGGGAAATTTTGTCTACAGAGTGTTTATAAATATTATAAATTATGAAAATGTAAAATACTGGTTATTTAATGAAATGTAGCAAGTGGATTATGGGGATAAAGAAGATAGGAGATAGTTTGCTAATTTCCTCATGCCTTCCCTTACAACATAGAACCAATAAATATTATAAATTTTTAAATTATAATTTAAAAAATAAAAATTATTCCAGCTTTTAATTGGTTTCCCTGATCATCACCTAAGTGCACATTTGGGAATAACAGCAATTGGGTATCGGACAGAGGTGGGGGTTGGGGGGACGGGATAGGTGTATACCTACATGATGAGTGCGATGCGCACTGTCTGGGGAACGGACATGCTTGAAGCTCAGACTCAGGGGGATGGGGGGCCATGGGCAATATATATAACCTGAACTTTTGTACCCCCATAATAAGCTGAAATAAAAAAAAATAGTTTCATGATTAGAAGCACCTGTAGGAAATATTTCTCAAATGAATTAATATTTATTTGATATTCAGCATTTCTTCATCTTTGTCTTTTGTTCCATTAATGCCAGTTTAAATTTTTATTAAAAATCATATCAATTTAATTTGATTTTTATATATAAGAAGATTTTATCAACCAAGCATAGATAGATAAATATATCCAAAATTATGCTTATAATACATTAAGGATGGTTATTTCTGCATCATAGGATTTAATTTGTATTTACTGTTCTTTGTTTTATTTGTTGAAGCTGGAAATTTTACAATGTCTGACTTGCTTTATAAGAAAAAAATCAGACAGTTGAAAAGGAGAGCAAAAAGAGAGCAATCATTCTCTTTCTCAAAGTTGTCCAATAGGAGCTATGCCCCCAAATGCATTTCAAGATATTGGATATGCACTTCAAAACAGAACTGTCATAGAAGGATAGAGGTCAGCCAATCCATCCATCCCTGCTTTTTAGACACCAAAACAGTCTTATGGATACTTATCCAGGCAGATGGGGTGAAAAACCATAAACCTGGGTAAAGGAACAAAATCTTTCTTAAATTACAAGCAAAATGTTGTATGCGTGTATGGCATTTCCAAAGGGGTTTCTGAGCCAGAAAAGATTAATATCTATTAATTTGTAGAATAAAATGCTAGTTTATACTTGATGTTTTGAGGAGGCCATTCTATTTCTATTTTAATCTGAAAGATAGGCTGTGACTTATGGAGCAATATTAAAAATAGGTACATTTGAAGCAATTCCAATCTAGAAATAAAAACAAAAGGATCTGAGGCTCATACACAAATAGTTACTTTATGATCTGTAAGGGAAATTAGGATAGAGTATATTTTGTTGTGTTCATGTACACTCTTCAGGCTGCATAGATGGTGGCATCGTCCCCATTCACAGTTATACTTAAAGATAGTTTTAGTCAGATGCCACTTATTTAAAGACTCTGGAAACAGAAATAGAATGATTTCCTTCAGAACTTACCTCCCAAGCAAAGCACAGATGTCTCATACTCCTATGAACAATTCAATTGGCAAATTTTATGCTACATGCATCAGGCATTAAAATTTATTTACCAGATTTTAGAAAGATCTTCACTCATAAATTCAAACCATAGATGTAGGTTTTCATATTTTGATTTAATTGCAAAGGAAGCAATAAAGAAGTCTCTTTCCTTTGAATTACTACAAAGCACAATGAACAATACTAAATATTTAGAGACAGCATAATTTAGTCCAATGTGAATATTTTATTACCTTTGCTTTAAAAATAGACATATTGTAATGAAAGAAAAGACATAATTAAAATTTCATTCTAAACCAGATTTGTTTATTGTGACGTCTAGAGAACACCACATAACCATCACCTGGAAGGCCTGTTAGAAGTAAAGATTCTGAGCCTCATCAAGAATACATTAGCATCTCTGGAGATAACGCTGAATATATACATGTTTCAAAAATTCCTTTTGTGACAGTTATACACATTAAAAATCAATAACCAGTGCTTCAAATATTTTCTTTTTCTTTTTTTTTTTTTTTTACCAAAAGCTATTTTTTTTATAACTCAATGTAAATTATGATGAAAAAACTTGTGTTTTGGGTGAGGTAACAGACAGAAGAACCGCTAATGTAATTTATAACTCACTTTTGCATGAATTATATTATTTAATTCTTTCAATAACCTGGGTGATAGGTAATGTACAGTTAATTAGTTTTGTTTTACAAATAAGATCATTAGTGGGCAAAGAATTTTGGTAAAAATGCTAAATAACTGTCCAACAAGATTTGTTTTTCTCTTATGCTATCGTGATAACATTGTGGCTAGGCACATGGTTGTCTGGCTAGACCACAATTCTCTTCCTTCCTTTTAGCTGTGGCCATGATACTAATTTCTCAGCTATGAATATGTGGGAAAAAATGCGCTGCTGACAGGTTAAGAAAATAGATATCAGCCATGCATGTGCTGTGGTCTCTTTTTGTCCTTCCATGGGCCAGTACCACTTATGGTAGATACTAACTTTAACCTGGAAGATGACACCCAATCTTAGAATTTTTGCAGAAAGCAAAATAAACATCTGTAAGCCTTAAGCCATTATATTTTGAACCTTTTTACTGAAGTAATTTAGCTTTTCTCTAATGAATATAAGAATTGAGTTTGAGGTAGACTTTAAAGCTATTTCTGTCATACCACAGTAATCAACCTAAGCAAGAATTACATTATCTATCAACGTAATTATTACAAAGACATTGTCTAAGATAGTGTAGGAAAAATAGAAATGCTGTCTACTATTCACATTTTCAGTATTAAAATAAGCTTGATATTAAATAATATTTCTGTGGCAAGTTTTATAAAGTTTGCATTTTTTAATGTGGGTTGAATTGATCTAAATGAAAGTGTCTATTATTTCCACAAAATTTTAAGATAAAAATTACTTCAGGCATATTTCTTTAGATTCGTTGCCTTGGATGATAATGTTTAACAAATATACTCATGAATTTGGGAGCTAAAGTATATAAAGCCAGATTTTTAAATATACTCTCACAAAGTATTACTAAAGATATTTTACCTTAATTTTTTCCCTGAATGCTAATGGCAGAATACAACATGCCCATTTATTAACCTATAATTACAATTTGATTTTAGAAGTTCAGCAGTGATCCAAGAAGGACAAAAGACTATAAAGTTACTAAAATCACACTTATATTTTTATCGTGAAATTAATTATCCCTCCTTCATATTCCTTCTATGTCCTACTCTATGTGCTTCTGATATAGCAGTAGTGGAACCGTTATTTTTATTGAAATAAAATAATCTGGAAGAAAAAAGTCTTGAGATTTTGATTGTAAGCTGTGAAGCTTTTGTAAGTTCCTTCTTAGAAAATTTTTAAATTAATAATTCACGAAATCATTGTTTAATATAGTATTATAAAATGTGGATTAAGAGGCTAAAGTATTATAAAAAGGCAAATATAAACACACAATATAGATATTTGATCATTTTTATCAATGAAAATACTGGTTAATAATTACAATTAATTAGGTAAAAACCATAAAGTAGGAGGAAGCAAATGGGGGAAAATAAAAGTATGTATTACACATCTCTTCCAACATAAAGTGATTCAAGAGTTACTCCTTTTGACTCTTAAAATTGGAGAACTATAGTTTATCAGAACAAAGTTAAATTAAACAGTTTATAAATTACTATCAAAGATACAAGATACAAGCTAACAAAATTTTATATTTGAAAAAAATAGAAAATAAGAGTATAAAATTCAGAAATCATAACAGAAAAAAAACAGACATATTGTTGCTGCAATCTCTTTTATTGTTGAATGATTTATGTCTTCCCTCAGTTCTGTCCGTTTTTGCTTCATAAATTTTAGGTCTCCTAAAGTCTATTTTGTCTGATAATAGCAAAGCCACTTTAGCTCTCTTTTGGTTATGGTTTGCATGGTATATCTTTTTATATCCTTCTACTTTCAAACTCTTTGTCTTTAAATCTAAAGTTTATCTCTTGTAAACCACATTTAGTAGCACTATGTTTTTCTTTTATGCATTCTTCCAATCCTTGCCTTTAGAGTAGTGCTTATTCCATTTACATTTAAAGTAATTACTGATTTATAATGGGTGACAAAGGTAAACTTTTCTACATATAATAATAAGCACCTTTAGATTGAATCTTTCCATTTAATTTCAGCAATATATCTTTTTTTTTCAATTTAAATGGTATGAATTTATTTATTTATTTTTAATGTTTATACTTTATTTTTTTTTATTTTTTTATTTTTTTGTTTTTCAGCTCATTATGGGGGTACAAAAGTTCAGGCTATATACATTGCCCATGCCTCCCCATCCCCCCGAGTCTGAGCTTCAATTGTGTCCATTCCCCAGGCAGTGGGCATCGCACTCATCAAGTAGGTATACACCCATCCCTTCTCCACCCAGCCCCGACCTCTGTCCGATACCCAATTGGTGTTATTCCCAAATGTGCACTCAGGGAAACCAGTTTGCTGGTGAGTACATGTGGTGCTTATTTTTCCATTCTTGGGATACTTCACTTAATAGAATGGGTTCCAGCTCTCTCCAGGAGAACCAAAGAGATGCCATATTGCCATTATTTCTAATAGCTGAGTAATATTCCATGGTATACATATACCACATTTTGCTAATCCATTCATGAATTGATGGGCATTTGGGTTGTTTCCACATCTTTGTGATTGTGAATTGTACTGCTATAAACATTTGAGTGCAGGTGTCTTTTTTATAGAATGACTTTTGTTCTTCTGGGTAGATGTCCAATAATGGGATTGCTGGATCGAATGGTAGGTCTACTCGAATCTGTTTAAGGTATGCAATATATCTTATGGCAGAGAAAGGTATATACAAGTTATAAGGCAAGTGAGAGTCTTTTAGATAGAAAATTTGGCTTGGAAAAAGAACCTCCAAATAAAACTACTGAGTTGAGAAAAAACTATTAGAATCAACTGTTTTCAGAACTCTGGAATGTAGTCGAATACTTGTAGTATCCAGGTAAGTGCTTGATTAACAAAGAGGCTGGTAAAGTTTGGTGTTTCACATAGCAGTGATTCACATAGCACTACCATCCCGAATTACTTGGTCCTGTAGCAGGCAGCTGTAGAGATGTCAATTTGTGTTCCTGGTGCAGCTTACTGGTACCAGGGTGAGAAATAAGGACTTTATCCTCCAAAAATCAAGGTTGTAAGTTTTTATCTGCATGGTGGCTCAGCACAAATGTTGTCCATTGTTTCAATCATTGGTCTAAAGTGATTTCCTAAGTGACATCTGTGGAAGAACTGTAAAAAGACAGAACATCTCTCTCTCTTTATTGTTTTTTTCTTTTTATTACTGGATTCAGAAAAATAAGGAAATGCATGTCAGGTCATTGGCTGACTGTAGAGATAATGGAACAAAGAATTTAGCTATCATAAATGAAAAGAGATACAGTCTTTAAAAAAAATAGTTTGAAGAAATCATTCAACAAATGAACAACTGCTGCCTCAATAAGAAATAATAGAAATTCCTAGGGAGAATATGATTTACAGAATTACCCACTCCAATATTCAAATTGTCCAATTATCAACAAAAACTTGCAATGTATGCAAATAAACAGGAAAGTATGACTCATTCACAGAAAAAAGAAAAATAAATTAAATAGAAGCTCAGACATTGGACTTACTAGGCAAAGATTTTAAACGAACTTACTAAACAAAGATTTTAAGTAATCTCAGATATGCTCAAAGAACTAAAGAAAAACTTGGACAAAGAACTAAGGGCAATCAGTAGAATGATGCAGGAACAAATAGTTAATATCAATAAAGATATAGAAATTATTTTTTAAAAAAGAATCTAATAGAATAATAGAATTTCTTGGGTTGAAAATACAATAACCGAAGTTAAAATTCACTAGAGGTATAAGACATACGAAAAACAAACACCAAAGTGGCAAAAGTAATTTTATATTTTCAATAAAAAATATAAATATAAATTGATTAACGCTACAATTAAAAACAGAAATTGGCAGAGTGGGTTAGAAACCAAAGAGAATTGGGATGACTATAATAATATCATTAAAATATCTCTTTAAAGTCAAAAATTGCTATAAGAGAAAAAGAAAGACATTATATGACAATTAGAAAGTCAATTCATCAAGAATGTATAACGATTATAAACATATATACACTAAACAACCAAGCCCCAAAATATTGAAGGGAGAAATAGAAAGTACCAAAGTAATAGAGACTTTGATACCTCACTTTAAAAATAACTAGAACAACTAGAAAGAAGATTAATAAGGAAATAAAAGACCAGAGCAACACTATAAACCTATTAAATCTAGCAGATATATACAGAACAGTCCACAGAGCAATAGCAAAATATATATTCTTCTCTAGTGTCCATGAGACATTTTTCAGGATAGACCATATTAAGGCTATAAAAGAAATCTCAATAAATTTTACAAGATTAATATCATTTAAATAGATTCTCCTTCCCCAAAAGAATGACAGTAGATACCAATAACAGAAAGAAGCCTGGAAAATTCACAAATTTGTGAAAATGAAATGACATATGCTTAAATAACTTGTGGAACAAAGAAGAAATCACCAAGGAAATTAAAAAATACTTTGAGGTGAATGAAAATGAAAACACAGCATACCCAAACTTATAGAATGCATTAAAATAGTGCTCAGAGGGAATTTTATAGCTATAAATGCCTGCATTAAAAAGGAAGAAAGATCTCACATCAGTAACGTAACATTACACATTAAGAAACTGGAGAAAGAACAAGCTAATCCCAAAGTCAGTGGAAGGAAGGAAGTAATAAGAATCAGAGCAGAGGTAAATGAAGTAAAAGATGAAAAAAAAAAAAAACCCAAAAAACAAAAACAATGGATAAAATTAACAAAATCAAAATTGGTTTTTTAAATGATGCACAAAATTGACAAACTTTACACAAAGAAAAAAGAGAGAGAATACGCAAATAACTAAAATTAGAAATGAAAGCAGGGCCATTACTACTGATTTTATCAAAGTTAAAATTATTACAATACTATAAGCAATTATATGTCAACAAATTATATAACCTAGGTGAAACTGATAAATTCCCAAACACATACAAATTACTAAAACTCTCTCAAGAAGAATTAAAAAATTTCAGTGGACCTATAACAAGTAAAAAGATTGAATTAGTAATCAAAAATCTCCCAGCAAACAAAAGCCCTAGACCAGATGTCTTCAGTGGTGAATTTTATCACATTTAAAGAAGAATTAACACCATTTCTATATCAACTCTTCCAAAAAATAGAAGAGAAAGGAATACTTCTTAACACACTCTGTGAAGTCATCATTACCAAGATCCAAAATCTAGAAAAAAACCACCACAATAAAGGAAAAGTACAGATCAATGCCCTTTATGAATACAGGCATAAAAATCTTCAACAAAATACAAACAAACTGAATGCAGCACCACATTAAAAGGATTATGAACAATGACTAAGTGGGATTTATCCTAGGAATACAAGGGTGGTTCAACACAAGACAATCAATCCATGTAATATACCATATATGATTATCTCAATAAGTGTAGAAAAGCCATTGCCAAAATAAAACACCGTTTCATAATAAAAACACTCAGAAAACTAGAAACGGAAAGAAACTAGGTGATATACAAAGGGAATTTTAAAAATCCCACAGCTAACATCATACTCAATGGTGAAAGACTATAAGCTTTCCCCTTAAGATTAGGAACAAAACAAGAATGCTCACTTTTGCCATTAATATTCAATACTGTACCGAAAGTTCTAGTCAGAATAATTAGACTAAAAAAAGAGAAATAAATAAAATGCAATCAAATTATAAAATAAAATAATTAAAAGCATACCTGTTTGTATTGACAATATTTTATATGTAGAAAATCCCAAAGAATCCACAAAATATACTACTAGCACTAATAAACAAATCTGGCAAGGTTGCAGGATATAAGATCGACACACAAAAATCAGTTGTGTTTCTACACATCAGTAATGAAGATCTGAAAGCAAATCAAGACAACAATTCCATTTATAATAGCATAAAAAATAAAGTAACTATAAATAAATTTAGCCAAATATGGGAAAACTACAAAACATTGCTGGGAAAAACTAAAGAAGACCTTGTTAAATGAAAAGACGTCTCATGTCCTTGGATTGGGAGACTTAGTATTGTTAAGATGACAATACTCTCCAAAGCATTTTACAGATCCAATGCAATCCCTATCAAAATTTCAATTAGCTTTTTTTTTTTTCCAGAAATGGAAAAGTCAATCCTCAAATTCATATGAAATTGCAAGGGGCACTGAGTAGACAAAATAATGTTGTAAAATGAAACGAAAGTTGGAAAACTCATGCTAAATGTCAAAAGTTATTATCAGTAATCAAAATAATGTGGTACTGGCATAAGGATGAACAGTTAAGACAAATGGAATAGAATTGAAGTTCAGAAATATATCCAACATCTGTGGCTAATTGATGTTTGACAAAAATGTTAAGACCATTCCATGGGAAAGAACAGTCTCTCCAACAAATGGTGCCGGGGCAATTGGATAACAACATTCAGAAGAATGTATTTGAATCTGTACCTCACTCCATATACAGTACAAAAATTAACATAAGATATATTAACAGCCTAAGTATAAGAGCTAAAACTACAGAAGTATTAGAAGAAAGAAGAAGGGTAAATCTTCATGACCTCAGATTTTACAATAGATTCTTAAATTTGACACCAAGAGCACAAAAAAAATAAAATAAAAATAAATTGAAGTTCATAAAAATTAAAATCTTTTGTGCCTCTAAAGACATTATCAAGACAGGGAATATACAACTTATGGAATAGGAAAATAATTTTACAAATCATAGATCTCATAAAGAGTTAATATCCAGAATGTATGAGGAACTCTTGCAACTCAATGACAAAAGGCAAAAACCAAAAAAGCAATTTAAGAATAGGCAATAGGCCGGGCGTGGTGGCTCACGCCTGTAATCCTAGCACTCTGGGAGGCCGAGGTGGGCGGATCGTTTGAGCTCAGGAGTTCAAGACCAGCCTGAGCAAGAGCGAGACCCCATCTCTACTAAAAATAGGAAGAAATTATATGGACAGCTAAAAATATATAGAGAGAAAATTAGCCGGGCATGGTGGTGCATGCCTGTAGTCCCAGCTACTCGGGAGGCTGAGACAGGAGGATCCCTTGAGCTCAGGAGTTTGAGGTTGCTGTGAGCTAGGCTGACGCCACGGCACTCACTCTAGCCTGGGCAACAGAGTGAGACTCTGTCTCAAAAAAAAAAAAAAAAAAAAGAATAGGCAATAGACTTGAATAGGCATTACTCCCATGGTAACATACAAATGACCAACAAACACATGAAAAGACGTTCAGCCACACTGGGCTTTAAGGAAACAAACCAAAACCACAATGGCTACCACTTCATACCTGCTAGGATGGCTATAATTAAAAGCAAAACAAAACAGAAAATAACAAATGTTGGCAACGATGTGGAGAAATAGGAACTCTTGTACATTGTTGGTGGAAATTTAAAAAGTATAACTACCATGGAAAATAGTTTGGTGGCTCCTCAAAACCATAAACGTGTAATTACCACGCTACCAAGCCATTCTGCAACTAGAGAAATGAAAACATATTTTACACGGAAATTTGTACATGAATGTTTCTAGCTACATTACTAATAATAGCCCAAAAGTGGAACCACTTAAATGTCCATCAACATATGAATGGATAAACAAATTATAATATACATATAATGGAATATTATTCAGTGATAAAAAGGAATGTGGTACTGCTACATGCTACAGCTTGTATTAACCTCAAACAAATTATGCTAAGTGAAAGAAGCTAGACATAAAAGGTCTCATATTGCATTATTCCTTTATATAAAATATTCAGAATAGTCAATTCAATAAAGACAGAAAGATAATTATCAGTTGCCAGGGGATGAGGTGAGAAGGTAATGGAAAATAATTACTTAAAGTGTACTGGGTGTTCTGGGGTGATGTAAAGTTTTGATACTAGAGGGAGATGATGTTTGAACAATATTGTTAATATACTAAATGCCACTGAATTAGACACTTTATAATGGTTAATTGTGTGCTATGTGAATTTCACTTCAATACAAGAAAGCATATCATCTTGTGTTATATAATATATTTGTATAGTCAGTATTTGTAATCATTATAGTTTATTATTGTTCATTAAAAATTTCTTAAATTTCTGTGGAAGGAGGATAGGTAGCGAGAGAGTGTATATAAATCACCAGGAAATGAACACCATTTTAAGGAAAAACAGTCTATAATGTTAAACATCACACTCTTTTATCCAATTATAGGGGAAAAAATCAGAGTGCTTTTTTAGAATTTGTTGCCTCAGGCCAGAAATAAACTAACTCATTTAGTATATAATTTGTATTCTTGTTCTTTTTCTTTCTTTGGTTTGCTCTTTAGAGATAGAAGGCAAACCACAAAGCTGTCTCACCAGCTTGAAGTAACAATCAGAGAGCCAGTGGGTATGAGAAATGACTTCTGGATTCAGTCTTTGAATACTTCCCACCTTCCCTCTTTCCTCATGGTGGTCATCACCTAATCTTTATTTTCATGCTGGTGAAGATGTAGGGTGCGGTGAATGGAAAGAAAAAGAAGGATTGAAATTCTCAGTTGTGGTTCTCAGAGGTCCATTTTAGCTAAGTAACTTAAATTTGTTTTAATTTAATGTTGTGCTACAGGACTTCCTATTGATTTAAGACTACAAAGGTACAAATCTTGTTCCAAATCTTATGTTCTTATATTTTACAACTAATGAAAAAAATAAAAACCTAAATGGTATCCTGGACACATGGTATAGATATTAAGTGGTATGATGCCCAGAAAAGAAAAATGTTGGCATTTGTTCTAGCAACATTAGAGCTACTGGGGTCTTCAGAGATTATTCTATTAGCATACTTTTGTACCATCCAATCCTGCCAGGCTTTCTGAATAGACATTTAAATTGTTCAACCTTAGTAATGGGTTGGAATTTTAAAGACTTTTACCTAAAAATTAAAATTGATCCTGTAAATCAGTGCTTCTCTTCACAGATGGCTCCAACTGTTACAGGGCATATTGGAAATGATTTGGAGGGTTTTACTAATAATTAAAATGATGATGACCCCATTGACATTCTGTGCATCAGACAGAAATGCTGGCCCTCTTGTTATTTGTAGAATAACAAGAGCCCCGGAGCTTAGGATGTGCCTGTCCTGTCAGTACTATGAGACTGGTAAGGTAGGAGCCAGACTCTCTAGATGTAGTTGCAGAGGCTGTGGTGTTGGTCGTATGATTCAATGCCCTCAGTCTTCACAGTGAAGCTGAACATGAGTGTTTATTTCTTACTCTGTCTACACTATGGCTGGGGAGATGATCTGTGGCAAATGCCTGTATTCACATTCAGGTTGCAGCCTCTGATCCTGGAGAGACAGCTATTGGAACTAGGCCCATTTTATGTCCACATGTTTTTTTACTGTAGTCTAAAACCACTCAGGAACGCAAAGCCCCATTGAATCTTGAAGCTAGTCTGTTAAGGAGACAGTCCTTTGGCTGGGAACTATAAAAGTTGTGGCACTTGGTGGGTGGCCAAACTCCTTCCAGGAAAAATGTGTAGGCCTGGATTTGTCACTGGGGTGAATCAGAAGGAAAGCTCATGAAGTGCTGAGCTCTGGCTGTGGCTGCTAGTGGGCTTTTGTTTCTTCACCCCGTATGTTCCCTGATGCAGGTTCGTTAGAAGCAAGGCAATCAAGTAACCATTAGAAGTGTGTGCCATTATCCCCTTTGGTAGAGAAAATGGAAGCCGTACATTCCTGCCCCTTTTTTGCACTGCTTCAAGGGGGTGATGAAGTGTGTGTGTGCTCATTTAAAATCACCTCTTTTTCCTGTGATCTAGAGAGATTTGCATATGTCTAGTCCTTTCTGCTCCCAGAACTAGGAAATTTAAGATAAACTTCCTCAGTTAGAAGCTCTAAAAGTTGGGGTGTTCAATACATGGACAAACTCTTTCCAGGAGGGATTAATACACCAGAAGTTACCACTAGGTGAGTTGGGAGAGAAGGCTTGGGACATACTGATCTGCTTCTTAGGTTGCTAGAGAGCTAACATCTGTCTGCCCCTTTAACTTTCTGACACAAGTTAGTTGGAAGCCAGGCTGCCAAGTAGCCAGTGCAAAAGTGTATCATAAATCCCTTCACAGGAGAAATAAGGAACTGTGCTTTTTAAGCACCTTCTCTGCACTACTCCTGAGGGATGAAGCCCCTGGAAGTGCTTGCAGGCCTATATAAAACTGCCATTTCTTTCCTGTGGTCTAGAGAGACATTCATATGCCTGGCCTCTCTGCTCCCAGAACTAGGAGGTTTAGAATGCAGTCCCTTGGGTGGAAGCTATAGAAATTGGGGTATTCAATCTGTAGATAAACTCCTTCCAGGAAGGAGTAATAGACCTGGAATTATTGATTGGGCAAACTGGAGGAGTAGGCTTGAGAAGTGCCAATCTGATTCTCAAGCTGGTAAAGGGTTTATATTTGTCTGCCCATTTAACTTCCCTATGCAAGTAGCTAGAAGCCAGGCTGCCCAGTAGCCACTGGAAGAGTGTGTCATAAAGCCCTTATGGAGACAAACAGAGGGCAGTGTTTTTTAAGCCCTTTTTCTGCAATGATCCTGGGGGAAGAAAGCCTTGGAAGCGCTTGCACACCCATATTAAACTGCTGCTTTTTCCCTTGTCATCTAGAAAAACTTGCCTGTGGCTAATCCCTTAGGATCCCACAGCTGGTAGATTAAGCATCAAACCATGGGGAACTTTAGAGTTAGGGTAGTATATGTGAGGTCTAAAACCCCCTTTCCACAGGGAGAAGCCAAGTGTTGGGAATCCCTTTCCATATTTTGTGGCACAGTGCCCAGGGTGCGGGTCTGTGCCAGAGCATGCCTCAGCTTTTCCTATTCATTCAGCATGGATGTTTTCTCAGTTGCCTGATGAGAAAGAGTCTCTCAACTCTTGCCAAATGTTCTCTGGCATTTTCTCTCATAGGGAATGGATCCATGAATAGATGTTTATTTTTTGTGTCCATTGATAATGGGAGAGTCAAAAGCTTCTTATTCTGCCATATTGATGATGTCACTCCTGTAACAGTTTTCTATTGCTGTTGGAACATATATCAAACATTTTATGGTTTAAAACAACACCCATTTTTATTCCTCAGTTTCATAGGTCAGAAGTCCAGGTATAGAATGACTCAGCTGGATGTTCTGCTTAGAATCTCACAAGCCAAAATCAAGGTGTCTGCAGAGTTTTGTTGTCTTCTAGAGGCTCTGGGGATAATCCACTTCCAGGCTCACTTAGTTTGATGGCAGAATTCACTTCTAGGTAGTTGTAAGACTGAGGTCTCTGTTTCCTTCATGACTATTATGTGGGAGTCTCTCAAAGCCGCCTGTGTCTCTTGTCATGTTGTCCCCTTCATCTTCCATCTTCAAAGCCAGAAATAGCAGATCAAGTTCTCACATTTCAAATCTCTCTGCCACATATATCTAACTCTAGCTTGATAAATTTCTCAACTATAAGGGCTCATTTGAGAAGAACGGGTCCATCTGGATAGTCCAGAATAGGCTCCCCATCTTAAGGTCTATCAGCTTAATTACATCTGCAGAGTGCCCTTCTCTGTGCAATATAACACATTCCCATGATCCAGCAATAGATGTGTGGACACTGTTGGGTGAGGTGGTGGTTTGAGCATGCTGCCAATCACACAGACCTTCTTTTACATCTTGCTTGATAAGGAGCTAGATGGATTATTTCTGCTTCAATTGAGCAATCCATAAAACTCAAATGTAAATTTGCAAACATTTGGGAGAATGTAAATAACATTCTTGATTTATAATAATAAATTAAGGTCAGATCCATCTCTAAAATATTCAGTAACAGAAAAACTTAACTTGAATTATAAGAATTTTATATTCTTTTTATCCCTGTGACTCAGAAAGCCAGTGGAATAAAGGAAGTAGTTTGTTGATCAATCACTCTTATTAAAAAATTATTCAAACATTGGTAATGTTAGGGAGCAAAACGGTAAGTATTAGCTACTCAACTGGTCAATGGCAAATGAAGGTTAAAAACGTGAGGCCCTGAAAATGGCTTTACATTTGATCATGGGAGAACTGAAACTGTAGCACTGGTATCTATGAGTTCTGGTGTTGGAGTAGGAGGGGAAGACATGAAACAAAAAGGAAATGTTACGACTTGAGTGGTAAAGGTCAGTGGAAGGAGTTTCATTTCTAGCTCAGTATAGTAGTAATTATTCTAGCTACAAGACTGGAAAAATGACCCCTCGAATGATGGCTTTTCTGGCAATGCTAATTACATCATCTTATCCAGTATTTGAAGAGGAATCAGAGTAATTGGTGTGGCAAGATGAATTCAAGGGACTTCCTGACCTCATTTCAATTGCAACAAATATCCCCAGTGAGATGAAACATTTCTGAAGCACTGAGGAGTTACTGCATACATGAACTTAGTCTGCCAGACTTCTGTATAATGACTTGCTAAGGAAGGACTTACTGAGAATTTATTTTCTATGTTTTTATACATAAATCTATCTGGCACCCTAACCCATGGGGAAGGTAGAAAACAGCCATTCAACAAGTGTTGAAACAGAACTAAAACTGCCAATCTGCTCTTAAGTATGTGAGGGAAACCATCTGGTTGTATCTACAAAGTGTTTTCTCAAGAGTAATTTAGGTGAGAACCACTAGGCAAAGTGGAAAGGCTCTGTCACCTGTTCTGTAAACAAGATGACATGTTCCTCAGATAACAGGCACATGCCTCTGCAAATGCAAAGTTAGGCACATCAGGAAATATAAAATTGGTACTGGGCAGAGGGGAGAGAGAATACAGATGGGTTTTATTTTTTTTTAAACTCCAAATGAATAGCTAATGAATGGAAAGATGAAGATAGAATTCAAAAATTGTCCATTAAACAGCTGTTTCATCAAACACCTCTCTATCACAGAAAACTTCTACCATTTCACTAAAAGTCGCAGGAAAGACAGTTACAGAAATATAGTCTGTAATGAAAATAAGCCATTGTATTTGTCATGTTAATGAACCATTTTTAAAAGAAATGTTTTTTTGTTTATAAGTAACATCATGAAGAACCCTAGAATAATGCATAGGCCATTTAAGAGAAAATTCTCAAGACCAAAATATTGGCCATTGACATACAAATTTATTTATTCATTCAACTGATTTATATGATTATGTTACTCTTCTGATAAGAAATGCCTATTGGCTTCCACTTGCCTGTAATATAAACTCCAAGGTCCTAGCCTTCACTATATGCCTTCAGTGTTGTGTTTCCCTATACTTTCTGACATACCTCATCAAACAACTATGTAGAATATCTTATGATTCCACAAAGAAGTCCTTTTCTCTGTCTTTTAGTGTACTCTATTCTGCCTGAAATGCTGTTTTCAAGCCAATTGGCTTAAGATCTACATTAAAAAATTAGCACCCTCATCCTTATGACGTCTTCAATACTCAAGCTGAATTAATCATTTCTATTCCTCTGTACTGTTAACATACTTTATTATATCTCTTATGGATTTGATATATATTTAGAATGAATCACAAAGCAAATAGAAATAGGCATTGGCTTTGGAGTCAAATAATTGTTGGTTCAAATACTGGCCCCATCACTTATTTGCTTTATGACTTGAAAATATTACTTTTACTCTATGTAAAGAATAATGATTATTTTATAGGAACACTGAGAATATTAAATGGATTCATATATAAAAACCATAGTGCCTAGATGTTAGTATACACTCAATGGATGTGTTTTTCTTTAAAATTATAGCACTGTAATATGTTAACTTCTATAACTTATCTCACCTGCCTTTGACTACAAAATAAACTGGCATTTAATTTTTTTTAAAACCCATGTTTTTATGGTATAAGCTCCCTACAACACTCCCTAGAAATAGTCCTATGCAATTTCTTATTCCGTTATTTTCATTTGCTTTCAAGGGAAAATGAATGAATGAATAATACATTTATTTCACATAGGTTGTAACTGCTTTAGCCTCATAATTTGTGTGTATTTGAAAAGAGAGGTATTCTGGAGATCAATGGAGAGTAGAGTTTGAGGAGCACAAGGATGGTCTGTTCACCATTCATCTTAAAAGTGTAGCTGGGCACCCACTTGTGCACCATAATTGGCCACAGCCAAAACATTTCTAAGCAATTACTTTGGGAAATCTCCAGGAATCATACTTTCCTTCCCTTCATGTTGGCTTCAAACATTAAAAGCACGCAGAGGGAATATTTTATTAAATATACAAAAGAGTTTTGAGACCGTCTGGCCACTTAATAGAGAAAATATAAAATTTTATAAAATATAGATCAAGAGACTCTTTTGTATTTCTCTATTATACTTCATATTTCTTTCTTTTTATTACTATCTTCATGTGATCTAGTCAAACAACATTCAATAAGAATTCTCAAGATAACTAATATATAGTTTCAGAAATTAAGTTATTAAAAAAAAGAAGACAGGAGTACAAAGAGAAGAAAAATATAACAGTGAAATTTTACTTTAACATATTTCTAACTACTCATTCCTACCTATCCTTTTTATTTCTAGGGGACGACATCCATAATCAAGACATAATTGGATCATTCATTACCTGTCATTTCACCAATCTCCTACCCGTATTCATTTCAAATTTATTTTGATTATAACTCACTGACATTTAACATATTGCTTAGCTAACAGTTTTATATAGCATTGGCCACTCTGGGAATATCTTTCAGCCTAATTATACCCTTTTATTCTCATATTTTATTCTTTAACTCAAAACTGTGACAGACAACTTATCTGTCATTTCTTATATCACAGTACAAATGTTTAATGTTTTTTCTGTTTTCTTACATCTTAATTAAACTGCCATTCCTAAATGTAATATAATTGTCCTATTAGTTACCAAATAGTCTCACCACCATTGCAAATAGACACCACTTATAGTCTAATTTAATTGTATATTTTTACTTATTTTTTTCTTTATATCTACTCATCTATTTAGTCTTCTTTTCCCCCTTTCTCAATGACATCAAACACCAACGAGAACTGAAATTAGTGCTTTCCCAGGATATGGTATAAACATGTTGTCAAGCTTAAACTTCTGTGCTCCAGGAGTTATTGACATTACTCACATCATTGTCTATGAAGCACCAACCTAGGAACTGTGTAGATTTGCAAAAGAAGCAGGTATCTCTACCAGTATCCCAGAAGATCTAATCATATAAGGGAAGAGCAAGGAAAAAAAAAAAAAGGAAACATTAAAAAAGATATTTAACTATTATTGAATAAACAGAGAGAGAATTTAAAAAAGAAAACAAAGCATAGAGACCTTTCCTAAATGGAGATAATAATGACTATATTTTCAGGGCTCATTTTTATAGTTCATTACTAAGTGAAGATAATAGGATAAGACTGCATTAATCCTATTTTACATAGTGGTTTGGTGGAAACAGAAAGGGATATATTTCAGGTAATTGGAGGGAGAAGAGAGGTATAATAATAAAAACTCGTATTTTGTAGATATAATGTCTATTTTCAAGAAATATTGGAAAAAGAGATCAGTGATAGGGTATACAGTTAAGAAATTTTAGGCTGGGTGTGGTGGCTCATGCCTATAATCCTAGCACTCTGGGAAGTGGAGGCAGGAGGATTGCTTAAGGTCAGGAGTTTGAGACCAGCCTGAGCAAGAGGAGAACCCGTCTCTACTAAAAATAGAAAAAAGTAGCTGGGCATGGTGGCACATGCCTATAGTCCCAGCTACTTTCGGGACTGAGGCAGGAGGACCTCTTGAGCCCAGGAATTTGAGGTTGCTGTGAGGTAGGCTGATGCCAATGCACTCTAGCCCAGGTGACAGAGCAAAACTCTGCCTTGGAAAAAAAAAAAAGAAAGAAAGAAATTTTGCAAACTGGTACTGGTGCATAGTAAGTGCTCAATTTTTTTTTTTTTTTCTTTTTAGAGAATGAGGAGGTAGGAATTTTCAGACTTTCTCCCTTGAGGAAATGAGTCAACTGATATGTAGCTGATTGTAAAACATATTTCTCCTCCCTGAATTTATACCCTCCTAATGTGTTTTTCCTTCCCCTCCCATCAAGAAATGGGGGAAATTTTTCCACCCTTTAAATCTCATCTTTATTTGTGACTGGCCAGTAGAATGTGGCAGAAACAGTATCATTCTAGCTTTGAACACTTTCATTCTTGTTCTTGGAATCCTACTCAGACACAATGTTGATAAGCGCCTGCTGGATGGTTAAGAGTTGTTGGATTCATTGTCCTTATTTCCCCAATCAACAGCTAGCTAGCCAACTACCAGAAGCAGATTTTCCTGGCTAAACAGCAGTTGACCAAAGACTCATGAGTGAACATGGCTGAGATTAGAAGAACTGGCCAGCTGAGTACAGGAAACTGCTGACCCATATAGGAATGAGTTAAATAAATATTGTTTTATGCCACTAAATCAGCTGAGAATTTAATTCAAAATAAAATGATGTTGTGTAAGTTGACAAATGTAAGTATAAAAGTTAAAATGCTGTATTTGAACAAATATTTATTGAATGACTATTCCTGTTTTAGGCATTAGAATTACAGTAATAAAAAAACATCAATCTCTGCCATTGTGGAGTTTGTATTATGGAGGGAGTGATACGCAGTAAACAAAGAAAGCAATATTTATAATTTGCAGGTGTTGATAAAGGCTATGACAGAAACTAAACTGGGAAAGGTGAATTGGAATCACTGTGAAGAAGGAATGAGGAGGAGAGGTACTTTTAGTTAACATGGTACTTTGAGGTTGAAAGAGAAAGAAAGAGACAGAGACAAGTTGTATCCTCATCCAAAATGTGGTTTGATTTTGAGATGCTGAGATTGACTGACATGCCACACACCAAAAGAACTTGAAAGTTTATTACTCACACAAGGGACTCCAAGAGGAGAGAAACGTGGGCATAAGAAGGCTTGGCTGGCTTGATGGAGGCAGAGAGAGTAGGTTAAGTATTTCCATTAATATTTGCTAGAGGATGGGACTGGTCTGCATGATGCCATAAGTTCTTTTATACTTCAGATTTCTCTAAGGCTATGAACTCCAGAGTTTTGACTGAATCCAATTTGCTTTAGTTTTAATTTTTTTATTTTTAATTATTATGGGTACATAATGGTTGTATATATTTATAGGGTACATATGATGTTTTAAATAAATAGCTACTTCCCTCCATTCATCCAAAAACTATAGATGTTAAATGTATAAATAAATTTCAGAATGGTAAAAAGTCAAAGATAAATAGAAGTGATTATAGAAATGTTAATATATATCTTCAAATTCAGAAGAAATATGGTTATGACAGAGATGCAGGTAACAAAATCCATCCCTTCCTAACTAGTTTTTGAATTACCTTAGAATATTAGAACTATAGGTCATTTTTGTACAGGGTTTCTCAACTTTAGCACTGGACAAGTCTTTGTTGTGGGAAACTCATCTGTGCATTATAGGATCTTTAACAATATCTAGCCTCTACTAACTAGATACCTACAATATCCTTTAGTTGTAAGAATCAAAAACGTCTCCAGCTTTTGCTAAGTACTTCCAGGGGGGAGAAATTCCCCCAGTATAATTGGTCTAGTATAATTCTTTCTGATTTCTTATGCTTTAAACTGTTTAGCTTTAGTGCCCTTCCTCTTTGCCTATTAAAAGTGTGTTGTCATTAGTACATTGTTTTCCATTAATGTATGGAAGAATACATAAGGATGTCCTTTCAAATAATTTAATTTTATATTTTAATTTAATTTTATTTTTATAATTTAATTTATATTTTAATTTAATATTTATAATTTCAAATAATTTAATTTAAATGAATTTTATCACTTACCAGTTAAAAGCCATGCTAAATGATGCTCCAGAAATCTACGTCAAATTTGAGATCCTTATTATCAAGAATGTAGTCAAAATCCAATGTGTATATGTAAAGTCACTGGAAGACAAGCCTTGACTAAGTGAATATCCCACAACTAAATATTTGGACATATTTTGTAAAAAAAGCTTTAATAGCTATTCTAGGCTGTGAAGAGATTTCCCCACCCCTCGTGACAGTAAATTACCATAAATATATTTTTCCTTTTTTATTCCAATATATGGCCTCATTTTCTGTTATCATTATTTCCAGACTTGACCTCTTCATACTTTTCACCCAAATCCAATATTAAATATGACAACAGCCTAGCCTAGTCCCCTATGGGCTAATATAGGTATAACCTGGAATTGCTTTATCTCATGCGCTGGTCACAGAGTATACATTGATGGCAACTAGAATCCTCAGTTTGTCAATCAATAACAATATACATCTTTCATATTTATTCCCTTCTGTGTGGCCATTAAGTTTGAAATGCTGAGTTCAGGTCCTTGATGCCTACTTCAGTTCCCAGCTTGTTTAAGAATTAAGCCACAACCTCAGCTTGGCAAGCTTAATCTTTACACAAATGTTTGACTCTGCCAGCTTTTTTTTTTTTTTTATGTAGAAAGACTTCATTTGTAATATTCCTTACTTTAACTATAATGAATCACCAAGAAATATCTGCTAGTTGTCTCAAATCTAAGCCATCAGAATAGTACTTAGATATCTACTCAAAAATTATTAGATTTTATTTGATCCCTTGAATGTAGGGTTTTGGACAGCTACTCCAGTGGACCAACATTTGTCTTTCCCTTACATGTCTTTCCCTTACATGTCTCATATGACTGGAAATAAATATCTCCTGGCTATCTGGAGTTCACTTATGACCAGCGGCAAACTGGATTTTACCTTTCTTCTCCACCTTAATACCTGGTACATCATTATGGACAAATATTAAATCACTAGTGCTTGCAAAACTCTAAAGCAAATATATATAACATTTTTGATATCCTGTTAAAAGAGACATAAAATAGTGAAAATTGTAAATAACAGTCATCCAGGAATTTTGTCAAGACTCATTTTTTTTTTAACTCTAGGTAGATTTATTAGTAGTACATTAAAATTTTTAGATTAATTTTATAATTAATCATTTCCATTCCCCCTGCAGCATCCTTTTCCCATCCCCATTCCCATCAGGCTGGACTTCAGTCTGGGAATCCATATAGTCCTGTGGAGACTGACTCCTCTTCTGGCTACAGTGGCAGGGTTTATGGTCTCAGCTAAGCCAGGGTTATGTCCTAAATCGTATACCCCAAAGTTCATATGTTAAAATCCTAACATGCAGTACTTCAGAATGTGACTATATATGGAGATAGGGTCTTTAACAAGGTAACTAAATTAAAAAGAGGTCAAATAGGTGGGCCCTAATCCAATACAGCTGACGTCCTTATATGAAGAGGAGATTAGGATACAGACTCACAGACAGAGAAAAGACCATGGAAAAATGCAGAGAGAAGATGGCCATCTACAAAATGAAAAAAGAGGCCTCCAGAAGAAATCAACACCATGGACATCCTGACTTCTAGCCTCCATAACTGTGAGAAAATAAATTTCTATTGTTTAAGACACCCAGTCTGTGCTACCTTGTTATGGTAGTCACAACAAATTAATACAGCCAGGTAGTTATCGGTCCAGGGCTGGGTAGGAGATGTAAGCAAGTCCAGAGAACATCTCAAGGCTTTTGTTTGAAATATGGTGAAGAAGACGTTCTCTCTTGTTTAGTGAGAAGAATGAGGAAGGATATAATCTTAAGCACTGCTGGAAGTCATTTTAATATCACAGGAGAAGCCTCCCTTGGGATGAAACCAAACCCATAAAGGCAGAATATTAACAGCGGATATACCAAGTCTACCTGCAGATTTTTAAGTTATATAAGCCAGTAAGTTATCTGCAGTTGAGCCATATAAAATTACTGATATTTGAGCATTTTTAATCATAAAAAGGGCAGGTTCATGTTGATCACCTAATGCATTACTTTATCTGTAACTTCCGTTTCAGTTAATAAAGCTGTCTTAACTGAAGGGATGGGCACATAAAGTTCTATACCTTTGAGAAATTTTAACTTGTTAAATTGCTGCTAAAACATAAATTTCATTATAAATCAAAGTGAAAAATATTAATTATTCAAGGAATATATTGATACCAGTGGAGTCTTTGATGAAAGATTTTGAAAGAAATTCTGAGTTTGGATATAGAGATATAAAAACAATTATAGGTAAATGTACAGATAAATATATTCTTGATACAAACTTCAGTTTTTTTCTTCATAGCTGATGTCTGTTTGCCATTCATTCATTCATTCAACAAAGTAAGCCTTTCCTGTATATCAGGCACTGTGAAACACACAAGTGTGGAGAAGTAAACAAAATAAACAAAGCCCCTGGCCAAAGTTGCTTCTTGTCAAGTTGAGTAAACATTAAGCAAACAATTACATACATACCTAAAATCTCTTGTAGCAAACAATCTTTTTCCACTTGAAAAAGCTCTATTTAACCTAACTCTGATTCAACAAACTTAGGGTGGGCATAGTACTGAGAGAACCCATGTCCTTATTCACAATAATTATTCATGGATAGACATGTGATACAAGCTAGGTGTCTCAAGTCCTCAGGTCTTTGCTAGAGCTAGTCAGGAGAAAATAATGTCTTGTCTTATGCCTCTATCTGTAATGAGGATTTTGTACACCAAACAGGGAGATCTTACTGGAGAATAAAGTCAACACAAAAGGAAGCATAGGGAGAGAACAGAGTCTTGTGGTATTTTTGAGTTTCTATCCCAATGTGCCTGAAACAAATTCATACCTAGGCCGTTCAATTATGTAACACAATGCCTTTCCTACCACTTTTTTTTTTTTTTTTTTTGAGTTAGGTACATTTACTTGAATCACAACTATTGTTAACCAACACACCTTTTTCTTCACTTAGGAATCTGCACAATATCCTTCAAAATGCCTCCCTCCTTCTGGAAACCTTTACATTCCAATAGCTTCCATATTTAAGTCCATCATTGAATGTGTTAATTTACAATAGTTATCTATTTGTTTTTTATTTTTTACTCTATTGGAATTTGAGCCCCTTGAAGGGTACAAACCCTCATTTGCCTTAAGATGCTTAGTACATAGTATATTCTAATGTTTATTACAGTAATGAATAATTACTCAGAACATAAAATATATGATTACTGGCATACCATAAAGTGAAGCATTTAAGTTAAAATTTAATACAGAAATAAAAGGAAACTGACCATTATAAAATTACAAATGGTAATAAGTTTTGATTCTATAATATAACAATAAATCTTCAAATGCACATGCTTTTCATAGTTTACAAGTTTCTCTCTCATATGCATATACATATTTTTTTCCGATTTGATCCTTACAACAACCCTGAAAAATAAGCAAGGTTGATATTTCCATTATGTATAATCAGAAACTGAGATCTAGAGATTAGTTGACTTATTAAAAGAAATTTCTCCAGTAAAGGAACACAGAACACATCCAGGACAAAGACTAGATATATTGTATATTTATAAGATATCTTTAATAGTTCAAAACTGACTTGATGATTTTGATTCTTTCTTATACTCTGAGTGTCAGTCTGATGAATAATAATTTCTAATAAATATAGGTAACATAGTCTTCTCAGCAAGAGTATTTCAGAGACTCATGTATAGCTGACATGTAAATACTCCTCTTATTTGTGGTATTTACTCATATTTTCTGATTTTCAGAGGTTGCTATAGAAAATATCTCAAATCTTATCTAAAAAAATTAAATATAATAACATATCATTTAGAATGAGTCATAATGTATTCCCATGGAAATTAGATTATAGAAAGGACCATGGGATTTTTCAGAGAGAGAGAGAGAGAGAGACAGAGAAAGAAAGATTGACTGAGAGACACTCATGTCTGGGCAGTCTAGGGCTTAAATGGGGACCCATCAGAATAGTTTCTAAAATATCTTATAATTTATCTCTGCTCTCCTTGGAGATGGCCTTTATCTACATGATCCAGATGACTCTTTAGCTCTTCCACATTTTAACTAGGTCATGAGAAAAGGGAGAAAGAGGTTAGGAAAGGTATAGGTTTGCCTTGAAATTTTCATGTATCACTTAGACTCAACATCTCATCAAACAAACACAGCTTGAAGGGAGGCTAGGGAATGTAATCTTTATTCTGAACAGCAATAAAGTAGTGCTAATAATTGAAGAGTTGTTATGTTGAAAGTGAAGGGAAAACAGCTATTTAGGGATTATTAGCAGTCTCTTCCACAATACTATTGTGTAGGCAGCTCAAGAAGGTTGACAGGAGCAGATTGGTGTAGGTGACATCACCATGGGCAGAGAGAACAAGGGCAGACAAAAGGCTGGAGTAGCAGCTGCAACAGAAGTCTGACAAAGGTTAGTTAGGTTCAACGTACATTATGTGTGAAACAACTTTGCCCTTAGGAGGATCCCAGAAAGACATTAAAGGGGAATGTCTTTCTATTTGAGGTGAGAACTAATAAGCCATAGATCATGAATACACACACTGTTAAAGTGGTATACTAGCTTCCACAAGACAGCAAGGCCAAGGGGTCATTTTAGACATATGTATATTAGAATTGGAATAGAATTTATTAATGTGGGTAAAAAATTTTCATATGTAAATATAGTCACTTTGTAACTATAGATTCATATTTTTGAATAGTGTATTAATATGTGATGAATAAACAGAGTAATATAAACTATATATTAAACCCAGGATGTATATAGGTTTAGGGATGAAGTAAAGAAAGAATTAGTCTAAGTCTCATAAAAGTGAATGAATTTCCTTAACTTATATTGGAACTGTAGGGAAGTTTAAATTTTTCCCCTGAAGGTTTGATAATTTGCGCCTATAAAACAAATTGGTAATAAACAAATTAACAGGGAAAAAAGCATACAGATTTTACTACATGTACACAAGTACACAGGAGTTATACGAAATATAAAAAACTTAAATGGCCACATGGTTGACCCTTTTATACCATCTTAAGGTTACAAAGAGAATAGGGACTCGGGGCATGGCGAAACAGATATGGTGACAAGACAGGGGAGAGAAAAGAGGAAAGACCTAGAGAAAAGGTGGACTTGTGCAAATGAAACTTCACAGGCAGCAGGCCTCAGCAAGAATAGATGGTAGCCAATGGTAAATGTTTCTGTCAGAACTTTCAAGGTGTCAGACTCTCAGTTAATCTTTTCTAGATTCAGACAAGGGGGGTGGGGCTCCAGAGAAAGCCTGCTGCATCTGTTGTTTACTTCACTTTATTTCCTCTACATATGCAAATCTCTCCCACAGAAGACAGCTTTTTTGATATTCTTGTGTTTCCATCTACTCTGCATAGCCTTCTTGAAATATGTCAAAGACATTTATTTTGGGGTTAAATATTTTGGTTTCCTTCAAGATGAATATATCAGTTAGAATTTATAGATGGATAGTCCTTGTGTGTACAAAGCAAATAATTTCGATACGTCAGCTCTGATGATTCATAAAACATAGGAGAATATCGTGGCTATATAAAAGTGGAAATTTGGAATATGGGGTCTCAAATACCTCCCAGGCATGCATAAGTTAATATTTAAAGAACTTGTGTTTTTCATCTGAAGAAGAAAGAAAATGGCGATTGAATCAATAACTGGGGAGAAGAGTTTCCAGGTGTCTTTCTTCCACTAGATCAAATTGACAGTTTTGGGCACATAGCGAGGGGAGCCAGAAGCTGATGTTGTGATGCTGTTTTCAGGGAAGAATTTTTTTTTTTTTTTTTTTTTTTTGAGATGAGTAAAAGTAATAAAGTTCAGTGTTGGAGAAAGGGACTTACAGGATAGCTTAGGTATAGAGGAATCCTTGACTTTTTTTCCATTTGAAGCAGTAAAAGTTAACATCCTTGGCAAGTAAATTTGCAAATGTTTTTCTCTGTGTTTAGACCATCTTTGTTCGCTAATTAGCACCAAAGGAAGTTAGGCTCCACTCTGCCCACAGAGATTGAGAGATAGTGGTGCTATCTCCTTCAGTGTTTACATTTCAAAGTGATGATTCTCAGGTCCTTGAGAGAAACATTTTCTGGGTTGTAAAACAATGGCTAGAGGCTGGGAAAATATTTGCATAGTTTTCAAAGGGCAGCAGAAAGGATTTAGGAAAAGGAGGTCAGGACCTAGAATCAGGTAGCAGCTTGTCTAAAATTTAATCAAGCTAAAGGGAACTTCCAAGTTGTTTTAGTCAGACTTGAGGCATCTGACTTGCACTAATGTAAATATGTCAAACAGTTCTGATCATCAGCAGAACTGTGATGCACAATAAATTAGCTCTAGAAAGGTTTCTGTTTTATGTTCACCCAAACTATGTACACCTTCACACTCCTTCGTGAAAATCCCCATTTCAATAGCTAAAATTTGTTTCATAGGCTAACAACATCAGCATCACCTGGGAATTTGTTAGAAATATTGAATCTCAGATCCCAACCCAGACCTGTGAAACAGAATCTTCATTTTAACCAGATCCTCAGGTCATTCCTGTGTATCTTACAGTTTGACAAGTACCATCAGGCATTATCTGCCTCTTCTACATTTATCCTCATCAGATTTTTTTTTATTAGTTTCAATTCCTTAGGCCCTTTGTCTCAGATTTATGAGGTCACAACTGGTAAGTCTAATAAGTGACAACATTATTGTGTATCAATGGGGACTAATGTATTCATGAGAACAGGAGAACAATGGACCTCTTTTCTTGCAATTCATGTGATATTTTTCCCATTGGGTTAAATAAAAATAAGAACTATACCATTTCTTGTTTTTGTTTACTCTAACTGAGGAGAAAAAAATTCAAGAAGTTTTTATCACCTCGTGCATCTTTGGTTAGGTCATAACTTGAGTTAAAGCTTGACTTAAAAGATACCTTTGGTTTAATTATTTTAAAAAAGTTTAAAAGCCAGAAATATCACAATTTTGTTTTGGCTAAAATCTGATAATAAGAGATTTGAAAGAGTTTTTTAAAGAGTTCTATAGCCAAAAGTCAGCTTAATTAAAAGCTGATATATATATATATATATGTGTGTGTGTATATATATATATATATATATATATATATATATATAGTTAAGGCTCTGTTCTCTCTTTGTAAAAATTTCTAAGTTGAATGAATTCCTCTGTTCTTAAATGACTG